>NC_134643.1:146023464-146635565 GCF_030463565.1 Pelecanus crispus
CTTTGCTGCCTCCACCTTACTTTTCTTACCTTCCCTCTCTTAGGTCCAGGAGATATTTGTAGAGGAATGTCAGTGTAGTGAAAGATTTAAAATCAATCAATATCACCACACAGCTGTGAGCTTAGCAATACTTCACCTGATTAAATTGTACTGAGAAGAGAAGAGAAGAGAAGAGAAGAGAAGAGAAGAGAAGAGAAGAGAAGAGAAGAGAAGAGAAGAGAAGAGAAGAGAAGAGAAGAGAAGAGAAGAGAAGAGAAGAGAAGGCAAGGCTTATATGAAAATAAGATTATTTAAGGGGGTTTTACTAGAGGTGTCCACCAGTTAAGGGAGCTTAGCTGCAGATTCACTTACTTGCATGCGTGTATCTTTTGAAGCAGTCCTAAACCTTATTCCCTCACTTCCCTGAATTTCCACCCTGAATATCTCCTGATAATCACTTCTTAAAGTTGGTAACAGTGTTCATCTCTTCTTTTAGAAGACGCTGCTTCTCATTGATGATGAAAATGAGCAAAATTGCAATGGCATAGAGAGGACAAAAACTTGACAATATTTTTTACATGGAAAAACTTTTCTGTCACACCATTCTCACCCCCTCCTACATTTTCCTTTGAAGGGTGAGAGTCCTTTCATATACTGCACTTAGGAATCATTTCTGTCCAATCAAAGTGACAATGACAAAAGAGCTCTTCACTTCAAGATACATCAATCATCTGCATTGTTCATGGCTGGGTAAGAATCTGAACATGGAAGATATGAACTTGAAAACTGCTTCTGGATTAGTTTTAGCCCTTAGTATAACTTTAGGATTCTGGGGAAAAAAAAAGGAGAAGAGAAAAAATGAAAAAACAACCCCAACATCAAAATCAAACAATTGCTGAATTCGAACAATCAGGTTTGCAGAACTGACTGAATACACTGAAAACACCACTGCGATTACCACGCTGGGACTGGATGTTTCTGCCAGCTGCTGCACTAGCTTTCAGAGAGCTGCTGACCGTAGTGCGGGAGGAGGGAAATTGCTAAGCAGAACCATAAGCTCTGTACAGTGCCATCCTTTGCATTGGCCTGTGCCTGCTTCACCACTGGTATTATTCATTGCAGAAATATCTGGAAGTAGATATTGCATTATGGCCCCAAATAAAAATGAATTGTTGGGGTTTTGGGACACTTAGCCAAAGTGGTTTTTTTTGTGTGTGAATTAGCAATCGAACAGAAAGAGAGATACTCAGAAATCCGATGGGTATGTGGTGTGTGGCAAACTGACAAAGTGCTTTCTGTAAGCATCATGATCCCCTTTCAAATGACAGTATCTTCATGCCACATAACGTACTCAGTATGGGCAATGGTATGTGTCCATGAATTGGTCAGCTATGAATCATTTACATCTTAATAAGTATTATGTTAATCACTTTTCTTATTTTAACACAAAATTTGAATAAATCCTCTATTTGCTGTATTCTAGGCTTTCACAATCAGCGTTTATGAGCGGATGATGGTTGTCATATACTGTAAAATGAGATCACAGGACAAAAATAGAAGAAAAATATAGACAGACATTTCTGTGAAACTGAAATTAATCTTTCTGCTGAAATCAGGTTACTGACTTCTTAACTACTTGACACACATTTATTCTAATTAATTTCGATTATGCAAAACCAAATGTAAATGAGTATTGAAACATGGATAAAGGAACCATACTTATTGTCTGTGATCACTAGGCATGATTTTCATCTAAGGTGATTAGTGGAACCTGTAGACAGTCCACTACAAATTGAAAATTATCTCTCCTAAACAATCAGTTACATTGGGTAGGCTTCATGATATGACAATCCTTAAATAGATTAATATGCTTTGAATTTTCAAATGAATGTTGACATGTACATGTTAGTTTTGTTAAAACAGTTAATAATGCATAAGAATGGAGAGTCTGCTGCTTCAGCTCTGAACTCTCTCACTATTTCATGTTCCAGAAAGACTCAAACACTAAAATCTTTAGAAATATCTACTTCTTTTCTTGTTTTCTGGAGGATCCCTTGCTAGTTTCTGTATTGTGTTCTTCTGTGAGTTAGGAATTGCTAGTGACAGAAAGAAACAATCTGGATCACAGCCCATTTGGACAGCTATCTGCCCTTTCTACCAGAGGAAACCTGCATCATCTTTCAGATATATTATTTCCTGGATACACTGCATCTTACTACATTATCTGTTCTCTATAGTAAAGACAGTGACAATAATTCATAAAAATGTGTGGGGAAAGGTTTGCTTATAGTATTCATGCAAAAAGAAAAGAAAAGTGTGTGCTATACGTCTGAGTCAGATATTTTGCTAACATCAAATTACTTCAGTTTTGGATATGGCTGTACTTCAGATTTCAGTGTAGCTAATGTAGATAGAATGTGCTTTTTTACCGAGCTCACCCAGCTGCTGTTTGTGCTTGTCAGCACAGAACTGAACAACGGTTAATTTATGCTGCTAAGCAATGTTATTCACTATTTGTTTTGGAAGCTACACTTTAAGAGGCTTTTGAATGTTATTTAGTAGTAGTAGTAGTAGTAGTAGTAGTAGTAGTAGTAATTATTAGTATTATTATTTTATTTGGCATTGTATTTGACACATTATTTGACGGTACTTAGGATCATGATATTACATTGTAATGGAAGTAGGTAAAGATCAGAATTGAAGCAGGGGAGAGAAACAAGAATGCAGAATTATTGACTTAGTGATTCATACCAAAACAAACTTACATGTCCCTAAGCGCAGATGTGTTTTAAACAAAATTAGAGAGATATATATATTATATATGTTTATATTACATTTTCAGTCCAGGATCAGAGCATTTAGTCCAACAAATCTGAGTTGATTCCTGTTAGTGTTGTTCATTCAGAAAAGATAGGAGCAAATGAAAATAAGACACTTGTCCAAACAAAATATGTTGAGCGTAGGTGAAGTAAAGAATAATTTATTCATCCCTACAGCCAGTCATAATGTTTCTTAAATTAATATGTTTTATCTGGCCCAACATTTATTTTGTCTGTCTAATTATTTGGCCTATTATAACATTAACCAAAGTAGTCTGGTGAAATCACACTTAAATGTTTATTTCATTTTATTCAGGGAATAAGAAAAGTCTTACTATAAATGCTATTGATGATGCTGGAGGATACCCTCCATTCCAGCTCTCCAGCAACTTCAAAACCACTACTTCTCGATTGCTTCTTCCTCTAAAATTAGCCTTGAAAACTTCTGTTTCAACACTTCTGGAGGGGGAACCTATGTGTTTAATTGTGTTGCTTATAGCTAACACAAATGTGACCTTCCTCTAGAAACCTTCGAAGACATCTACATTTCTGCACTAAACATATGTATGAAAAGTAGGCATTTAGAGTGACTTCCTCCATTGTGCACCCAATAATAGTGCTTCATAAGTGTCTAAATTAAATAGAACTTTTCCCATCCATGTTTATGATTATAGCACAAGCCTTTCCCTACTCATTTCAATGAGAAATGTTTCTCTCTAATGCACCACCCACAGCAACAACTGTAAATGTGCTTTCTTATTCTAGTCTAGATTTTTTAATTTTGTGTTTTCCTCTCTGTTCCACTTATGAAGGTCAGCGAAGCTGTCGTACTTTTTTATTAAATTTTTTATATCTTTCTCTGGTTACTTGTCTAATTCATATACTTCATGCTTGCATCCAGTTTTTCTATCTTTCAGTTTATTTCCTGTTCTGCCAACAGCATTTTATTTATATGGAGCCATAAGCCAATGTGATGGCAGTTAATGCTGGGCTTAGCTCGTTTCTAACTCTATGTGAAAACCACTTCTTTCATCTCTCATTTAAATATTTTTTGTCCTCTGTTTTTAACAGTGGAATCTAGCAAATTCAGTGTTCCTTCTTGTGACCCATCTAAAAAGGTACATTTTATAGCTGGGTAGTAGTTGACCCTCAGCGCCTTTGGATTTATCCCCTCTGAAAGCTTTTCATTGTTCTGTTAGTCTTTTATTATCTTTTTTAGCCAGTGCATTCTTCATCATGATCCTTATGGTAAGCAGTATCCTAGTAACAGAAGCAATTGGCTGTTGAACTCAGGAAAAAAAAAAAAAATATCTTGCACTGCATTACCAACAAAAAGCAAGGCTGGAGGTAAGCTTACACATGTCTGATGGACGCAGCCTGAAATTATGGAATGGGAAAGGTTCGAAACACCTGGCATTTAAAACATATACAAGATTTTTGGTTTAGTGTAAATTAAAGATATTGACAGTAAGAATAAAATATTATACATGAATCAGTCTGTGTATTTTCTATTGCTGAAGGGTCTCACTCAGCAAAGTTCCTGAACATCATGGGATGATGAAGACAGCTAAATTGCAAGTCCATGTTCAAATGCCTTGCTGAACTAGAATCTTTCTGCTCACATTCTGATTGGGTATGTACATAGTCATGTGATAATACAGAACATTAAGAAATAAAATCCATTAAGGTGCTGTAAGTATTTTTATACCCAATATAATGCAGGGTAAACATTTTTAACTTAAGAATCAAGCTGTAAAAAATGCTTAGCAGATGGAGCCCTAAAGTAATTTTTCATGCATAATTCAGAGCAGTTTGTTTGTTTGCTTGGCTAAGAAGTATTTCTGAAGGTACAAGAACATGGAAAATGTCTGATATGCATATAACAATGTAAACTTTTTAACACAGCAGGTAAACACTCACTATAGAAGAAATTGAGAGTTGTATATTAAATGTCATGACTTTTTTCCAGAAGTTGAGCAGTATTATTCAAGTCCAGTTCTTTCAACACAATCATAATTGATGTTAACAGAAAAGGTAAATTGGAAAAGATCTTAATTTACTGTTGGTAAAACTCTATTCTAATTGAAATATCTCACCCTAGTAAAATAATTAAAATGTTAGCATACAAAATTATTAATATGACCTTAAAAACAAATTGCTTGACCCTGTATAATGATGACACTTCTTTTAAATACTTTCAGTAGGATATTTCTTCACTGATTTGCAGAGCATGGTGGAGACAAAAAGAACTGAATGTCAGAGCCAAAAAAAAAGCAAACAAACAAGCAAACAAAGAAGCTTAGCCTTTAAAAAAGTACTGTAAGTGAAACTTAGACATTTAGTTGCAAAATTCTGGTTACAAAAATCTCCATTTGGGTGCTGTTGAAAACATTTAAATTTCATACATGCCTTAGTTTTTAAAAAAGATTTTAAAGATTCCAGGAGACAGAATTGGGATTCAACCCCCTAAACACAGATGTCTTGAGATTTATGCTGTTTATAATGGTTACCCTATGCCTTTTTTTTTTAATCTGTGAAAAAGCAAAACCAGAATATTCTTAGGCAAGACTGATATAATCTTTATGTAGTCATACAAGTCAGGCTAGACACATCTTGTTTTTCTCTCTCCTAGGTAGAAATGGGGTGAGGTCAGCTCTAGATATCTTCATTGTAGCTGTATGAACTTAAATAAGACAAATCTCAGACCTACAACTATACTGCTACCTCGACTGATTTCTAAATCCTTCTGGAGCCAGGGAATACATCCTCCGTACTACGTCTAAGGACTCTGATCCTACTTTCAGAGCACTCCTGCTAATGCAAGAATGACGTTCTTCCTGCACAACCACAGTTTTCTTTCAAACCCTGGGATCAAAGAAGACAGATAATTCTTTTGAGCCTTCCCTCCTTGACATTTTTCTAGACGTGACATGCAGTTAAAACACAGCATCCCTAAGCAGCTGGCTGGGTGTGAGAAGAGGGTGGGCAAGGAGAAGCACAACACGCTGTCTGCCCTTCATGTACAAGCTTTGCTGCTCTGCAGGAAAGAGTCCTAGAGCCACCAGGTCAGGGAGTGAATAATGGCAACAGAAAGTGACTTTGTAATCATAAGATACGTCCTTCTCTGCTCCAGAGGCAATCTGTGTACTTCATGTGATTAAAAATAGTTAATCAGTCTTGAAGTTTTGTAGCAAAGCTGTCATCACAACCCAGGTGAGTGTCCTTAACACTAGGCAATATTACCCTCTTCCTCATTCCCTGGATTTAAAACTGTTTGCTAGTCAGTGGCACAGTTTCAACCAGAAGATGAAGAGTGGGGGCTTTTTCACTTCCAACCTGTACACTTTCCTAGATCTTGAATTCATTCCTCAGCGTCCTGATAACATTCTTGCCTCCTCTACACTGGCTTCTAGATGCATGCTCTGATGAACTTCACAGTCTTCTTTTTTAATGAATAAATAAATAAATAAATAGGCACCATGTGGGGTTGCCCATGCCCATTTGGTCCACAGACTCTGTACCTTCTCCCCTAGCACAGCAAGGCCAGTCAGTATGGAATGAGATTGTGGCTGGGGCCTGTAGCCGGTGTCGGAAGATAGAAAGCATGCCTAAGGTCCCAGTTTGTAAACCTGCTCTGCATCCCCTAAAAGGCATCCTTATTCTGCCTCTTTCCTGACTATGTATGCCTTTGGTTTCTCAGTCTAGTGTAACTACACAAGCTCCTGTCTGGTACCAGTATTATGTAATATCTTTGTCAGGGACATGGACAGTGCACCCTCAGCAAGTCTGTGGATGACACCAAGCAGAGTGGTGTGGTTGATACTCTAGAGGGAAGGGATGCTACCCAGAGGGACCTTGACAGGTCAGAGAGCTGGGCCCATACGAACCTCATGAAGTTCAACAAGGCCAAGTGCAAGGTCCTGCACCTGTGTCAGGGTAATCCCAAACATAGATAAAGGCTGGGTGATGAACGGATTGAGAGCAGCCCTGCGGAGAAGGACATGAGGATATAGTGGATGAAAAACTGAATATGAGCTGGCAATGTGAGCTCACAGCCCAGAAAGCCAATAGCATCCTGGGCTGCATCGAAAGAAGGGTGGCTAGCAGGTCGACAGTGGTGATGCTCCCTCTCTACTCCACTCTCATGGAGCCCTCAGTGCTGGAAAGACATGGACCTGTTGGAGCAGGTCCAGAGGAGGACCACAAAAATGATCAGGGGGTGGAGCACCTCCCATATGAGGACTGGCTGAGATAGTTGGTATTCTTTAGCCTGGAGAAGAGAAGGTTCCAGGGAGACCTTACAGTGGCCTTCCAGTACTTAAAGGGGGCCTACAGGAAATATGGGGAGGGACTCTTTATCAGGGCATGTAGTGATAGGACAAGGGTAACAGTTTTAAATTGAAAGAGGTTAGATTTAGATTAGATATTAGGAAGAAATTCTTCACTATGAGGATTGTGAGACACTGGATCAGGTTGCCCAGAGAAGTTGCGGGTGACCCCTCCCTGGAAGTGTTCAAGGCCAGGCTGGATGAGGCTTTGAGCAAACTGATCTAGTGGAAGGTGTCCCTGCCCATGGCAGGGGGGTTGGAACTAGATGATCTTTAAGGTCCCTTCCAATCCAAACCATTCTATGATTCTGTGAGTCTGTGATTGTATGAAACCTGAAGGTTCAGTACCCTAAGAATCAATTAGATAAAAGTTTAAGCCACAGCTTGTGTTAGAGAGTAGGTGCCTTATGACTCTCTCTGTACTGATCAGCAGAGATTTACAGGTATCAAGATTCCAGTGAATAGCAAAAATTCTGCTCCAGTTTGCATTACCTTCAAGACATAAGAGGAGCTTTGGCTTAATCAGACACCATTCCTCAGGAGGCTCCTACAGCATTGCTGCCTTTCTACAGATTTACCTAAGACAGTTTTATGGATGCAAACCCTTTCTTTGCATGAAAAGAGGTTGTTATACTGTTAGATCAAAGTGACCACCCATTAAGATCCAGACTCTGGTTTTACTCTGTGAAGGCCAGAGTCTGGATCTTAATGGACGATCACCTTGATCTTATGGTGTAACAACCTTTCATGCAAAGAAAGCATTTACATTCATAAAACAGTCTTAGGTAAATCTGTCAAGCCAACTTTTTAAAGTGAAGCTGCCTTCCCCAACATGGGTCTGGAGAGCACAAAGGAGAAAAACAGGAGATACCTGAAACCGAGCTTATGTTTAAAATGTGAAGACAGCATCCCTCTACATAGTCTGGTACTGAGTGCTTAAAAACTGATGGGCAAATCTACGTGTCTGCAGCATTCATGTAGTGCACATTAATGCAGCTGCCTGAGCACTAGCAAAACATTTTTATCACTGTCATTAATTTCCAGAAAGGGCAGAATGCCATCTAGCTGCTAGGGATGGCCTCTCACAACTGAATCTTGTTGAAAGATAATCAAAGAGGGTTGTCATTCATAAATTTCAGTATCAGAGAGGATTTTCCTTTATTTTTAGTAAGTATCATAGGGGAGAAGGATGGGGCACAAAGCTCCTTTTGCAGAATAATACATTTCTTAAAAGCTTGGTGAGTGATGACATGTCACTGGATGACTGTGCTTTTCACATGTATCAGACAGGGAGGTGCTGGGATCTAAAATTCCTATTCTAACAATCTCCCTGGAGCTTAAACGGTTATCCAGACAGTGGCATTAATCAGTTACTTCCCAATGCATTACATATGACAGTGTAAGGTTGACAATTACAAGCGAATCAGCACATTTTCCTAAATCTGAATATTTCGTCTGTTTGGCAGGAGGAAGTATAACATAAAAGACAAAAATAAGGAAAAAATGAAAGAAGTTCTCACACATGGTACAAACTTCTAGTATTATTTATATCACTATCAGCACATGCAAACCATTTTTAAAGTAAGGGTTTTTTTTCTTCATAGCTTGGTTTTTCATTTGTGAGCAATGAAGACCATATTAAACCAAAGTTATTCTCTTGCAGCCCATCTTGAGTCCACAGGGTTTTGAGATGTTTTGTGTTTAATCTTTTGTAATAAATATTGCTACCCAAAGCAACTTCATATCAAATTCTCTTAAAATGTGTCACAACGAAGAGCTCTGCCTTATAATTTCAACTACTTCACAGCATTTTTCACATAAATCAGGTACAATAAAATATTATTTGCATAAAAAAGCTTTATTATTTGATAACTGTAGAATAAATAATGTTGGAGGGTTTTTTGTAACTGAGCTGACTATATACACTGAATCTGTTCTTTTCAAATATAGTTTTCTTTTTCAAGGAAAATACCTCTGGAGCCATTCTTTTATAGATGAGACTAACATTTATATAAGTAAGGAATCTAGCATGATTTATACTAAAGGAATGTTTTTTAAGTTTTCAAGAGATGCTGTATAAGCATCACAAATCTTATAATCCACATCCTGCAAGGTCTGCAATGTTTAATAAGTTTGACAGTACAATTAGAGATGTGAGGATAATCAAGCCAGTTTTTATCTTACTTGCCAGCATAATGTGAGCTTCAGTGGGAGTCTGGAATTCAGCATCTTTCCATATGCATAAGAAACCTTCGGTTGCAGAAACTTTTGTTGGCACAAGCTCGCTGCTCTCAGTACTGAACTAGCAGGTTAAAGCTGTCATGGGTAGTCTTAAGAACAATCTGCAACATCCTTTGTTTGCTGTATAGGTGAAGTTTTAGGCAGATTCTTATTGGTTTTGATGTAAATAAAAGCTACCAAGAACACCAAAATGTTTTGGAAAAGCCATATTATCTATCATGATGTTTCCAGGACTCTGAATTATTTGCAGTTTCAGCAGCCTGTAAAACTGGGAGTCCCTAGAGCCTGGCTCAGGTCTTCTGGTCATCCAGGGAACAAAATACGTGACTGTTGCTGTCTTAGACCCAGAGTTTCAGATTAAGCTCTGCCACCTCCTGAATGATGATTCAGGAGTAGCCTGCTTGGTGTGTTTACTCAGAGGCATGGGGTCCTGCACCCTGTGGGCCCCCAGAATGTTTCCACCTGACAGTCTGACACTGAAGGATACTGCTGCAGGATACACTGCAGTCCAGCTGGCCACAGAGGTGTCCTCATTCCTCCTGGTCACCTGCAGCCCTTGACAGACCCAGAGGAACCAGCAATTCGTAGGCCTCTGTCTTCAGGTTGGAGATAACCCTCAGAAACCATTTGCTCCCTGGTGTTTCCCAGTGCAGAGTTTTGCTATGCCAGCCTTTCCTCCTGCCCACATGGCCAGCTACTCTGCTCATAGTGTACTCGGGAAGGATGGACTCCTCTTGAAAGTGAGCTCCTTCAGAGCATATTTCGGATGGTGCACAGACAATGACAGAGAAAAGAGAAATGACAGAGATGATGAAAAGGTCAGTCTAATGCACAGAACTATCACGTCCTAATGTAAGTCAAAACCCCCTGTGTTTTAATATATGTACTCTATTAGAACATAGGGGGTTTGTAGCTATGCTTGCCCTCTTTTTCTTTCTTTTTCCATTTGTTCCTATATCAGGTGACATCTTATGTGAAATTTTCTACACTGTCCACACATCTGAACACCCAGATTTCACATTACTACAATGTGAAATAAGCTATTGCTGGCACGTGATGATTCTTACTGAGCTGTGAAGGATATAGACTGTATTCACTTAGTTGTCTGCAGACTTTCTGTTGGATTTCAGTAAGCTGACACCTATCTCCAAAGGCTCATATTTCCTTTTTTTTTTTTTTTTTTTTTTTTTTTTTCCTTCCTGACACAGTAATTTGAGGCAAGTCAGGACATCTCAATTTTTAAGTGACATCCAGTTCCTGAGGGGGAAATACTATTTAAATAATTCCATGCAGTCTCCTATGTCTGCTAAAAGAGAAAATAAATATAATTAGAAAAATGTGACTAATATCTTTCTCTGAATCCCCAGTGTGCATCTTTTTTAGCCATCTGTTCTCTCTCCTCCAGGCCCCAATGTGCTAAACAGTAAGCACAGAACCTATCTGCAAATGTGAAGTTAAGGGTATCTTATACCTCCTAGTATAGGGGGATCTTATACACCCTAGTTTTCCAGCTTTTAAACTGTACCTTCTGTAGAGAAGGTGCCTTATCAACTAGAAAGTGCACCTTTACCAGCTTACCACTTTCAACATTTTTTGTTCTTTCAGTATTCCCAACAGTTAGAGAAATACTGTTATCCTTCTTTGGGCACAGAGAAGGAACTGAGAAACAGAGTTAAATGACTTGCTCTGGGCCATACAGGGACTCTGTGACAAACTAGCAAGTGATACTGTTAAATAATACTGTAGAGGAATACACTTTCTTCTGAAGCTTAACTCCCAGTTTAAACTGACATATTCTACAAACAGGCACCGTGTTACAATACTGATACTTGTTAAATGATAGATTGAAAGTCGGTCTCAAAGTACCAGACCAGCACATTCCCCTTGAGCCCTCCTTGCTAATAAATTATGAATCACGTATATCCCATCCATAACCAGTTGTGAAAACCAAAACTTTTGCTTGTTAGGTCAGGCAGTGCCATTACAAAAATGGTATATTGTGTTTCTCATTTTATTTTGCAGATAAACAAGACTACTTTAATTACCATGATCTGACATGCCATCTCCAGAACAGAAGATACAGTACTGGAAGGTATAATCCATTTGCAATACAGGGATGGTTTATTTTAGGCATTAAATGAAATGGCATTAACATAGACTATGAAAAATACTGCCCTATTCCTAATAGAAACTTTCTTGAAGGAACAATTGTAAAAATGGATTTCAGATTTTACTGCTTAAGTCAAAATATTAAATGTTGTACTAAATTATATTTTGGAAAATATGAAGCTTGTGCCACAAACAAGAAATAACTTTTATTATTCAGGGTGTCCTGAGTGTGTTTCAATTTCTTAGATTTCATAATTCAAAGTTAATCCTCACTAGACCTTAAATAAGTAGGAGGTTAGCAGAGACAAGGAGCTCTAAAAGTACAATCTTTTCACAAAGACTGCATTTCATTTTCTGATTGATTAGGGCAAAATAGCCATCGCGATCAATATGACAAGCAAACAGGAGGACTGAGTGATAAAGAAATAGGTGGAAAAGTATTTGAGGGCTGTGGATGTTTTATGAAAGGAGATTAGAGAGATGGAACCAAAAGCCAAGGAGGGTATAAAAGAAAGGCCATATTCAGGCAAGAAGAAATCAGAGCAGCAGAAAAATTATCATTTTTGATACCTCAGTCAGGCAGCACAGAACAGCTGCTGTGCCTAACAGAACAAACAATTCTTGCACCTGCAGAAAGAAAAGAAATAATGGCAACATAGCATCTTCCTGATGAAAAGAAGTAGATGTGGATGTCCTTGAGAATACAAATTGAGATTCCTGTTAAGGTCACAGCCCAGCAACTGCCGGAACAGAACAGATCCAATCACACAAAACACCTTGCCTGAGTTACTGCTGTATACCTAACACACAACATATTTTCTCCCATATGCTTCAGCAAGAATATTTGCTCAAAAAGTTTCGTGTAAGCTGCAGGAGAGCTGCAGGAGCTGGAGAGAGCATCCCCACACACCGTGGTGCTCAGTGCCAGGGTCGGCAGCGCCCTGGCTGCAGCCCGGGCTGCCCACCCGCTGCAGGGGGAGGCATGCAGGCACCAGGATGTTCTTGGGCCACATGGTGAGGACCAAAAATTTAGGATGTATGGATCCTGCCATGATGTTAATAGGGAGTCACTGATCACCGCAAAAGAGTACTTGTACTCAAATGGCAGCCAACTTCCTTCTTAAGTTTATGTATGTAGTACATTCAGTGATTAAATAAAGCAAAGAGGGAATTATGCCGCATGAATGGCCATCTGACAGCTTTCCAGGTATGATATAGAGAGTCCTGTGTGGTTATCAGAGAAATACCTGAACAGACTAACTTTATCAGCATACACAGGACTTTGCTACCTACAGAGAGCTTGCAGAGCACATACTTCAGATACGCAATCATGAACACAAGGCGAAACATCAAAAATAGGACTCCAAGGAACGAATACAACATTTCCCAGGACAGGCATCTGGATATTGTTGAGAATGAAATTTTGAATGAAACTGCAGCAGAAAAATCAAATAAAGCCTAGGTTTTACAGACAGAGAAATATACCATATATCATAATATATTTTTATAGGACAGGCTTCAAGAGCTCCCAAGAACGAGGTCACAACCTTAATGTTGGCTGACAAGCTATTGCATTACTATCATCACAGATCACTTTTGCATTAGTGATGTGCTAATACCACCAAACAGGTTTTAATACATTATAATGTTGGAATTAACTAGTGTTTTCTGATAAGGAGCAAGTCACCTTCTATTATCAGGCATCAAATCATTTTAGTATTTTGCTGATATGTTCTCCTCTGGTACAATCTGCCAAAGAAAATAGCTCGCCTGCTTGTAGAGTGGAAAGAAAATGTGACTGAATAAGATGCAGATAAAAATGGATACAGAAATCAGCCCTGAAGCACTGTAGATTTCCCAAGGCCTTGCTAAAAACTCAGAGACAGTTATATTTGGCTTTAAGTGCTCAAGCCCAATTTTTTTCTCAGAAAATGGTAAATCCTATTCGGAGAGCTTAAATGATGGCAAAGATATTTAAAAGACAACCAAATTTTATTTATTTGTGAGGCACACTACATTCATTAGAGGAAGAATAGGTATGGTAGATAGATAGTGAAAGATAATTTTGTAGTATCATATAAATTTGGAACTCAGATATCAAGTATAGACCAAATCTTTCATTTTAGCAACAGGGCTATGACGATAAGGGTGTGTCTATATCAGGGCTGAAGGATTTGTGGGGTTTGGGGGGCTATGAATGTGGCTTGCATATATATATAAATTTTTATATATATATATATGGAGACTTATGGTACACACTCAAGCACATAACTGGTGCACTTGAAGTGGTTTCCTTTTTGAAACAGAGGTTGCTGCCATACAATAGGCAGCTAGGGAGCACCACTTTAATGTGGACGCAAGGTCTTCCACTACATAGCGCTCTACGTTTTTATGGCACTTAATGGTTGGACTTGATGATCTTAAAGGTCTTTTCCAACCTAAACGATTCTATGATTCTATGATTGTTGGCAACCTGTTTATTATTTCATATTCATGATGCTTGTTGATAGAGGTGCTGTTACAGGTCTGCTCTTTACCTATCTATCAGTTATCAAATTATAGTCATAGGTGGATCTCTCCACTATTATCTCTCTATTTTTAATTACTCGGTGCTATGTCCTACTAATGGTGGATAATACTTAGCAAAAAGGAGAGGAAAGTGTGCATCTGGTGGTTGTAATTGACAGAAACTATTGCTAAATTCCTTGCTGTGTAAGAAAAAAGCTGAAGATCTAGAAAATTATTTAATCTAGAAAATGCCTACAGCCTACCCATTTGTAGATGAGGACAACAACATGTGCTCCATACTGATTCTTGTATTATAAAGGCAGAAAAGGTGTGTCTTGCCCTCCTTCTCTTGGCACATTTTTTTGCCTGAAATTCTCTTGTACTGCAGTGATGTATTTAAAGACAGGTCCTCCTTCATAACAAAACCTTCTGAAGGCTAGTACTGCAGTGATTCAAGTCAGCTACCCACACTCTCTTGTTCCAGTTGCTGAAAGGGAATTGCAGCTTGTTTATCCCACATGCACCTCCGACAGGCTCCCTTCTGAGTCATAGTCACAGTAGCAAGACTGAAAGAGAGATGAGCAGCACGGCTGGAGCCACGGCTTCCAGAGAAGGTTGTCCCATGACAGCTGGTCAGGGACAGCATGCAGGGATCTGGTGTGATTGGCTACAGCTAGGTGTATGACCCTGAGGATTTCATGGAAACGGCTCTCTGTTTCTGGGGTGAGCGGGACTTTCTCTTCAGGGTCTCTGGAAAGATCAAAGAGCAGTGGGGGATCATGCTGTGTGATGAATCCTCCATGGCAGAAGCAAACGTGAGAATCGTAGCAACCGTTGGAGTCTTCAGGACTGAAGTTTGGAGTGAAGAAGAAGGCTTTCCACACAGATTTGCCTGCAATTTACAGACACAAAACAGCTGGTGATAAAATGACAAACTAAAAGTCCCCTAGTCTTATGAAACTCTAATTTACACCATGGAAAATGAGTCTTTTGGTATAGCCTTGCTCTGTACAGGAACTGCAGTATACTGAAAGAGTAAAACAAAATTGAGCAAAACAAAAATAAGCAAAACACAGCGATTTTCATGCTACACATATTTATGAAATAATTATGATCATTTCATTCTCTTGGAAAAATTCTGATTAGCTAAAGCATAGAAGACTTAAAAGAACTTTGTGTTTTTACATAAACAGTGCTAAGAAGATTTGCATAAATATTTACTAAGCCATCGCACTGTCTTCTTCAAGACTTACTAAAATGTACCTTTGCCCCTTGACCGTATTCAGACACTGTTGGGCCATGTCTGCTTCTCATTTTGCTAATCAAAGTAATTTCATTTTTACCTTTTTCTCTCTTCTTCTCTTTGTCATATTAACCCATTGCCCTCTGCCACATGCTTTCATTGCAAACACCTGAAGACACAGCTTCTCATTTTATTAAATGTGATGACATGAAAAGGTATAATGGATGCTAAACTCCTGTCTTAGGCCTCTAGATGTTTTTTTTCAAAAATAAACAACTGTTATGGTAGTGCAGTTTTTAGGTGACATTCTGTTTTGCAAAATGGGAACCAAAGGTCTTCATTTATAGATTGGTCATTTTCTCTCAGCTTAATTTGCTGTGTACAGAAACTGAACTGTCTGTGCTAGTGCATCTTCAGTCAGTATTTCTACTGTTTAAAAATACTAAATATTTCCTGGATTAAGAATAAGCAGATATCAGTTGGTTCCTTCAAGAAGCACTCTTGAACAGAAGGTACGCTGGAGAACCTGAAAATACCTAACAAGAAAGGAGTAAACAAAAAATGGCTACTGTTTTCCTCAAGTCTCACAGAACAGACAGGGAAGGCAGGAACAGACAGGCACTTCCATGGAAGCACACCATCTTCCCACAGCCAGGGAAACATAGAGTTCTTCAGAAACGGACCAGAGAATAATTAATTAGTGTTAAATTCTGTACTTTATTCTTAATAAAAGTAGGATACTAACCAGCTGAGGTCTATGATGTCAGACTACCTACCCACTTAAGTGTATACAGACATCAGAAATACATATTCATCAGTAATTTACATTCCTCAGCACCCTATTGTGAAAAACATTTTTTGTATCACCTCATTTTTTTAAATACTGGGGAAAAACTCTTTTTGGTATTTTGTTGAATTTTTTTAAGTTCACAGAAAGCTTGTT
The DNA here is from genome assembly GCF_030463565.1 of Pelecanus crispus. Lineage (NCBI taxonomy): Eukaryota > Metazoa > Chordata > Aves > Pelecaniformes > Pelecanidae > Pelecanus > Pelecanus crispus. Next base: position 146,039,635 of record NC_134643.1, read on the forward strand.
AGTCTGGTAACAGATTGTCACAGATTTATGTGTGCTACCATAGTTAATATTCGTTAATCGATTCATCAGTTCAACAGAATGGAAAGTACTAGATCATGTGGGAAGGGCAGAGGTGAACTGGTACGTGCCATGCTGTAACTACTTCACACTCAATTTTTAAAGACAAAAACAGGTTTAAAGAAAGAAGTGTTGCAGCAGACTAAAGAGTCTGCTGCAGTTCTAGTCTATAGCATGAATTTAAAGGACAGTAGGTGACCTTAAGATTCTTTACAGCTTCTTCTATCCCACAGAATTTTTCACATTATAAGGGATTTTACCTTTAGGAACCAATTCAATGATAGAGCCTGGAGACTTCCAGTTCACTTAGTCTGCACTTAAATCAGGGTCGGAGGGGTGATGGTTATTATACACATTGGACTGGGAGAACCTTCTGAATGCTGCTTGGAAGTCAGCAAAGGGGAAGGAGCTTTAGAGGCTGAAAGTGACTTTCTGGCACAGACAATAGGACGTGGCAGGCTTTAAAAGGCTCTGGCTGTGACAGCAACAATGGCACAGTCTTACTGGGGAAAAGGGAAGGGAAGGGAAGGGAAGGGAAGGGAAGGGAAGGGAAGGGAAGGGAAGGGAAGGGAAGGGAAGGGAAGGGAAGGGAAGGGAAGGGAAGGGAAGGGAAGGGAAGGGAAGGGGAAGGGGAAGGGGAAGGGGAAGGGGAAGGGGAAGGGGAAGGGGAAGGGAAGGGGAAGGGAAGGGGAAGGGGAAGGGGAAGGGGAAGGGGAAGGGGAAGGGGAAGGGGAAGGGGAAGGGGAAGGGGAAGGGGAAGGGAAGGGGAAGGGGAAGGGAAGGGGAAGGGGAAGGGGAAGGGGAAGGGGAAGGGGAAGGGGAAGGGGAAGGGGAAGGGGAAGGGGAAGGGAAGGGAAGGGAAGGGAAGGGAAGGGGAAGGGAAGGGAAGGGAAGGGAAGGGAAGGGAAGGGAAGGGAAGGGAAGGGAAGGGAAGGGAAGGGAAGGGAAGGGAAGGGAAGGGAAGGGAAGGGAAGGGAAGGGAAGGGAAGGGAAGGGAAGGGAAGGGAAGGGAAGGGAAGGGAAGGGAAGGGAAGGGAAGGGAAGGGAAGGGAAGGGAAGGGAAGGGAAGGGAAGGGAAGGGAAGGGAAGGGAAGGGAAGGGAAGGGAAGGGAAGGGAAGGGAAGGGAAGGGAGGGGAGGGGAGGGGAGGGGAGGGAAAGGGAAAGGGAAAGGGAAAGGGAAAGGGAAGGGAAAAGGGAAGGGGAAATGGAAATGGAAAGGGAAAGGGAAAGGGAAAGGGAAAAAAGGGAAAGGGAAGCCAAGGCAAGGCAGCATTCCTTCATCTACCTTTCCAATAACACTTTGAAAGGTTGGTTTGGTACTTGAATTCTTTGCTGTTTTCTCAGAATTAAAATAAACAAACAAAATCTAACACTCTCCCTTAAATTTCTTTGAACTTATGCACGGAACATTTCCCAGAGCAGAAATATGCCTCGCATTTACTGAGATCTAGAATTTACATTCTGGGAAGGTATGTAATTCTACACTAAGCATTTCTTCAGGCTCTTTAAAAGTGTTTAATTGGCAAGATGGACAATGAAGTACAGAAAGAGCCAAAGGGCTTTATTAACCAGTGCACTGTGTGCCTTTGTAGACCATGCAACTTTTGCCCCACCTGAGAATTTGTTTCAGGGAACTGTAACACTTTAGTAGAAGAACAGAAAAAAATTATGTAGCTATTAAAATGTCAACTAAAAGAAATTCCAGTAAGGCCATGCACATGAGAGCTTTGTGGTCAGGCTGTCTTACCACACATCTATCTTTGATGGAATACTTGTGCTTAATGACATTGAAAAGAAATTTTCAGCCAACTTTATTTGGTGTTGGGCACTAGCACCAGGCTAGTTCAAGGGCTTACAGATAGCAATATTAAGCTGGGGATTCTGAATTAATGCAAGTCAGTAAAAGCAGCTCATATAGGTAAGACATGGGAATAAGAAATAAATAAGGAAGTTGTACCATGACTTTTTTTCCCCACAGAATAAAGAATTGTTCAGGTTTGCCTATATACAGAGCATAAGGCATGTTGCAAAATCATGCTTGGGGGTCGGGACAGGGCATGTGGGAAATCACATCATGTCTGAATCACATTGCCGGTGTTTTGAAGAGCTCATGCTAGTTTATCAGCTATGTTGCTATATAATGTCATGATTATACCGTGCAAAACACTGAGCTCTGGGAGAGCAAAGTCTGTTATTGTGCAATGTTCGTCTGTTGCCTTACAGCAATGTTTCAGTGAGGATCTGGAACTTCATGAGGTGCTGGAGGAACAGCAGTGCAGACTTTAACCCCCAATTTTCTAAGCATTATAAAAAGTAAAGCATATCTGTCAGTGTCTGTGGCTATGGAGCAGACAGTGTAATATACTATGAGACATAAAAAGCTGTCAGACTTCTAATCTGTAAAGCTGATGAACTGTATAAGGCTCAATATTAAAAAGAGAGAGCTTCTCCCAGTCTCTCTCAGCTGATATAAAATCTCATTTTGTCAGAGGGTTAACTACAAGGATCAAATTAATCTCTCAGTAATTAATGATACCTTTGTTCTGCAAAGCATCTGGATAGTAAACTCTCTTTTTCTATGAAGATAACTATACATCTCTTCCTCAGTGAAGTTAGTGGTAAAATTCTTAGGGGTCCCCCACAGTGAACTATATCAGGTCCCTTCTAAAACAGCAGGCAAGCCCTAGGACTGCACAGCACCCTTCAAGATCCTTTCCCAATACCTCACTGCTATTTTAGCGTCCATTTTTCCTGCAATTCTCCATCTCTCTGAATTGTTGAACAATTTCACCTATTCATCTCTCAGAATACCCCTTTCCTTTACACATTAAGAAAAACAAAAAGTTGTACGTATAAATAGTATTAAATTAAAATAGGTTGCAATTAGTTCAAGCAAATCTGCTATTAACATAATTGTTCAGAGTTCAACCTCCCTAACAGACTCCTCTCCTGTTTTATTATCCTTCACCCATGTATTTGTCCTCTCATACTCATACAGACAAATGTAGCTCCAACACACAGGTAGCAGTCATGAGATTAAATAAAAGTCTCTCAGTAAGATATATTAATATTTCCAAGATGAAGTGACACACTGGATATGGATGTCATTTCTGTTATAATAGCACTGTTCTTAATCACTGATGGCTAAATGGTGTTTTCTGATAAGCAGTTCTTGAAGTGAATAGAAGCTATTGCTGTGTTATTGCCTGGACCTCATTTTTACTGCATTTAATCTATGACAATAGCTTTATAGGTTTGCTGCTACTGTCATCTCCTTTGTTCATATTATTTTGTTTCTTCTTTCTGTAGAAGAACAAGTTAAACAAGTCTGTTCTTCACTGTAAATTGGGGAGCTGGTCTCTCCTTGACTTCAGATGCCTTTGAGCATAACCCTTTGGGTGTAGCATACTGATTTAAATTGCCCACAGACTTTTCCTGTATCTTGAGTGTGCTCTGCAGCCATTTTGAGCTCCCACGCTCTAACTCATGCCAGCTCTTCAACGTTTCTGCAGAGTAGCAGACGAAAGCTGCAACTCACTTGACAATGACATCCTTCAGATAACTGTTGTTATTGTTAGATTGAATCCTTTCTTCCCACTTCCTATATCTTAAGAGCAATTTAGAATTGTTAGGTGCTCTGCTAATCTTATATAAAGTAGATAGCACATGTGTATTTTTTCACCTTTTCAATAATTTAACAATTTAGAAAAGGTTTTGGCTGCTACATTTTTGTAGAATTATATATAGTGCATAGAGAATACTCTTTGGCTACTATAAAGAAAATATACGTATTAGTATGTGTATTCCTCAAACAGCTAATAAAAATCTGCAATTTGAGTTGAAAAATGTGTAACTTCATTGTTCCTTCAGTGAAAATTTGCAATTTTTAGATACTTGTTTTAAATATCTGGCTATGTTACAATGTTATATTGTTTTACTACTCAAAAGACAGCACATTATGTCCCAATGTAGGTGGAGAATAACTGAGTGATATTCAAAGACATAATATTAGTTTATGAGAATTGGTTGTTGCTAGAAGAGACTTGCAGGAAGAACTGTGCAGAAGACAAAGTATTTGAAGTAAAAAAAATGAATGGCAGTAGCAGTGATGTTAAAATCTTAAGGATAGAAACTGCAGTGTTAAATGTCCTCTAAAACAGAAAGAACTGCACATTGGTGGATACCTAATAATCATACTGAACCACTGCTGGAGGAAAAATACACAACATAGTGCAACCATGCTCAGGCTGCTGAAGTCAAGACAGAAACCTCATGACTGAGCTCATTATCTAGAATAAGTGCTGTGGTACAAGAAGCTTTCACTGAATTCTGTTCAAAAGTCAAGATTATGCACTGAACAGTAGCAGCTGACAAAGAATTCTTTTCCTGAATTCTTCATCAACATCATCAAAAAGAATTGATTGATCATTTCCAGTGTTTTCTTTTCTTGTTGAAGAAATTCCTAAATGGGAAGAATCTGTGGGTACAGCAACTATGCTGCTAAAATAGGAAGTGCTATAATGCAACGTTATGCCTCATATTTGGAACTCTTAGGTAGTAGCAACATGGAAGAATACATGTTGCCCTGGAAAAAAATTCTATCCATAGTAATTTTATGCACATAATCCAGACACTTGCTAAAGATTTGTTTGAAGAATCTATTTACTTGCTGAATGGTCCATGTAATTTTCAGTTCATCCAGGCAGCAGTTGATGGCATGCTGAAGAGAGTTGGCACCAAAAAAATTACTGGTCATTCCCTACCTATATTCAGAAGTCCTTGAAAACAGAAAAGCCTCGTTTTATTGCTTGTGAGAGAAATAGTATTGATTTGCATGTACTGGTTTTCCACTGGAGTCAGTAAGAGATACAGTTAAGAACCAAGAGAGCAAAGCATTTAGGAATGTAACAAAGCATAGCCACTTTGTCAAAGATGACAAAAACCAAAGAGAAACCTATTCAGAATTGCTTTTTGTCTTTTGTGTTTTCTGTCCTTTGAAAAGGTTTTATTAACAGAAAATAAACTGACAATCATTACTCTCTTACATAAAGTGGATGCAATCATTCTGAATGAAATGAACAGATCTGCAAGATTCAGACGGCAATTTTCCTGATACCGAGCAGACTTAAGAGACAAAGACACAAAGGAAGGCCTAAGCAACTTCTGTAAATATTTTCAGTTTGAACCAAGTTTGAACTAAACAAAACCAAAACCATCCCCAGGAATTTGTTTAGAAATTATTTTCTCCAGGCATTTTTCAAAATTTGGATGTCAAAAAAAACTTTGACACACAGAACGTTAATGAAGTATTCCAAGTCATTAAGCCGAAAATTGATAGCTTGTTTAACCTTTAACTAGCAAGAATAATATCTAAAACCAAAGAAATAGCTATGCAAAGTTACATTAAAAGTGAAAAGTAGAATTTTTGTAAATGCAGTATCATTTTGTGCACTGCCAAAGAATACTGAATATTCATTTGTTTTATTTTAAAAAGTTGAGGAAAAAGGTGAATTATGCTTCCTTACAGCTGTCTCAGTTGAATTTTTTTCTTTTTTTCTTCTTTTTTTTACTTTTAAAAAGCTACTAGGGTACTTAGGAAATCTTCTGAAAAATATTTTTGTTTTATTTTGAAAATTGAATCAGTTAAGCATAAATGACAACATAGCAAAGGGGTTCCTTTTGTCAGAGTAAAAAAACTTAGTTAAAGAAAGTAACCATTTTAAGTGGTATGGTGCAAAAATCTCAGTATCAGTCAGCCCTAAATATTAAAACCAAAAAAATTCTGAATGACTGAACTTTGGTTTTATTGTAAAGATTGCAGTATGTGTAGTTTCCTATCTGAAATATATGACAGTAGTTTTTGTCCCACTGTTAGAAAATGCATGTCTTTGCCAGAATCTGAAACTAGCAAAAGATTACCAATGGTGTTAAACTTTGGGGTGAATAGCTGAATGTAAACAGTAATTTGCGTCCTTTGTTTTTATTGGAAAGAAAAGTTGGGAAAATTGCACAGGTATTATTCCAATTAAGACTACAAAAAAGGATATTACTGATAGGTTGGGGGTGTTCTAATACTCAGTGTTTCAGCTGGAAATTGAGTCTTGGGGGGCATAGAAAAGTTTAAAGCTATATCATTAAGATTCTTATGAGCCTATCATTTGGAACCAATACATCTGAAGAAATGGAAAGTAGAAGTTTACTGAAGATCTGTGATGCAGAATGATGTGACTAATGAGCCTATGTTCAAACAATGAAAAAATCCCCCCAAATCCTGAATTAAACCTAAACAACAAAAGTACTTATCACAGGATGTTCTCTTAAAGATGATCATCAGGGACTCTTACATAAATTTATTCCTAAGAAAATTTCTAGAAATCTGTTTTCTGTTTTCACGTGGACCTGTTGAAAGTTAAGGTATTTCAGAGAAATCCAGCAGTTTGCCAGTGTGGACCTCTATGCAAAAACCAAACTTAATTTCACAGTTCTCCAGTCAGCACAGTTGCTTGAATTTGAAGAGAAGAGTTTTAGGAAAGCAATGGGAATATTTTCTTGTCTTGGTGGTATGCAAGATGGATGCAGAGATCCTCAGCTATTCTCCAGATGACAGTAAATGATGGAAAAGGGAAAGAACTTTGACTCTCTCCTCCTAATTTCCAGCTTTAAGGAATGCATGTGTGCAGCATAGTGAAAAGCAGGCTTTACCCTTCTGAAGTGCTATAACCCGCTAAAATCTCCTTCCTACTAAAAACAAGAACAGAGAAGGGTCTCCTGGGGCTGCAGATGAGATTAATACATTTTAGTGGTTCCTTATATAGGACTTAAATTCAGAGGTCAGAATTGTTTTGATGAAAAGTTACTTCAGATCTGTCACGCTATACAAAATCATTTTGGCTAGTAAACTCTGTTCAGTCATGCATGAAGTAAATAAAATAATCAAGGGGTTTGGGGACTTTGGGGTTTTTTGTTTGTTTGGGATTTTTTGGCTTTTTTTTTAATAAGGAATGGTTCAGTGAATTGGTGTACAGGAGGTTTGGCTTGTGCCTTCCATGCTGCAGCCATTCCTGCCCCTTAGTTTGTAATCTAAACCAGGAGAAAGGGAAGTGCAAAAAAGAAACAAAACAGAAAGAAAAAGAAGAGAAGGTCTCTATTTCGTCTCAACCAACTGGACTAGGAAGTTGGGCTTTTGTGTTTACTATGATTAGGAATAGGGTAAATATTAAAAAAAAAAAAAAAAAGTCAGGATTTAATTCTTTCCCCCTGCCTTTATTTGTCTCTGTCTCCCAGAGTAAGTAGGGGAATGCTGGTAGGGAATGGAGCACTGCAAGTCCCAGGGTATAAATAGCTCTGCCTGAGCCTAACAATAATTCTGCTGCCACTGTCACAGAGCAGAGCAGAGGCAAGAAAATACTGTAACAGTATTTGTTATGCTTGTCAGGAGAAACACTTTCCTACCTAAAATATTGTTAGCAGAAATGTGTATCAGCTGATTAGGTCAATTATCTTGAGCTTGATATAAACAGTTTTGTCATGTCTGTTCAAGCTAGAAATGCTCCTCTCCCCTTCAGCAGTTATGTTATTTTACACTTACCAAATAATATGCCCATACTGTGTCACCCAAATTCAGCTGCAGCTGCTCTGATATGAGAATCATAGCAAATTAAAATACGTAATGAAATAGTTTCGGTAAATGACACTTGATACTTGTTCTGCTTCCTCCATCTGTTGTGGTTGAAACACTGAACACAAAGTAGGGATTTGGGAGACCATTTGAGATACCTCCATAAATGGGCAAGGTCAGGTAGAGAGAGAGAGATATTAAAAAAAAACCACAAGGGGGCAAAAGAAGAGTGAAGATGATGCTCACAAAACAAGTTAAGAAGCAGGAGAAACAAAATATCATCTATAATCAAGTAGATGAAAAGATCATAATGGACTTTAGCAAGAAACAGTAATACATGACTTAAATGTTTGATACAGTGCAAAAGGTATGTCTTCCTGATATTATCAAAGGAAATGAGGAGCAAAGAAAGAAGCCAAAACAAACTTAGGGAAAAAAAAGTAAGACACACCCCAAAAAGCACTTTTAAGATAAGAGTCTTCTCTAGAGACAACAGTGGAAGTGAAGGAACTTTTCAGACTAAACAGAAAAGGCAAATGACAGGAAAACCCTCATGAGGGCCAAAGTTTATTACAGCTTCTGCAGTTGCAGAAGGGAAGGACTCACACAAGGGTTTGATCAATTAAGAAGATCAAAAAGTTTCACTATCAGTGAGAACAGAAGTTCAGAAATGGAGAGGGAAAGAGGAATAAACAGATGGGAAAAGGATGAAAACAGGGTAAAAGGATACAGTTCAGAGGGGAGAAAGGGGCTCTTTGTCCAACAAAAATGTGATGTAAGTAACCTGAGGACTCCTGAGTTATTATTGAAAGAAAAGTGAATTTTCTCCCATGACCTACATATTCTGAATTAGATACTTGATGCTATTTTAGTCTTTCATGGGATTGTGTAGCTGAACCAGTGGACAACAGACATAAATCCACATCACACTGACACTTGAATGTTTTTCATCCATGGTGATGCTCAAAACCAGAAAAGTGATCTTCAGCACTTGCCTTCTACTGCTAAGGAAATCTCAAGAAAAAACTTTGCCGTAGACTATAAAATGCAAATGTGTAAATATCAGTAAAAGATATGTCTGTGTATCTATGGAAACTTGTTACTTAACTGTTGCAATTTGTGTGATTGACTACATTGCCATTGCATGTTGCTATTAAGACAAAAGCTGGTGACAAGGAATGAGGTTTAATGAGACTTAATGGAGTTTATAAAGTGATTTTGGGGAAGGACATCTATGCCTCCACATTAAGAGCTGCCCCAATCACCAACAACACTTACCTGTAAAAAAGAATAAAAAGATTCTCAGAGAGCTGATAGGTAACAAGACTGTTTCAGTCTTGTGTTAAAAGGAAAATTGAACAAGTGAAGCAAGTGGAACTTTCTTAATTAGATTTTAAAGATCTTTATGCCAGTGTAACTCAAATCAGGATCTGTATCTCATCCATGTTTTTCTTTTCTGACCGTTCTTGTCAGTTCTTTCATGACACTGATGCATGGATAAAATGCTGCTCTGTACTACAAAACCAATTCACTCTTTGTATTTTACTACTCAGTCTAACCTGGCTATCTTATTTATTGCATATTTGTAGACAGGCCCTTATTTGAACATCTTTTTATTTAAAAGAAAAATGACACTAAGTAAATGACATGATCCTAAAATTCCCAGTCAACTTCAAGAGACTCCCATAGCGTCATTCCCGACACTTCACAAATTATTAATGTTTTTCACATTGTGAAAAAGGTGGCAAGGCATTTCTATTTTTAAATTCAAGGTGCTGAGTAGGATTTATTGCTCACTACTATGCTGCCACTTAGTATGCAATGTGACAATCTGGTCACCTCACTTAATTTTGGATCACTGCAATGTGCAGGTCTTTATATAAGCTAGATACCAGCCTATACTGATCTGCTTCTTACCTTTGTTAGAAGTCTGCTTTAGGTTGAGAAGAATTCTGCTTCTTTCTTTTTTGATGAGAGTGACTAGTTCTGGTTAACTTGGCTGTAGGTGTTTACACTGTAGACATGTACATGTCATCACCGTCCTGAGAATTTGCTAAAAAACTAAGGTGTCAAGAGCCTTGAGGGCACTAAAGAGCCTCACTGGTCCTGTACAGCCCTAGGGTGGACCCCCATCTATGCACCCTGCCCATGGACAAGGATTCCCATTTCAGCTCAGCCCAAGGCCATCAGTCCCTGCCTGAGTGGTGCTGCAAGAGTGCCAGTTCCCAGCCCTGTCTTTGGATGGCCCTAGGTTGTAGCCTTTCTTCCAGCTCTGTCTGTGCTCCCATCTCCTCCTGCACCTGACTGGACTCCCTGGATGGACCCTGAACTTGAATCACCACTTTTCCTAGCCAGGGACTATTGGTGGACCGTGTTATCAGCACCCAGCTCTGCTCGTTCTGCTCAGGTGCTGGAAGATGTTGCTCTGTCAGTTAAGGCACTGCCCACGTTGGGGTCCCTTACGGTTCTGTTGGAGTCACTTTTAGACTGAAGCATGACCCCAAGTTAGAGAGTCAAACTTCTTGTCTCTCCAGCATTCTCTAGTCCATCTTTAATTTTGCTTTCTGAGGTCAAATATCTATCTACAAAGTGCTGCTGCTTATGAAAGGTCCCACAGTGTGCATAGATAGTGGGTCAAACGTCTCCTTCTCTCATGTAAAACCTACAGATTTAACTGATGCAGTCAGAAAATACAAAGAGGTTTGCCTTCCTTGTTACTTCTGTATACTTTTTTAAATGAGTCTTACTCATCCTTAATGATCATTCAATGAGCTTTGAAATATAGTCACTAGCTACAGTACATCTGTATTGACTCTGTTTATGCAATGCCTGTATCTTTCTCATATTAATTTATGCAGTTTCCTCTTTCAATTGTAGCAAATAAGAACAAAAGCTCATTTCAGATATTTCAAATGAATTTTCTTTTTGTCGTCTAATTCATCCCCCTGCCACTGCACGATTGTTCCCTACAATGTATTCTTTAAGAGCTCTCTTGATGGATGGTGTCTTCTATTGTAACTTTTGTGCTACTATCATTCATTTCCTTTATTGCAGAAGACAAAGACATTTTATTGGCACACTCCTTTCACTTAGTGTTTTATCTACAAACTTTTTCAAATACAAATCCTTCACGAACTTTTGCTGGAGTTTAAATAAAGATTTTGGTGCATATGATTGTCTCAGTTCATTTGGGCTGCCTCAATTACCTGTTGCATTGTCTATTCTAAATTCCATTTCTACACCTTTTGTAGAGTTGTGGTGCACTGAAATGAATGTTAAAATCCCTGTGAATTTACTGAGAGGATGATTTAATCTTGTTTGCCTTCAGTTCAACAAAGTATTTCTATCTTAGCTTAAGAATACAAATAACCTCATACTTAAATTTAGCAAAGTACAATGTAATCTGTGACTGAAGCTGCTGTGTGCTCAACTAATTGTTTAAGCAAGGATCTACATATGCTCCTCAACTCCCATCAAATTTCCTTCTTCAAATTATTTGAGAAAAAGAAAGAGTAAATTATTTTTTTGGCAATCTGTGCTGTTGCTTAATAAAACAGTTAATAAAAACCATTTTATTTCTTTACTACACTGATACTGATGAGTACACCGTGAGTGATTTATTTAATATTGTCTCAAGGTCTACAGGAAGAAGAAACCTGAATCAAGCTTTACCAAGTCTAAGACAAGTGTCCTGTTCACTGGACAACTCTACCTTGTAGAAAAATCAGTGTTCAGCATTCAGATCTTGCTTCCGCCTCCCTGAAGATTAAACTCATGTCTGCTTACCAACATCCTCTAACTCCAAACATAAATTACCCAGTTATTCAAGTTCCCATTGGTAAAATCTTGTTACCTTTTCTTCTCTGGCATATATATGGATATGTATACATGACATACTACCTAGTACATGCAGGTGAGTCCAGGTGGTTTTGAGCTATGTGGTGCTTGAACCTGGGTGCAGTATTTGGACAAAGCTCTTCCCACCTCTTGCGCCTGCTGGAGAGATTTGGCAGCATAGAATAGTCCCTCACAAAGTCAGAGTGCTCAGCTGAGATGTGATCAGCCCTGGAGTGAGTTCATCTCAAACTAGTAGAAAGCAGCAACGGAGCTGGGAAACTCCAGCCATTGTACTTCATTCTCTGCATTATATCTCCTTACACTTTTATGTGTAAAAAAGACAAAATTGTTAAGACTTCAGGCAGTGTTTGATTTCTCTCCTAAAAATGACTATAATACAGATCCTAACTCAAAACTTCTAGCCAATCATTTTCATGGACCATGAAGGGTGGAGGTTTTTTGGGTTTTTTTCCCATGATACATTAGTGGAAAAATGAATTCTGATTATTTTTTCCCTCCAATCTCTGAAACATGGTTGAAGGAGAGCAGATAGACCACTGCTGTGAATGAGGTGGTAGAGAAAATGTTTCTTCTCTTTGGCTTAATCTCTTATTTTTAACTAACTATATAATTCAATGTAATAATTCTAGCATGTGTCAAAGTATCTTTGAAGAGGGCACTTGCATCACAAACTTAATCCAACATTTATTATTATTTATTGCACTGTGAGATCCAGGCTCTGTTGCGCAAGACAGTTACAAAGATGAGTTAAACAAAGACAGCCTCATCCCTGAACATGAAATCCTACATCTTTTTACTGGTCAAAGAGTATTTTCCTGTAGATTATGGTTTAGTTTAAGGGCTTTAGCCCATTATTTTAGGAAGTAATAGAAACAAATAGAATATAAACCAGTTTGCAGTCTAAAGTCATTCAGTTACGCATTGTAGTTCTTCAAAACCACTGAAAGTGCTTTTGGCATTGCATAACAAGATATAAATTTTATATATGACCTCCCTCCCCACTGCAGTTAAGTGATGACAGCATTCATAGGATATTGTGAAATACAAACATCTGCATAGTCTTAGTTGTTTTTTGGCTCTTGAAGCTTACTTTCAATTTTTAATTCATAGTTCTGCAACCTCAGTCTTCATCTCTCAATTTTAGCAGGTTTCTTTGTCAAAATACTCTTTAAAGATCTTTAAATAGTAACAGCAACTCTTTAAATAGTAACAGTAACAGGAAACACCAGGAAATGTTTTCCTATTGTATTCACTACTGTGGCTCCTTCTTCTATGCATTTATATGCTATTCTCCACAAGGCAAGTAACCATACACACATTCCTCATCTGTGGCAATGGAAAAGAAAATGGATTGCATAAATGATTTTCACTTGTAAACCAGGTTTGTTTTAGCATTCAGCAGCGGTTTGCAGAAATTCATTCTGCTTCATACTATAGTGCATTGCACACTAACAGACATTTACCACAACCTCAGTCTAGTGATTAATTAAAACATACATTGGTTTTCCCCAAAAATCCATACGTCAAAACTATTTAAAAGCACTGGCAGAAATTAAAACATTTCCTAACTGGAGACCTGAAATATTTTGGCATATGAAAGGGGGGAAAAAAGAGACCTTTGATGCTTAGGAGCTACAGGCGTTGTATAATCTATTTAGTATGAAGTTCCAAAATCCAATTAAAGCATTTCTCAGCACTTTTTCTTGATTATTACAGCCTCATTGTGAACACCAGCAGTTTTCTAAGCCAGTCTTTTGTTGCCACTACATAGTCCTGGTGGTTGGAGCTACCTGGCATTCTTGAGATCACCAGAACTTCTAAATGACCTAGCAGCTCTGCTAGGGCAGAGCTGAATGAACTGAAGCAGATGAATGAACAACCAGTATTCTTGTACAATTTTTTACAATTCCCAGTTGCTTTTCTATCCACTGACTGATTATGTTTCCATTGACTGTGAAACTAAACTGACACATTTGTGTTCAGTACTTACTCTTGCTAAGATAAGCCTATTAATGCATTTTGAAAGATCTTTGGAAGGATAAACCTGCAAACTGTCAAAGTATGATATTCAATACAATAATTTTAGTTGTAAAAAAACTGTAAATGTTGCTGATTTTGATAAAACCAAATGTCATAATCCAAGTATTTCAAGTATCATAATCCATTTTTCATAATTTTCTACAACTAAAGATAAACTAAAGTCTACTAACCTTTTTTCCATACTAAAAAGATAAAAATAGAGAATGAAAATCAAAATAATGTATGAAAGTTTTCCTTCAAAGTTTAAAAGCGGCCATGGCAAATAGGACTCCAAACAGAATTCTATGTGCTTTCTTTATTTGCTTTAAAAAAAGAAGTCAGCTATTCAAATCCTCAATTTCAGCATGAAACAACAGCTACATTTTTTAATTTCCCTCATTCACTTGATTCTAACTTTGGTCTTCTTATGCTAACCAGCTCTGTTAGGATGAATTCTTCCAGATGATGTTTAGGGTTTTTAGCAAATTCCAAGCTTTTATGGCAAAACTTCCCTCTCACAGCACAGTTCAAACCATCTTCACTTCTGTGAAACTTATGTTTCTCCTCATACCTACACATAAGCTCACGCGTTCATGGCATACATTCAATAGTCCTTACTGATGAAGCTGATTTTCTCAGGAAAAAAAAAGAAGTTTTGTTTCTCTTTGGCTTTCTTCTAAGTTGCTTTTTTGAAAACTAATCTGAACACTCCTGGGCTACAGTTGTTTCTGAATCATAAAGATATATGCTTTTAGAGCTTCTGGCTACAGCTGAAAATTGGCTTTAGTAGCAATTGCATTGTTTTTAGAATCCAAAAATCATTGTCAACTATAAATATTACAAGCAATTTACCACTCAGTATTATAGAAATGTCACAATCCTCTATAGGTGCAACCCATAAATTTAAACTTTTATATAATACTTCTGAATCAAAATTAAGTTTGGGGATTAGGCTTTGAGAAATCAAACAATAAAAACATGATATTGTATAGTCCACCCGATAAAAAAATGGGAGGGACTTTCATTCAAAAAACACTGTTTTCGCTTCTAAGTTAGATATATATATCTGCATAAAACAGAGAAGGAAATGCTACAGCAAATTCCATTTTTATATAAATGCCTTAATACCCACAGTCTACATACTATAGGCAGGAATTGCATTTTCCCTTAATACAACATAACCATGTCTGGGACAAAAAAGTAGCAGTTGATTAAAAGCAAACCATAATGTAGTTGCAACAAATCCCCATTTGCTAGGCTGAATGTTGGGATAATTTGAGAGATGAAGAGAAGCAAAGAAAGGGCATGAAAGTGCCTCCATGACCAGCTATAGGAAAAAGAGTGGACATACACCCTAGCTGGACTAAAGGATTTGCAGCTCTAAGACACTGTGGCCATGAGGAACTAAGGAGTCCTGATTTTAATGTTTTCCACAGTGTTCTAGAATTGGAGAAAAAATGTATTCAAAAGAAACTCCACAGAATGTTGAGATACCATTTTTAGAAAATAAGTAATTCTTCACTCAGGTAGATTTATTTACTCACTATGTCGTTCCTAGCATTTCTACCTCATACTTTTGTAGTGCTAGACTCAAAATCTTCATGAGACCATTTATACTTTGCTATTCCTACTCTCTACTTAACTTTGTGTATATGTATAATAGTAGTGTTTTAGCAGCTCCACCAAATGATTAATTAACAGTGTTGGCTGTTGGTAGATCTAAAGTATTTAGAGTTTGGAATCGGGGGAGGAGTGGGCACTTTGTTCAGAAAAAAAAAGAAAAAGGTGTGAATTAACTCAAACCTTCCAAAATGACAATTCTATAAGGGCTAGAGTAGAGAATTACATTTGGTTTGGAATCATCATCAGCAGAGTAGATCAAGACATCGTTGAGCCCAAACTATAAAGTTTTGCTGGCTATGTAGTTTTGCTATCAATGATATGAACTGACATTAAGGTAACTATAATGCTTTTAGGACTGAGATTCAAACTCCACTTGTCACTGAACAGGATCATATGGATGAATCAGAGCTACGTACTGAAAACCTGCCTGTACATCACCCTACGGCATTGAAGAGAGCCCTGATAATACAATTAAGTTAATCTTGAAGACTCTACTGAGTCTTGAAGACTCTAGTCTTCTACTGAGCAAATGAGATGATCGAGAAACTTGCTTCTGTGATATAATACCATTTAAACATTAATGTACAACAGAGAGGTAATAGGTTGTAAATGAAAAATTAGCACACACTTTGTAATGACAAAATTATCTTATGGGTGACTAACGGTTCCTAATACTAAAAGGGTCAACCTTTATTGCACTAGCGCTAATTCTAAGTGCTAAATTTTCATGATCTTTATGGGATTTTTATGGTCTTGTTGACTTTTAATGTTGTGACTGCACCATGATTTCTAACTTCCCCCTCCTACTATGAATGGTAGAAACATATTTTGCTTTAAAATGCCAGTGTTGAAGAGGGGTGAGTGACTAAGTTTCACAAATGTTTGCATTAGAGTCCCACATTTAGGAGACCACAGAGTCAATAAAAATAAATGCATTGTATTTATTATTCTGCTGAATACAACTGACCTGCAGCTGAAGAATTATTTTCAACATATTTTGGGGTAAAACTTTGAATAAATTTGAAAAATGTCACAATCTGTAGGAACTTGTTCTGTACTACTTCATGGACTTTGCATTTCTACTAAGAGGTCATTGAAAGAGCTGTGGCAAAAAAATACTAGTGAAATGCAGTCTCTTTCAGTCTCAAAAAGCTTTTACACAAATCCATCTACAAAATTTCCCTACGAAGAACAACAAAACAAGACACAAAATTAAAAATCTGGATTCCCTCCTGCGGGGAACTGAGGGCCCGATCTGCTGCCTGGACCCATCCCACAGGGAAGTCTGCTGCCTCCCTGGGGCCCGGGTTAGGGACGTTACTAGGAAACTCCCCGACCTCGTAAGGCCCTCCGATTATTACCCGTTGCTGGTTGTACAGGTGGGCAGTGATGAGATTGCACATAGAAGTCCTAAAGCAATGAAGAGGGACTTCAGGGCACTGGGGCTATTGGTCGCAGGATCGGAGCGCAGGGAGTGTTTTCCTCAATCCCGTCAGTGGCAGCTAAGAGTGCTGAAAGGAATGGGAAAACTCACCTGATTAACAGGTGGCTCAGAGGCTGGTGCCATCAGTGGAATTTTGGGTTTTTCGATCACGGGGAGGTTTACACGGCACCGGGCCTGCTGGCGGCTGATGGAGATCAGCTGTCTCCAAAGGGGAAAAGGATTCTCGCCCATGAGTTGGCGTGACTCATTGAGAGGGCTTTAAACTAGGTTAAAAGGGGGAAGGGGATATAAATGCGCCCGCTAGTGAGAAGCCCAGAGGTGGCATGGCAACATTGGGGGCAAAATCGATAGCCTGGCTCAAGTGCATCTACACCAATGCACGTAGCATGGACAACAAACAGGAGGAGCTGGAAGCCCTTGTGCAGCAGGATGGCTATGACATAGTCGTCATCACAGAAACGTGGTGGGATGACTCTCATGACTGGAGTGCTGCACTGGAGGGCTATAAGCTCTTCAGAAGGTATAGGCATGGAAGGAGAGGCGGTGGGGAGGCTCTGTATGTTAGGGAGTGTTTTGACTGTATAGAGCTCAACAGTGGTGATGACAAGGTCGAGTGCTTATGGGTAAGGATGAGGGGGAAGGCCAGCAAGGTGGATGTCCTGTTGGGAGTCTGCTATAGACCACCCAACCAGGATGTAGAGGTAGATGAAGCGTTCTGTGAGCGGCTGGCAGAAGTCTCGCAGTCGCTAGCCCTTGTTCTTGTGGGGAACTTCAACTTTCCGGACATCTGCTGGAAATACAACACAGCAGAGAGGAAACAGTCTCAAAAGTTCCTAGAGTGTGTGGAGGATAACTGTCTGACACAGCTGGTAAGCGAGCCTACCAAGGGAGGTGCCTCGCTTGACCTGCTGTTTACTAACAGAGAAGGGCTTGTGGGAGATGTCAAGGTCGGAGGCCGTCTCAGCCTTAGCGACCACGATATGATAGAGTTCTCGATTCTCAGTGATGCCAAGCAGAGGGGCAGCAAAACTGTTACCATGGACTTCCGGAGGGCTGACTTTGGCCTCTTCAGGACCCTGGTTGGGAAAGTCCCTTGGGAGGCAGTCCTGAAAGGCAAAGGGGTCCAGGAAGGCTGGGCCTTCTTCAAGAAGGAAGTCTTAAGGACGCAGGAGTGGGCTGTCCCCGTGTGCCGTAAGACCAACCGGCGGGGAAAACGACCGGCCTGGCTGAATAGGGAGCTTTTGCTGGGACTCAGGGAAAAAAGGAGAGTCTACCGCCTTTGGAGGAAGGGGCAGGCAACTCAGGAGGAGTACAGGGATCTTGTTAGGTCATGCAGGGAGGAAATTAGAAAAGCAAAAGCCCAGCTAGAACTCAATCTGGCCAATGCTGTAAAAGATAATAAAAAATGCTTTTACAAGTACATCAGCAATAAAAGGAGAGCCAAGGAGGATCTCCATCCCTTTCTAGATGTTGGGGGGAACATTGTCACCGAGGACAAGGAAAAGGCTGAGGTACTTAACGCCTTCTTTGCCTCTGTGTTCAACAGCCAGACTGGTCATCCCCAGGGTACTCAGGCCCCTGTGCTAGAGGATAGGGATGGGGACCAGAATAGAGCCCTCATAGTCCAGAAGGAAGCAGTTAATGACCTGCTATGCCACCTGAATGCTCACAAGTCTATGGGGCCAGATGGGATCCACCCGAGAGTACTGAGGGAGCTGACAGAGGAACTTGCCAAGCCACTTTCCATCATCTATCAGCAGTCCTGGTTAACAGGGGAGGTCCCTGATGACTGGAGGCTTGCCAATGTGATGCCCAACTACAAGAAGGGCTGGAAGGAGGACCCGGGAAACTACAGGCCTGTCAGCCTGACCTCGGTGCCGGGAAAGATTATGGAGTGGTTCATCTTGAGTGAACTCAACAGGCAAGTGCAGGTCAACCAGGGGATCAGGCCCAGCCAGCATGGGTTCATGAAAGGCAGGTCCTGCTTGACCAACCTGATCTCCTTCTATGACCTGGTGACCCACGTGGTAGATGATGGAAAGGCTGTGGATGTCATTTACCTGGACTTTAGCAAAGCTTTTGACACCGTCTCCCATAATATTCTCCTTGGGAAGCTGGCAGCTCATGGCTTGGACGGGCGTAGTCTTCGCTGGGTAAAAAACTGGTTGGGTGGCCGAGCCAAGAGAGTTGTGGTGAATGGAGTTAAGTCCAGTTGGCGGCCGGTCACGAGCAGTGTTCCCCAGGGTTCTGTTTTGGGGCCAGCCTTGTTTAATATCTTTATCGATGATCTGGATGAGGGGATTGAGTGCACCCTCACTAAGTTTGCAGATGACACCAAACTGGGTGGGAGTGTCGATCTGCTCGAGGGTAGGATGGCCCTGCAGAGGGACCTGGACAGGCTGGATCGATGGGCCGAGGCCAACTGTATGAGGTTCAACAAGGCCAAGTGCCGGGTCCTGCACTTGGGTCACAACAGCCCCATGCAATGCTACAGGCTTGGGGAAGAGTGGCTGGAAAGCTGCCTGGCTGAAAAAGACATGGGGGTGTTGGTTGATAGCCTGGTCAACATGAGGCAGCAGTGTGCCCAGGTGGCCAAGAAGGCCAACAGCATCCTGGCTTGTATCAGGAAGAGTGTGGCCAGCAGGAGCAGGGAGGTGATTGTTCCCCTGTACTGGGCACTGGTGAGGCTGCACCTGGAATACTGTGTCCAGTTTTGGGCCCCTCAATACAAGAAAGACATTGAGGTGCTGGAGCGTGTTCAGAGAAGGGCAACGAAGCTGGTGAAGGGTCTGGAGCACAGGCCTTATGAGGAGCGGCTGAGGGAACTGGGGTTGTTTAGCCTGGAGAAGAGGAGGCTGAGGGGAGACCTTATCGCTCTCTACAACTACCTGAAAGTAGGTTGTAGTGAGGTGGGTGTTGGGCTCTTCTCCCATGTCGTTAGCGATAGGACGAGAGGAAATTGCCTCAAGCTGCACCAGGGGAGGTTTAGGCTGGATATTAGGAAAAATTTCTTCACGGAAAGGGTGGTCAAGCATTGGAACAGGCTGCCCAGAGAGGTGGTGGAGTCACCATCCCTGGAAGTGTTCAAAAAACGGGTAGATGTGGCACTTGGGGACATGGTTTAGTCTAGTCTACCCTTGATTGGTTTAGTGTGGACTTGGTAGTGTAGGTTAATGGTTGGACTGGATGATCTTAAAGGTCTTTTCCAACCTAAACAATTCTATGATTCTATGATTTTTGTCTTCCTTTTAGTTTTAGGAGGCTCTGGATGTCTTAACAAAAGATATTTGAAGAATGTAATGCATTATGGATGTCTTAACAAAAGATATTTGAAGAATGTAATGCATTATGTCCTCTAATAGTTTGAGACCACACAAAAAGCTCTGAAATCAACAGAAAGGTCACTGTTTGTACTGGGATGTGAGCTTTTCTCAGGCTGAGGACATTTACATTGTTTAGTGACTATTTCTGGTTATGTTGTCTTTCCAAAGTACTGATCAGGACTTGCATTCAGAAGCAACTACACCGTACAGAGTGCACATCATCCACAGATGCACACTGGCCTCCACCATAATATTGTCCAAGTGCACGCACCCTCCGAGCACCCACTGCTTTCTTCTATAATTATTTCTTCTGCCTTTCATAGCACAGTCTTTTATGGCATACTGAGAAGTCATCTTGCTCTTGACAGTGAAGTTTCCAGGGAATTTCTCTAATAAACAAATATTTTGCCTTATTTTCTAAGAGTAATAAGGTGTTAGAAGCTGTGGCACATAGAATATTCTATATGGGTTTGCATGCATTAACTACTTCCCTTGAAGAAAACTGCCTAAGACAACATGTGCCATTTGAATCTGTTTTTAAAATCAGGGTGAATCAGCACTATGTCCTGAACGTAACATGCAGAATGCTGCAGGCTCAAATCCAGCACTGAACTAAAGATATTTTTGGAAGTGTAATGCTCCAGAAATCGTTAAAGACCCAGTTTTTATGTTACTTGGTAAGCTGAAATTCATTTTTGAAAGTTGCAGTACATTTTTATCTACTCTTTTATGTAGTTGTTGTTATTTATATTTGGTTTGACTACTGCTAACTTGATAAATAGATAAAAACTATCAGACAGTTGTTTGGACTCAGATTTTTTTTCTATTTAAGTGTTAGCTGTGGAGTATACATAAAAAAAATCCATAAGATTTTTCTTTTGTACTGTCTCAAGTGCATGACAATATCTGACAGCAAGCCATTCAAGCTGAAGTTTAAATAATACTGAATTAGCTACTTTAAATGCCTTTGCCTTTATGTAATCACTGAAACCTGTCATCCTTTCTCTGTTAACTAAGAACATTACTAATTTAGGTCAGGGTATCTTGGATTCAATAGACCAGTATGTTATGGTTGCTATTTTTATATGAAAAAAAAGCACTATGATATGATCACTGAAAGTCTGTGTGTATAACGTCAATGTCAAAGGACATTTACCACCGTCTTTCTCTGTGGTAATGGCTGTCTGAGACAAAAGTGTTCCTACATCAATTTTACTATGACTAAAGAAGTCAATTCTCTCTAGCTAGAAAGAAAAAATTTTTGTGACAATATGAAAATCTTAGTCCTTCAAATGTTTATCCTTTCTTTCTTATCCTCTCCCATCTGTTCTTTTCTGAGGAAAGATATGAGGTTGGTACAGTAAGACTTGATTAAAAAAAGATATTTCTTTGTAAGAAAACAAAATGTTTCCTTGACAGCAGTTATAGTCACATAGTAGTATTACTTCTCCTTTTGAAGACGCTGCGCAAAAGAAGGTGGTCCTTGATCAGACTTCTATTAAATTTACCTTCCTTTGTATTGCTAAGCAATGAAAGCAAGTAACTATAACTGCTGGTATTCTCAGGGTCAATGTGAATGATTCTACGATTCTATGAATGTGAATCCTTACTAATCTGTAACAGCATCCTCTTACTCCTTTGTTCACCACAGAGAAAACAAGTAAACCATAAATGGAAAACGTTCCTCAGGGAAGCAAGCAAAAGAATAGGAAAAAGCTAGGCAAGGGTATGGGTTCTGCCAATGAGTCTACTGGGTATGACAAGCACATCCCACAATTTACATATGAAGATACTATAGCATTCATTCACTGTATGGCAAAGAATGCAATGAAAAAAAATTGCTCTTCTATTACTAAGAAAGTAGTGAGAAGGAGGGTGGGAACACACATGAGGCTTCAGAGAATGTATTAATTGAAATTTCTTGTTTATATTAGAGAAAGTAGAAAAAATATTAAGATATATCACTAACATACCAAATATTTAGCAATATCCCTAACACTTTCTATTTTAGGGAAAAGAGAACTGTTAATTTACTTTGTGGATGTCTGATTATGCTTCTTAAATGCTCTGAGAGGACTGAACAAGAAAGGGTTGGCATTTTTAAATAGAAGTATATTGTCACCACTTACACTCCAAAATATCTTTCACATACAAATTAATGCATTTCCATTTGTTACTGACAACCACTAGTCTCATCTAACCTCACACTGAGAACTTGACTGTAGAAAGAAAGTGGTTTAAGCTGGTTCTATAGAGGTTTCCCAGTTTTTGCTACCTGCTTAGACTCTGCCTCCTTCACTCTCACTTTCTCAGAACAATATTGTATTCACAAGTTAGCGTTCTTTAAGCATATGAATTTAATTTACAATTTTTACCTATTAAGACTCAATGTGATATTACCAAAAAATAAACTAAGAATGGCACTGTAAATAATGCAAGCCCTCTTATTTAATAAGGTAAACCCTTTATTACTCCTTAAGGTATGCATATCGTAGTCCTTTTGAGAGGTAAGGAAAAGTGCAAGATATTCCTTTTCTTATTTTCATTTCTTCAGAAATAGGTGCTATTTTAACTCCATTTCACAGGGAATGTTATACCTGTCCAAACCCAAGATGTCATAAAATGGCCCTTCTGAGCATATTTTTCCTGCTTTGTTGTCTCTTTATTATGACTCTAATGTCTTTAGTCAAACAGAACCTGGAGGAATCTCTTAAAAAACCCCAAGCTATTCAGTAAATTTATCCTACATGTACAATCTGAAAACTGCAAAACAGAAAATATTCCTCTCTCATTCTCTTTTTGTTTGTTTTTAAACTGTACAGCTGATACTGCAGAAAAGGTTAAATGCATGACTAGGAAGATCCCCTTGTCTCTAGCCAAAGAACAAAACATCTCTCATGAAATACAGTAGACAGTTGGATGCCGGAGGACATTGCAACAGACAGGAATCACAATAGCTATGAATTCTTCAATAATATAGAATAAATCCCTGGTTGGTGAATTTGATTGAACTATTTTCAGTAATTGCATTAGATCACAACATACAAGAAACTCAGAATAAACACTAATTAAAATATATCCCTTTTGTTAAGTGAGGCAAAGTGGAAAATTTCTATGTAAAGTTTTTCAGTGAACTTCTAATGTCTTTAAAAGTCATTATATTTGCATGATAAGCTAGTTTGATTCTTTGTCTACTGTGCTTCAATTTAACTTGCCATAGCAAGTCTTTTTCTTTTGTTTACTGAATGACATTTTCCACTGAATAATAAAATCCATTTTGAAATAGAAAAGGTGAAGTGCTTCTAGTAAAGTCACTCTAGCATTTATCAGAAACATTAGTGTATTTTTATTAGTAGCACCAAAATACTGTGAAGATTATTATTTCTTTATAGTACAGACTGTATTACATTACATTTTTCAGTTTTTATTACACAGGATTACAATATATTTCCTCCTTATCAAATGAAAATTTTGGGCACAGAGGAGCCTGAAAGATGCAGTAGTTCCATTCAGCTGTAAATTTGCTCTGTATCTGATGAATTCTCTCCTCATAATTAAGTCGTCATAGCAATGCATTTTTAATAGTACTGATTCATATGCCAGTAATGTTCTGGAGACAGAGCTCTTGATAGTTTTTTAGTATTCAGTTATGCTAAATTATAACTTCAGCAAATACACAAGCACTGGTCTACTTGCACTAGCAGAAGAACATGTGATCAGAGTTGAATTAGGCCAAAGCATAATCTGACATACACAACTAACAGAAAGCTACATAAAACTTTGGGTGGCTCAGCTCAAGAAAGTAAAGGCAAATCCTACACCTGCTTTGTTTTACATGTAAATGTTTAATGATTAAAAATACCTAAATGATTACACCTTACTAGGCAGAAATGAAAGTTTGCGGGTTTTTTGTTTGGTTTTTTTTTCAAAAGTGTTGCTTTTGTATATTGGTACTTATATGGTACACCAGGCAGCCATGGGGAATAAACATTGAAAACGAGAAATCACAGTACTTTGCTGACTTTGTTTTAGCATGTCTTCCTCTCTGTATTTTTAACAATGAAATTACACATATTTATAAGGTTTCAAAATAACAGGAAATCATCCTCCAAGGACTATGACTGTATGTCTTGGCTGTTTCCAAGGCACTGATAGTAAGTTCAGCATGCAGGAGTCTGTGAGAGCAAGACATGAATCAGAGCAAAGAAAATTGCCTAATATTTCATTCCTTTTTTAATTCAGAATGTGAAAAATAATGTGCATTGTTTTTTAATATCAAGCAAAATGTGAGTGAATCAAAGATGAAGAAGAAAATGGTGTTAGCTTATTTGCTGTGGCTGGGAAAGAGAAGGAGGGTAGAGGAAAGAGAGATTCTTTTCCTCACATTTGTCTAGAAAGGATAAGGCTTAAATTTTGATGTGCTGATTGAGAAGAGCATTATGTAGCACACAGCCTCTAAATGTTCCTTCAGAGGGCTGATGTAGGGGAAAAGTATATTGTGAATGTAGTAACTTACCTACCTAATTTGTCTTAATGAAGATGTGTATTGATAAGGTTATGGGGAATGTTTAGCTTCTAAATATATAAACATAAAATGGTAATTGTTTATCCTGAAGTTTCTGACATCCTCTGGATAATGTGAGAAACACACCTGCTTAAGTCAGACTTCAGAAGTTTGCAAGCAAGGGAATGGTGTGCTAATACTATAAATTTCACATACACTAAATGTACCTGTTTGTTTCATACACATAGCCTAAGGGTCAAAAATTAAACAAAAATACTTTTTTTTTTTTTTTTGGATTGGAGCACAGTGGAATTCTAACAATGGCAAAGATGAAGTTACTAAGGGAACTGTGGAGTGTTGGAGGCAACAAGGTACCAAATGACTAAGCAGGATTTTTGCTTCCCTCTCACGTCCTGGTAAATGCACTTTGCCTTAGGATCAAAGCTAATCCTATACTTTGAGTATCTAGGAAAAAAAGTGGAATATGCAAGCTGAAGCTGATATACAAACTAAGACTTCCCAGAAAATAAATATAGTAAGAAATATGAGAATGTATGCATTAGTAAGTGCATAGATGCAATATATGACCCTTTACCCTTTATTTAGAATGGATTGTACTTTAGTTAATAAATAAGTAAATAAATAAAATTTTCCTTAGCAGTTGTCGTTTCTCTTCTATGAATTTCTGGCTGTTGCTGCTTTCTTCTTCAAAAAGTGCATCTTTAAAATTAATAGAAATTACACATTTCATGAAGGGATCCGCAGTTTATAATGTAGTCTCAGACTAGTTGGACAATTGGGTCCTTTTAATAAGGGCCTGCTCTCACACTACAATGTAATCTGACAAGGTAGTATTTAAAAAATGCTTCCATAAGAAAATAAGCCCAGTGTTATGAAAATGTTATTGCCAGGTTCTGAGTGGGCTTTCCATCTTGATTGCCTTGGAGGAAGGATAAAGGGAGAATCACAATCTATATTGCCCTTCAAGTAAATACAATAGACTAGCCCCTCATAATCGCTCCCCTTCATTTCCCATTAAATCCACCTTCAGTGAATAACAAAGTTGACTCTTTCCTCAGACAAGGGGTACTTCATCTTGCAAAGGTGTATGTTTGAGAAAAACAGCTTCTCTGCCTGCCTGGAGCTCTGCCTACTTCTCTCCTCATCATGACGCAGAATAATTTCATCCAACCTCAGATCCAAAATGGTACTAGATAACCATATCTTCCAGTTGCTTGGTTCTTCTTTATGGTCATTTATCCAACGCAAGATATACAGGTAAAGTAGTGGTAGATAAATGTTATATGTAATAATTTCCCTCTTCCCAGTTTAAAGCCCAAGACAGATAGAGAGTGAGCCTACAGGTGACCAAGAAGACAAAGTTTCCAAGTCATTTTAAGTTTGTATATTAAGTATTAAGCAAGTCCTTTCCCAAGGTACTTAAACCAAAAAATGCTACACCAAAGCCTGGCTTAGATCATCATTTTGAAGCTGTGACATAAGTTGTCATTTTGAGTGTCAACTGAGATGAGACAATCGCGTGTTTGACTTCATTCAGCACAGAGATTTTTATAGAAAGGGAAATGTGCTTTGGTTAATATGGAAGTTGCTACCAGAAACAGTGAGCTGTTAGTTAAAAAGGAGCAGATCAGTGGGAAATGCTTTTTTCCTTGGCCTACAAAGTGGAATTATAACATTCATAAAAAGCATGAAAAGGGACCCTGGATACTGTATTCATTTATTGGATAATTATGACTTTGACTCAGTGATTCTTCTATACTTTGGCATGTCAATAACAAAAATGGCCAGGCTGACATCATACTTATGTTGTTATTCAGCAAGCCATCCTATTACCTGTACATTTTCAGGAAGATGTAACAGTTAACCTTGACTACTTCATTCTGTAACACAGACTATCTCTCAGGCAAGTTTAAAAAAAATAGTTTCAGATACCATAGATCTCAGTATTGTATTGATATGTAACACTAATGCATAGCAACAAACTAATGTTAAACAGTAAGATGGTGAATAGATGCATTCTAGCAAAACTAAGGAAAAAGGCTAGATACATTAAACAATTTATTTGTTACCATAGCCCAAGGTTTTTTCCTGTTTTTTTTTAAGCTGTAATAAAATTTATATGAAATATTTAAAATGTGAACAGGCAAGTTTACTTACTGTTTCCTGGATGCCAGCGCACTGCATTTAAATATGCATTACAGTAATGGAAGAGAAATTCATGCTTGGATCGGGTAACTTTTCCTTGAAGTAAGGGCATCAAATCATGTCCATCAATAATTCTGAGTAAGAAAGCATTTCAAAATCAAAAGAATAACCCAAACCTCACTTTACTGAGAAGATATTATAACCCTGCATTTCCACTCCTTAAAAAAAATAAATCTTCTTCTCATGATCTGAATGGCCACCTCTGGTTGGTCAATTAGGAGAAAAACTTTCAGGTGCTCTTCCCCTTTGATTTCTACATTATTGAAGGAAACATTAATTTTACATTTGCCATTAGGAATCATTGCTTCCTCAACCCATTTTTATCTTTTATCTTTTTTTTTTTTCCTGAGAAAGTGACCAGAGATATGTGAGTAAATTGCTATAACACGGTCCTCCAGGAATACAAACACATATACCTGCTCAAGCTGTTTCAGAGTAGTCTGGCCAAAGTACTCTAAACCAAGAAATATATACTGTGCTGTGTTAGCATCCTCGGAAGTAACGGTAAGAATTCTATCCATTTATATTATGCATGCCATAATTTAACACACAACTAGTCATTTTGAAATCGAATATGAACTATGTTTAAATGTGTGTTTATCAACAACATACACGTGCGTGCACACACAAACACATATATAAAATCTCTAAATGTTGCTGGACAATTTTGATCATGATTTGAAGGAGTCAATTTACATCAAAATGGAGTTATAAAATAAGCAAGGCTTCTAAATGTTTCCATAATTTAAGCCTTTGAATTGCTGCAATCAGCTGGTGGGTGAGAAATCACAATCTGCATTTTTGACCTGGTGTGAATTACAAATTTCACAAGAAGTTTTATAGGACATTACTTCTTGTTGATCTATAGATTAGCAGGTAACTATTTTTTAAGCATTTTGAGCAATATCTTATAAAAACTTTTTTGAAACTTTTAAACCATTAAATGTCTATGTTAATTTTCATTACCATATAAAACCCTTTTCACATTAGTGAAACTATTACAAGACAGGTACTATCTTCACTTTTTTAAGCCAAGAGCTATGTATGACTATGAAATTCTTGGCAGTAATTGTATGCAACAGCACCACACTGAGTAGGACTCTTCTCAAAGGATAGGCAGGAGAATACACTGGAATTCCTAAAGCAATGTTGTCCAATAACTCTGCTTTCTGGGTGCATCCCTGTCTGTGGGGGTCTGTTGAATTAGGGTGTTTCCCTCTCTCAAATTATATTTTCTTGCCCGAATAATGCACTCTTGTCTTGCCCCTGCAGGTTTTCCCATTAATGAGCTGAGAGCAGGACAGATGCATGTCTGTTGTACACTTTCTCTTCTACAGCCTGATGATGGAGAAAAGAGTGTCTCTAGTATTATGTGTCCAGTACTCTTGCATTCCCACATCTGCTGGCTTCAGGGGGGGTATATGAGCCTTCTCTTTCTGATGACTTATCTTTCTTCTTTAACTAGGAGCATCTCATCCTTCCCTTTCTAACCTGTGTCCTCTTAGTGACTGAAACCTAATCATAGTCATTTCTCTTATTTCTCAGGAAGGATTCAGTGGAGTGATAGGAATTCAGCTGCTGTACCAAAGATGCTTCAAGCTAGTCCACGGCATCCCACTCTCACCTACTATGAAGCAGTAACTATGGCACCTACTCTACATAGAAGAATCAGTGGAGCAACTTGCAAGTGGAAGTTACATGAGCGTATTGGGATTTCTATCAAAGAGGTCAAAATAAAGCATCAGTGCTTAGTCTTCACTCAAGCAATGTGAAAACAAAGTGCATAATATCAGCCCACATTAAGAACAATCTGAACTGCTTATTTTTGACAGTTACTGCTTGTAGGGGATCTCTCAGGACCAGTCTGACTAATTTTTCATGTCTTACACAGGTTCTGCCTTTTCCTTCAAGCATTCAATGAATCATCATTAGCAGAGTGTATCTGCTCACCACTGGTTTTCCTCATGTGGATTTTGGATGCTTTGTGCTCAAAAGCTGTTTGTGTATGGTAGATGTGTTCAAAGCATATGCATATCAGCAGGTTTCTCCACTTACTGGGCTTGGATGGCAACAGAGTTTAGGTGGAGGCACCTTGCTGCTGTGACTGGGTATCTCCTGAACAAGATAAAGCACATGGATGTAGGAGTGTCAATAAAGAATCTTATGAATTTTAGAAGTCCAGTGGGTTTTCTTATCAGGCTGCAAAACTCTATAAGGGATTATTATCACTAACTTGGTAGAGAACAAAAAATCCTGTGAGAAGGAATTTTGGTGTGTTTTGTTATACTAAGCTGGCTAAGGCTGAGCTCATAAAGTTGAATATAATTTACACTTGTCATTCCTTTTTCTACCACATTCACTCATGCAGAACAGAGCCTTTTTTGACATATTCATTTTTGCTTTTAGTAAATAATCCTAGGCCATGATTTGACAGTATGTTTCTCTTGGTGGTATTTTCTTACCCTCATGTTGCTTGGTGCTTGTTCTGCAAGTTAAGCTGTATTTACATACAATGTTTCTGTAAAATGTATCAGTATGTCAATATGAAATGAGACAACATACTACTGTAAGTAATGACAAAAAAATGCTTTTTAAATGTAATTTTTTTCTTTTCGTTCTCACCTGTATCTTAATGGATATCACCAGAATGTATAAAATGCTCATAAGACTTTCTCTAAAACAGAGATAACTACAGACCATACCTGTCAGAGGGTAACTGTGCCTCGGCAAGTTTGACTATGGTAGGAAATATATCCATGTTACTTGTTGGCTCATCAATATAGGCACCAGCCTGTATGACTCCAGGCCAACAGAGAAGCCCTGGTACACGAATACCTCCTTCCCAGTTCATTGATTTTCCACCTGAAAAATGAAAGTTTTTTTTTGCTAAAAAATCAATTTCTTCTTAGAAAAATACCCCCCCAAAAGGTTCAATTTCCAAATATTAAACATTCTGCCTAGCTAGAATCTTTTTATTACATGCATTTATTTTATTTTTAATTTGCTAGGTTTAGATTTTCCCCCTACAATCAGTACCTTTCTCATAGTAAATCTACTAATATGTATTAGACAGAGCTTATAAAATGTATTTAGTTTACTAACAAAATTAAATAACAGCTGTAGGAGATAAAAAGGCACCTTGCAGGAATCTTCATATAGAGTTTGGTCTCGATACTGTGCTACATAGGTATGTGAAGATATAACCAAAAAACAGGAATCAAAAACAATTTGATGTATGCCTATATGTCTGAGGTATGAACCCAAAGAAGATATATGATATTTTATTAAAAATGGTGCTTAATGACTTCAGATAGAATCAAGTACTAATTTAACTATGTTACTGAATTCTCCAATTCAATGCATTAGGAAGAAATTTGCTACAGTGATGGTAGATCTCAGGATGCTGCGAACACCTTTTTGATGTCTAAACCAGCACAGTTGCATCAAGTACACTATCAAGTGGTTGCATTCAACATTGCATTGCATCCATTTCCATTGTTTCTACAATATCCACCACTGCCAAGTCCTCCCAATATCTTTGGAGAAGGGCAACGTGTTTATTCTATGACAACATTTCTACCATTACTTAATGTATGATTGATGAAACTCTGTATGAAGAGCTATCACAAGTACTATTATTAATGCCTTATACAGTCATGTGACTGTAGAGCACTTCAGGTTGATCTTTGAAATTAATATATCACTTGGAAAAAAATATTTCTGGTAAACAGATAGGTTTTGGATATGGTTAAGCATGGTCTGGGCCAGGAATTTACAACTAAATTGAGATTGGTTTATATAATAGAAATGTCTGAAAGAAGAGGAATATGCGTGCTGAACCTGCACCACTAATTGAACCCAACAGCAATTCATGGTTCAAACAAAAATACTATGAGCATGTTTTTCCTGTATCTCCCTTTTTCAAGTAAAAAAAAAAAAACGCACAAAAGAACAAAATATTACAACAAAGTACACAATAGTTCTGTCTTCTCAGCCTCTTAGACACTCGAAGCACCACGCAGATTTTAGTATGTTTATTGTCAAGACTAGGCCTTGCCATACGTGCTATCTTACTGACTCCTCAATGATCTTTTCTATCTCAGCATTGGGCGATTCAGAATCCACCTGTTTTTCTACAGGTTTTTCACTGCTCAATAAGGTTTTCTGCAGGTTTTTCACTGTTCATAAAGGTAAGTGGCAACTTCAAGAGAGAAAACTATCTTTTGTATAGATCTTTACCCGTTATACATATATAGAGTCTTGTGGCTGAAAAAACTTTAGCTCATGATTCTTCATTACACCAGATTTTTCTTACTTTTTTTCATGGGTTTTATCAGAATTCATGATATTGAGTAGTCAGGGACACATGATTATCTAGTCTGACATCAGAAAACTTAGACTTTCTAATACCCAACATCACATCAAGCAACAATCTTTGCTTAAGTTGTTCTTGGAAAGCAGTGCCAAGTTCAGATCTCAACAAGACTATCCATCTTTTAAAGCAGTCTTAAAAATTTATGCTTGTCACTGCGTCAAATGTGATTCCATTCTCAGTATAACACTCATGGCTACCTAGTCTAAAACTCAGAAATGAGATGCATGGATTATTTTTGTTTACATTCTTGTAAATACATGATTTTCAAAACAAAAATCTAAAGAAAATGTAGATTTAAGTGTATAAAGGTGTTATCTGATGAGGTTTAAAGCACCTGTCACCTAGCAGAAGGAAGTGTTCACCCAACAGTGTGCTGGTGGGTTGTTAATACGGTTAGTTTGAGACCAGTTCAGATGTCAATAGAGTGTGTGCATCTTCTGTAGAAAAGGTGACTCTATCCATGTACAACAGTCATTAGGATTTTAAAAGTTTGGTGGGGATTATGTATTACCTAGTAGGAAAGTGTCAAGATTAATATCCTGAGTTATGGTTCACAGAAAATCCTGTTGAGCAGGAGTAGTTAAATCTGAATAAAAATCCAGGACAAGTATAAGGACATAAAATTACAGATATCCTCAAATTAAGATGTTTTTCAGCGAACAATTATGCCATAGATGATTTAGGTCATGAGCTGGATCCTAGCTGTAAACTAGGATGTAAACTAGATGTAAACATCACAACAGCTTGTTAGCTAGACAGTATGGACCAAAAACTCTAAGAGCTGATCTATACCACAGGTAGCTTTAAGCATAAGGTTCCTTTTATTTCTGTATACCTCTCTGAACCTAGAAACAGTGCTTAGCTAGACTGGATTGTTTAAATAAATTCTCGTTTTACTGTTGCCTCCTGGTAATCTGAAGACAGAGCAATTTCAAGGTAAGTGGTGAATCCCATTCCCACACATGTTGCAACTCTTAAAACCTAGATATTGGATCACTTTCACAGCCCCTAGGTTCACAGTACAATTTTCTTGAATCACTACAGAACAGGAGAGAAAACTTGCACATTACCCAAGCACAAAGGGAGCACTTAGCAAACTCTGCCTCCCTGCTGTGAGGTACGAAAAGCAAAATGGACTCCACAGCAGGGGCATCTCCTCGCTTATAGCTATCTCCTTGCTTATGTCTCTGAAGAAGTGACTGCTGTTTTCCTTTCAAAATACTAATTGGAGCATAAGTTTTTGATATCTCTGGAGGTTAGGAATAGCAGGGAACCAGGACAGAAATTACAGGTCATTGCGGAACACTGTCTTCTATCATCTATGCCTATGTGGTGTTCATCTTTATTAGAACTGTGTTTAGTGACATCACTGGAGTTGCTTAATGCCATTCTATGATTACAAATCCCTTGATATACATTGTCTTTAAAACTCTAGCTGTTAAACATTGTTCAAGCTATTTGCATTCTTTTTTCTTTAAAAAATAAATCAAGGTTTCACTACTAACATTTGAAACATGAAGCAAACATCCAAATGGCTAAAATATTTGAAGGAAAATAAAAAAAATCCACAAAAGGTCATTATTTAAAAATAAAATCTCTTGAAGTTTCAGGTTCTGATTCATTAGTTCTGTATTTTGCTTGGAGTTGACAACACTGAAACAGAGAAAAGGCAGCAACCTAGTAGTCTGTATGCCTGGCAAACCCTAGGCAGCCTAGCTGTATGTTATTTTTGTTCTCTTAAATTCTTCTAAAAATGTTTTTAAAACAGCATAAAACACCCCAGGCTGTATTTTCATGCTTAGCTATCTATGCTTTCTGAGTAGTTGCACCCTTCAGTGTTACATTGAACAATAGCCTACATTCACCTCTCCTGAAAAATCTGCAGGAGCAGGCAAAGTACAGACATAACTCTCTGCAGTCATCCACAACATGAAGTCAAATTTCCATTTTAACCTCATTTCAAATCTCAGCTAAAATAGTATCTTTTTTTTTTCTCCCTCTGGTTTAAATTGACTGCTATTACCTAACTCTGGAAATAGAGCTTTTATAAAAGATGATATATAAAGGAGAACTCTGTGGTATATCACTATTAATATTTTGAATGATGAATGATGAAAACCATTTAAAATAACTTTCTTAGATCACTTGGATTATAACCACACTACCTTTTCCTTTCTCCTTACATTCTTCTAAAAACAAATCTTCCAAACCCAATTTATTCTCCTGAATGATAGCAAAATACAACGAAAATAATTACTCTACCCATCTGCAGTGGACTTTATGCTACAAATATCAACAATAAAAACTGGTTACTATTGCTTACCTTATAAAACAAACAACAATTGCTTTTCAATGGGAAGCCCATTCTTTATTTTACTGCGTTTTAATCTGTTTCATGTACTGCTTTTGTTACTTTTCAACCTGAGCTGGTTTTGTACAGGTGAATCTAACAGATATAGCTCATTTGGACATCTCATCTGATCTTCCTTCCAATCAAATGAAATTGTGTCTCAGGATATTTTCTGTTTCAGTCAAAATTACAAGATTGGTTGACTATTTTAAAATCTGGATTGCTTCTGAGAAAATAGAAAAATACATTTACAGTACATACAGTATATTTGAAAAAAAGATCAATTCTTCCTTTCATTAAAGTCAAAAGTGAAACTCCAACTAATATCACTAAATATGCAACTAAATATCACTAAATAAGCATAGTTCCTGAAAACAAAGTAATGGTCAGTTTGATTTCTCTGTGGCTTACAGATAGGAAAAGTTTTATTAATAGCTTCAAGAAATACTGTTGAATGAACTTATCATTGCAGTATATGAAATTGTATAACAATAATAAATTTCAGTAAAATATTGGATAATCGATTCATCCAGTTCTTGATTAGCTCTCACAGACCTGCAGTAGATGTGATTTAAAAAATTGGCATCTAAGTCCTTAAGAAACATTCATGTATTGTTTTTCACGGATATTAACAAAATAACTATGAATATATCTATTTCTAAGGCACAAAGCAGTTAAAATGAATGTTGTTTAACTGGTTTGCCATCAACAGCGTTTGACTGCATTTCCACTAGCAGCATAACTCATGACCCACTCTAGCAGCATGACAATAGCCAAGTGCCTATATGCATTGTGCTAAATGCTTCATAAATACAAAGACAGACAGTCCTCCTAATGTGCTGGTCCAAGGTACAGTCAAGATATGTTTAGCTATGTGTCCAAAAGAAGCTGACAGAGTATTAAGAGATGCAAGGAGACTCCACAGAAAATCCCATATGTAACACAGTGGAATAGATGTCAGCAAGTGATAATGAGGGAAGACTTCCACTGTCTGCATATGTACTAGTGAAATAGCATGAGAAAAAGTGTAGAAAAAAGTTTTCAATGCCTTCACTTTTTACTGCGATAAAGTATGCAACAGGAGAGACATCCAGAGGGTTGTGGTCAATGTCTCGATGTCCACATAGAGAACGGTGACAAGTGGAGTCCCTCAGGGGTCCATACTGGGACCCGTGCTGTTTAATATCTTCATCAATGACATAGACAGTGGGATCGAGTGCACCCTCAGCAAGTTTGCAGACACCAAGCTGAGTGGTGTGGTTGACATGCCAGAAGGATGAGATGTCATCCAAAGGGACCTGGACAAGCCGGAGAGGTGAGCCTGTGTGAACCTCATGAAGTTCAACAAGGCCAAGTGCAAGGTCCTGCACCTGGGATGGGGCAACCCCCGATATCAATACAGTCTGGGGGATGAAGGCATTGAGAGCAGCCCTGCGGAGAAGGACTTGGGGGTACTGGTGGATGACAAGCTGGACACAAGCCAACAATGTGCACTTGCAGCATAGAAAGCCAACCGTATCCTGGGCTGCATTAAAAGCAGCGTGGCCAGCAGGTTGAGGGAGGTGATTCTGCTCCTCTACTCTGCTCTGGTGAGACCTCACCTGGAGTACTGCGTCCAGCTCTGGGGCCCTCAGCACAAGAAGGACATGGACCTGCTGGAGCGGGTCCAGAGGAGGGCCACCAATATGATCCAAGGGCTGGAGCACCTCCCCTATGAGGACAGGCTGAGAGAGTTGGGGTTGTTCAGCCTGGAGAAGAGAAGGCTGCGAGGAGACCTTATTGCGACCTTTCAGTACTTAAAGGAGGCCTACAGGAAGGATGGGGAGAATCTTTTTAGCAAGGCCTGTTGTGACAGGACAAGGAATAATGGATTTAAATTAAAGAAGAATAGATTTAGACTAGACATAAGAAAGAAATTTTTTACAATGAGGGTGGTGAAGCACTGGAACAGGTTGCCCAGAGAGGTAGTGGAGGCCCCATCGATGCCTAGAAACATTGAAGTTCAGGTTGGATGGGGCTCTGAGCAACCTGATCTGGTTAAAGCTGTCCCTGCTCACTGCAGGGGGGTTGGGCTGGATGACCTCTAAAGGTCCCTTCCAACCCAAACCATTCTATGATTCTATGATTCTATGACATATTTTATAACACACTGAAGCTAATTCAAGAAAGTAGTCACTAAGCAACTAAACAAAAATTACCACAAAATAATTACATTCAGTATCTTAGAGTAACAAAGAAGAATATAATGGCATCCTTTAGACCAGTCATCTTAAGCTGCTTGTTTATTCAATGGAGAGAATACTCCATTCATCTATTTATTCTAGTCATCTTATTCTAAAGCAGAGATTTAAATATTTCAGAAAATCTATCTCTACTTCTGTTCCTAAAAGAAAGCTAAGGTGACTAGCTCAAATGGACATGCTTAAATTGCAGTTGTCATACTGATGAGAAAGATAGTGAAAAACACCTAAGAAGAAGTCAGTGCAGATAGCTTGGATATCACATACAAAAACAATACCACTAAGTTCCATATCTTTTAACAGAGAAATATCACAGAACTGGGGAAAAAAAAAAATTGCTGGAAAAATTACATGGAATGTTTTAAGAAGAAACTTCAGTTAAACACAACAGTGTCCATATTTTAATCTGAAAATGTTAATATTAATAGGATTAAAAGGACCACAATTTATATGTTATGTCATAATAACTTATGTGTTATAAATAACTTATATTTTATAAATTATATATCAGATATGACATATGCCAATATATGAAAAAGCATTCAGTGGTCTGGTATAAATAATAAAGAGCTAAATAGGAAAATACATAGAAACAAAGATGTTTTAAAAAAATATATCACGAACTGGAAGTTGCCAAAGGAACTAACAGGCCAAAATGACTTAAAGGACCCATTGGCCCAATAGGTCCATAGGAACTACTAGGTTTCTGAAAGAAACTGATAATTTCTCTGACCAGTTTCTGATCAAAATGTTAAGTAGCCAGGAAAAAAATATTATCATGTATGCACCCGGGAGTCCTTCAGGAGTTCAGGTAAGAAGGTCTTGAGTTGTTGGGAAGAAATTCTTACTAAAATAGCCACAGTTTTTTGTTTTAAAGGCTGTATCTAGATTTAAACCTTTGAAAGATTTAAACCTTTGACAAGGACCTTCAGAAAAAGTTTCTGGAACATTAATCATGGGTTAGGAGACAAAAGGTTGTCACGAATCAAAATCTGACTAACAGGCAGGAAACAAAGAGACAAAATAAACAGCCTACAACACTTCTACAAAAAAAGTCAATAGTAAGATACCTTGATGCTACTTTGTATTAAGTACCTTGTTATTTTAATACATTTACTTCAATTTTGGAAGGAAAGTGAGCTGTGGAATTGAAAAATCCATGTATGACACAAAGTACCATAGGTTGATCAAAATCAGAAGAAAAGATAACGGACTTCACACCAAGTTGGATGAGCAGGAAACAAGATGCAAGTTCAAATTCTGTAAAAATATTTGCAGTACAACGAACATTAGAGAAAAAAAAAACAACTGAACTAGGTTTTACGGTCTTAGTTATTCATACCATAATCCATTGTGTACGTAAGAAAAAGGACCTATGCAAAGACTAATGCTTAATGCACATCTGTAATCAGTAAGATACAAAGACAACAGGCAGTCTATAGGATGAAATGGATAATATTAACAAGTAAGTACATAAACAGGTAGTGAAACTTCATGGCAAAACCAAAAAGGTAATACTTGTAAAGTGATTTTAAAAGAATGTATTTCACAATTAGAAATAGTTCACAGAAGAAAATAACAAGAAATTAGGGACAAGGAAAAACTCATCAGCTAAGACTGATGAAAGAGACTGATGAGAATTCTTTTCTGAATGAGGTATTAAAGGGAAAGAGGCACAATGAAAGTATACAAAACAAAGGTAAGCTAGGGAAGGTATAATAAGTTTTCCCTCCTTTATCCTATACCAATGAGGAAACAGTATTAAACTTCAAGATGTTCCATGAAATTTGCAACTGTCCCATTTCAAAATAGTCAATGAAAGCACCGTGTTCGCATTGCCAAAGCATTTAGGCTATGCTAAGAGTTTAGAAAGACTCAAAGTGGAATTCTATCTTTATATGATGAAAATTCATATAACTAATGCTAAAACTCTTTGTAGAATCTAAATTGTCAGGATTCACATCTTAAACCAAGGTCATACTATCTAGGATTAGGAGGAGATCTTCTTAGGGATGTTCTTTATTCACTACAGAGCTCCTGCATCTTCCTTTAAGGCTTCTGATGCTGACAACTGTCAGAAAAAGGCCACTCGAAAGAGATGCCATGATTTTCATCCATCACTTCAATACTACTATATAATGTCTTCTAAAAAAGAATATTGAATAGATAAACCAGACTGTGCATGACAGCAAGTAGTCAAATACTGTGTTAGCTCTGGTTTCTAATTTCAAGGGCTATCCAAATTTATGGTGACTGTTCCACAGTCAGAATCCAGAGTAATCAAACCTTAAAATAGCAATGTCCCCTTTTTGCATTCAGTCTTGCAGTGCTAGCCTAACTCTCCAAACTCTTCTTAAAATTTATTATTGGTGCTCATTTGGCTGGATATCAAGACAAATTAGTGAGTTCAAATAGTGGAGATCTGTTGAGAGCTTTTGATTTTAGGGCAGAACCAATTCTTGCTGAGCATACTGCTCCACCTCTGACAAGAGAGTTAAGTGGCTTAATTTGTATTTGCATTCATGCAGTGTTCATATACAAAAAGGTAAGTAGCAGAGATTGTCTAGCAGAGACAGGGAGAAAGGATGTGCATGTCTGCCAGTTTTGTAAACTAATCATGAGATGAAGCAAATTCGTGGTGCATGCACACATGAGTACAAGCAGCATAAAGATCATTCTTTTGCTTTTTCAGGCACATTGCTACCTAGTGCCTGAGACTTAGGGCTTCACAGGTCTGGTTTTCATTAAATCTGCCAGAGATGTACAGAACTCTAACACTTTTCATTGTACATGACTGTTAATATGAATAAATTCTTATGTTTGAAAATTGCTAATTATGCAAACAACGGATCAATTCCACTTCAGCCCTTTTGAAAATGATGCATAATATCCCTGTTAAATTGAAGACTGTTATGGACATGAAGAGAGTGGAAGATAAAGCAGAATTCATTGTATTTTAAAATGGCAAAAGAATATTCAACTGATTGCATGGGTCTTTAAATTTCTTTTTATTTTATTAAGAATGTCTCTCACGCAATAATTATTTTGTTTCTTACATCATGATTATTTTATATCCCATAGTATATTACAACATTTGCCAGCATAGCATAGGTGGTAACAGTAAACCACACAATTCATTTTAAAAATAAGAAGCCCCATCACTCCTTAAGTAACCCCATCAATCAGATTTTTTATTAATTCTGGTAAGATCTATTTCAAATTGTTCTCCATTCTGTAAGTATGAATATAAAATTTTGCAAGGATTGATAGAGAAGACTCCATTCAATCAAAGTTCCTCAGGAAGGCATATTCCCCAGTGTATTTGTCTTTTTTTTCCTCCTTGGCATTTATCCTGTATCTTATGTTTGGCATTCTAGAAGGCAAATATTTTTTAGAGCTTCTAAAACACCTCAGGCTGTGCCTACAGCTACAGATATGTAATTATATGGTACTTTAATTACCTAAATCACTATGTAAGGCCTATGTGCTAATGTTCAAGACACATTTCACTCTGGTGCTAGCCCAAGGGGACCCATCTGATAGTTTGTAAGCTCATGACTTTGGCATTGCTTGTTTTGCTTTGAGCTCTCTTAAAATATAAGGGTCATTTTCTCAGACAGATACCTACTGATTAAAAACCATACAGTCTTCTCACTTGAAAACCTCACTGTATTGTTATTGCTTACTGTATATATCTATCTGTCTTCCTTTTTGCAGTTTTGCAGATGGTACAAAACTGGGAGGAGTGGCTGATCACTGACAGTTGTGCCACCATCCAGAGGGACCTCGACCGGCTGGAGAAATGGGCCAAAAGGAACCTCATGAAGTTCAGCAAAGGGAAATACCAAGTCCTGCATCTGCAGAGTAATAACCTCTAGGACCAGTAAAGACTGGGGTCTGACTGGCTGGAAAGCAGCTGTGCAGAGAAGGACCTGAGGGTCCTGGTAGACAACTAGCTGAACGTGAGCCAGCAATGTGCCCTTGTGGCACGGAAGGCCAGCATCATCCTGGGCTGCATTAGGAAGAACATTTCCAGCAAGTCAAGGGAGATGATCCTTATTCTCTGCTCAGCACTGGTGAGACCCACCTGGAGTTCTGGGTCCAAGTGCAGAGCTCCCCAGTACGAGAGAGACATGGACATACTGGAATGAGTTCAAAGGAGGACCATGAAAATGATTAAGCAGTTGGAGCATTCGATATATAAGGAGAGGCTGAGAGAGTTAGAACTGTTCAGCCTGGAGAAGAGAAGGCTCAGTGGGATCTTACGTATGGATACATGGATTTACCTCAGTAAAGAGAACAGAGACAGGCTCTTTTCAGTGGTGCCCAGTGACAGGACAAGAGGCAATAGGCATAAAGTGAAACACGGAACATTCCATTTAAACTTAAGAAAAAGCTTTTTTTACAGTGAGTGTGATCAAACACCGGAGCAAGTTGCCAGAGAGGCTGTGGAGTCTCCATCATTGGAGATTTTCATAATTGACTGGACACAGCCCTGAGCAACCTGCTCTAGCTGACCCTGCTCTGCAGGGGCTAGGACTACAGACCTTGAGAGGTGCATTCCAGACTCAACTACTACGTGATTTTGTAGTTCTGCAATATTACTTTTTTAAAAAATCATACCTAAAGGCAATTTACTTCTTTCTCTCTACAACTAAAAGTTTCAAGTTTGGTAAATGACTTTCCAAAAAAATGCTGGATTTCTTTGATCTTGTCCCTTGAAATATGAGGGGAAAAAAATTACAGAGCCACTTCCTAGTGAAAGAATGAAAAGAACTTTATCTCTGGTAAAAGAACAAGAATATTCACTGCATTTCTTTAAAAATAATAATCCCAAGCATTCCTACCCTATTTCAATAAGATTGAAGACTATTAAAAACATTTTGACATTCATTTCCCTGATGCTGTGTGTCCACCACTTGCACACTTGTGAACACTGTTTTCTGTAGTTTATCAGAGAGAATCCTTTATTTCATACTTGACAATGTTGTCTATGGGCAGTCTGTGACTGAATAATCATATCCTTTGATTATGACCAATCTATGAATGTTATAGCCATGCTATCAAGCAGAATTCCTCCATCTCCACATCCTTCATTCTCTCATCCTATTACCCTATTACCTCCTCTTGTTCTGCCTTTCTCAAAAATACATTGCTGACAATAATGATGTTCATCCCCATGTTGGAACCATGTTCTCAAAGATATCCAGTGGTGTATTACATTCCTGTTGACTGAAGGGACCACCATGCCAGAGACATGGGAACTAACTAAGAAGGCTGTTTGCTAAACTGGAATTTTTCTTTCTACAAGATCAACGTAGTGCAACAAAAGCAGTACCTTTCAGTATTGTTGTATGATATCACTAGGAAAAAGTATATTACAATAAGGTAGACTTTAAACACATTTTAAGCCAGAATAAACAGATTTTGGATTATTAATCTCCTCCAGACCTGTACTAAAAGAATACAACTAAACTCTGTCCTTTTAACTAAACTCTCTCCATTTCCAAATCGGTCCTCAATTCATAAGTGTGTTATGCATTATTTTCAAAACTCTCTTCTCCAACTCAGTCTTTTCTGCTTGAAATCTTTTCCTCTTCTGTTGTTGTTGAACTTGCCCATCCCAAACTCAATTCAGCTCCTCATTTTTCTTTTTTAACCTAACCTTCCTTTCCTTTTTCTGTAATGAATACACTGGACTTTGTTACTGATTCTCCCACCTTTTCTATATCCTATCTTTGTGTGAACCCACTCACTCCATGGTATTTAGCTCCTATTTACAATTCCTGATGGCTCACAAACCACCTTGGTTTCTTTTCTATTCTGCTATCCAGCTGTTATAGTAAAGTACTATGAACTGACATCCTTCCAAAGTTGTATCTCTGCCCAGTTCAAGAGTATATTTGCTAGTCTTAAAACTCCACAGAGCTCTGGCTCAGTATGTACTCTGGTTAAGCTGCTGTATTT
This sequence comes from Pelecanus crispus, assembly GCF_030463565.1. Lineage (NCBI taxonomy): Eukaryota > Metazoa > Chordata > Aves > Pelecaniformes > Pelecanidae > Pelecanus > Pelecanus crispus. Next base: position 146,081,240 of record NC_134643.1, read on the forward strand.
GACAAGTAAACCCCTTATATTTACTGCCTATGTTTGAATTTAGGATGACAGTCATGAGAAGTTTATTGCCAAGGAATCGAGTTTTGATCTTCTTGGCCACAGAGTACATTACAGTTTTGGAGCAAAAACAAGGAGATGATACTTTCTGACACTTTTTTTAAGAATCATCAGAGAATGTTCACCTTTATACATGCCATTGTATCCTCCGTGGACTTCTCCAGAACTGGAGATTTCTTCAACATGAGCCCCCTGGTCAGATGTAAAGTATACAAGAGTTTTATTACTCAGATTATATTTCTCCAGGACATCCAGAATCTGCCCTAAAAAAAAAAAAAAAAACAAACAAACCAGCCTTAATGTCTTCAAGTGGCTTTTTTCATTAACCTTGGCAAGTACAAATAGTTTTATCCTTATGTATTTTAAGATCGCTTTCCATATAAACATTATTATGCTTAGCAATTGGCACTATGCAGCATACAGTAGGGGACGATTGCACAAGGCTTGTTGCAATCAGGACCATGGTTCAATTGCTGCAGGATTTCTTGAAGTATAAAATGAGAAGATTTGTGCACATCGGAGAATAGGGCTGATGCACAGAGAGCCTTTGGAAGCAGTTGCTCTCAATCAAGGAAACCCCTCAACAAGAAGATTCAAACCACTGAGGATATCTAAAAGAGTCTCAGCATGCAGAATAGAGCTAAGAATTTGGGGGTAAAGCTTTGCTGCCTAGCAACCTATAGAGGCAGCATGGCAAAAATCTCAGTCTGAGTGTTAGAATAAGACTCTAAGAAAAAAAAGCAACTTAATGTATGGAGTGCCTCTGGAGACCACACAGTTTCATTATCAAACCTACTAACTAGTCCCTAATTTCTCATCATATAAGAATAGACATTGACTAAACTCAAAATGTGCAAGGTAATAAACACACACATGTGCACGTATTTAAAAGAAGAATACACATGGATATGCTCTGAAATTCCAAGGCACTATGGGCTCACATTTCATTTTCACAAAGGGCTCCTCACACTACCTTGGCACTGTGGAGAGCCTTGCAGTGCACATAAATTACATTTAAACCTATTTAGACTGAGTTTTTTAAAGAGGGTTTCTATATGAATGAGAGTAAAGTCGTTCTTTGTAACTTGCTCCAGTGAATTTTATACTGATTAGGAATCTAAAATTATTGGTCCTGGAAACCGAACAAAGTATAAGAATATACTTCTTCACATCAGCCTGCAAATGAGCTTTAACCTTGTCCTTTAGGAATCCCAGAACATATAAAGATAATTCTGTCTTCACAACTTTTTTATCTTTATTCTTTTCATTTAAACATCTAAGAATGGTCCAATTTGAATTTTAATTTTGATTTGCTCACCTGTCCACTAAGAACTGGGCATCAGCTGATGCCCAATTATTGTGTAAAAGTGGATGAGATAAGGACTTTGAAATACAGAGCCTTCTGTAACAATTTTCAGATCATCATTTCTGTTACTATGCTCTTTTTTCTGGATAAGGAGTAGTTACCTTACCTTATTGCTACTATTTCTACTTGTCTTTTAATGTTACAGCATTCTAAAATTGCCTTGTTAAAAAGGTTGACTGTCTTCATTTCTGATCAGCTCAAATGACTGGTTTATGAATAAAGGAACACCACCAGTTAAATAAGTGATACCCATTGGTCCTGTTTGTAAACTAGGAGCAAAGAAGAAATGTAAGAGTAGGAGAGTTTGTTTATGTAAATTTTGAAACCTTGTGGGAGTTGAAATTTCCCAACAGAGCTGAGGAAAATCTGTTACAAAGGCTGACATTTTAAAGTTGGTGGGTTGAGGGAAAATCACGCAGATCCATCTGACAAGCCATTCGCCTGCTGCAGCAGGTGGACTTAGTGCCAGGAAAGAAAGAGCTAATTTCTCACTGGCTTCTGAGATTGTTTGGAGAATATACTTGCTAAGTAATTACAATATCCCTTGGAAAGGTGGCAATGATGATAAAAAAGTGGAGTATATAGATAAATTAGGACATTACGTGTGGGTATTCAGCCACATGGCCTCCAGCGTTCCCTTCCAACATGTATCAATCTATGATTTTCTGATTCTATTATAATAATAATAAATAGGATTACACAAAGAAATATATGTGCAATGACATGCACAAATGCATTTTTTTAACCTATGCAGTTTTACTTGATGAAATTGGATTTTTAAATTCATCCTGTATTTAAAACAAAATAAAAATAAAACAAGAATCCCACTCAGTACATCACATGAAATGATCTCTGGTAATCAACGACATCTGCTGTCATTCAGTAATGGCCATTTTGATTTCCTAATTAATCTGGGAAAAAATGAGAAGCAATGAAAAATGTCTTGCTATCACAATTAATTATATAAAGCAGTCATCATTATGATGACTTTTTTTTTCAAAAAAAAGGTTGAGTAGCTTGACTTAGCCTGGAAAAAAAAAATCTGACACTCAAATGTTACCCATTTCAGAAAAAAAAAAACCCCAATAATTTGCTTAGAAATTCTCATCCAAAGCTTGTTGAACTCAGTGATAAAACTTCCACTTCCTTCATTTGGATAATTAAACACAAAGAGGATTTACTACATTAGGGTTTATTACCAAATGATAAAATTACAATTTATTTTAGCAACAGCATTTTTCAGTACAGATGGAGTAATAGTAGTAATTCAAATAACACTATTGTCAGAGAATGGCAATCACAATGCACTCACAGAAATGAAGCAAAACTTCCATTTCTATTTTCATCTTGAACACTGACACCATATAGAATGAAAACTATAAATAAGCAATAAAGTGTGTGTTACCAGGAGCCCCATTAAAGTGCATCTGAATGATGTAGCTACTGTTAACAAATGTAATATATTCACTTATTAGCATTTCTAAATGGTAACCAATACAGAAGAAAAATGCAAAGAATGTATTGTGGATCTCTATGAACAGATATATTTCACATGCAATATTGTATCAATTTTGTAGTAGTAGGCAAAAGTAGGCAAAGTAGGCAAAGTAGGCAAAATACATCCTTTACTGTTTTCCTATACCAATTTAATTTCACTTTTACTCTAACTCTTCCACTCTTACTACTTCAGTAGATTTCACAAAGACTTTAGAATTAAGTTAAAATTGATGTATAAACATTCCCAGGCAATGACAGTTAATGAACAAGGAGGAGTTTCATCTAACCTATTTTAGCTGCCTAATTTCGGAAGAGGTGAATCACAACTGCAAAAAGGCCTTTTTTACCTGTTGACTCAAAAAGAGAATACAGGCAACTAGCTCAAAACTAAATGCCTTCATATTAGACATCAAGGACAGTAAGATGAATCCTACCCAAAGTGCTAGGCATGCAACTACATGAGCAACACACTTTAATGAATGTGGTGAACAGATAAATGACATCTGAGTAAGAGAAGATGGTAAACTGTATTGCTTCACCCATAAAATATGATTGGAAGGGTATCATATGTCATATGCTCTTGAATTACAAGCGTGCGGCTTCAGCTGGCTTAGTATCCCTTTTGAGGCCCATTGTTGGTTGCAGAAAGCAATACAAATTTTAGAAGACTTTTTGAATGTAATATGAAACCATAGCATAAATAAGCCAGAACACTGGGAAAACTGTAGCTCTGTTCAAGCAACAGTAGCTTGCTATCCCCAGTGTAGGAAATTATCAATAAAAATGGAAGGATGCTTGATTGAAAAGACTCACTTGAAAGCCATGTTCTAAAAAATTAACAAATGCACTGGTCTCTGTGGATGCTATCATACACATTTTTTTCTGATTTGAACAGAACAGATATGCAAAGACAACATTTCTGAACAACAAAATCAATCTAACACTGAAGGAGCTGTATAATTTCTGAAGCTATTTAGTAACTAGAATTTCAAATGAAGTTTTTCCTACTATTGCCGTTCTAGAAATGTATATAGGTGGCTAACATTGTAGCTGACAAAGGTATTAGATCATCAGATAGTTTTCCTTCATCTGTATTTGTAAGATACAAAACAGATTAAGGACAGCATTAAGATGTTACTGTTTTAATTAGTACATCAGTGTTCCAACATTTAAGTAAAGCTTCCTCCAAAATATACTGAGGACTGCTCTACATCCTGCTCTCCACTCTTGCTTCAAGCTGTGTTAAATTATAAAGAGTTGTTTCATTCTTAAAGTGAAAATGCCAATTTCAGTGGAGGGATAGCCATGTGAAAGTGATAAAAGCAATTGACTCTGTTCTTTAGAAGGAACCTGAGAGTGCCATGCTGCTATTCAGCTTCACTAACTCAGCATGAATGGTAGCTGAACCAGCCTCTCTAATGCTGAACATAATTTCTGGAGTTTTGACCCATGTAAAACTCCTACTGTACTCATCTACATTAAGCAATAGGGTTTATAAAAAATGACTATTCATTTGAAAACAAGGTAAAAACATTGAAAAACAATAACATGTTTACAAATGTGTTAGTGATTTGAAAAACTGTTCAAAGATTTAGTCAAGCAAGCATATGAAAAAATGCATTTGATTCATAAATTAGCTGTTATTTGAAGTCAATAGGACAGAAATGTTATTTGTATGAATATGAAATAATTCAGAGTCTTGCTGAAATTATGAATAAAAAGCTCTAAAATACAGAATACCTCTGTGTAACCTAGATGTTAAGACGAAATAGTCTCTCTATTCATGAGGAAAGCTTTAAAGCAGTTTGCCAGATTTGAATTAAAAACAGGCTTCAGAAGGAGGGTTAAGGACCTGTCTCAGGACAAGACAGTGGATGGTAAAGGGAATTCCTGTAAATATAACATTCTTTTCCCACTCCAGCAGACTTTCACATACCTCTGTGGTATCCAGAGGGTTACACTAAACTTGAGACAATTATTGGACAACGAGTGATCTGGGAAGATCAGCCATCACATCTCTGCCTAGAAGAGGCAGGGGGTTTTTTTGGTTGGGGTTTTTTTTTATTTATTTGCTGTTTCAGAATTTCCGACTGATACTTATGTTTGGTTTTGAATAGCATCATTAACCAGAATCACAACTAACTTGTACTCAGCTGAAGGGGTTCACGTCTGTGAGTGGCAAGCCAGGCATGCTTTGAATACATGCATGAAATACTACAAATTAACCCTATGTACATAAGTATCTGGAAGCCCATACTTCTCCCAGAAAAGATATTGATGGCATTCAATTATACAACCACTACGTAGTAAACCTCTTGGGACCCTCTTCCTGCTACAGGAGTTAAATTAAGGTAATTCCACAGTTCATCATCTCTTTAGGGCTCAAATGCTAAGATTTTTACCTTATGAAAACTTAATATTGCATCTTCTGCACACCATCATTCACAAGCTAACAATCATTTTAATCTCTGTGTTGATTTTATGTGATGAAAAAAAGATACTTCACTTTTTAATGCACTGATCTGATTACAAAATCCACTGACTAAAACCTTTGTATAAAAACAAGCTTAGTAACTAAGATCAAGACATCCCTATCTTAATTTTAGCTTTTGTGTATTTCAGTTATAAATATGCAAATGTTTCTGTGGTATTCTCCGAGCCATCCAGTTTCCCCTTGATAAATATGTAAATCAGTTTGTCTCTGCAGTGGGGAAGTAATTATCACTTTCAGACCTAGTCATTGAGCACAACACTTGAGGTAAAGATGGGAAATAATAAAACCATTGACAGCAACACAAGAAGTGGCTGCACATATGGTGAACAGTACATAAACTCCACATGCAACTTGTTTAACATTCAGAGCTAGAACACAACCACTGGAAAGTGGAAATTCTGGGACAAAGCAATAGATTGATGGCACATTGATGGTACATTATCTAGCCAGTCAACAGAACATACCCACCTAAAAGATGAGTGATTCTACATAGAAGCAGCATTAGTATATGAACCTCAAAGGTGAGAGTGAATACTAGTTAATATAACCGTTTGACTAGAGCAGAAAATAAATGCATAACTAATTACAAAATATTTAATAATTCCTGCAGGAAGAAAGTGGAGCGTAGACTCAATGGAAAGTCTTGAATCGGTCCTACTGTGCTACCTTTATTTTTGAAGTTACACTATGGAAACAGCCCATACAATGAAGTCTTCTCCAAAGTACAGAGCTGGAATCTCAAATATGCTAAGTTCCTACTACAATAGCTTAATGGGATCTTCAATGTCAACAGGACATTCTGCCAAACAAGTAGCACCTCATTCTGAAAAAGTACATTTATATTAGTGTTTTAATTCGGATAAGGAGTGCACATTCACAGCAAATCCAATCATGGTCACTTAATATATTTTGTTTGCATAGCAAAGCCCTCTTGGATTTCATGACCTGGATTCCTTTCAAATTAAACTAAACTTGAGGATGGGCTCCAGGAATGCACCTAAGGCACTCACACTACTGATGGGCATTCAGTCTACAGGACCACAGTAGAGCTGGTCTGAAGTGGATTTTCTGTCTCTGCTGATGTGCTGATAGTCTCTCTCCAGCTTGGAAGACAGTTTAGACCTGCCACTGTTGACAGTTCAAAACACAGTAGGATTGATGAATCCTACACTGAAACTCTGGTGCTAGCACAGCTGAGCTCCACCTGTGCATATTCTAGATACCTAGAGGGTGTGATTTACATACAGTGTGCACATCTACTCTGATATAGTTACTATAAACATTTTTTAAAGTCAATGAAGCAAAAGAAGCATTTTCATATGCAGCTCACCTATCTTAAGATGAATGAATTTGGCCGCAAAAATTCTGATTTCTTTTCCCAATGAGGTAAGCTGAGCTAATTGCCCCAGATTTACCTACAATTACCATTCAAATCAGCAGTTGTTAGGCCCAGATAGTCTGTAGAACATCAAACACTTCTCTGTTGGATTCCCCTAGACTCAGGGTGAGACATGTAAAATCGGTGTAAGGGCTAGGAGAAGGGCAGTCTTTTTTAAAAAAACAAGGCAACTTTGGTGTGCGGTCAGCTAAGCTATCGGTAAAGAATTTGCTTGCTGTTTGGATTTGGATTGCTATGTAATTGTAAACTTGTAATTGGCTTGTGACTGTTTATACGGTCTTATAAGGTGTCTTTCATACCCTCAGGATAAATTTTCAGCATAGTGCACAGCAAATTAGGCATGCACGTCTTAGCAGCTATGAATAAATCAACCAAATTTTGACTTATAATTATGCATAACTTTTTCCTAGAGATGAGTACCACATGTCTTATTTTTTTTTTATTCATATAGGGTTCAAATTATTTTTCAAATGTGAAAGTTGGAATGATACTTTACATGTATACAAATTCATTTGGAAAATAAAGCACAGAGTTAAGATGCGGTTGTGAAAGCTGTGAAGATGTGTAGTATAGCTGCAATATAGACAGTGCAGGATGGAAAGGTTTTCATATTTACATCAATACTACAACACTAATAATGGATCATTAAAGGTCAAAAGTATAACTATTTGGTGGCTATCTATTAGGATTTAAATTAGCTAATAAGTGCATTGCTTCAAATTCACTGTTAGACCTTACATTTATTGAACAGACAGCTATGTATTTCTAATGCAGGTCTTAATTTTTAGCCTGCTTAAAATGCTAAAATATGAGAGATGGTCATGTAATTTTAGGAAGGTCCATCACATTTGCATTTTGCGTGACAGCTGTGATAACTTTTTTGGTAAATTTGCATCTTCATTCTGCACACATCTGAGAATAAGACACTATTTCACACATACAACTTAAGATGCATAATGCAAAAGACACTGTCTCGTTCCCCACTTCAGGTCTCCCATTTTTTCTTTCAAACTTTGCAAGGGATTTCGTTAGGTAGGACCTAGGCAAACTGTAATGGCAACCAAAGGATGCTATTAATTTTTGAATTAGACTGTCAAGTGAAGTTAAAGCATCAGCTATTTGATCATTCAAATATATGCTGATGGTGATTGATTCAGTAATTGTGGGGTGATAAAAGAAACTCTTCTCTATATCCTCAAAGGTTTAAACATTTATTAATATCAGAGTCAATTTTAAACTGAATATGTATATTCTCTTAGATCCAAATGCATAATGCCAACATTTTGCCAGATTAAAGTATGAAGAATTATGAAGAATTTAAAACAGGGCAAGTAATTTAACCCCACATTTTAATCTTCTGCACTTTTCTGAAAATTTCAAAGTATTTGTCAGTGTGTGTTTCATTTTTATAACTTTTATTAAATAAAATTGGAACTGTGATAAAATTAGTTGACTTTAGAGCCTAAACATTTCTTATCCTTCAACAGCCAAACTTTTTAATCTTTGTTGAATTTGAGCAGGTTTTAAACATTTGCTATAAATCATATACCATAAGGAGAAGTTTTATCAAGATCAAATTAGTATTCCTCATGAAATCTTAATTTGTTTCCCAGCTTTCTTATTTTAATTGTGCAAATCTAAACTTACATGAAAGTAGCTGTACATTAACTCACCCCCAAAACAGAAGATGCTTTTTATCCCCCTTGACATGGCCATCACCATGCACTCTTGCTAATTCACTTACTTCTCTAATTGCTTTTGGGCAACTCAGTGGCTTTTGTGCCTAAATATTACTAGACACTCAAAGCCTACTGTGCAATCACCATCTCCAAACCATGCTAGCTGTGAATGAATCTCTGTACAGACACTGCTAGTACCAATAAGAAAGCAAGCCTTACTGTGAAAATTGTCCTCAAGGGAATGTAAATGAATGTAAACTCCAATCTGTCTTCTCTAGATGACATTCTGAACTTATGAAAAAACAACAAATAAATTGAAGGCTGCAAATCTTTCTTTATGATTCAGCTTTTTTTTCAACTTATTCTTCTCCTCCCCCCCCTCCCCCTCCCTCCCCAGTATATGTGTGTGCTCAATATGACACTATCTATGCTGATTTAAACTCCAGAGGATTCTTTCAGAAGGGAAGGCAAATAATTTTTCAGGTCATCCTCCTTGATCATAGATGACTAGCTCAGAAGATTGCTCACTAGCTTATGAAATGGGACTTTGATTCCTTAATTCATCTAAGTGCTCTTGAAAAAAATATTCCCAGCCTGTTTGGAAAGAGCTTTTGTTGACGTTTCAAAGTAGTACCCAGTAGCACAGCAGATGTCTACAAGAAAAAACAAAAAAATCTGCCTTTTTCTGGTCTGAGGCCTGGAAAGAGAGATATGTCACTCTCATCTTAAATTGGTCTGGAAATACTTGAGGTCTCTGCTTAGGCCAAGATGTATTTGATGCCCCCAAGACATGGTGGGGGCATGAGATCACGGAGGGTCCTGAGATCATCAGGCCCATTTCTTTGTCTTTTCTCTACCTAATTCTTACTCATGAATAAAGCAAATATGTGATGTGAAATTAATAATATAGTTATTAATCTGAGTTTACAAGTGTTCATCAATATGAATGCTATGTGTCATTTTGTTTGTAATGGGAAGTAACAAACAAGGACCTATGAGACTTTCCTGTGTGAAGGTAAGACAGATTTCTGGAATGACTCTGCTTTGCATACAAGGATCACAGAGAGATGTAGTTTTTAGAATAAATCTGAAGGCTAAATTTGAGATGAGGAAGGATCATTCACACAGCAAACCACAGATCAGCTGAAATATTAACATAAATACAAGGAACAAATTAATCTAACTGTAAATAGATAGTATTTGGGGAAGAGAGGAGTTATTGCCAAGGTAAACGCCCCAAAGCACAGATGGCAAATAACCACTGGAAGGCCCCAACTAGCACGTTTCTTACTTATGGGAACAGCACTATTCCTATGGATAGAGAGGCAGGTACAGGGTTAGTCCCTCCCTATTAATGTATTTTTTTAAAGGACTAGTTCTTTCTGAACCTATAACATTAAATCTATGGAAGTTGTATATAGATAGACATCCTTGAACAGGAAAGGTTTGAAATCTTCACATTTCACATGAATAGTTCCATAACAGACTGGTGTTTCAGTATCACATACAGAGAGAAGTAAGTACGCAACAGCAAATAGATTTCTGCTCTCGAAGGCACTGGAAAAGCACAGCTAGCTATACTCAGCAACTAACTGTATTGTTATCAAGATTCAACAATTAAATATGACAACAGTAGGATAAAGCATTTGCATATGTTTCCAGATAGTGTATTTATTATACCAGTGCCTCCTATTTAAAACAATTATTTTCTACTCTCTTACTGTGTATTCCTAAAGTTAATATAGAACAAGGAAAGTAATTAAATGTCACATCAGAAAATCAGTTTATATTCTGAGAGACAAATGTGATATTATTCTCTAGTATTTTTTGCCAAGAAAGTCCTCAAAGCTCTCTTTAACTCGGCCATCTACTTTTTATGAGCATCACCTGGGGGTTATTGCAACCACTGGTTGATGAACTACAGCAGAAGCACACAGAAGTTGAAATGTGAATGGACCTGAGAAATTTGGGATATGGGGCTTTACTACCTCAGCTCTAAATCAGCAAGAATATTTAGGATATGTCCCATAGAAATGTTTTAGGGATTTTTTTAAGGACAACTGCCAATTTTGTGCCCTATTAAAATAATACTGGTAAGAAAGCCATCAGAGCAGCACTTTGCCCATAACACCATGCTAAGATGTTCAAACTTTGTCCTGTAGGATGTGCTGCGGTGGATACAAAGGAACTTACATTACATTTTGTTCTGTCCTGAATCACATCTTTTTATGTTGTTGGAAGCTTTAGCCCCAGTCAGGACTTCATGAGACAGATGGGACATTTCAGCCGACTTTCAGCTGCACAGACATCATCCTTATATTTGGCTTTGGTTTTCCCTCTACTTCCCTGCTAATGGGCATTTGATGCTTGTATGGTGTTGCTCCCTGCCTGTGAGCTTCTGGCAGCTACCTCTGCTTTCCTCCTCTGCTTTGCCAGCTATTGCTAGCCACATACTTAGCACTGTCTTGCACATATTAGAAATGTGGACCATTTGTTTATTATCTTTCCGACAATATGGTTAAACTTTGAAACTAAGTATACACTTCTTCTATTACATGATTTTTCACTTCTTTTTTTTTTCCTTTTTATTAAAAATAAATCAACAAAAAACACAGATTGTTTGGAAGGTTGTGATGCCTTTTTTTAAAAAGAATCACAACCTTTTCATACAGCATCCATAGTTGTTGACTTCAAGTCAGCCCAGTTCCACTGACTTCAGTGCAGTTACATCATCCTGTGCAAACAGAAGACCTATCCCAGCACGGTTAAAAAGAACAGATATTTATCAGGGTATTTACCATGTTGCTTAGTCAAGTGACTGCTTTCTTCTTTTCCAACCAAGTCCCTAAAAAATGCCTCTTTTTAAAAAATACAAGTTGTTTGAGGGACCTGGGTATCTGCCAGCTAGAAACACTTTTATACTGCTACATAAAGATCCTGATCTTCTTAATTTAATCTCATTATCTTTTGGATTTAGGAAGGTACCTTCTTCAACGCTTAGGGAAAAATAACTAATACATGAGTTTCATGGAACTGAGAAATGTTTATATATAAAAGGAAAGTTTAAATTAAATAAAACAGTTCTGTTAGCTCATCTAAAAAGAGACCCCTTCCAAAAGGAGGCATAATATTAAAGTATGTCAAAATGATATCACCCTTTTTGTATCAATTGTATGATACTATTGCTCCTCCTTTTTAAAACCTAGTCTTTCCAGAACTGCTTAAATAATGATGTTCCAATAAGCTATTATCAATGGGGACTGATCATTGTAGGAGATGTCAAGTAATGAAAAACAGCCAAGTGGAGGGAAAAAATACAGTGTGATCTCCTGTGACAATCCATTGGGAAGAACTAGCAAAGAATAACAGCAAAGGAAAAAAAAAAAGACTAAATTATCTGTTTGTGGCATATGAGGACCTGACAAGAAAAGACCAGATTCAACTCTTAGATGAAAGTGAACCTCTCTCACACCAGGAATGCAAAAATTTATTTATAGGAAGAAAAAACTACTATTGCAGATATGCAAATACATTAAAGTTATCAGGACTACTTAGTTTGATGGGACTGTTCACATCAATATGGGAGACTGGAACCTGGTGCTAAGGTTCTGGTTTTGGACCACTGCATCATAACCATATTTCTATATGTATACTACTGGATGGGCCAAGATCTCTTTTGACATCTAGGGAGAGAAAAGAATCTACCAAAAGGGAAAGAAGTCTCATCTTCAGAGATGGTAACAGACCTACCACAGACATTTTGTTAAAATCCATTTCCTGGCTGCCACTGAAGTAGCTTAATTATGTATGAAAATAATTTTATAAACAGAATGGGCCTGTTCTCAAACATTGGTTATCAAAGCTTCTGATATTCTCAAGGAACTGTATTTTATTTTTTTATCCCTTGTTTCTGTTTTAAAGAAAATGCTATTTACTATTAAAGAAAATGCTATTTACTATTTAACACCCATAGCAAACCTCTGAATACATTCGTTAAATGTTTATCAACGCAAGTTGTCAGCAAGAAAATGAATCACAGACTTCCTTAGCTGACAAAAGAAACTCTAACTTCAGATTTACAAACTTCAGAGCTAAGGAGTCCCAGAATTTTACAAAATTGTCATCTGAAAAAATATAATGACAATGGTTCTTTTATAATTTTTTACATTACACATTATTAATTTTTTTCTAAAAGTTTCAGTATGATATGATGATTTTACAAAGATAATAGAACCACAGAATCACAGAATGATTTGGGTTGGAAGGGACTTTCAAAGATCATCTATTCCAACCCCCCTGCCTTGGGAAGGGGCATCTGTCACTAGGTCAGCTTGCTCAAAGCCCCATCCAAGCTGACCTTGAACACTGCCAATGATGATACATCCACAAGTTCTCTGGGCAACCTAGTCCAGTGTCTCAAATCCCTCACGGTAAACAATTTCTTCCTTATGTCCAGTGGAAACCTACCCTCTTGCTGTTTAAAACCATCGCTCCTTGTTCTGTCACTACACACCCTGGTAACAAGTCTCCGTCTTTCTTATAAGCCTCCTTCATATATTGAAGGCAGCAATAAGGTCTCCCTGGAGCCTCCTCTTCTCCAGGATGACCAACCCTAGCTCTCTCAGCATTTTTTCAGATGAATCATAGAATCACAGAATAGTTTGGGTTGGAAGGGACTTTTAAAGGTCATCTAGTCTAACCACCCTGCAATGAGCAGGGACATCTTCAATGAGATCAGGTTGCTCAAAGCCCCATTCAACCTGACTTTGAATGTTTCCAGGGATGGGACATTGTCCTGGTTTTGCCTGGAATAGAATTAATTTTCTTCCTAGTAGCTGGTATAGCGCTGTGTTTCAGATTTAGCATGAGAATAATGTTGATAAGACACTGATGTTTTAGTTTTGTTAAGTAGTGCTTACACTAGTCAAAGACTTTTCATCTTCTCATGCTCTGCCAGCAAGAAGCTGGGAGGGGGCACAGCCAGGACAGCTGACCCAAACTGGCCAAAGGGATATTCCATAACACATGACATCATGCTCAGTAAATAAGCTAGGGGCAGTTGGCCGGGGGGCAGCAATTACTGCTCGGGGACTGGCTGGGCATCAGTCAGCGGGTGGTGAGCAATTGCATCGTGCATCACTTGCTTTGTATATTCTTACTATTACTATTGTTATTATTACTAGTACTACTACTACTATTGTTTTACTTAATTATTAAACTGTTCTTATCTCAACTCACAAGTTTTCTCACTTTTACTCTTCCGATTCTCTCCCCCATCCCACTGGGGTGGAGGGTGAGCGAGTGGCTGTGTGGTGCTTAGTTGCTGACTGGGGTTAAACCATGACAGGTATCTACCACCTCTCTGGGCAACCTGTTCCACTGTTTCATCACCCTCATTGTAAAAAATTTCTTCCTTATGTCTAGTCTAAATCTCCTTTTCGTTTAAAATCATTACCCCTTGTCCTATTGCAACAGGCCCTGCTAAAAAGTTTGTCCCCATCTTTCTTATAAACCCCCTTTAAGTACTGAAAGGCTGCAATAAGGTCTCCCCAGAGCCTTCTCTTCTCCATACTAAACAACCCCAACTCTCTCAGTCTTTCTTCAGAGGAGAAGTGTTCCAGCCCTCTGATCATTTTTCTGGCCCTCCTCTGGACCTGCTCTAACAGGTCCATGTCTTTCCAGTACTGAGGACTCCAGAGATGGATACAGTACTCCAGGTGGGGTCTCACCAGAGAGGGGTAGAGGGGCAGAAACACCTCCCTCGACCTGCTTGCCATGCTTCTTTTGATGCAGCCAAGGATATGGTTGGCTTTCTGGGTGGCAACCACACGTTGTTGGCTCATGTCCAGCTTTTCTCCCAGCAGTACCTCCAAGTCCTCCTCAGGGCTGCTCTCATTCCATTCATCCCCCAACCTCTATCGATACTGGGGGTTGCCCTGGCACAGGTGCGGGAGCCTGCACTTGGCCTTGTTGAACCTCCTGAGGTTCACATTGGTCCACTTCTCGAGTTTGTTCAGGTCCCTCCAGATGGCATCCCATCCCTCAGGCATGTCAACTGCACCACTCAGCTTGGTGTCATCTGCAAACCTGCTGAGGGTGCATTCAATCCCACTGTCTATGTCATTGATGAAGATATCAAACTCTACTGGTCCCCATACGAAGGGACACCACATTGAGCTGTTGACCACTACACTCTGGATGCAACCATCCAACCAATTCCTCATCCACCAAACAGCCCACCCATCACATCCATATCTCTCCAATTTAGAGAGAAGGATTCTGTGTGGGACCGTGTCAAAGGCTTTACAGAAGTCCAGATAGATGACATCCACAGCTCTTCCCTTGACCACTGATGTAGTCACTCCATCACAGAAGGCCACTAGGTTGGTTCAGGCAGGACTTGCCCTTGGTGAAGCCATGCTGGCTGTTTCAAATCATCTCCCTGTCCTCCATGTGCCTTAGCATAGCTTCTAGGAGGTTCTGTTCCGTGATCTTCCCAGGTGCAGAGGTGAGGTTGGCAGGTTGGTAGTTCCCAGGGTCCTCCTTTCTACCCTTTTTAAAAATGGGTGCAATGTTTCCCTTTTTCCAGTCACTGGGGACTTCCCCTGACTGCCATGACTTTTCAAATATGGAGAGTGTCTTGGCAACTACATCAGCCAATTCCCTCAGGACTCTGGGATGCATCTTGTCAAGTCCCATAGACTTATGTATGTTCAGGTTCCTCAAGTGGTCATGAACCTGGTCTTCTCTTACAGTGGGAGGGACTTAGCTCCCCCAGCCTCTGTCTTGTGGTCTATCTGCATGGAAGAGAGGTGTTCCAGTCCTCTGACCATTTTTGTGGCCCACCTCTGGACATGCTTGAGCAGGTCTATATCTTTGTTGTACTGGGGGCCCCAGAGCTGGATGCAGTAGTCCAGGTGGAGTCTCACGAGAGCAGAGTAGAGGGGGACAATCACCTCCCTTGACCTCCTGGACACATGTCTTTTGATACAGCCTAGGCTATGATTGGCTTTCTGGGCTGCAAGCACACATTGCTGGGTCATGTACAATTTTTCATCCACCAGATTGAACAGATAAATTACATCTGTTCAAACTGTAAATAAAGAAAAAGACTTATTCATTTATTACTTGCTTAATGTGTGCTTTGATGTTTTGTGGTGCCAAAATCAACTGTACTCTGGATTAGAAGCACTTTGATACCTTTCACACAGCCATATACTATACACACAGCTATATTTTTCACACTGTCAAAAATAGTGTCTTCCCTGACTTTGCTAGAAATGCTGAGACATCCTGAGCTACTCATTTATTTCAAACATCTGGCATCAAGTTATCTTTGGGTTTGCAGGAAGAGAAAATTCATATTGCCTTTCTGGGCTAGGCCATTCTTTTCTTTATGGTCAAAGCACATTTACATTTCTATTATTTTTTGTTTGCCTGCTTTGTTTTTAAATTCTAGTCTGATTCAGAAATGGAAGTAAAATCAATTTCTAACCCACAAATACCTCATCCACTGAAATACAAGAGTCTGAAGAGCCTAAATCCTTTATCCTCATAACACATAAATGGCAGCAGTACTTTAAAATCGTGTAAACTGAAGCACCTAACGGCCAAGTTATTCACACATAAGTTTAGGCAAACTAAGAGTGACATTATAGATGAGTCCATCTAGTTGTTTGCTAAAAGAGCACTTGCTGAAAAAGGAGTATGCTTCTCCTCTTTCTCCCCCTTTCTGCTTTCCCTGGAAGCTGCTTAGGAAAAAGGAAGTAAGGGAGGGAAAAGTGCCCCACCTCCCCTCTCTTGTGGTAGCAGCAAGCTGCAAGATCCACTGAAGCTGCAGAATATAACTTCATGCTGGTGTAAGGCAGGGATTTGGTTATCCTGGCGTCTCTCTTTCATCACCTCAAGCAAGCAATACAGCCCTTAGGGGTCAGGTGGTCCTTTGGATATTGAGTTTACTACTGTAACATAGAATCTGTTGGGTGTTCTCAGGGTTACTACAATGTGCTCTTTGTGAGGAGATGTTATAAAGAAACTTCCACAGGGAGAAGGAATGATTTACAAAGAGAAGTGTGTATACAAAATACTAGAACTAAGCCAAAAGAAAGAGAACACAAAAAGAAAGCATACAAAATACCGAGTACACTAAATGAAATATGTAAAAAAAACCCCAAAACAGTAGTGTTAAAAAATAACAGGTAGGAAAGCATAATAAAGATTCAGTATCAGTTTTTTCTTAAACAGCACCCTAAATTGAAACATAAATGCCTTATTTTAGAATCAAGTAGTGAGGGAAAAAGCCAGAGAAGAGCAAAGCTATCACTTTACCAGCCTACCTTTCACTAATCACAACATCATTACTCTAGTGCTTTCCCTAACCTTAAAAATTTCATTATCTATCTCATTATTGTATTTCATTATTATATAGAAAGTGATAAAAAGCTTTCTGTAATGCAAAATACACAACTGGTTTCTAGAAGAATAATGATCTTCGGTTGTATTACCAGCCTGCCTATTATATAGTGTGGTTGTTTTAGCAGTCAGATGTACCATTGAAAAAAACCAGCCATAGGCAATAAAAAGGCAGTTCTACCAACCTCATCAATAAGAGCTTATTACCACCTGGAAGTTGAGCCTTGTGAATCAGCAGTTTGAAATACCTGCATGGAAATTCACTAATAGGAACCAGCCTGCCGATGAACAATAGTTTACAACACAGAAATGATATTGTCATAAACTTTATCGTGTGATTATTTTTTTCATTCAGAATTAGTTCCTCTCTTTTTTAACAGTATGGTCTCAAAATAATCAACACAAATTTCATAAGAAGCATGAAAAAGTTTCATATGTCTTTCCAAGTAACAGCAGGGATGATTTTAAAAGAACCTCTAGGGTTCTCAGTATCACCACTGAAACTGAAATGCACATTGTCAGTTTTAGGTTTTCTCTACAGTTAAATTGAGATGCAGCCAGCTATGAATAAATGGTAAAAGGCTGGAAGACATTTCCTGAATCATCACAGAAACTGTTCATATCATTATAGTTCATATGTTGCTGAAGGTATTTAATTATCCTTAAAAAATACCACTTAAATCCCAAGACCAGAAGAAAACCTGAGTTCCTGAGTCCAGGTGCACATTCTAACCAGTTCCCACCTCCAACACGGATCAAGACCTGGAAGGATAAATGGCTTGCTTTCCCCCTTCCCCATTCCCATGCCAGCTGAATTAAAGTCCTAATCCTTTACTATAGACCCAGATCTGGATTAGTGAGTGACTGGCAGCAAAGCTATACCTCAGTAGGTAAATCTGAACATCATCTCTGTGCCTCTGTTTGCCTTCTGGGAAACAGATTAATGAGATCCCCTTATCTTACAAAGACATTGTGAAAATATTTATTTGTGAATCTGTTATGTAATCTAGCAAAGTAATGCCACAGAAAAGATGAGAGATGTCAAAGAAATCTGTCTTCAAAACAGAACTTCAATAGTGTGTGTTAAATAAAACATGAGAACTCATCTTTAACAATGGGGAATACACCTACTGTTGAGTAGCTGCTCATTAAGAAGGCACTCTGTGATGAGGAGACAGGGTTCCAAGGGGAAAAGAAATGGCATGTAAACATATGCTTAAAAACTGTACCACAAAACACAAGCATAGGAAGATTGATTTTTCCTATCTTTGAGTACTTGACTTCATAGCCTTAAAATGTTCACTTGTGCCTTTTGCATGTTATATCAGTTATATTAAGGTACTGGGTAATCCACTACAAAACTATCTGAAGGTACAAGGAAAGGGGGTGGGTGGGAAGGTTTAAATGCCCAGATTAATAATCCTTAATATCTTTAGTTTCTTTGCTCCTTTGTTTCACATTTAGGCTTCTTTCACAGAGCTGTAACTTCTACCAGCAATATCCTTCACCTACTAGCTCAGTTGCATCCTTTATTAAAACCATGATTACAAGCTCTATAAATACCTAGACAGATATTGCTTCCAGTGTCCAAGTGTCGAAGAAAAAGGATGGCAAAATCATGTTCATAAGTCAGTGCTGAAGGTTTCAGGTTCACAACAGGGACACTTTTGCCAAAGCAAGCAAAGGGAGCTGTAAATCATGTCTCTCTCTGCCATCCTGATACCTTGCTCTGGGTGACGGACTTGCTAAACTCTTGTAGAGTTTCCTTGGGACAGGCCAAATGCAATTCCTCTTAACAGCTTCACAGTATCTGTGCTAAAAAGGTTGCTATGCAGAGGCACTCCACCAGCAAAATCTTTAGTAGCTTCCTTTAAACTCCTTTCCCAGTCTGTATTTTGGGGATTATCTACAATTTGGATAGTTAGCCCCATTCAGTTTCCTCATTGCAACCTTCTTCCAAGTATACACAGAAATCACTGTGTTCCTGCAGGTCAGTTTTGGCTTACATCTTTACTGTGTTCTTAATCCCACTGATAATGACTTTCCCCACCCACCCTAAGCAAGGAGCAAAATCCAACCATACCATTTATATGTGAAATTAAACTTTAGGGGCAAAGGTTAGACAAAAGGTTGGTAGCAGATTTCATTACAGAACTTCCTATCCTCATTGGTTGGAGAGTCACTGGGATTCTCTTATCCCTAGCTTATTTAAAACAAGCATTGAGCTCTCTCTTACTAATGGAAATTAGCTTATCTTAAGAGCAACGCTAATTTTTTCACTGATTAGAGCATTTTGATCACAATGTTAGATGTAATTTCACTGTTTTTGTATTAGACCCAATTTTCAGAGCTTCATAACCAACAGAAACCATTTACAATTTTGAAAGTTATATGATTACATTTTTGTAAAGTAAAATGCACAATGCACTAGCACATCTTGTGCTGACAATTTAACTCCTGCAATATCAGATGCAAATGAAATCTGTTCAGCAGCTGGCAGCAAATTTTGAACAACACAGCACTACTACCACAAGCTGCATTACACTGAAGTTTTCCATCATGGAGTGCACGTTACTAAGACATTATTTAAACGTGACTGATTAAAAAATCCTATAGGAACGGCTGCTTAAGATGTGCTTTGTAATCTTGTAAATAACTTTCTAAGAAGGAGCTCTGCTGTGTACAAAGATGTAATATAGAAAAAGGAAACTGTACTTAAGGAGGATTAGGTAGCTCAGGAGGCTCATCATAGTGGAAATGGGAGTCCTTCATCACTTAGTCACCTCTTAAATTCAGTCCTGTTCAGTAGTGACTAAAAGTCATTGCTGCTTAGTGCCATATGAAATGAGCTTGGGTTTTAGCCCAGATCGTAACTGGAAAGCATCCACATCATAAAAGGCAGAATGACAAATGTCTTTAATCTGCACCCTTATTGACAATTTTCCCAGATCTGACCTAAAGAGCAAATGTGCTTCAAGAACGTAACTACTGTCTTAGCTGAAGAAACAGTCTCTTAATGTTAGGGTAAGAGCAGGATGGCAGAACAGGGTGGGAAAATGCTGTTCTTGTCACAGAGTACCTATATTGACTGAATACCTTCTTCCTCAGAGATGCTGGCTGAACATCTTTCATAACAAAAACAGCTTAAAAATAAACCTTCTAGACTTTAGACGTATACCAGTATAAATCCAGGAAAGCAAGGTCAAGGAATGCACCATTTGCATCAGGCATCACTCTCCAGATTTTTGGTTCCATCTTTAAGTTTTCAGGCTCAGCTAAGTTTAAGTCACATTCATAATAGCTGGATAAAACGATCTGAGCCTGATTATCCACCACTTCTGATAATGTGGCAACATTCTGCTTCCCTTATCTTTTAAATCAACTTTGCACTGTTACAAATGACTATATCAGGTGAAAAGCAAGGATAAATTAGGCTTATCTCTGTGTACAAGATTTTTTTCGGAAAAAAAAAGTTAAGCATAACTCATTCATTTTTTTATTCAAAGCAATAGGAATTTTTTTTCCTTTCATATTATTAATGTTTATTTTTAGCATAGTTCAGAATTCTCAGAAGATTTGTGGTACATTTTTAGATTGATCCTAATAGAGTAGGATTCTAAATAGAGGTTGAAAGCATACAAACACTGTAAGTAAAATAAAGATGTAAGAATTCACAATAACAGCCACTAACAATTATATGTAAAAGAAGAGACACAGATTTCAGATGACTTACCAATACTATGCTGTTTCCCAGAAGAAGAGTAGTTACTGCTCAATATAGGAAAGAACATTAAAAAA
The DNA here is from genome assembly GCF_030463565.1 of Pelecanus crispus. NCBI lineage: Eukaryota > Metazoa > Chordata > Aves > Pelecaniformes > Pelecanidae > Pelecanus > Pelecanus crispus. The sequence goes on from NC_134643.1 coordinate 146,101,942, forward strand.
ACCCCAAAACATCTAAGAATACAATTTCAGGGCAGAATAACTTGAAATCATTATTAAAATTGTATTTTAATTACTTTGTAATTAAAAATAATGTCGTGTTAAAAGCTCATAGGCTTGTAAGTTTAAAATAATTCTTTTAAAATGAGAAAGAAAATTCTTTTACTAAGAGACTGAAGATAGATCACGTGCTATTATGAAGGCGTATAAAAACTGAGAAATTGGGGGAATATAACATGCTTCAGAATCTCAAGAATTCTTTGGCTGTAACATTTAGGCCCTTCTTTTTGTTTTGTGAATACTTTAGACTATGATACCTTCATCAGAGCAAGAATTTTATTAGAAATCTTGTGGGCATGGTTCAGTTTTCTGTCTCCTAAATATTTTACAGTTTTCCAAAAGTAGCTTTCATTTTGTTTCTGAAAACATTCTTTCATCTATTACTAAAGCAGTAGTACATCTATTACTAAAACAGAGAAAAAAGCAACAGGGGTCAATAAAAATGGTTTATATTGAATTGGAATAGTTTCCATTTAGACTCTTAATTCACATCACACTAGAGTTGAATAGAAGTTAAAAGTAGAGGACGTGATCAAGCCATGTACATTGTCTATTATGTATTTAACCATGCACAGATTTATTAAATAAAAGGCATATGAGCATTTAGTTATTATCATCTCACATTTAGGCACTGTAGGAATTAAAAGCCACAGCACAATCCTGCACATATGTATTCATATAAGCTCTTTTACAACACTGGGAAATCTAATTACAGAACGAGTAAATTAGATGTTTCCACAAAGGTCTGGAGTTGACTTGGCAGAGCTTTTGCTCTTCCCTTCCTCTTTGAAAGTGCTGTGTGAAGATACATGTTTATAGACAATTCTAATCATGAGAACAACTGAATCAAAGAAAAACAGGGTGAAAAGTGGTCTGATTTTCAGTTAGTCCTACCAGATTGTAACCAAGTTGGCCTTTCTAAATGCACTATACTTTATTTCTGCCTTGCTGTATTTCATTATAGGCCACATATTGCCCCAGAGAGTTGTGTAGCAGAGTATCACAAATACTTTGACAAGTCATAAATATTCCTCAGATAAGGTTCAATTTATTTGCATATTCAAGGCTTTAATTACACAAGTACCTTCAGTTCAAAAAAAATTAGGCACTGTATTTCCTTGTAAGGAAAACCGAATTAATATATCATAGAATCATAGAATTGGTTAGGTTGGAAAAGACCTTTAAGGTCATCCAGTCCAACCATTAACCTAACACTACCAGGCCCACCACTAAACCAATTAAGGGTACAGTAATTAATTTCATGTTTCCTGGCTTGGTGGTTGGATTATTTTTTAATGAAAGTAAAACTAGAATAGAATTCTTAAGGTTGGAAAGGACCTCTAAGACCATCATTCCAATCATCAACCCAACACCACCATGCCCACTAAACCATGTCCCAAAGTGCCATGTCTACCTGTTTTTTGAACGCTTCCAGGGATGGTGACTCCACCACCTCTCTGGGCAGCCTGTTCCAATGCTTGACTACCCTTTCTGTGAAGAAATTTCTCATAATTTCCAGCCTAAACCTCTCCTGGCACAGCTTGAGCCCATTTCCTCTCGTCCTATCGCTAGCTACTTGGGAGAAGAGACCAACACCCACCTCACTACAACCTCCTTTCAGGTAGTTGTAGACAGCGATAAGGTCTCCCCTCAACCTCCTCTTCTCTAAGCTAAACAACCCCAGTTCCCTCAGCTGCTCCTCATAAGGCCTGTGCTCCAGACCCTTCACCAGCCTTGTTGCCCTTCTCTGAAGACTCTCCAGCACCTCAATGTCTTTCTTGTATTGAGGGGCCCAAAACCAAACAAAGTATTCGAGGTGTGACCTCACCAGTGCCAAGTATAGGGGGACAATCACTTCCCAGCTCCTGCTGGCCACACTATTCCTGATACAAGCCAGGATGCTCTTGGCCTTCTTGACCACCTGGGCACACTGCTGGCTCATGTTCAGCCAGCTGTCTACCAACACCCCCAGGTCCTTTTCAGCCAGGCAGCTTTCCAGCCACTCTTCCCCAAGCCTGTAGCATTGCATGGGGTTGTTGTGACCGAAGTGCAGCACCCGGCACTTGGCCTTGTTAAACCTCATACAGTTAGCCTCAGCCCATCGATCCAGTCTGTCCAGGTCCCTCCGCAGGGCCATCCTACCCTCCAGCAGATCGACACTCCCACCCAGTTTGGTGTCGTCTGCAAACTTACTGAGGGTGCACTCAATCCCCTCATCCAGATCATTGATAAAGATATTAAACAAGACTAACCCCAAAACTGAGCCCTGGGGAACATCACTTGTGAGCGGCACCATTATCATTAGCATCCTATCATTAGCATCATATCATTAGCATGCTCAACATTTGTCACCACTGTAGTAACACAGAATCACAGAATGATTTGGGTTGGAAGGGACTTTCAAAGATCATCTAGTCCAACCCCCCTGACATGGGAAGGGACCTCTGTCACTAGATCAGGTTGCTCAAAGCCCCATCCAACCTGACCTTGAACACTTCCAGGTAGGGGGCATCCACAACGTCTCTGGGCAACCTGGTTCAGTGTCTCACCACCCTCATTGTAAACAATTTCGTCCTAATATCTAATCTACATCTACCCTATTTCAATTTAAAACCATTGCCCTTTGTCCTGTCACTACATGTCCCACTAACAAGTCTCCTTCCATCTTTTGTATAAGCCCCCTTTAATATTGAAAGGCAGCAATAAGGTCTCCTGAGCTTTCTGTTCCCCAGGCAAAACAACCCCAACTCTCTGTCTGTCTTTAGAGGAGAAGTGTTCCAGCCCTCTGACCATTTTTGTGGCCCTCCTCTGGACCTGATTTAACAGATCTGTGTCTTTCTTGGGCTGGGGACCCCAGAGCTGGATGCAGTACCCAGGTGGGGTCTCACAAGAGAGGAGTCGAGGAGGAGAGTATCATGAGAGCATCTTGCTTTTGTTTGCTTCAGTGAAGCATTCCTTGGTTCCTTGAGAATGACTTTGAAAGGCTATGTCTGATTTTGTTTCAAAATATGAATTGACTTCAGTGAATAGCTTGCTGCTTTTCTTCAGCATCTCACAGGATCACAGAATGCTTGAGGTTAGAAAGAACCTCTGGAGGTCACCTTGTCCAACCCCCACTGCTCAAGCAGGGCCACCTGGAGCCCAGGACCATGTCCAGATGGCTTTTTAATATCTCCAAGAAGGAAGACTCCACCATCTCTCCGGGCAACCTGTGCCAGTGCATGGTCACCCTCAGAGTAAAAAAGTTTTTCCTAATGTTCAGAGGGAAATTCCTTGTTTTCAGTTTGTGCCCAGTGCTTCTTGTCAATGAAAAGAGCCTGGCCCCATCCTCTGTGCACCCTCCCTTCAGGTATTTATATACATTAGTAAGATCCTCCCTCAGCCTTCTCTTCTCCAGGGTGAACAGAGCTCTAGTCCCAGCTCTCTCAGCCTTTCCTCATAGGAGCGATGCTCCAGCCCCTTAATCATCTTCGTGACCCTTTGCTGGACACTGTCCAGTAGCTCCATAACCCTCTTGTACTGGGGAGATACAGAGCTACTCTCTTCACACATAACTCTACCAAACCTTTTAAGGTATTTCAAACACAAGTTATATGCAAGATGCATTGGGATTTATTTCCACTCCTTTTCTTCTAATTAACTAACATCATATGATGGAAATATTTCCTTGGCATAACTTCATCCTAAACCAGGTCAAAAGATCATGGCAGAGAGGCAGTTTTTTCAGCTTCCAGGGCATTCACATAATAAAGATATCCAGACAAGGCCCCCACTCTACAGTTACCCAGCTTGTGCCATACTACAAATTCTGAGACTTTTTTTCACTTAAGCCATTCAGTTGTGATTGTTCCATGAAGAATTAAGAACTGACATGTAGTTTTGCTACTGTTAGCAGAACACTAAACAGCCATGTGCAAAAGTGGTGTTGAATTAGTTTGTCTTCACACACCTTGCATGCAAGTCTACAGGGGGCTCCAAAACTCTTTGCAGTGATCTGTTTTGGATTAAATTAGTGTAATGCAATTTACAGCAAAAACAATTTCTGAACATATCCATTTCTCTTCCTATACTCAATCAGGAATGAAGGAATGAAGGAAGGGAAGAAAGGATGAAAGAAGAAAATGACAATATTGCATTCATTCATTCATTCATTCATTCATCATTTCTTCTTCCAATTTTAGACGGTAAGATTATTACATCTGTTCTCAAATGAATTATAATTAATAACATTAATAAGGTGCTTAGCCTACATTGAAACAAATTAATGTTATTAGCCCGAGAATAACTCTCTAAGGCATGTGACATGCAGTGACATTATAACTACGAATGCTTTAAACATTGAATTCTGTTATACACACATCAGTATGCAAAAGCAGCAGACATACATGGTCCCAAAGCTTATCCAGAGACTTTGTATTTTGTATTTTTGACATGGACTGTAATCATACTCTTAGAAACCACAAACATGAAATATTCAAAGGAGTATTTTATACTTGTGTCAGGTTTTTTTCCTCGTAGCATGGACACTGCTTTATAATTGAATTATTGTCCAATTAGGTAATTGATTCTCAATAAATAAACAAATTAAAATGGAGAATTGTCTTCTATTTAGAATTCTCAGTCTGAGTGGACTCCTCTTTCTTACTAGAAAGGCTGTTGCTTTTCTCTTGCAAATGGCAGCTAAAGTTTTCTTTCTGATTCCAGCTGATCTCTCACATCAGGAACAGTATTGCATTTCATGGTCCAATCTTCATATGACTTTTTCATTATTGGTACCTGACAGTCCGAGCTTCTACTTCTACTTCTAACTTCTCTTCTACTTCTAACTTCTCTTCTACTCTTTTTTTTTTTTCTAGTCATCCACAGAGTTTTACACAGTATTTACCACTCAGCAGATGACACATTGTAAGTTTCTTTTAGAACTGAGTTGAAGCTGGTGTTTCTTTTCCTACCAGATGCCAAATATTTCTGATGTTGTACTACAATGCAGTTTTCCATACACTCATTTTTTCTTCCTATGTTTGTGTTGTCTTTAATTAGAAGGTTTTGCAGCATATTGTTAAATCTGGGCTATTTTGTTCTTATTGCTTTTGCAAGTTACATTCATCTATGCATAAATACTAATTTCTGCTAGTGAATGATAAAACCTCCCTTTGTGGAAAGCTTACAGTTTTCACTTTTTCAGCTTTTCCAGACAATTTTGTTTGCCTTTTCTACTGTAACATTTTCAGAGGCATTTCAAGAAAATACTGGTTACTGACATCAGCAGTACAGTGAATAAATCTACTTTGTCTGACATAGTTGATGCATTAAGATTGGAATTTTCAGTGGAGGTTAATGGAAATAAGTACTCCATTCAATTGAAAAAAAAAAAGAAAAAAGCTATATTATTCCTTCAGAATCCTTTGGAAATGTCAGCCATAACTTTTTTCATCATTCTAATAATGGAGGAGAAAGTAACAGAGGAATTAAACACATTTTCTACCTCCTGGAGCAAATACACAATCTGTCAACAGAGGAGTCTTACAGGACCAAGTAACCAGACCTCCAACTGAAACAGAATTTGATGCTTGTATACCTAGTTTATGACAGATGAGGATCTGTTTCTTGATTGATTAAGCTAGCTCTGCTGCCCCTGATGCTCCTGCGATGGATTGTAAAGGACACGAGGAAACTTGTATAACTCCTCTCTGAGTTTGTTTGAAATTCCTGTTATCACCACTAAATTTGTATCTCTGATTTATCCCAAACTTTTTAATAATACGCTTCTGTCCTACAGTTTGGTTTGTTTGACACATCTCCCAAGAGCCTGTGGTCATTATGGAAGAGAGCAGTGCTTGCTCTCTTGCTGTTTATAACTTGCTGTTTAAACCTCAGAACCACTCTCCTGAAGGAGGCAGCAAAATGTAATGGCAGGAGCAAATGACCACTTAGGCTGGGATAAGCTAAATATCATGGAACAGAAAAAGAAATAGTAAAATCAAACACAGACAGCAAGACCAGCTAATGCTCACTAGCTTATTCACAGCCAACTATTCTTCATGAACAGAAGTGGACCTCACCTGAGTGACTTCATCAATTCAGAGAACTCACTAAAATAATTAGCAAATTACTTTTGCTAACAGTGCATATTGTAGTCACTTTATTTGAAATTTTTTTTATATCAATACCATGTGGTCACTTTTTAAGTTAGTATATTGTTTTATGAGGACAACCTGCAGATGTCAGATGGCACCCAGAAGCTAATGGGGTTGAATTCAACTACTCTGCTTCAAATGGCCATAGTTAAGGTGTCCATATCTCTGCTAAGTCCAAACTGTATAGACTACCTTCAGAGTCAAAGAAGAGAGCATGCATTTACAGGACACAATAAATTTGGTCATAAACTAGCTCTTACAAGAGGTCAGATTATTGTGCCTTTTTTTCCCCTAAGTATAAAGGACAAGTATGTCACATACACTGTAGACATCCAAATTGCAGAAGCCAGCATTTGCTGGACATGAATGCAAGTCTTCCATGAATTCCCTCCATCGATGTTAGAAGCACATGCAACATACCTACACTCCAGTCCATTTCCTCCACTGCATCCCCATATAAACCATGCTTGCTCTTTCCTCTGAAATTTTTTGAAGCATATAGCGCAGTATGGACATGAAGATAAGACAGGACAAGAAGAAATGGTGCAGCAGTGTTCCTGGGAAAAAAACAAACCAAAACAAACCACAAAACAGTATATTTTATAGCAAAACTTCTACAAAGAAATATTTCTACAATAGAGCTCAAAAGAAAAAAAAAAGAAAGAGAAAAAGGAATACTGTAACTGATTACAGGGTAATCTTGAACACACAGAGAGTAAAAATGTCGTTCTTAACTGTATACTGAATTGAAAGCAAAAATAAACAACAAAACCTAACTACAATTTGCTATATATATTGAAAGGGGACTTGTTTAAAGCCAGGAACCAAAATTTCTGGCTACAAGAACCTCCTCATTTTACAAGTGCATATTTAAAAGCCCTTATAAAATTGCTGTTCAAAAACATACCTTCAGAACTGCATATATACATGAAACACAATTACCTTCCTCACAATGTGTCCTGTTTTTTTGCTGGGATAGAGTTAATTTTCTTCCTAGTAGCAGGCATAGTGCTGTGTTTTGGATTTAGGATAAGAATAATGCTGATAACACACTGATATTTTAGTTGTGGCTAAGTAGTGCTTACAATAGTCAAGGAGTTTTCAGCTCCCACACTCTGCCAGGTGCACAAGAAACTGGGAGGGGGCACAGCCAGGACAGCTGACCCAAACTGCCCAAAGGGCTATTCCATACCATATGATGTCATGCTCAGTATGTAAACTGCGGGGAGTTGGCTGAGGGGCAGTGATTCCTGCTCGGGAACTGGCTGGGCATGAGTTGGCAGGTGGTGAGCAGTTGCATCACTTTTTTTCCCCTGGGATTTGTTTCTTTGTCTCTCCTTGTTCTCCTTTTCATTACAATTTTTATTGTTATTGTGTTGTTGTTGTTGTTATTATTTTATTTCAATTACTAAACTGTTCTTATCTCAACCCCTGAGTTTTCTTACTTTTGCCCTTCCAATTGTCTACCCATCCCACTGGGGCAGGGAGGTTGTGTGAGCAGCTGTGTGGTGTTTGGTTGCCAACAGGGGCTAAACCACAACACAAGGTCATATGGAAGCTGATAAACTAGACTCTTATGAGGACTAGGGTCAAACATACCTTAATCTCATTGACTATGTCAAACCAAGTATACTACTATTTTTCCTCGTTCTTTATCCTGGATTAAGGTATATGACCAAATCTTCTCTTATCATTTAAGGCTCTGTGTGTGTATGCATGCGATCAGCACATAACACTACAAGTATGTTGTAGCAAAGAATAAGTAATCTCAAAGTACATACTAATATAAAGAAATATCTTTCCTCTCACAGTAATGAACAGTCTCCATTGTCTTCAGTTGATTTTCTGAACTGATACAAAAGAAAGAGTGCAATAAATAGACTCTGTAAATTTTGCTGTTCATGTGATCTGTCAACACAATATTTATGATCAGTTCCAGCAGGCTGTGAAAGCACAGCTCAAGTAAGAACTTTTTCTTATGCATTATTTATAGAACTTTACTTAAAATTGTACAGCACTGGCCAAATTTACTGCTATACACTCTAACAGCATTTGCAGTACATTACACATATTGTAAATATCAGTTGAATCACAAAAGCACTACCCAGAAAACTTGTCTGAATCTCACCTTAAAGCACACAGATAATTACAGAGTATTTTTGGCTTTATTTACCATATTTTCCCTCACCAATCTGTGGTGGATAATACCTGTGATTCACATCAACATCAAAGGGAGACTATATATTTCCTCATGCAGCTGATTCATCTACCATTTAAAGGGGGGAGGAACAATACAGACATGCACATACAAATCATTTCATTAAAATGAAAAAAAAAAAATCTAACTTTTAGATCCTGAAAACAAAGTCTTTTAATAAAAAGGATTTGTATGATATCCATACTTTACTCTTAATGAAAAAGAACTAGGTTTAATCTAGTATGTTTATGATCCATTTTTCCTCTCCCCTTGGTTGGATCTGTTTTTGCAGAAGTTGCACGGTTAAAGATTTCTTTTTTACTGGCATAGGCAGCAGTACATAAACACAAAATGGGAAAATTTTATCCAGATTACTCACTTGATAAGTGTGTTTCTGACTGGGGCTTTTTCTTCATAAAAAGTTTCTCTTTTAAAAAGATGACAGAATAAATAGAACATTTTTCATGTGGAAAATGGAAACAAAACTATTTGAATTCCCTTCAAATATTTGTGCATATATCCTGTATTGTCTTAGTATCATAAAGTACAGATTCAAAAAAAAAGCAAAGACAATATTTTTCATAAAAGACACTTTCCATGAAGTTGTGTTTGTTGTTATTTGAGAGGTCATGCACGTGAGAAGCTTTCAATACTGTAGCAACAAATAACACATGAGACTTCTGAGTCAATTAAAAAGACTGAAAATGTCAGCACTTCAAGTAAAGAAAGATGTATACTTTTAAGTTTAATATTTCATATGTATATTAGTGTAACACTGACCTTTCATTAAAGAACATTTCTGCAAGCCTGCATTTTTTACTGCATGGGATTATCTTTGACTTTTTCCTTAAACACAGTTCACTGAATTGAGAGTAATATGCAAATTCTAGGGTAAAACACCACAAAAATCTACTTTATACTTACAATGGTGCAGGCACAGTTCACTTTTCATGCAGACTGCCTTGTTCTAATGTCACAGAGATAGTGCATACTTCTAAATGTATATCTGTATTGCTAAAAGTATCAAAAGCCTCCACTAACTGTTATTTTCAAGAGATAACAACTCAGGTCTGTTGGTTTTGGTTTTTTTTTTTTTAAATTCAACTGACACAAAGATCTAACCTACATGAAGAGTCATCGAATCAATGTTTGATATGGAAGGGCACTACATCATTCTCTTCTTTGCAACTCAAATTGACAGGTTCTGATTGACAGCTTGCTGCCAGGTGGAGAAGAGTCTCACCTATTAATATCCTATAAAAGATCACAGGCAGCTATTTATCTCCTGCCAAAACTCTTTGAGGAGAATCATAACTGACTACCTTTACTGTGACCTTGAAAACGGAATGACAATATCAGCTAGTAGGCAGGAGAGAAATTTGACAATAACAGCTTAACTCCTGAAACACTTCAGTAAACAGCTCCTTCAAAAATGTATTGCCACTATCTTTTACACAGTTCTGTCCTGGTTTCAGCTGGGATAGAGTTAATTTTCTTCCCAGTAGCTGACAGAGTGCTGTGTTTTGGATTTAGGATAAGAATAATGTTGATAACACACTGATGTTTTAGTTGTTGCTGAGCAGTGCTTACACTAAGTCAAGGACTTTTCAGCTTCTCACACTGCCCTGCTAGCAAGCAGGCTGGAGGTGCACAAGAAGCTGGGAGGAGACACAGGGAGGACAGCTGACCCAAACTGGCCAAAGGGATAAACTGGGGAGAGTTGGTTGGGGGTTGGGGCTGCTGCTCGGGAACTGGCTGGTCAATGGTCAGTGGGTGGTGAGCAATTGCATTGCGCATCACTTGTATATTCTTTTATAATTATTGTTTTCCCTTCCTTTCCTGTCTTATTAAATTGTCTTTATCTCAACACATGGGTTTTACCTTTTTTTCCAGCTCCAGTAGGATATGTCCTATTTCCCACCTGTATGGACCAGTGTCTCAGCCATTAGGAGTAAGCATCCCTCTGTTCAAGTGAGAGGATATGGTGGGTAGACACCATGGGTCACCCTGTGGTTTTATCTGCATGACCACGGAGAGGAAGTGGAATGGAAAATCTACCTCGACCCTAGAGGCACAGGTACATGAGCTGCAAGGAAAAACAATCACAAAAGGGCATTCTTCCAGTAAAGTTGCAGCTCCAGTTTCTAGTGAGCGGTTCCCCAGACAGAGTAGAAGGGCTGATCTTACTCTTGATCTTAATGAAGAGACTTCTGATTCGTATTTACAAGAAGTGAGCAACGAACACTATGACCAGGACTAGAGGGGCCCTGCCTCCAGCCAGGTGAAGGAAAGGGACAGACGGGTTTACTGGACTGTGTGGATTCGATGGCCTGGCACATCAGACCCACAGGAGTATAAGGCTCTAGTGGACATTGTTGCACAGTGTACCCTAGTGCCATCAAGCTATAAAGGGGCAGAACCCATCTGTATTTCTGGAGTGACAGGAGGATCCCAACAGCTAACTGTACTGGAGGCCGAAGTGAGCCTTGCACCCCATTGTGATTGGCCCAGCGGCTCTGTGCATCCATGGCATAGATTACCTCAGGAGAGGATATTTCAAGGACCCAAAAAGGTACCAGTGGGTTTTTGGTATAGCTGCCTTGGAGATGGAGGAAATTAAACAGCTGTCTACCTTGCCCAGTCTCTCAGAGGACCCCTGTTGTGGGGCTGCTGAGGGTCGAAGAACAATGGGTGCCCATCGTTACCACAATGGTGCACCGGTGGCAATATTGCACCAAGCAAGACTCCCTCATTCCGATCCATAAGCTGATTTGTTGACTGGAGAGCCAGGGAGTGATCAGCAAGACTCGCTCGCCCTTTAACAGTCCCATATGGACAGTGGAGAGTGGAGAGTAACAGTGGTCTATCACAGCCTCAGTGAAGTCACGCTGCCTCTGAGTGCTGCCTTGCTGAACATGCTAGAACTTCAATACAAACTGGAGTCAAAGGCAGCCAAGTGGTATGCCACAACTGATATCACTAATGTGTTTTTCTCCATCCCTTTGGCAGCAGAGTGCAGGCCACAGTTTGCTTTCACTTGGAGGGGCGTCCAGTACACCTGGAATCGACTGCCCCAGGGGCTCGAAACACAGCCCTACCATTTGCCATAGACTAATCCAGACAGCATTGGAACAGAGTGAAGCTCCAGAACATCTGCAGTACATTGATGACATCATCATGTGGGGCAAAACAGCAGAAGAAGTTTGAGATGGGAAAGAAAATAGTCCAAATCCTTCTGAAGGCTGGTTTTGCCATAAAACAAAGTAAGGTCAAGGGATCTGCACAGGAGATCCAGCTCTTAGGAATAAAACAGCAAGATGGACGTCGTCAGATCCCAATGGATGTGATCAACAGAATAATAGCTATGTCCCTACCAACTAGCAAAAAGGAAACACAAGCTTTCTTAGGCATTGTGGGTTTTTGGAGAATGCATATTCCAAATTACAGTCAGATCGTAAGCCCTCTCTATCAAGTGACCCGGAAGAAGAACAATTTAAAATGGGGCCCTGAGCAACAACAAGCCCTTGAAAAAATTAAACAGGAGACAGCTCATGCAGTAGCCCTTGGGCCAGTCCAGGCAGAACAAGATGTAAAGACTGTGCTCTGCACCGCAGCTGGGGAGAATGGCCCTACCTGGAACCTCTGGCAGAAAGCACCAGGGGAGACTCGAGGTCGACCCCTAGAGTTTTGGAGTTGGTGATACAGAGGATCCGAGACTTGCTATACTCCAACTGAAAAAGAGCCAATATTGACAGCATATGAAGGGGTTTGAGCTGCTTTGGAAGTGGTTGGTACTGAAGCACAGCTCCTGCTGGCACTCCAACTGCCAGTACTGGGCTGGATGTTCAAAGACAGTATCCCTTCTACACATCATGCAACTGATGCTATGTGGAGTAAGTGGGACACACTGATCATACAATGGGCTTGGATAGGAAATCTCAGCCACCCAGGAATCTTGGAAGTGATCACAGACTGGCCAGAAGGCAAAGATTTCAGAATATCACCAGAGGAGGAGGTGAAGCATACTGAGGAGGCCCCACTGTATAATAAACTACCGGAAAATGAGAAGCAATATGCCCTGTTCACTGATGGGTCCTGTCATCTTGTGGGAAAGCATCGGAGGTGGAAAGCTGCTGTATGGAGTCCTATATGACAAATCACAGAAACTGCTGAAGGAGAAGGGGAATTGAGCCAGTTTGCAGAGATGAAAGCCATCAAGCTGGCTTTAGACATTGCTGAATGAGAAAAGTGGCCAGTACTTTATCTCTATACTGACTCATGGATGGTGGCAAATGCCCTGTGGAGGTGGTTGCAGCAATGGAAGCAGAGCAACTGGCAGCAGAGGTAAACCTGTGTGGGCTGCCACATTGTGGCAAGATATTGCTGCCCGGGTAGAGAACCTGGTTGTAAAAGTACGTCATGTAGATGCTCACGTACCCAAGAGTCAGGCCACTGAAGAACATCAAAACAACCAGCAGGTGGATCAGGCTGCTAAGACTCAAGTGGCTCAGGTGGATCTGGACTGGCAACATAAGGGTGAATTATTTATAGCTTTGTGGGCCCATGATGCCTCAGGCCATCAAGGAAGGGATGCAACATATAGATGGGCTCGTGACGGAGGGGTGGATTTGACCATGGACACTGTTGCACAGGGTAACCATGAATGTGAAACATGTGCTGCAATCAAGAAAGCCAAGCAGTTAAAGCCACAGGGAACTTCAGTTTCAAAAGATCTGAGATTCGCTTATTCAAATACAGTAAAAATTTTTATCCTAACAAGAATCACAGAGTCTTCTTTCAATTTACTGAGTAACCAGAGAGATTACACATATCTGACATAAGACATCCTTTAATGTGTTCTTAACTGATCCTGAAAACATCTAAAAGCATCACGTTGATGGTGACTCCTCTGCATATTGCATAGCACTAGATTCTTCTTTTTTAGTGTGAGGACTCTTTACATTACTCAAGGATTCAGTTCAGGCTTGAGCTGTAAAACACAGCTTTAAAGTGGGTGAGAGAGCAAGTTACAACTAATCTGACTTTGTGCTTCACACATGGGTCTTCTAACCTTTTTCCTGCAATTTTGCTCTAAATACTTGATGCACTGAAAACCCCTTGGGTACTTTTGTTTGCTTTTCTGTGCACTGACGTTAATCTAAGACCACTGCAGCAGAGCAACAGGTGGGGCTCTGAATTTGTTGGCCTGTGGTTGTCAAATCAAACTCAGATTTCAAGTATGATTCTGTACTGGAAACGAGATGGGAACATGACATGATAGGGATCCATTTTACTTTTTCACAATACATTCTAAATTAACCTTTAATATGATGGACAGTATGATCTTTCTGAGCAAGACTTTTTTTTTGCTAGATGTGAAATTATCCTCACATTCTGTCATAAAGTACATATTTTTAACCCGTTAGACCACTACACCCTCTATACCAGTGGAGGTACTATGATTCACAGCAGCTACTATGAAAGCAGATATACTTGGTTTTGCCTGAGCTGGGCAAACACTGTGCTGTGTTAAAATTCAGTTAACAATTGTTTCTGTTATGCCCAAAGTCTTATAAATTACAGGTAATTCACCCATAGACTGAAATAGCTTGCAAAGAACTATTTGAAATAGATATAGGGGTCGAATATATTACCTCTTATAAGAATAAGTACATATGATTTAATATGACTTATTGAATATGTGTGCTGGTTTTGGCTGGCATAGAGTTAATTTTCTTCAGAGTAGCTAGCATGTTCTGGATTTGTGCTGAAAACAGTGTTGATAATATAGAGATGTTTTCATTACTACTGTGCTTACACAAGGTCAAGGCCTTTTCCGCCTCTCACCCCACCCCACCAGCGAGCAGGCTGGGGGTGCACAAGGAGTTGGGAGGGGACACAGCTGGGACAGCTGACCCCAACTGACCAAAGGGATATTCCACACCATATGACATCATGCTCAGCATACAAAGCTGGGGGAAGAAGAAGGAAAGGAGGACGTTTGGAGTTATGGCATTTGTCTTCCCAAGTAACTATCACGCGTGATGGAGCCCTGCTTTCCTGGGGATGGCTGAACACCTGCCTGCCAATGGGAAGTGGTGAATGAATTCCTTGTTTTGCTTTGCTTGTGTGCATGGCTCTTGCTTTTGTCCTGGTTTTGGCTGGGACAGAGTTAATTTTCTTCCTAGTAGCAGGCATAGTGCTGTGTTTTGGATTTAGTAGGAGAAGAATGCTGATAACACATTGGTGTTTTAGTTGTTGCTAAGTACTGCTTATGCTAGTCAAGGACTTTTCAGCTTCCCATGCTCTGCCAGGTACACAAGAAACTGGGAGGGGGTACAGCTAGGACAGTTGATCCAAACTGACCAAAGGGCTATGCCATACCATATGACGTCATGCTCAGTATGTAAACTGGGGCAGTTGGCCGTGGGGCAGCGATCGCTGCTTGGGAACTGGCTGGGCATCGGCTGGCACATGGTGAGCGGTTGCATCACTTGTTTTTTTCCCCAGGTTTTGTTTCTCTCTCTCTCATTGTTCTCCTTTTCATTACAATTTTTATTACTATTATTATTATTTTTATTTTATTTCAATTATTAAACTGTTCTTATCTCAACCCACAAGTTTTCTTTTGCCCTCCTGATTCTCTCCCCCATCCTACTGGGTGGAAGGGTGAGCGAGCAGCTGTGTGGTGCTTGGTTGCTGACAGAGGCTAAACCACAACAGCTTTACCTATTAAACTGCCTTTATCTCAACCCACGAGTTTTCTCACTTTTACTCTTCCAATTCTCTCCCCCATCGTCCTGGCGGGGAGTGAGCAAGCAGTTGTGTGGTGCTTAGTTGCTGACTGGTGTTAAACCATGACAATATGTCATTTTCACATAGTCACGGTACACCAGATTCACAGCTAAGATGAAAGAAGACAAAAATGTTGCAGTATATAATCTGCAGATACATTATGAGCACAAATATGTACCAGTGTGTTGATACAGGCAGATGCAAACCTAACGTTTCCTTTCCTGTAACCCTCCTTTTACTAAAACCATTCTTCTTATTCAATATCCCCCCAGTGGGTAAGTTCATTCAATCCTTATTCCCCATGGCTCCCTCCTCTACTTCCAGGTTAGATCACGAATTAGACAGTGCTCTTTCTGGATGGACTGGCTGAATGCATTTCATTAAGCCTTGTTTCTGCAGAAGAAAAACTTGGCTTAGTTGTACCAAGGCAGGACTTCGTCCTACAAGCTGGATTTTGTTTTGTTCTGACTGCTAACAGTGCTAAAATCCTTGTTAGCATGAATGAATTAATGAATGAGTATTTCTGTCTTACTCTTTTAAAAGACATACCTTAAAACACAAATCTTGTATTTTCAAAATTTTTCAAAATCAGAAAAGAGAACTCCAGACCACTTAGGGGTAACTTATCAAAACCAAAAAAGATGCTGAAAATGGAGTAAGGAAGGGGAAAAAAAGTAAAAACATGGATAAATCTGACTCTTTCTACAAGATATTAAAAGTAGGATGTGTTACTACTATATCTGCATTTGTGAAATGACACTGCCAGGCAAATAGCCAAGATACTTTTGACATCTCTAATTTCATGCCTATTTCTTCCTCTAAGTGCTTAAGGTACACAATTCATATATGTTTTTATTTTCTTTGTATATAACATTTTTTCTCCCTTTCAGAAAGCAAATTCTTGTAAGCATGGGGAAAAAAACCAAAATTTCTCACCTACTACAAATTATAGTCATTACTAAATCCCTCTCCCCTGCCAAACTTTGGAGCTCAGTATATAGATACACTGCTCTTTAGAAGTGTTCCATTCCAAATGCAGTCTGTCACTCACGGTAGAACTAGTTAGGTCCTTAATCATTCTTAAATGACTTAAATGACTAAAATCTTCCATTTTCAGATGGCCCTAAAGTATATGAATAAATATTTTAGCTCTTGTATTCAAAAGGAACAAGCAGAGGGCTGACAAAAAGGGATGAAGATCCAGTAGAGTTGTTACGGCTTATAGTTTATTGCCCTTTTTTAATATATGTGCACATATTCATCATGTGTGTACAGATATACACAAACTCTTCTCTATAATTTGTATTTTTCTGCAAAATATAAGGAATCTTCTTGTAGGATTCATAAAACCACTTGATTTCAGAACTCTAACTCCAGTACAACATGCCAGCTCCCTGATCTTAAGACCTAGTGATATATGGAAAACCTCCAAACCACAGCCTGCTGGATTAGATGAAAATAAATTTGAGTATGTGTTGTAACAGTGTTTCAAGGACTGAAATAGAATAGATAAAAAGAAAATAAAAAATGTATTAAGTGACATCACAAAACTTTGAATATTATGGCTATGCAATCTATGACTGAAAAAAAAATCTGCATGAAAATTGTTCAACATCATCTTCACCATAGCTTTGGAATATAAAAATGTTTGTATGCAAATACTGTTTTCCAGAAGTTAGATTTCATTAGGATTTTTTTTTTTAAATATTATTATTAATTGTAACCAGCTATCCAAAACTGTCAGAGAGGTTTTCTGTATCATAGAGTGGTACTTTTGTTTTGCTAATTTCTGATATGTTAACAGGTCTCTGGCATTTTCCAAATTTGGATTGTCTGTGCAGCTGATGATGGACATGCTGAAGACACGAGTGACAACCATATTGAACTTAACATGAAATAACCAGCATCCATTTGATTTGCAAACATACTGTAATGTCTAGAGAGTGTTCTGATAGGTTTACAATATGTACACACACTTGGTCTTGGGAAAAAGTAATTAGAATTAACATACACTGAACTGACCTGCCCACTTACAATTAGGTTGTGTTTTCATGTGCTGGATCTGACACTTGTAATTAATTGTATATTGTATATATTCTTCTCCAGTACCATTTCTGAGCATTGAATATGGTATTTTCTCTCTTTCAATCTGCTTAGGAACAAATGAAAACAGTAATACACATATCCAAAACTAAGGAAGAACAAATACAGTATCACCTCTCAAAAAAAACCAGACCAAAGTAAGTATAACAGCACATACCTATATGCTATGAAGAAATTTTAAGACGACTTGAAAAGTACAAAATCTAATGATTATGTACATGTGATTTATGTCATAGAGCTGACAATATGACTGACAAATAGCTAGTAAAGAGAATAATGTCAGGAAGTCCATTGCCTGAACTCTGAAGAACTTACAAAGGTAATATAGGTAATAGGTATAATAAACTTAGATAGATAAAACATTTATGTTGTAATTGTTTTATATATATATTAAAAAACCCCTATATATACATTCATATATATTGTATATAAATAGATCCTAAAAGGGCTATATAGGAAATGTGCTGTTGAAGATTGGAGATTTATCGTACATTTATTGTAAAGATAATAAACCAATTAAAACACGCATGATAGCTGATGATTTTTAGTTTGATGATAAAATGTATTAAGGCACTGGTGAGGCCACACCTTGAATACTGTGTCCAGTTTTGGGCCCCTCAATACAAGAAAGACATTGAGGTGCTGGAGCGTGTCCAGAGAAGGGCAACGAAACTGGTGAAGGGTCTGGAGCACAGGCCTTATGAGGAGCGGCTGAGGGAACTGGGACTGTTTAGCATAGAGAAGAGGAGGCTGAGGGGTGACCTTATTGCTCTCTACAACTTCCTGAAAGGAGGTTGTAGCGAGGTGGGTGTTGGTCTCTTCTCCCAAGTAGTTAGCGATAGGATGAGAGGAAATGGGCTCAAGCTGCACCAGGGGAGGTTTACATTGGATATTAGGGAAAATTTCTTTACGGAAAGAGTGTTCAAGCATTGGAACAGGCTGCCCAGAGAGGTGGTGGAGTCACCGTCCCTGGAAGCGTTCAAAAAACGGGTAGACGTGGCACTTTGGGACATGGTTTAGTGGGCATGGTGGTGTTGGGTTGATGATTGGACTGATGATCTTAGAGGTCCTTTCCAATCTTAATGATTACTAGTTTTCACTGTCATAAATAATCCACCCAGCAAGCCAGGAAACATGAAATTGCTACTCTACCCTTAATTGGTTTAGTGGTAGACTTGGTAATGTTAGGTTAATGGTTGGACTGGATGATCTTAAAGGTCTTTTCCAACCTAAACGATTCTATGACTCTGTAATAAGAACCAGTGAATGCAAATGACTCTGGGTTCTTCAAATTCAGGCTTGTTCCAACTCTGGTATACTTGTGCACAGGGATTACTGGTGTACAGGACTGCGCTTGCTACTTATTGTATTATTTAAACAAAAGAAGCCTATATGACAAATCAAGTGTTGAGTCAAACGTGTGGCTAAAGGAGGGTTGCGTGAGACTGCTCGCTGAAGAAGTGGAACCACAACAATGCTGTGGAGCTTCCAAAAACCTGGTGGCCCTACACTTATGAGTGCCAGATGTCTGACTGCTGCTGCAACCTGGTTGCCTCTTGATGGCCATTCCCCCTACAAATGGCCAAAGTCAGTACCTTAGTCATAAAAGCAACGGTCTACTGGACATTGGTTGTAGCAATGGAGTTGACAGGTATGAACTATATAATGTCAGAACCAGTGTGTCAAAGCAGGTATTGATTTTGTTGCTCACACTATTATATGGGACAGATCAGTTCAGTGAATATTAATCTAATTACTCCTACCCCAGAAGCAAGTTTTATGGTTATATACTTTGCATGTGAATTCACTACAGGGCACAGTTAAGATTGCTTGAATGCCCTAATTGCTTCTCAATACCTTAATGCGCTTGGATATTCTTTAATTTAACATTGACTCTGAATTGTCTGGGTTATAATTCTTACTATAATTGCAGCATTCCTGTAACAAAGTTTATTGTAAATTACGAATATGTGCTATTAACCTTGACTTCAGTTTAACATCACTTTTGTCTGGAAACTACATTGAGAACTGAGGCCAAGTGCCCAGCTGATGTAAAGCCACTTACCTCCAGCTGAGTCAACAAAGCTATGCTGACTTAGATGATACGTTGTTTTGCCAGCTCTAAGCTGGCTAAGCTATACAATAACACGGTGCACATTATGAATATTAATAAATTTAAAGAGTTACTAGTTTTCTAGCATTGATTTCCAATCTTGAACTCACCTGGTTTGGGGCTACCTTTTTATTGTCATTGCATTAAAATCAATGAAACATTCAGAGATATCCAAAGCATTACGAATCACTACAGGCACATTACATACTTGTAAATCACAGAAGAATCTGCCAACATATAGTTAATGTACTCAAGAGTCTTTTAAAATCACCAAATGCTTGGTCACTAAGCAAATAACTTCCCAACAATTTTTAAAGGGGAGTATGTGTGTGTCTGTAGTAAACGAAGTACTTCACAGTTAAATTAGAATGTAGATGAGAAGCTATCTTTACCAACATTGCCAAGAGGAAATAAAGATGTTTTAGTTTATTTATAAATACTTATGAGAATGTTGACTGTTGGGAAGACTTACTCACTTGAAGAAATTTGATATAAAAAAAAATTATTTTGGTATGATGAGTAGAGATGGCTATATCAAATATTTATAATGAAAGAAATGATAGAAAAATTGCAGTATAAGATCAAGATTTTAGAGAAACTTTTTTTCTTGCTAACAGTCTTGATGACTACTGCATACAGTCATTAAGTCTAGAAAATTTAGCCTCTGATTCTTTGGTAAAAGTTTTCATTCAGCAACGACACCATGTGAATGCATTCACAGTAACTACCTGGTTTTCAGGATAGTAATTAAGGGACTTCTTATGTCTTAGAACATGTTTTTACTTTTGTTTAACTACTTTTAGAAATGGTTCAACCTGTTTCAAAAGTGATTGAGAAAAATACTTCAGCATATTCTTCAAGAAGTTATATGGATGACATTTTTCTCCAAATATATTGATTTATATTTCAGAATATACAAATGTATACTTTTATGACTTGACCCGATTAAAAGCCCTGTAGTGACAATTACGCCAAAGTAGCTAACTCTGCAAAAATAAAGAATGATTTAGGATGATTTTGTACATCCAATGTTTAGGTGACCCAATCTGATGGCTATTAAAAAATCATTGCTTTCAAAAAACCATTTATTTCCTAACTTCTGTAAATCACATCTTTTCAAAATTAATTTGGCATAAAAGTGGAGGCATCTAAAATGACAGTATCTTAAAAAAATTGCCTTATGAATGCCATTTAATGGATGCATCAAATCAATGATGAAGAACAGTTTTCCATTACAGAAAAGTCATGGATTATGACTCTGCATTGTGCTTTCACATAATTAAGTCACACCACAAAAGATTTTTCATATTTCAAGTTACATTAAATTCTCAGGAATGAAAGTCCTAAAAAATTAGGTATTTTTATAAAAACAACTCTGAAACATGTAAACAAAAATAGTTTTTAATTTTTATAGAGAAAATAATGACATGCCTGATAGAAAAAAACAGTCACTTTCACTAAAAAGATTAACTTCAGTCACCTTTTAAAGGAAAAAAAATTATTATAATATATAATGGCATATTCCTCATGCCTACCACAATTTTTTTTTTCTACTTCTTCAGAAGCATCGTCATTGTGAAATGCCAGCATTAACTTATAACATAGTCAGAAACCTACCTTCCTATAAACTGCACAGCTTCCCTTGTCAGTCTCTGAGTAAGGTTCTCATAGGATAGTGGTTGCTGGATAATCTGATGGTCCCTCATTAAGAAGCAGTTCAGGTGTCGAAAATGATAAAAGAAAAAGATCAAAACCGCAAGTGAAATAGCGGTTATTAACAAGCAGTAAGCCAATGCTCGGAAAGGTACTTTGAGGAGGCCGATGTACTGCACTATTGCCAAAGAGATGAGGGTGATTCCAGCGATTTGGATTGGGATGACAAGGGACTTCTGAACCCCTTTTAAAAATACGCTGCCTTGGCCAGGTTTGCAGTCTCTAAAATTGGTCACGGTAAGCCCATAAAAGTAATCAAATCCATGACTGAGGGGGTGGTGACAGAAGTCATTACTGCTTTCACAGTTCATCCCAAGATGCCACTTTCCTACCAAGAGAGAAGGACAGAGAGTATTTTTGTAGTTAAATCGTCAAACTATATTGTGCGCTATTCCAAACTGTCACTATCCGACTGATATCCCCTACCCCCAGGATTTATTGTGTGGATCCATATTTTCTATCTAATCTTTCTTTATGCCTTCACCAAACACTCTGTTTCATGTCTGCCTCTTTGTTTTAGTTAGAAATAGTTTGGCACAGCTCCTGATGGAGACCATTAAATTCTGAGTGGACTAGCAGGTCACTGAAGAACAACAGAGCCCTAAAAGACACTTAACTTTGAAAATTAAGCCTTTGTGCATGTATAGTCAAGTACTCATAAGAAAATACTGTTTTCCAGCAGCTACTGCTTTCTTAGGAAGAGCCAATATGGAGTTACAAAATAACCTTTCTGAAATTTTTCTGGCAAATCATTCACATTTGACTAGTTTAAAAAAAAAAAAGAAGAAAACAGTAACAAACAGAAAATAAACCAAGAATAGTGAAATTACCAAGGCATTTATTATTTAAATGATTGCAAAATCTCTGAAATTGCCAATCTCCCTCACTATATAGTTATATATAGTGAGGGAGATTATTTTTTATTTATATAATGTTTTAATACATATATAAATTAAAAAAGAAACAGCAGTAACAAGTAAATTGTCGCCAAATACTCTCTCACAGCAGTTTGCCTCACTAGGAAATCATTCTAATTATGCAGTAACATTGGACACTGACTGACACAAGGAAACAGTGAGTCTGATTTGCATTATAGTAGCGTAAACTATGTTCATGCTGATTACAATAAGTATTTAGATAATTCATTCTATGACTCAGGTACAACCCCTTACCATATGCTTATGCATCACTTAGTGCAACAGACCTAACTGGTAGCTGTTATTTAAATTCAAATGCATAATTAAAAAAAATCAAATTCAGTTAAGCCTATTGACATAAATTATGGCTAGAGCTATGCTCTTTGGTCTCAGCAAGGAAATATGTTGAATATTTGACAAAACATATCAACCTTGACAAAACAGATGACAATATATATTACTGGGTCAGATTTTATTTATTTTTTCTGAATCAAATACCTAAACATGACCAGCATAATTCAGGGGTTGTGAACTTAAAAGAAATAAACAAACCGACCCACAAACCCAGTAAATCCTCAACACCATAACCTAGCCCAAAGAAATTTGAAATATTTTGTTCTAGAGACTTCAGGATACACATGGTAGAAAGTACATGAAAGGAATAAAGCATATATAGAATTTTCCCCTTTCCCAGGCCATCCCAGCTTTTACACCTCTGTAAGAAAGTCCTGATGCAGGCAGTCCTAAGCACCTCCTGGGTCTAGAGAGCAGCATATTCATCCGGCACTTCTGCCTTTGGCAATGACAAATGTGGATATTGCAGTACGAAAGAGGGTGAAGATGGGCATCAGTTCTGATTTTTTTAAATAGTACCTAGCAAATGGGCTCAATGTCATTGTTTTTCTTTCACAAACAACAGAACTAAGGTCTGGGATGTAATGTGCCTAAGTTCACCTGTCAGCAAAGGTGGGGAAAAATACCACAGAAATCTTGAGCCTAACTGAATGCTTAGTTGACAGTCCCGTTCTCCGCGTACATCTCTTGATGGTCTTAGGTTAGAAATACCTTCTGTATATTATAGCAGCAGGCATAAAAGCATTTGGAGGTCTGCTTATGTGCCAGTGGAATGGAGGCCTCTACAGCTTTCTCATCCCATTAGGAGTTTTCCCACTTACTGTCAGATGGCCCCCATCACCTGAGGTGGTATTCTGCTTTCTGCAGGCAGAATGGCTCAACTCACTCCTTTTGACATGGTCCAGTGAACATTATTGCGGCCAATTACAAAAATAGCAATGCAGACCACTATACTGAATTTTTAGATGTTATAATGGTGCCATAAGGGGCTAGCTAAGACTGCAACTCTGAATTTCATTCCCAGCAAGCAAAGACACAAATTTGGGAAAATAAATGCTTCAATATTTTCTCTTGCATTTACATGACTATCTTCATGGAATAATCGTAAAGCCAGATGAGTAGCAAGGTCAGCATGAAACAACTCTCATCAAATTAGATAACTGAAATAAAGATAGAGGCTTATGATCACGAATATAAATGATCTTAAAGCTTTAATTTTTAATTTTTTGCCGTTATTTGTCAATCTCAAAGCACGTATAATTCAGTAAAAAAATAAGGAAACGAAACCCAAACAAATTAAATATACTTTCAAGGTCATTTATTATGATATAAAGAAGTTTGTTTAAACTGGATCTCAATAAAACTAGACATTGCAAGCCAGGACAGAAGAATCTTGCAATAACAAATTAGGACAGGGGAAAATATAGGACCTATTTTTATCGAAAGGGTTTTAGCAAGCACAACAAATTGTTCAATGTCAGGATGAACTTGGGCCTCAAAAAAAGTTTTGTTCAGAAGCAACTTAAGCCAAACAAAGCAGAGAGCAGGTTAGCTGGGAAAAGCAACAGAAGCACGGAAAGACACAATTGCCATTCTCAAATGGCTGACAAGGTAGAGGGGTTTGATACATCCTGCCCTACTCTGAAAAAGCAAGTGATGACTGGGTCCACAATACACCTTTTGTTTCATTCCTTGTGACAATAATCCGTGCCTTGAGCTAGCATTTCAACAGACTATTGTAATGTGCTTTACACTGGGGCCTTTCTGAATCTGAGAGCAGTGCAAAATGCTCACTTCTTTGTCAAGTGAAGCTTCATAGTATGGACGCTTCACACAAGCATCATACACATTTCAGCAGACTCTGCCAAGCTTTTGAGTGAAATTCATGCTGTTAATTGTAAGTTATGAGTACCTTAATAGTTTGAGACCTAGACGACTTCTGCCACAATTAAGATTTTTGCAGAGCAAAAGTGATGCAATGAAAGGCAAGTGGAAATGAGAGGAAGGTCCTATTCAGCCAAGAAACTTCATTTGGAACTCAGTTTTTCAGAGCCCAGAATGCTGGAAAGGCTGCAAAAATCCGTGTTTTTCCCTCTGCTTTTCCCTCAGACAGTTGAAAAGGGAGCAATCTGAAAACCTGAGCTGTATATACTGATATATTTCTTTTGGTATGGTTTTGTGCTCTTCAGATAAATGGCAAGATGCACGATGCAGAGCAAGATGCAAACAAATATTTTATGTGCTCAAAGAAATATATTTATAAGATACACATGGTAATAATAATATAAAGTATGTATGCATATGATTTTAAGCTGTTCTATTCATAACTGTTCTATTAATCCTACTTCGTAGACTCAGCCAATCTTGTATTTCTCACTACTGTGATGGTGTGTCCAAACATTCCAACAACTCGTTCTGGAGGAGTCCCAGTTTATCCATTAGTATTTTAAACTTTGGAGATAAGCTACATAGGTGGATTTTAAACTTCTCTGGATGCTAGACAACACAAAGGATAACAGGGTATAGCAGTAGTTAAAATAATACCCATCTACTTTCAGTGGAATTTTTGCATTATGAATAGCTATTTCCTACAAAACATCAACATTTCTTGCTACTCTCCAGGGTTCTTGACTGGTGAAATATTACATATTCAATGCATCTGCCTTTTTTGAGAAAACTTGGTTTTCTTGCAGATCTTCTCACTTTCTCTTCCTGCCAGATCTATTGGATGTCACCTGCTTTGTGTCACAGGGGAAAAACAATGAGGTAAAAAAGTGTATACATAAAATAGATTTATAGCTAAAATATATTTAAGGACCTATCAAGCAAGAGGAAGCATACATTCAGAGGAGGGAAAAAATTTTAAAAGAAAGGAAAATGCATTTAGGAAAGAAAAAAGTGTCCTTAGAGAGTAAAGGGGAGAGACAGTTGGCAAAAAAAAAGAAGTGACAGTACAGGCTTGAGGAACTGAAAGGCTTCAAATTACCCTTGTGCCAATCCATCATTGGTACAGGATTTGACAATTAATTGTTTGGGAACTGCTGAGTTAGACTGAACCAAGCAAAGACGCCCTGACCTAGACCAATATGATGTGATAAGAATACCAGCAGAGGCAGCAAATGGGCTGGCTGGGAATCAGAGTCTGTCTAGTCTTCAAATCTACATAATTTTTCTTTTTGTCATTTACATATACTTTATCCTTAATTTTAATGCACTTCTTGATTTTTGAAAGCCTTCATTATACACTAAGGATATGGTAATATTACATCTTATGGTTTCATAGCTATCATTCAGGCCACTTGGAAGAATTGTTCATTAAGCATCATGGAGATAACGTCTGGAGATCTAAGTGGCAAGCTGTCATGTTGCAGTGAAAGTACTTAAAAAAAGAACATTAACTAGGTCAGCCCCAGAAAATGAGTTGTATTACAGTGCTTGTTACAAACAGAAAAATGGTTTTTTTGCAGTCTTTAATTGAATATGGAGCAAATAGGAATTAACTCCATGATGAACATGATGAATGCCCTTTTTGTACCATGGTTCAAATACACCTACACTAAATATACTTCTGTTAAGATTTTCTTGTTTTCTGTTTTGAATCTGTCAGGACATAAGGTATTTTATACTTTCTAAGACTGGGTTATAGCTAAGTAGGAGTTTTTAGTTAGGAACATCAACACTGGTTAACTACATAATACGGATATTTTTGGAACAGCAGTGTTAATTGTCAGCCTTGCTAAACAGCCTTATTTTTAAACAAAAATTACTCCCCAAATTGCAAGCTTTTAGCCCAGGTACTACATTATCTACTTTACGGATATTTGAAAATTGGTGAAATGAATCCCACCACTGTGCTGACTTGTACCCTGTGGTCGATCCCTCACTGCTTCTCTGTTGTAATCAAACTATTTATACTGAAAACTTTTCAAGAGCTTGACTAATTTTCAATTTGTTCATCATGTTTCTTCAGTACCTTGCACAATGAGACTATAACTACACAAATGAATTAGACATACTTACCTGATTAGTGTTTCACATATGCATGGGAATGCGCTCAGCTTTGTGCCAGAAAAATAAACTCATTATGCTGGGGGGGAAAAAGCTTAATGTAGACCTTTAATAGACTATATGGAAAGCTAATGTTCTTTTGATTGAAATAAATGAAAAATAACGCTATGTACATATGCAGTTTTACCTATTAGAGCTGTTGCATAACCTCTCTGCTTCAGGAGTTTGGAAAAAGTTATTTCTTCAGAAGGAAGTCCCCCAGAAGATGCAGAAAATAAGAAGACACCAACTCGTGAGAAGGCAGCCATTCCTAAATGCAATGAAAATTAATGAGACCTGGATAATATAATGAAACAATTTCCCTTCATTCTTTCTACATGCTCATTTTTGCTTTAGGTGGTATCACTTAAATAACATACTACCACCAGATGCTAAATGTTGCAAGTGGCAGATACAATCACCCATTTAGCTGAGCAAGGTCTTTTCTGTATTGACACCAGAAATTGAGAAGTGGAGAAAAAAATTTCTGCTAATAACTGTAGGGCCAGCCATGACATAAACAGCTGCAGCCCCTTCTGTAGATGTTCTAAGGTATAACATATCTGAAAGGAGTTGAGCTTGCATAATTTATTTTTCTTGTACACGGGGAAGGAATGGAGCTGAGGACTAAGAGAGATCACTCCCAAGTTCTACTTTCAGAACGTCCACTTTCCTCATACATGGTTTTCTACAAGCCTTTAAGGTTATTTGAGAGAAGGGAGTTGAAGTAAGGCAGTCTTACAGCTGGGCATGTAAATATCATGAAGTTAAAAAAGAGCAAGAGAGAGTCTGATTCTGGAAACAGAGTGGCTAGGGCACTCAGCTTTGACGGGAGAGGATGAGTGCTCCAATGGCATGAAGACACATGATTCAATGCACACAGAGTGCATTAAAGCAGAATCAGGTATCAGTTAACAAGACAACATCTAAATAAGGCACAGTAATTTCTATATACTTGAGAGTCTGAGGAACACAAACTTGAGCTTATAAACTACTCTCAGGATGAGGAACTTGAGAGCTCAGGTTCATGAAAATTAGATTACTAGGATTCCAGATGAGAGCTGGCTCCAACTATAGACAGACAGGACACGGAATATCTATGCAAATCTGTGCAGACTTCTCCAGGAAGCCTGAATTATGCAACTGGATGATTGCAGTGCCAAAGTTACATGACTGATGTAGACAACCAGAATCTTCCCTCAGGTATCCCTTGTGGTTAGATGAGAAAAAGACTTGTTAGACTGGTTTATTAAAGAAAGCTCAACCTATCCTTCAAACACTGACTTCAGTTTTTCACCCCAGCTAGCTTTATTGATCAACAGTTTAGATAGTTTTAGTTATGTATACATAGCTATACTTTATTTATTATATATTTATTTATATTTATTTTTATGTAGTTTGATCTCTTGTAACTGGAATCAGTGTAATTCCCTTAAGTTACCAGAATGAAAGTACAGAACCATGATTTTGGGGCTTTTTTTCATTGTTGCCTTTCTCTGAGTTTGTGTCTCATCAAATACTGCATTTTGGAATATTTTTCTTCGGCTCTGTTAGCAGGAGTTTTAAATTTCTAACATTGTATTCCACACCGTGATTCTAATATCTTCTATAATAATCCTTTACTAGTTCTTCACTGATGTTTGGAAGTAGTTCATATTTAGCAATTTTGTAATTTAATTAACACAAAGCTCAATTTTTGCACCTACATGGAAATGATAAGATGTGACTGAGAACAGATAAGTTAAGGGAAAAAAAACAGTTAAAATGCTAATTTTTCAGAAATAAGAACAAGAAATGTAATGGAAAGTGACCTGTGGCTTTACCTACAGTAAATATTAATAGCAATATAGCTGTAACAGGTATATACAATTTTCCTTTGCAGCTGAATGTAATGGAAAATTTAGCAAGTTATATTAGCTGGCACTTTTGCAGAAGCTTGTTACTTGATTTGAATGAGCACGAACATATCAAGTAGGCTCCAGAGTCTTGCTTTGCTTTCATTCCCAGAAGCAAGGACAGAATGTTTTATCACTAATGAACAAGTGATCTGATTAATGTATAATGATCCTTGCTAAAAATGATGCTAAGGGAATGTTAAAGTTGCATGTTTAAGCACTGAGGGGCTCAGTCCCAGCACACTAAAATAAACAGACTGGATCTTTACTGACTCAAATGGGCTTTGGAATCAGGTACTTTAAAAGTAAGAGAAGCTATTAAATGCATGTATTCATAGGATACTTAACACTGTGTATGGCTAGATATGGAACAAAAATACTTAGAAGGGTGATTTTTTGCTTTCTTCTTCCCAGCTTTCAGGGCTGCTGGAATACCTTAATGATCTGTTCTTCCCCCCCTCCCCTGAAAAAATAAAAATTTGTCTAAACCAAAAGGTTTTGTAGAAACAGAAATGTCGGAGCAGAAGGATTCACACTGGGTTTTTCCACTGTGTCTTTCTAGATGCATCTCTGTGATGTTCAACACTCAGGCTTCTCACCAACGTCCTGGGAGCAGCCTGAATGCAACTGGGGAGGCAGGCAAAGAGCCCATGGTCATTTGGACAGCAGAGGAAGTCGATGGAATTTGTCTGCTCCTTACATTAAATAACCACAATCAGATGTTTTCTTCAGTATTTAAAAAAAATCTTTTTCTCAATAAAAAAAGCTTTATTTTTGTGTTAACTCTTCTGAACCATGAAAATTTCCCATATATATGGAAGATTTCAAATGTTGACCAACTCTGCTGAGCTTGATTAGTCACTGAAATAAGTACCTAACCCAGTAATGATAAAGAGATCAAGAAAGGCCAGCGAAAAAAATACACACAGTTTACTGCAAATAAAGTATGATATTTATATATAAATAAAGTAATGGGATTTTACCTGATCGGATAGGATATCGCCCTGTCAGGAAAGCTGCCCTGCTTGGAGTACAAAGGGGGGATGCTGCTATATGCTGAGTAAGTGTCACTCCTTCCTCTGCTAGCCTGTCAATATTAGGGGTTCTAGAAAAACATAACCAGGAAAAAAACCAAAAAGGATACACAAAGATGATTATTTGGAAATGGACATGGTGAGATCAAGGCATCTAAGGCAAAAACTATCACGAAAATAAAGTTAAGACTTACTGTATGCAAATTATCAAAACCATGGTGGTGTTGCAATTCTAAATACTACATGTCAAATATTTTTACATTAGGTGTCAACGCTGAACTGAGACACTGTGGCATTGTGCCAAAAATCTTTTTCCCCACTTTCATCTCTTCATGGCCAGTACTAAACTGTGACAACTGGATGTGTTGTATTGCAACCCTTTTTAATGAATTTCTTGACCCAGAACTGTAACTTTGCTACTTACATGGCCTTTCTGCTTCAGCAATGGGGAGACGAGAGACTGGAGAAAGGTTGTGCTTCTTTACCCCCTATTTGGTGTCACTTCTCTCTTTCCCCAGCAAAAGATTTTTGGGGTAGGGGTAATGTTGTGTGGTGGTATCAGTTTTAGGAGAAATTCAAACAGTCATGACTGTGTTAGGCTCTATATTAACGATGTTTACGTGTCTGACATGACTATGTCTGCAATATTAGACCCAGAAACACATCCAAGTTTCCATATCTGCATGGGAAACTTGCCTGTGACCTGGATCATTATGCAGATGGAAATTGGTTCCTGGAGGAAGAAATCCTGTGCCCTTGGTTCTACAGAAAGAAAACTAGGAATGCAGACTGGTCAGGATCTGCAGCATGCTCCAATAAGTCCCTGACCTGGGAGATTAATTACCATGACCTCAAGGCACACTAGTGCTTCCATCATCTAAGTGTAAAGAGTCAGAAACATTGGTTTTCCAGCAGAGTTCTTTGCTCTCTATAACATCACCTACTGATAACAAGCAGTATGATGAAATTTCTTCATACTTCAAAGGCCTAATTCTGAATTGTCACATCACAGAACATAGATCTTGGAGATTCTGGTCCTCAGGAGGGGAGTGATCCAAGCATCAGTGTTGTATACACTTCTGTTTAAAACTAGAATCTGTAACTTGAGTGATTTTGAATTTGAGTTTGAGTTAGGAGGAATTTTAACTTCCAACTAACTTCAGCAGGAACAAGAGTATTTAACATTTGACAGGACGGTGCTTTTAGTCTGAATGTTGTATTTAACTTGATCAAAGACTTTGCACCACTGAAACACAATGACTAGGTACAACTTGTGCTGTTTACACAACCATCCACCTAAGCTGGTAGTAAGGATCATACTGGGGAACGCTACTGAATTACTCAGGTATATTAACATATGTTTTAATGAATTTATTAACTGAAGCATGAAGATAAATGAAGGAAAAAAATCAGCACTTTATTTCCAGTTGGTTAGTGACAAGCTTCTTTCAAATCACGAGGGCTTCAAAATATGCTTAATTCATAGTATTTGCGTCATGGATATTTTGAAAGAAAATTGTTACTTATACTTTGCTTCTCTAGACCTACCCTTATTTGGTTGGTTGCTCAATTCTCTGTTTATGATGCAACTTTTCAGCAGGATGAATACATCAGATAAGTCTTTTTTTCTTATTAAGAAAAGAAAACAAAGATCGAATATTCTATTCTCTGGAAAGGTCGTTAACTTTGGTTACTTATAAAGAACCTAATCAAATCTCTGAATGTTTTGGGGTTTTTAACTTTACAAATCTAAAAACCTAAAATATAAAAAGCTAAGCATAAAAAAATAACAAAATAAAAAAATATAAAGCTATGATTCCCCCAAATGTATCATCATACCTTAAGGTTCTGTTCCCATAACATCCCAGGTCTCCAATACCAAGATCATCAGCCATCAGTAAAATGATATTGGGATTTGAAGCACGGTGGGTATTGACATTGTTTATGGCACACTGGCAAATTACTAGAGATAAAAAGAGTCTCATCTTCTTCCTGGTGTGTTAAGAAGAGGTAGAAAACATAATGGATGAAGACCTTTTTTTTTAATTTGACTGTTAATTTATTTTAAACCTATTATTGCCCTGGATTGTATAGTAGAAGAGAAAAAGAAAATCAGATTGTATATTTTTATTTGGCTTTTTTTCTCAATTTTTTTTTTACATTATTTTCTCTGTCATAGTTTTTAAAAATAAAAATGCATCTTTTAGTATATAGCTAATCTTTCCTTACACACTTTTACACAGATGAAGCCTGCAAACAATGACAAAGAACCAGTGACCACCTCAGTGACAATACTTTTGCATACACAGATGCACTACACATCAGTATGTCATGAGAGCAAATAAGGCTTTTTCTTGTTTTCTTTAGGTATAAAGGTGATTGAGGAACATAGAAACCGAAATAATTTAGGACCAAAATTTCCAAAGTTCATTGCAGAAAAAAAGTTCATTAATTCTGCTGCTGAAGTGAATGACTGAATTTCTCTTCAGCAAGGGAAAAAAGCAATCCTGCTCGGGTTTCTTGACAGGAATAAGTATTATGGCAAAGGGGATGAAGAGATGCACTACCAAATTATTGAAAGGAACATTTAAGAAAAAGCTCTTTGTTTTAAATATCAGGGCCTATACCAAATTATAGAAAAATATTTGATACCCTATGACAAAGTTCTATAAACAATGCTCATGCTATATCCAACTTAAAGCAGGAAGAACAATGTATTGTACACAATACTACACACCATTATATGCTTTTATGATAAAAGCACAGTCTATTACAGATGTGCATGCTATGAATGCTATTTTACCTAAACAGGAAGTTGTCATATCTGTTTTAAACTGCATTGACTATGCCCTGGCTGAAACTGAGTGCCTCTAGGCTGTGATGGACTGTGCCAGGTATACACACCAAAAACGAACAGAGACCCTCTCTCTCTCTTTTGCCCCTAGTAATACTCCCATCTTTTCTGGATGCAGACAGCCTTTTTCAAATGCAGATGAAACGTGAGTCACATTTGTACTCTGGATTATGATGGGACAAGAAGGGAAGCGGAGGAAACCAAGACTGAGGTAGAAATTTGAAAGTGAAAGAGTAGGAAAAGGACCTAGAAACAAGAATTTCCAGAGAGAATGGAGACAGCAGGTCAAAAAAGAAAAAAAACTTGTAAATCAGTGAGTTATGGTAGATAAAAGTAACTGGAGAGAAGATAAAGAAGCCAGAATTGGAAGAGCTGGTACAAAGAGACTAGACATCAAGGGAGACAGATTCATAAATCAGTGAGGTGTGGTGGGTAGAAGTATCTGTAGCGAAGATGAAGCAGTCAGAACTGGAAGAGCTTGCACTGACTTGAATAAAGACCAAGAAGGGAAGCTCGAGACCTAGCTGGAATGAGACTTGCAGGTTGAAGTGGTAGAGGGTTTAAGAAACTCAAAGGGATAGTATGACAGTGGATAGGAAAACAAATCAAGGAAAAGAGGTGAGAGAACTGGGAGTGTCTAGGATGAAAGAGCTGAGGAGTTATGATTAAGAAAGATAAAGGGAACTGATTGGAAAAAAGAGCCTGTGCAGATTAGGCTCGGGACTGACACAAGCGAGAAGAGATGAAGATAGTGAGGATCAACCAAGACAGACTGGGATTTCTGATTCCCAACTTTCATTATTGCCATTCTGTCAGAAAGTATAGGTGCAAAGAGAATTTTAATTCTTTAATGCTTGTTCACATACAGGTAAAACACTAATAAGTATATTAGCTGATTTTTACTGCTTAATGTACACTTTATAACTCATTTATCTCACTGTGATGACAACCAGTTCTGGTTTAGACTTCAGTTGACAACACCTAAAGATCCCAGCCTTATCACTGCGGCAACAGATTGTTACTTCATGGGAAGCAATCTACTTCATTTCAGACATGGAAAATACATACCCAAACTTTAAGACTAAAACACTGACCAAGTTCTGCTTGGTGGGATGCATGTAACCAAACTTTCATCAAATTACCATACTAATGAAGCTGTGTAGCACCTGCCAGAGTGCAGACTTTTAATCTGCGCAGGAGATTAACCTTTCTTGCCTGATAGGATAAACAAGCGTGATTGCTTCCCACGCATTGCAAGAGAACAACTAACACACTGACCCATACGATAGGAACAACCTGCTGCTGTATCTTATGCTCCTACTCCACTGACCAGACTGCAAGGGTTTCAAGGCCCATACTAATAGGAACATTGAAAAGGGTGACATATGTGTTGGTGACATTACATATAGAGTCGCACAGATGCTCACAGGACCTGCACACTTATTTCACAGAATTACTCAGTGCCCTCAATTGTGCTGTAGGCTTCACATTGTCTGAATAAAACCTAGAAATACATTCTTCTGCCACTAATAAAACCACCATTTTAAAGGCACAAAGCTATCTGTTTTGCAAGTTTTACAAACAGTAATTCCAAGGTTTAACTCAACTGGTCCAAGCAAAACATTCTGTGTTCTTAATTAGAAGGTATAGAACGGTCTTTTTGAGTATGTGTGGGGTCTTTAGCCACTAATGAACAGAACAAATTCATTTCCCTTTTACTGAGCAAAGTTACTGTTGGAAACCAGAGTATTAGCTGTGCTTTATTTTCTAGAATGAAAGAAATCTAAAAAATGAGTGAAATACCTTAGAAATTAACTGACTACATTTTATCTGAATTTTAAAGCAATTTCAAGTCTGTGTAGAGACAACATCAAGAGGAAAATAACCTATTCACCAAAATACCTAAGAAAATTAATCACCTTGGTTAAAATTTAAAATCTTCTGCTGTATATGTTATATAGACTCTTCATATAATATTTTTAAATAAATCCACATGGCAAAGTTAACAATAGCTGTGCCCAGTATCAACTGGATCATTGTCATTTGCGAAGTGGCTGAGAATCTCTTATTGTCTGGATCTATTCCTGGAGAAGTTAGCCTCATTTAGTACCTCCATTTCTCATTTTGAAAACAATAAAAAAGAAGTGTTATTAAAAGATGTCTCTGATACAATATTGCTGGATACTCCTCCAGTCCAAAGGAGTATCTGTAGACACTCTCCTGCATTGGTCTATTTGCCTCCACCTGATATCATGTCCTTGAAGTGAAATAAAAAAGAAACAGGAAAAAAAATTAATCCAAACAACTCTGATTTCTCTGCTGTACTCTTTCTGCAGCAGACTTTCATGCATCCTTGTCCTGGTTTTGGCCAGGACAGAGTTACTTGGACAGGAGAGCACCGTATTCAATAGGTCCCCATGGACCTTTTTACTTTCATGAATTTGTTTTAGTCCATTTTGAACCAAGTAACCTTTTTTTTTTTTTTTTTGCATTGAACCAATTTGCTTTCTTTGCATCCTTTAGATGTTCCTGCAGTAGCCTTCAGCTTTGAAGGCCTTTGTTCTAAAGTCAGGTGGCAACATTTTTTCTTAATGGCATATAGGACACACAAGTGCAATTTTTAATCCCCGCTTTACTTTTCCTGTGGTATAACAGGAATAACAGTACCTCCTTTCTTCCCCAGGTGGCTGCTAAGTTGAGTAGATTTAAGAAGATGCTTAATTTTCTACCACAAAAGTCATATAAGAATTCAGATTTCACACATGCTATTTAAAACTAGAATACTTTATTCATTGTATATCAACATATATACATGCATACATACATAGATGTGTTGATATACACATCTGCACATGCATGTGGGTGTATATACACACATATCCTACTTTTTCTACATATCTTCAAATTATATTATTGGGATTCTAGTACATATTTTTTATTTGTATTAAAACAAATTAAGTATAAATATGTAAGAACAAATAGGTGAAAACATATAATAGATATAGTCCACTATTTGTCGATATTTCATACGAATTTACCAAACACTTCTTTTAAGTTTTAGTTTTCTACATTAAAAAATGTTGGCAGATCATACAGAAGCTGAAGAGTTTTCTTTCCCCCCACCCCACTAAGGCTAATTGGCTCAAGATATGGCTAGTTGTTTCATCCTTATGTTGATTACTACAGACACATGCATCTCTCACAAGAATGATGATATGAAAATCTTTCAAAGCCCTCTTCCTAACTGAATCATCCCAGCATTTTTATTCACTTTGATTATGCAATTTATCTCTAAACTACTTTTCTAATATAACAGAACCCTTTGAGAAAATGCTTAATATACTTTATCCTTGAAGGTATAGTATTTTCTGATTAAATAAGTAACATTTAAAGATATTCACCTCATTAAAAAATGCTGTGCCATCCTTAAGCGATAAGCAAAAGAAAAAAAAAAAAAGGTTTTACCTTGCTTAACTGAATGTCAGAACTCCAGAAATTTCCCTAGGAGTCATAAAAATCAAACTGTAAACAAACTAGAAGACAACCCTGCCTTCCATAAGATTCTGGAAAGAGAAATTTCTTCAGCTTCATGAGAAACAAAGGAAGTTTTTAAATCGTAACAAATGGTAAAATAATATTATATACTATTAATAATTTTCTGATATCAGCTTAAGATTCATTCAAATCTCTCAATTAATTCCTCTCTTACAAGTCAGTCATATCTGTTGCATCTTTTATGTCATATGACTGCGAAAAGAGAAATTAAACCACACACTTTTGGCCTGCTCCTGATGCTAATCCATTTAGACAAACATTACTTGGCATTTGCAACAAGCTAAGACCATGCAAAAAGTCAGTTATGGCATCCTAATTGATCATTGGTAACTCAATCTCAGTAATACGATTGCTTTAATATATATTTTTATAGTGGAAACTCACTATTTCTTAATGCTGATTTTTCAGTATTTCACTGTTTCTCCCCCCTGGTAAGAGACCTTCTCAGAATCCTCTCTAGCCCTCAAGAGCCAGACGTGCTCCTCCTGTTTCCTCAGGTCCAGGCACATTTGACGTGCCTATTAGTTGTTGGGGTTTTTTGTCCAGAAAAGCCCAAGTGACACAGGAATCTTCCATCCTGCCTATTGGTTAGACACTTCAGATTCAATGCCAGATTGAGATGACTATTTGTTTTCCAAATAGGAACTGATTTGCATTCAGCCCTCTCACAGTGCGGGCAAGGAGGACTGGGTCTGTCTGTATCTGTAAACTGGTATCCATGCTAGTAAAAAAGCTGGAATGCTTTTCTGAAAAGTGCCATTAGATTTCAATATGCATCTTCAGGTAACTACGTACATAAATGAAAATCTGTATTTAATTTATTAAAAGTTGTCTCATTCTAAGACAGAAATCTCACTTAACATGCTGGGAAAAACACCAGAACAAATAATCATGTTTCTTGTTCAAGAATGATTAATAACTGGGTCTGAATTAAATAGAGATGAAGCCACACAGCCTCCATCAGATATAAGTTCATTTAAGTATCTTTTTAAAATGGTCTCTCAAGACTATGCTAGTTTCATCTCAACTAAATTACACAACTTAATGGCAGTATGAATAAATACTAAACATTATTTCTGGTAGTAAATTATAACCTGAATGGAAGATAAGATTATCTTCTGTGATATAATTCCATTATTTTATTTGTAATAAAAAACCTGTATAATTACATACATATATTAGAGCTTCTTTTCCATGATTACTGTTTTGCAATGTTCCTTCTGTTAGCCAAATGCTCATTAGAAATTTAATTTTGCTCTAGTCAGCAATATAATAAAGGAGGATCACAAGATAACACAGGTAGTCAACTTATTTGCCAGTTATGCACCATGTTGAAGGAGAAAAATCTTTCTTTTTTTTTTTAAAAAAAGCTAATAATGAGTAACTACTAGTGACTGTGTCATGTCACTTGAAACCAGAGGCAAGTGTTCTAAACAATTAGAAGAAATCTTTCAGATGCAGTAATTGGACATTACTAAGATATGTGAGCATGTATGATGGATGCAGCTCTGCTCTGTCTTTACAGTTCACCACTTCACAAGGATTTTAGGTCTGTATCTCTCTGCATACTTTTTGTGTTTAGCATAAATATATAATAAATTACCATGTAAATATATAATAAATTACCATTAGATGTTGATGGAACAGAAAGATGAGAGAGATGAGAAAGCTTTGTTTCAACTTCAACAGTTCCAGCTTCAACAAATATTACATGATGCTGACTGACAATATATGTAAAGCTGTGGACATGCTATTATTAAGTATCTGTTTTAATGTGTATGCCTGTTAGAGTAAGAACTTTATAACGCTATATTAACCAATGTAATATGACACTTGCTTACATACTTTGAGGGTTTAGCTAAACGCATCCATGATATCTAGCTTAATTAGTAGTTTTGAAAGCTGTCGAGTCAGGGTTTTTTTAATACACAAGAGCTAGATGATGTGTGAAATGACAATTTTTGATACCACCTTCTTCAAGAGTGTCAGATGGACATGAGGAAGAAGAATTTGTATGACTAAAACTTTGCACTTCTGTATTTATGATAAGCAAGCAGATAAAGACTGTACAGCTCTGCAGGACTGCAAGTCTTGCATGTGGAATTAACAGAAGAGTTTCATTATGTCCATGTGAATTGCACCAACATATAAACCATAGCTTCATCTCATTGACTGGTTACAGTCTCTTGACCATCACCCAACTATAGCCAAACTGGTCTCTTCCAAGTTTCCATTCATATTCAAAGTAATAGTCCACAAAATGTTTAAAAAGGAGAAAAAAAAAAGTCTAATTACATGTAACATTGGACTCAAGACACTAAACTCCAACAATACACTGCCTTCACAGGGATAGTGCACAAATGTTGGTATGTAAGTCCTGCTGTAAGTCTTTGAAGGGACAGTAAGAAATATGGCCAACCAGTTAACACAAGATTTTAATTTCATTGAATTTGAAAGCAGTTTCTAAGTCTTTTTGACTGAAATGGTAATTTTTAAATGCCTATCTGAGGAAAACATGAAACCTAACAGAAGGAAGGAAAAAAAACCCCTCATGCCCCAAAAAACCCCATCTTTCTCCTCTGAGTTACTCATTGGCACCCTCTGGAGTCTGTCAAGATCAAAGATTTGGATTTTATAACATAATATTTCCTCTATCTACAACCACTTTTCTAGTCAAAGTGGTTTACCAGAGAAATTGCAGTGAAATGGCCAGTTAATTTTTCTTTGCTACATAAAGCTAGCAAGTAGCACATCAATATAATGATCCAGTATGTTAAGCTATTTCCAAAAGGATGATTCATTTAAAGAAAAGAGAAGTTGCATTTGCATTAATTTGTTCTCAAAGTGTGGGATTATTTTTAAAACAGCTCTATTGTTATTTATACTTGCATTATGGTAACACTCAAGGGCTCTCAATACAGCTGGTCATACCAGATACAAAAATTGAGAAAAGGCTGCATTCAGCCAATATTAATTTTACCCACGTAGAAGTTAAATGCCTAGATGGCCCATATCAACCAGGCACTCATGGTGCAAACCAATCCATCTGAATTTATTCACCTTAAAGTTATGCATTTAGTCTGAGCTAATTATCTAGGCTTCCTCTCTAATTAATAGGAAGAGACAGGCACCTTAAGAGGATGATTCATCTCTTAAGATTGGTATAATGAAATGTTAGAAGTGATGCTCGTGATCTTTCTCCACAGACTAGAAAGAGACCCTAAACACCTAGTTTAGACTAGATGAATACAAAAGGAATAGAGTTACATGAAATAAATCCCACCTTGATGGTGGGTTGCCTGTGTGCGCTCAGCATAAAATATGAAAAAAACTTTGTATTATAAACAACTACTACATTTTCAATTAGTATAAGTTGCTCTACCAACCTCACTGGCGTAACTATTTCTTACTCTGTAAGCAATTCCATTGAAATCTGAGAACTAGGGATAGCTCTTCATGAGTTTTAGTTGCAGAACTTTGCTCCAAGTGATGCATATTTTTCCTTTCCAGATCATATAGCAATCTGATGAATATTCCATCTTAAACATTTGATTCTTTCATTACTCTCAGACAAAAGATATTTGATATAAAAGTCATTACATCAAACAGCAAGTATTATTTTATAGGAATATGGGTAATTCTCTGATTGAAGTCAGCTGTAGTCAACCCTCTATTTAGGTTACAATCACAAGTCTGATCAGACAAATAAACGTTATCTCTGACAGAGTTCTGACAGAATAGAAGTTACATTCCCCACTGCTACTCAAGCCAGATGATATTTCAAGGAA
Organism: Pelecanus crispus; assembly: GCF_030463565.1. Taxonomy (NCBI): domain Eukaryota; kingdom Metazoa; phylum Chordata; class Aves; order Pelecaniformes; family Pelecanidae; genus Pelecanus; species Pelecanus crispus. Next base: position 146,141,501 of record NC_134643.1, read on the forward strand.
GCTGTTGTCAGAAGTGACCAACCAACAGACTGTGAGCTCAGCCTGACTGGTTCATAGCCTACTCCCTGCTGCCCTCTTGCCTAAGGGCTACACACACAAGGCAACCGAAACAGCCTATGACTGGCCAGTCATTACTAGATCCTACTACCTTCTTTCATTAAGTCCTTGTCACAGAAGAAAAAACACTTTAGCTCCTGACACATGACAAGAATAAGCATGTTAATGTGCATTGGCACTGTCCAGCAATTCACATGGATAGTGTACATTTTGGACGTGTCACTGGAATGCACCTACTCACATGCTCAAGTATCACACATGTTCCCCTGACCCCCATCACACCATGGGGGATGCATTCATTCTCATCACTGGACAGTGATGGACAGGTTTGTCCTGTCACATAAGGGGTAGGAGAAGAGAGAGTAATGGTGTACTTATCGTATGATATAGATATACTCAGGTCATTTGACAGAGAAAGGGGTACTGAAAGCAGCCCTCTCATTTGTCCCAAGGAGCTGTTCAGTCTGTCCCACTGCAGAGACTGAGAATGGCTGTATTAGAAGGTACATAAACTAATTGAGAGGAAATAGTTGTCTGAGCTATTACTTACATCCAACCTTTGCACTCTTTCCCAGAAACACTATTAGAAAGAACATGTATTAGACAAAGCATTAGAGCATAAGAAAAAACCACGCCTCCCATGTTTACCAAAACAAATTATCGCTTGTATTTGCATTCAGGTTATCTCAGTTTACCAAGCTACTGAAACCAACACCACTTTTTCATGGTAACGTATTGGACGCAGGTGTCAAAGTGTTGGCAGCAGGGGGCTGCAGGAGGGGCCTCTGTGAGAAGTGACCAGGGGCTGCCCTGTGCCGAACACAGTCACTTACAGCCAGCTCTGCAATGGACCCGCTGCGGGACACAGCTGAGCCCATCAGCCAAGCTGCTGGCACCTTGGGGAAACATATTTAAGAAACGGCAAAAAACACTGGGGGGAAGGAACACAGAAAGAAGGGCAGTAGGGGGCAGAGAGGAGGAGGAGGAGGAGGAAGAGGAGGAGGATGAGGGGGGAACAAGGCCAGAGCAGTAGGAGGTGCTCCACACTGGAGCAGGTGCGTGCCCAAAGGGACTGCAGCCCATGGAGGGCCCACACCAGAGGACAGGAAAAAAGTGAGCAGCAAGGAGTGGCAGAGGGAAACGGCTAGGCACTGACTTCATCCTTCTGTGCCACCCATTCCTGAAGAGACTGAGTGCAACCTGCAACAGTAACACCGCAGGAGATGTCTGGAATGAAGGTGTGAAATGGAGACTAGGAAGGTAGAAGAGAGGAATCTGAAGTTGAGCTGGGGAAAGTGGGAGGAAAGGTGTTTTTCCTGCATGTTCAAATGTGTGTCCTTCTTTGTTGTTTCCCAATACTCCAATCAGTAATTAAATATTTATGCCACCTGGCAATAAATTAAGTTAAATTCCCCAAGTTGTTTTGCCTGTGACAATACTTGGTAAGCGATTTCCCTGCCTGTATTTCAACACATGAGCCTTCTCACTCCTGTTCCTCCTGTTTTCTCCCCAGTCTCATTGCAAGGGGGGAGGGCAGGGAGGAAATGAGTGAAAAGCTGTGTGGGTGCTTGGCTGTTAGCCAGGGCCAACTCACCACATTTAAAATGAAAAGGGATGAATGGATCCAATGGCAAATTACTTTCATTGATTACCAGTAGCCAAAAGTTTCTTTGCTGTGATCCAATCCATTTTGATTCTAAAAGTGAACCTTTTACCAGAGAGAGAAATCGCAAAGCTTTTTAAGTAAAAAATAATTCACAACTGACTTATGGTGTTGCTGGTGTAAGCAGGAGGCTCACAAGACATAAATAAATAGCTTCTCCTTCCTCTTAATTTGCACAAGTAAGAGAGATTTAAAATAAACAAGTGCAGCTGCTTATTGAAGACTAATTTCCTTCTCTACGGTTTCTAAAAAAAAGGAAAATCTGGTTTATGTTACTTCTGTCATACAACTAATAGGAGTTGTATGTCCTCATTCTGCAAATAGTCATCAACACGTCTCATGACAAATTGTTCGGAATTTTTTTTACAAAAACCTTTCTAGTGGTGGAAAGAAAACATCTTAAAGAAAAAAGGTTTTTTAAAATGTAGCAATTGAAAAATTGAATTGTTCTCCTTTACTTTTACACCTAGAAAAATAGCCTATTTAACATTTACAAGGTGAAACCAAACCACTTCCATTGTTCTTTTGGGTCAGGAGATATTTTTACTATGTTATTTTGAACAGGATTAAAAGATTAACTCCCAAACCACCTATTTTTTATGACCTAATGCAAAATTAGAACAAAGAGAACAAAATTATCAAGAAATGGGGGGGGCGGGGGGTGGGGAAGTAAGATGGCAAGTCATTTTCTAACCAGAGATACTCCACCAGCATTATTCATTGTAAACACTAAAAGTACAAATTAGCTTTAAAATGAAATACGATTATTGGAAAATAGGTTTGAAAACAAAAGGCAAGGATCATGAAATTAAGAGGTCTTACAAGCCAGGAAAATATCTACCCTGGAAAGAATACTTGCACAATTAGGAAAAGAAGGATTATGAGCTGCACAGTAGTTATATAGCTGCCTGATTGCAACCTACATAGATCAGAATCTTACAAAAAATGTGCAAGTCAAAGGGCAAAGACATTTACAAAATAAGGCATATACATTAGCCAACTTCTTACCCCAATTCCAAAGATATGATCATTTACTAATTTCAGGGAGAATACAAAGGAATAACTGACTTACTCCCACGTCAAGAAAAAAAAAAAAAAGTGAATATACTTAGCTTGGCAAAATATTTGAGGGATAGAAATTAAACATCACAGGATTAGGCGACAATCAGAATGAAAGTCTTAAAATGAAGGCTGTCTGAAACAGCAAATAATTCTAAGACTAAAAATATCTGCCCACAATACAAGAAGAGGCTAAGTGGGTCCTTAAGAGTCTGACAGAAAAAAAAGTATCTTGAACAAACAGTGTAGAAATGCATATATTGTTCTACAGCAATATAGGAAAAACAGCAGTTTAAGCCACAAGGTATCCAGGTTCCTTTGGCCCTGTGTGAGTAGAAAACTCTTGCTCCTTCCCTCCCCTCCTCCTTCCTTCTCCCTTCCCTTTCTTTTCTCTAGTTCTTTCCTTCTCTCTTTCATAGGGACTCTAGGAAACTTGTAAATTCTTGCTGTTAAAACAGAACACCATCCCTTCGCACATAGAAGCTAAGAGGCAAAATCCCAACACAAAATGAAAATTATCATTAGCTCAAGACTACAGTAATTCACTTCATTTTCACCTTATTTTGTATGACATTTTAAGAGCATAAATAAATATGAGGTATTCCAAAAAGACACTTTTTTCCATTTTCTTGTGGTACACCAGTATTAACTTCCTTTTAACATTTGAACAGTTTCTCAATGATAGCTCCAGGGGTCTCATTATCTTTTGTCCTGGACTGGGGCATGCTGCAAGTATGTTTGAAGGGAATAACATGCTTTTTCAATCATATCAGAATGTCTTTAAGTAAGGTTTTAAGAAAGGACATTTTCCTTCACTGTGTGCCTTTAGGTACAACACAACCTTATATTTTTAAAGGATGGATTCTGTTCATCAGTGAAAAAGAACGTATCATTCCCTCTGTCCAACATGCATTTTTGGGGACTAATACTTTACTGCTAGTATTAGGCAACTGCTATAATAGAAACCATATCCAGTTGTTTAGTATAATAACTTATATGAACTGGAGACATGACACTTCTTACATAGCTAAGAGTAACTTTTGTAAATGACTAATCCATGTCAACAGCTTCTAATTTTCTTCATCATAGTTGCCAGTTCTGTCAGCAGTGCAGAATATAAACATTAACAAAAAAATAAACCCGAACCCAAACAAAAAAAGAAAGAGGATAAAGTAGCCTTCTAGCTTACTGACTTTGACTTCTAATTAAATAAATTTTGTAACACTAGGGATTCCTGCAGAAAGCATGTTTGCATACCACACCATACAATCCAGGATACGAAAAATCCAAGATCACTATCATTGTGAATCTGAAGCAGTTCAAACTTGTTATGTTCACAGCCCAGAGTGCCATAGCCACAACTCTTGTTAAGCACTTCTTAACAATCCATGTCACATGTCCTGTCTTCCTCCTATCCCTCTTCTCACCCTAATTTTATTTCATTCCCCCTCATCCCCAAACTTCCTCTCATACAATCAAGAAGCCACCCCACAAACTCTTCTGCAATCCTAATCTTTCTAAACCATGTTGTCCTCTATTCCAAATCCCTTCCTACTCAAGAATCTCATATTAATGTGCCATCAATCTAAACGCAGACTGAATACCTCTTGGATGCAGCTGCTCGACGACTCCGATTCTGCTTGACCAGGTACTGCTATTATCACTACCACTCTACCATTACTACTCTTGGTGCTCCTGCATCTTGCTGCTTGCCTCCTCCATGTCTTCCCTCCCCACAACATAGGCTGCTCCTCCACTGGCCAGCAGTATACAGTGCTCCTTATTGGTGACTGTGGCTCTCCTGGTATACAGGTCTGCACTTAATAAAATCCACCTAGAGAGCCCCCTAAGGGCAGAAGCAACAAATGTTTGTGAGAAAACAGGATGTATGGAATCCATATTATTAACGAGTCATTACAAAACTGCATAGCAAGCAATATGTGTGGTCAGATTCTGTTCAACACTTGTTTTGGTTAAATAGGCTTCTCCTCTTTCATCTTTCTTCTTCTTGTCTCAGTGTGATTGCCTGAATGTAGTCTTTCTGTCTAAGCCTGGCTGATACAACCCATTCAGAAGTGATGACTTTTTCCTTACCTTTTCTCTTTCTCTATTATTCCTTGCCATACTCTCTATCTCAGTGATTCCTCTTATAGATACTGTCCCCTCAGTAGCTGTGTTTACGCCCAGCTAGCAGGTTGCATGTATATGAGATTACAGAGAAAGAGATTAAATTTCTTTATTATCACTTAAAAAGTTACAGTTAAATCTTGCAGGCTTCCTCCTTTGAATCAAATGGATTTTGTCAGATTACATACACTGCACACAAACCAGAGTCACTTCAAAACTACAAGCTTATTTCAGAACCTAACTCCCTCCAAAACTATTTAACAATTAATTTCCATTTGATTCTTGAAACAGTCTGTAATCAAAATTACATACACTTTTAACATTACTTTTTAAATAACCAGAACTTAAGTGGTAAGAGAAAAAACACTGTTGCACAGCTGGAAAATGTTCTAATTCACAAAGACCCTGCTTTCTTTTTTGTTCAAAATGCTTTCACAATTCAAGTAAAGCTTTTACTCTTCTTAACCCATTGTAGGCAAGGAACATTCTACTCCATTGCAGTATCTAATTAACAAAGTGCATTTTGTTACAAAATAATTCACCACTGTGGTTGATAGTATCTTATAGACAAAAGTAGACAGTATTAGCTTCCTTTTTTTCTTTCTTATATAAAATACATTGCATTAAGCTAACGAGGAAAAGACAACACTGCATATGTTACTACTTCTTGTAATTGCTAATTTCCTGCCATGAAGAATTTCCTTTGAGCTGTGAAAGAATATGAACTCCAACTATACGTGACCTCAAAGTTTACAATGAACCTATATATAAACGATAGACTTTGGGGCAGGAGGGGCATTTTACCTTGCAGCACAGAATTGTTTCAGTTTCTGCCTCTAGTTTTCAAACAAGATGGCTGCACACTTATTATCAGTAAATGGGTACAAAGTCCAGTCATGTGAACGGAAACAATAAGGGTGGAGGGGAAGAAAAGAGGACAATGCTGAAAAAGACAACTTCTTATTACACAACGCTGACAATATTTCTTGATAAGACACTACTTCACTAGCAGGAAACAATCTCAACATGTTTGCATAATGCATACATGCACATGCTTAACCAAGATATGTGTTTTAGTTTGTTGCTGAAGATCTCCTGTTAGACTTTTCGAATGCTAGTGACTTTGCATCATATTTTTCAAAAACAGGGGCAGTGCCAGAATCTCAGGTATATTTCTGCCTTCAGTACATATGGTAAGCATTCCTGCAGAATATCTACATAGCAACTCCTGAGAAACCGCATTAAAACAACTTTTCAAGTATAACTTCAGATCAGTGGTTTTCAAACTTTTCCATCTGAGGCACAGAACCATTTAGAAATTCTCTCTACATAAATACTGTACAGCATAGCCCATCCTGGTTTGCTCACTACGCAGTCTCTTAGAAACTGTATGCAACCCCAGAAAATGACTGCTCCCAGGAAGTCCAAGGACCCTAATATGAAAAATCATTCATTGAACTTTGAAAAGTGCTAGCTAGTTTACATATTATTCTCTTCCCTCCACCCCAATTTATGTATTTTTCATAAGGAAACTTGATCAGGAAGAGAAAGATGTATGTCCATAGATGTGTGACAACTGATGCCACTGAAACTTAGCAGAATCCAAGCCTAAATATAAAATTTTACTTTTTTTTCCAGGCAAAATATTGAAGCTAACAATGACTGGGAGAAATCAAACTGAACCAATGTTTTTGAACAGCTGTCTAAATGTGAAGTTTAAATTACATTTTTCTGTGGTTCAAGAAATCACTACAGCTTGTTCAGAGCTTTTCTCCTGTGTTTTTCCTCCACTTTAAAATAACTTTGTACTGTAACAAATTTGAAACAATTTTAAATTGCAAACCTTTACTGTCTCAAATACAAACAGAAAATGCTAGCTCTACCTTAAATCTTTGAAAAACTCTGTACCTACTGTCTTGCAGAAAGCATTAACAAGTGTAAATAAAGACATTTTTAAAAAATCTTGTCAACCTCCCTAATATAACCAGCTACTTCTTAATCTCTTTGACAATCATATTTTTAGATAAATCATATTTTAGAAAGTACTGAGAAAAAATCCTTCATACAGACATAGGAAGCAGTACAAGAGATACAGCAGATAAGATGCAACATCCATTGGCAAAACACAAAAATATTTGTACTTCACCAAGTTTCTTATGTACGTACACTGCAACTCTCAGAGAGGTATAACTATTTACTTACAATAAATTTTATTAAAACAAATTATTAAGCAACATTAATTCAAAAACTTGTGATCATGTAAATTAGAAGAAAGTGATAGAACAAGGATATGTATGCCAAAATATAAATGGATTGAAAAAAAGCAGACTTGTCTGCGCTAATTAACATGACAATTCAAGGCATTTGATATGGAAAACCAGCATGAAAAGATCTATTCATTCTAACAAAAACAGTATGCAAAAAATTATGACGAGTTAACGAGTGAAAAAACAAACATCCTCCTCCTCTCCTATCCAAATCTGAGCACTGAATGAAGACTGAATAGAGGGTTTTTCTTTGTTTGGATTTCTTCTCCATGTTTGATTAGAAATCACTAAAGGATGCTAAAGTGACAGTTACTCAATGACTTCAAAGCATAAGTAGGACTGAAAACTGAAATGCTAACAGGGAGGATACATTTAGGCTATGGTAAATAGGGTACTACATTACCCAGCAATGTATTCTCCAATGATATGGAACAGATCGATGTAGTTTAATGGATTATATTCTTTGTTTTGACCAATGGGTATTTTTGTGGTTTGGTTTTTTTTTTTTTTTTCCAACATGGATATGAACAGAGTGCAACGTTGGTTTTACTTTCATAATTTGTTAGAAACATTCTTTTTTAAGGCACTTTGACCTTCTGGTCACCAAGTGGGAGACAGTATCTACTTATTTATATATGAACATTCATATGTATAACAGAGTTCAACTCATTGAATCGGCAAAGGAAATTATTTTTTAAATAGTGTTCGGGAAGAAAAGGAAATAGAAGGATGCATGACTGGATTTGTTGGAATCTAGCAGAAGGGCAGAGCTGCAGTGAGGTAGACCTTTTGTCTCAGTTCATCAAAACATGTCTGCCAAAGCTTTAAAAGTTTAGGATAGAACTTAATCACACCACTAATTGTTCATCTACCATGTACAGTACATACATCTTTATAAAAACAAAACATGATAAAGAACACTGCTGTCTTAGACTGGCTGAATGTTGGTGCACATCTAAATGCCTCTGCTTCCACAAATATCTGCCAATACAAACTAGCATTTAACACGGATTAAAATGAAATACACTAGTAACAGAGCTAAAAATGGAATAAAGGATATTTTTTAACTTCTCTTACCATAGCAAAACCCAAGGAACTTAGCTAATTTCAGAAGATACTTTTGAAAGTCACACATATCCAGAATTAAAACATACAGCTCTGCTGTTCCTAGGGACTTTGTACATACAAATTGGATTATTGGATGCTAGAGGATATTTATTCTGCAACAAATCTTCAGTGAAAAAATGTTTAAATGTCATTCATTCTTCAGCTTAGTCTAAAAACACCAGTGACAAGTTTGACTCCAAAAATTCTGTAGCCATGTAGTTATCCTGAAGGATGTAGGAGAATCATTATATGAACTTGTGAAATCTGTGGATTGCAGAGGACTTTGTGCAGTTCTGAAGAAGTCACAATGGCTTTTATGTATGGAACTCAGTGACACAGTCTAATGATTTGGTTTTTTTTTTTTTCATGGTTGTGCTTAACTTTAGTTAAGACTTACATACAGGAGTTTAGCTGGACAAACATATCAGCTATGCCATGTAAGAATAAAGATCCAGGTTTTGTAGTTGCTATAGCCATAGTTTCTGACTTTCGAATAATACTTGTCTAAGCTACCTCAAGCCACACACAGAACAGGATCTTTAAAGAAAGATGGGCTTGAACAGACAGGAAAAATGTATTTAATTGTATCTACTAGATAATGTAGTTTATTATATTTCCTGGATGTGATGAAGTTGGAAAAAGCAGATGAACTTGCAGGTCCCCACCCTCTTCTTCAATAAGCAACAATTACCCAGCTAAATATATTAAAAAATTGCAAGAGTTTACTGTATTTCCATCAACTTTAAAAAGCAGACACCACCCCAGAAGACGCTGGTAGAGATTCAGTGACAAGAGTGCCATCTACTGAGTGAAGCTCTATGCTTCCTGAAGCACGCAGGCTTTCCTCCAAGCTCTGCAACTCAAGAATACAGCCTAACCCTTCCTCATTTCATGACCACAATACAAGGTGACTAGTCTCTGGATGGCAGATCCTACTTAATTAGGATATACAGCCATCTTAATATTAGAAGTCTTGTTAATAGCTTTTGGAAAATTGCATTAGTCTAGTTTTCCTAGATGAGAGCGTAATTGTTGGCCTAAAAAAGAAAAGTCAGTGAAAAACAGATTATGGAGCCAGGTTGTCAAATGTGGTCATTAATACAATACTCATTCCCTATTGCTTGTAGGAGCCACTGGTCTAAATGACACATGCAATATTTTTGAAACAGTGATACAACAATTCATTCTGTAACACAGCTTCTTGCAGATAGCTGCCTCATCCGGCTTGCAAGGTAATTGATTATTTTTCACACTTAAAAATGCAGAAAAATCTTTCAAATTGTATGAAGAGGTATTAAGCTCTTCGTGGGCTAGATATGTTGCCAGTCTGTTAGTAGAAGATGGCCTTTCTATTTGTCACTTATGAAACCCACAGCTACAAAAATTTACCTGAGGGTACAGAAAAACTAGAATCCTGAAGAGCATTCAAAATACTAAAAATATTAAAAGCTTCAGAAAGCATAAATTATGAGGAAAGATTAAAGGAATGATGTTTGGTTAAATTAAAAAAAAAAAAAAGAAAAAAAGAGTAGAGGAAGAACATGGGTTATCCTAGTAGAGCAAAAGATTCACTGAAAGATTTAGAAAATTTTAGGCATAATGTATGGACAGACATTTTAAGCATATACAATTCTGTCTCAATGCAAAGACCACATCTCTTGTGGTCTTACCTATATGTAAGCACATGAAATGGAAATCTAGGAATCTTTCAGTCCTGAAGTATCACTATGAGCAGTCATTCACCTTACAGAACCCAAGATGAAATGTTTGAGATGCACTTAGTAGGTGGAGCTAGCTGGCTTCAGGGGAAAAAAAAAAAAAAAAAAATCAGGTTCTCACTGGCTTGACAGCACTGGGACTACAATGCTTCCTTGTAGGTAATCCCTAATACCTAACTGTATTAGAATTTATAAGTGGTGTTTCTTGTTTTACAAATGTTTTATGAAAACAAGTATCTGTTACTGATCTTCTACTAAGAAAATTTTAGTTCAAAATATGAAATAAGAAATATTAAGAAATATGGCTATGTTATTCTCTCATACATTTTGTTACAACACACTGAACGTAATTCCTCAAGGCATGTAAACATATGCTTAACTTAAAGTAGGTGCACAACCTAATGAAGGGAGTATTTCCTCACTCAAAAATTAGTCAGTGCCCTACATGCTAATGCTCATAAAGCATATTTGAGATTGGCTGTCCACAACTGTATACAACTACCAGTGTGTGTTTGCATGTCTGCACATGTAGGGAGGAAAAGAGGGCAGTAGCTTCAGGAGGGAAGAGAGGGATCCCTAAAAGGGAATTATGACTTAGTTGGGAGGCACACTAACTCCTGCAGCCAAGGAAAAGTCCCAACTCCCCTAGTCAAGAACAGCCCTTATATCTAACCCAGCTGTAGCAGGGACTCAGGAAACAGCTGGCTAACTCGGCTTGGCACTGCCCTCTCTCCTCTCCCTTCCCACCATTTCTGCTTCCTGATCAGAGTTGCTACTTCATACGTTCCAGTATGGTGTTACGGCTTCTCTGGCTAGATAGATCTAGTACACTTTGACTGCTAGAATCACTGCAAAAAAATAAAGGTTGTAGTACTGTACAACAGCTGGCCTCCAACAGCTACCTAGGCTGATACAATGTTTACCCTGATTATGTACACATTCTGGGCTGAGTGTCAGCAAGCTCACTTATCTCTGCTCGACTCTTCTGGGTAGATACCAAATCGTAAGGGCATGCTCCCACAAAGTAGGCAGAATGCCTGAGCTCTGGAGATTCAACTCTCCAGCTTGTTGCATACTGAGTGGGGAATACGCATATAAAACCTGAATATGGAACATTACAAATCAGTGGTTCAGACACCCTGAGTCTCCATCCCTGGAGGTATTTAAAAGACATGTAGACATGGCGCTTAGGGACGTGGTTTAGTGGTGGACTTGGCAGTGCTAGGTTTATGGTTGGACTTGATAATCTTAAAGGTCTTTTCCAACCTAAACAATTCTACGATTCAATGACCCAGGGAATCACATTCCTTCTCTCTTTTCTATCTGAAGACATAATTATTGCAGCCTTTGAAAAGGTTGAGCTTAGGAACACAAGACTGAAAGGGACCACTGGAAGGGTGACTGCATTCAGTTCCACCTTTATTGCTGGCAACCAAGTGATAGATGTCTTGCTCAGGAAGGCTGACAGAACATGTATTCCACATGGCACTACAAATACAAAATTTTTCCTATAATCTGTAACAATCAAACTGTAGTAAAATGAAAAAATGTAGCCATAAAATTCACATCCAGACAAGAAAGAAAATCAAAAGCACAACCAATATTTTAGGCTCCTGCAATAATGCAAAGTTAGATAGATAAATAAATAAAAGTTGCAAATAATCCTACAGAGGAAGCCCATATCACACAGGAAAAGCAAAACAAGATACAACACTTCAGATCTGATCTGGGGATGCAATCCCTTCTGCCCTAATCTTGGATAGTTTAAAGCTAAGTGGGACCCACCCATTAAGAACTTCGGGATTTCAGTTACAATGACACTGCTAATCACCTGAACACTTTGCCTGTGTGCAGCCAGTATTTTACTGGAAGATGAAAAATGATGTTCAAATCCTAATTCACAAGCCATAGAGGAGAGAAAATTATTCTCACCGACTTTAATGGAAACAAAAAAAGGTCCTGAAGCATGGCAGTAAGCCTTCATTTCCCAGCTTCAGAAACTGTTCGTTCTGTTGTACAATCCCATCAATAAATACAGCAATTGGCACCTAAAAATACCTTAGATCCCTTGTTCCCTCTTATGTGCTTGGCTGGCTTTTCTAGAATTTCACCCCTCATTGCTGCTTAAGAACCCTTTTATAGTGCCTCATCTAAATTTATAGATGACTAACATATATCTTCTTCACTTTGCTCTCCTGAAGCATAACACATCATCTTTCTTGCCTCTGTAACTAACTCCTTGTAATTGGTGGCAAATATCAAAATCCAGAAAATGGATGGCTCTCCTCCCCCTACTTGCTTGGCTGTAAGAAGATCCATATGATTAATTAAAGAGGATAATACTCCCTTTTGACTTCTGTAATCAATAACACATAGCTTAGATCAGCACGTATATGGTATTATTTCATTGCCTTAAGACATATGCTCATTTTCCTTTTTGCAGCCAGAAAAACATTATCTGAAACAATAAAGTTCACTTAATTCATATTCTTAGGGTGAAAAGCGCTTGTTTGGTGTCATCCGGCACTGGGAGGGGTTTCATTTTCTGAGGACTTATAGGCTCAACTATAGCAACTGTTGAATCTCAGCTGATACCTGAATTAAATTACATTTAACTCTAAGTCTTACCAACTAATTTGTTACTAATAGTGGGTTTAACAGCTGTTCATGTAAATCATTGTGAAAGCTTTTAAATTAGTGGATTTATTCAAGTCTTTAGATTCTTTTTTAATATTCAAACCAAAACGGATTATAATCTGTTTATCCTCTTTGCCAAGGCGCCTGCAGAACAAGAAAAATAAAGTCAGTCATTTCTGTGTAAAAGACATAGTGCATGATGTTCCTATCAATGGTATAAAAATATGTAAGAGAATACATCTTTTGAGCACAATATGAAGTAGTGAAATAGGAATCTGCAATTTTTGAGTCAAGTGCATTACCTAAGAAAACACTTAGGCATATTCTGGAGCTTTTACTCTCCAGGAAAAGAAATTAGTCACATAAGTTTCAGTGAAGTGGAAAACTTTTTAGCTTCAAGGTAAAGAAAACCCAAACAAACATAAAAAGGCTAAAAAAAGGTTAAGAGTACTGTGTATGTAAAACATTGTGTTGCATACTTAATAACTCCATGCATATGCACCTGAACATTTTCACCTTATCTCCCATGCAAGAACAATAAAAACAAAGTGATTTTAACATATTATTACAAAGTCAGAGAAAATAGACTTGTTTGGGGTATGAAGAGCTACCTATAGGCAGCTTATTTACAGTCATTCAAAACCCTGGACATCCCCCACGTGTATGTGCATGTAACATCATGAAATTTAAAACTCAGCAAAGATTTATTCATCTGCTTTGGTATGTACTCATATAGCAAGTTAAATTCATTAAAAAATGTACATGAAGTTAACTGTGTTCTTCAGACTTTGAAGGATTCAAGTCTACTTGCATGTGATTCATGATCTTTTGCTTGGGAGGCTCCTTATCAAAACCCTGACCTTGAGCAGAAGTCATTACTGTACTTCGGGTACTACCTCATGGAGAGAGTTAGCAATTATACTTCTTACTCTGAGAGGCTTGTTGTGGAGGAAATACAGAATGGCACCTTTGCTACCTTCTTCTATGATGTTTCCTCCCTCATTACAACAACTTTTCAGTATCTTGAACACCCCTGGACAGTTAAGATACTTCTATTGATACTTCTTGGGAATGTTGTTTCCGTTTTGATAAAGGTCAGTAAGCAGTTTAAGAATATCATCCAGAGATCTACCCCAAGGCTGGGCAGTTATGAGTGGCAGGGTGTGTGGGATAGTATGGGCAAGTACCTAGGACAGTGGGCACCTCCAGTGTTTTGGAACTTCACCCCTGAACAAGTGCAGAAAGTGCAGAAAGTATTTGGAAAAAGTATGCTGTCACCCTGGTAACTCCAGAGAGACCCAAATCATTGCAACCTGCTGGGGACTGGCCCATGCCTATCGAGCCGTGGTCAACACTAATCGGTACCCTCAAAGGAAAGAGAAGGTCTCTGGATCTGATGACAAAACAACAAGCACTGTGGCTACTCCAACCCCTGCTACAGGCACTGCAGCCACTCCAACCTCAGTGACAGGCACCATGGCTAAAACAGAGAACCAACCCACACCGGTATCAGTTGCCCCTATACAGAAGAAAAAAATACACTAGGAAATCGGCTTGTTTAGTAAGGGATGAAGATGAACCCGGGCCATCACAAGAACCAGAAGAGGAAGAACACATAAATGAGATGGTGACCACCTGATCCCTATCCCTGAGTGAGCTGCGAGATATGCGAAAAGATTTCAGTCGTCATCCAGGCGAGCACATCATCACCTGGCTGCTCCGATGCCAGGATAACGGGGCCAGTAGCCTGGATTTAGAGGGTAAGGAAGCCAAGCAGCTGGGATCCCTTTCTAGGGAAGGGGGCATTGACAAAGCAATTGGAAAAGAGGCAAAAACTCTCAGTCTCTGGAGGCGACCTCTGTCAAGCGTGAAGGAAAAGTATCCCTTCAAGGAGGATGCTATATACCACCCAAACAAATGGACCACCGTAGAGAAGGGTATCCAGTACCTGAGGGAATTAGGCGTGCTGGAGGTGATTTATAGTGACCTGAACAATGAGCAGTTACCCAAGATGAAGTCAGGTGCACATGACCCATGTGGCGGAAGGTGGTACAGAGCGCACCAGCATCGTATGCCAACTCGTTGGCAATAATGGCCTGGAAAGATGACGAGGCACCAATGGTGGATGAAGTGGCTGGACGACTCTGGGAATACGCAGAAAGTATCTCTTCCTCCCTACAGGCCTGTGTCTCGGCTGTGGAAAAACTGTCTGAAAAAATATGCCAAGAGTTCCAACAACTCAAAGAGGATCTCCTACTCCCTACCTGTACGGACCAGTATCTCAGCCATTAGGAGTCAATGTCCTTATGCTCAAGAGAGCGGATATAGAGGATACACACAATGGGGCACCCTGTGGTTTTACCTGCGTGATCACGGAGAGGACATGAGGAAGTGGGATGGAAAATCCACCTTGTCCCTAGAGGCATGGGTGCGTGAGTTGCAAGGAAAAACTAATACAAAAGGCAGTTCTCCCAGGAAAATCGCAGCTCCAGTTTCCAGTGAGCAGTTCCCCAGACAGAGGAAGAGGGCTAATTTTACTTCCGATCTTAATCAAGGGACTTTTGATTCGCATTTACAAGAAGTGAACAACGAACACTATGACCAGTGTTAGAGGGGCCCTGCCTCCAGCCAGGTGGAGGAAAGGGACAACCGGGTTTACTGGACTGTGTGGATTCGATGGCCTGGCACATCAGACCCACAGGAGTATAAGGCTCTAGCAGACACTGGTGCACAGTGCACCCTACTGACATCAAACTATAGACGGGCAGAACCCATTTGTATTTCTGGAGTGACAGGGGGATCCCAACAGCTCACTGTATTGGAGGCTGAAGTGAGCCTAACCGGGAATGAGTGGCAGAAGCACCCCATGGTGACTGGCCCAGATGCTCCGTGCATCCTTGGCATAGACTACCTCAGGAGAGGATATTTCAAGGACCCAAAAGGGTACCAGTAGGTTTTTGGTATAACTGCCTTGGAGACGGAGGAAATTAAACAGTTGTCCACCTTGCCCAGTCTCTCAGAGGACCTTTCTATTGTGGGGCTGCTGAGGGTTGAAGAACAACAGCTGCCGATGGCTACCACAACAGCGCACCGGTGGCAATATCACACCACAGAGACCCCCTGATTCCCATCCATAACCTGATTCGTCGACTGGAGAGCCAGGGAGTGATCAGCAAGACTCGCTCACCCTTCAACAGTCCCATATGGCCAGTGCGAAAGTCTAATGGGGAGTGGAGACTAACAGTGGACTATCGTGGCCTGAACGAAGTTACACCGCCGCTGAGTGCTGCCGTGCCAGACATGCTAGAACTTCAATACGAACTGGAGTCAAAGGCAGCCAAGTGGTATGCCACAACTGATATCACTAATGCATTTTTCTCCATCCCTTTGGTGGCAGAGTGCAGGCCACAGTTTGCTTTTACCTGGAGGGGTGTTCAGTACACCTGGAACCGACTGCCCCAGGGGTGCACAGCCCCACCATTTGCCATGGACTGATCCAGACAGCACTGGAACAGGGTGAAGCTCCAGAACATCTGCAGTACATTGATGACATCATTGTGTGGGGCAACACAGCAGAAGAAGTTTTCGAGAAGGGAAAGGAAATAGTCCAAATCCTTCTGAAGGCTGGTTTTGCCATAAAACAAAGTAAGGTCAAGGGATCTGCACAGGAGATCCAGCTCTTAGGAATAAAACAGCAAGAGCGACGTCATCAGATCCCAATGGATGTGATCAACAGAATAATAGTTATGTCCCTACCAACTAGCAAAAAGGAAACACAAGCTTTCTTAGGCATTGTGGGTTTTTGGAGAATGCATATTCCAAATTACAGTCAGATCGTAAGCCCTCTCTATCAAGTGACCTGGAAGAAGAACAATTTCAAATGCGGCCCTGAGCAACAAGCCTTTGAACAAATTAAACAGGAGATAGTTCATGCAGTAGCCCTTGGGCCAGTCCAGGCAGAACAAGATGTAAAGACTGTGCTCTGCACCGCAGCTGGGGAGAATGGCCCTACCTGGAACCTCTGGCAGAAAGCACCAGGGGAGACTCGAGGTCGACCCCTAGAGTTTTGGAGTTGGTGATACAGAGGATCCGAGACTTGCTATACTCCAACTGAAAAAGAGCCAATATTGACAGCATATGAAGGGGTTCGAGCTGCTTCGGAAGTGGTTGGTACTGAAGCACAGCTCCTGCTGGCACTCCGACTGCCAGTACTGGGCTGGATGTTCAAAGGGAGGGTCCCCTCTACACAGCATGCAACAATCAACACCGCACACCACCTCTCCTGCTCTGAAAGACTGTGATGACAGAGGGAACCCAAAGTCATGGGCTAAATGAACTCAATGGACATTTTAGAGGGATGGGCCATAGACGAAGAGAATGATATCTGTGTGTATATATCAAGATAGGGAAAGTGGTGGTGATTAATTAGAACACATTGGAAAGGGGACGGCCTGTGCATGATGTAGATGGTATAGAATAAGGGGTGGATACCATCCTGGTTTCGGCTGGGATAGAGTTAATTTTCTTCCTAGTAGCAGGCATAGTGCTGTGTTTTGGATTTAGTAGGAGAAGAATGCTGATAACACACTGATGGTTTAGTTGTTGCTAAGTACTGCTTATGCTGGTCAAGGACTTTTCAGCTTCCCCTGCTCTGCCAGGGGCACAAGAAGCTGGGAGGGGGCACAGGCAGGACAGCTGACCCAAACTGACCAAAGGGCTATTTCATACCATATGATGTCATGGGGGGAGTTGGCTGGGGAGCAGCGATCGCTGCTTGGGAACTGTCTGTGTATCAGTCGGCGGGTGGTGAGCAATTGCATTGTGAATCACTTGCTTTGTATATTATTATCATTATTATATTGTTATTCTTACCATTTTACTTTATTTTAATTATTAAACTGTTCTTATCTCAACCCAGTGAGGGGAGTGAGCGAGCATCTGCGTGGTGCTTAGTTGCTAAACCACGACACATGGTTACTGCACCTCCACCACAGTATGCTTCCCAGAACTCAAAAGTTTATTTTAATAAAGTCCTCATCACTTGAAACAGGCTTAAAATAAATAAGAAAAAAGTAGCAAACAAAAAAATCAATTGCACAATTCTCAATCTGAACAAATCACTCCTTCGTAGGAAAAAAACCCACAAAACAAATACTACTGCTGAGATGTTTGAGACAAATATTTAAGACAGCTCAAATAAAACTTAGATCAGCTTTTTCACTTACTTGTGCATCTAGAAAACTATGGTCCACCATGAATTAAAAGTTTTGCTTGGACTTTCATCCCATTTCATTCTGTTAGTAAGAAGACTTAGTCACACTGAATAAACCTAAACAGTTTGTCTATTTTGGGGAAGATTTTCCTGTGTTTGAATGTAGCTTTGAAGAATCAAGTAAGCTAACATTACACTGATTATCACTGATAAGCCACAGTAAAGCAAAGCAAACTGATGTCATCAGCTTGTCAGGTAACCTGACTGTCTTGAAACGTGCACAATAAAATTTGTAACAGAGACCACTTAACCCTGAAAAGGTTCATCCTGTGTATTACATTTTAATTTTGTGGGCTTTTTTCATAAAGGTTGTCTTTAGGATTTATTTCCACTTTAAATACTCAAAAGTTTTGCATAAGCTTTATATTTCCCGAGATGAACTCATGGTTTACATGCCAAAAAGAGTATTTTGAAGCGGGTGAAGGAGGTGGAGTTGTGATCAAAATACTTACGGTTTTCTCCCATTAGAACAATGAATCAAGATACCCGAGTGGTGTAGCTTTTTCTTGTTAACACATACAGGTGTTACTATTCCAGCAAATAAAATTAAAGACAGGTTTTCTAGAATATTTAATAACTAGAAAGTAGATGAATCCACCTCAGGTACAACTGCCATACAACCTCATTACTCACCCTCTTGAAATTTTTGCCACAACAGCATACACTCTTACAGCAGAAACATTATTTTTTACAATAGCAGAATATTACTATTATAAGTATTGAAATTACTATAATGATTTTTGTTTTCTTTTTAACAGATTAACACTTTTTTGGACATACCGTATTTACGATTTGACCTTTTTTTTTTTTCATTCTGGATATGCTACCACCTAAGCAAACTACTAAGGAAACTAACCCATTTGCTGTCTGGAGCAAAGTTGGAACACTGACTTGTTGCACAGTGTTTATTGCAGAAACAGAACAGCTGTGGGCATTCTTAACACTCTTATTGAAAGGTTACAAAGAAAAATTTGATCTGGAAGCACAGGACCCATTTTCGTAAATCTACACAAGAACTAACAGATGCATGTCATGACTACGCATGACATTTTTAAAAGACACTTAAGGCACTGTGCACAGTCTTTTTCCTAGCCTACATAAGCAAAGCCTAAGCAGCATTATCAAACATCATCATTACAAAAATGAAACAAGTTAAAAACAGAAAACCAACCCAAAACTCAAAAAAATTTGTTTTAAAGTCAAGTTTTATTATTAAAAAGGTAAAAATAAAGGCCAAGGATGTTTTATTTGTCTTATTTCCAAGACAGAAGTAAGTAGGAGGAATTTGTGTCTATGATATGTCTCACAAATGTAGGGTGAAGGTTCTTTTAAGCTAGCACGTTTTGGGGGTGATGCATAAGGGGGCTAAATTAAAATTCAAATATGATTGTATGGCACCTACAGTTAGGGCTTTAGAAATGACCACTGACTTGCTAAAATGGTGAAGTATTGCCAATTCAAATGAAGGCACTGTAAGAAAAAAAAAGAAATGAATTGCCGAGAGGCCTACCTACAGACAAAAGAGACAGGACTTCCCTTATGCGAAGCTGCAACTAACCATTGCCTTCACACAGAACTGCAAAGCAGTAGAAATCTTCAAGCCAGTATGTCACCTTGGGAGGCTGATACAGCTCTTTTCATGTCTGCTTCTGCAACTCGTACTTCAACGATCTTGATGCCCAACGGTGGGTTACCTGCATGAAAAAACAAAAAGGGGGAGACTGATGAGGAAAGGTACCTCCTTCCCTGAAAACTGCCCAGTCAAAACCGGGTGGTGGGTCCGTGCAGGAAGATTTTGCTTCGTCTCAAGAACACGGGCTTGTTTCTTGAACGCTTCAGGAAAAAAACCCGCCCCAAACAACCCACAATTAACTATTTTCGCGCTCCGCAACCCTCAAGAGATGGGTTTGCACACCATTACCTTACTCTTTCCTCACAGTTTTACACAGATTTGCACCTTTTTGTTTATGGCTCCAACTACGATCCAGCAATGGTATTATCCCTGTAAACCTCTACGCAGGCACGCAAAAGTTCTGCGAGGAAACGCTCTCTAAAACGTCAAAACGCGAGCAACTCCCCAGTCTCTCCCGCAAGCAGTACCGAGCGGGATTTAAAAAGAGAACTCCTCCACGAGAAGAGGCCCGCGAAAAGCGACTTTGCTTTAGAAATAAGGGACAACGAAACGCACACACCGCAAACGCTCCTCCGGCCGCCGGCCCGCCCCAGGCCGCTCCCGGCACGAACGGGGCCGCTCGCAGCCGCCTCACGGCTCCGGCCCCCCCGCGCCCGGCCCGGCCCGGCCTCGCCCCGCGGCGGCACCGCTCCCGCTCGGCCCCTGCCGCCGCGGCGGAGCGCGCTTGCGCCGCTGCCACACAGGGGCTGCCGGCTGCGCTGGCCTCGCCATGTCCGCTTCCTCCTCCGCGGCCGAGCTGCGGCCGGTCACCCACCTGATCTTTGACATGGACGGCCTCCTGCTGGGTGCGTAGCCTTCGCCCCTCTCCCCTGCCGCGGCCTGATCCCCACCCCGCGCTGGCCGGGCCCACTGCACCGCGGGGCCCGGACCGGCCCGGACCGGCCGTGGCTGGCGGCGAGGGGCCGTGGCTGGCGGCGGGCAGCCCCCTCCCCGCCCGGACGCGCCGCCCCTCCGCCGAGGCGCCTCCCGGGGCCGGCGGGAGCGGGCCGGGCCGCCTGCCTCCTGCGGCCGCTCCTTCGCGGTCTCCTCGCTCCGGGCGGGCAGCCAGGGAGCCCCGGGCGGCGTTGCTTAAACGCGGCTGAAGGGATTAAAACAACAGGAAACGATTTATATCTCTAGTTCTCCTCCTCCCGCCACCCCCTGCCTTTCGTGGGCAAATTTCGCCTGAATGAAAAGATCCGGGGCTGAGATTGAAAAGGGCGCTTGTCCTTAAGGGTGGAGGCCTGAAGGAGGTTAGGGCGGCTGTGGGGAGAGGGGTGAGGAGTAGATTGGGGTTACGAGCCAGGGAAAGCGGGTGCTTTCCCGCCAAAAAAAATGTGCTTCGCGTTTCCAGAGCTGGAGCCCGAGGGCCGCGATCCTCCCCCGGCGCCTGGAGGGCTGCAAGAGGCGGCCGAGAGCAGCCAGTCCCGTACCCTGGGGCTGCTTGTGCTGTGCAGGGTACAGGAGGGCATTTTTAAGCATTTCGAGTGGCAGTCTCCAGCTGAAAAGTCTCGAAGCTACCGTGGTAGCCATCTCCCAGTTTTTTATATCAGTGGACTCTCACCTTTGCAGGGTTATTCTGAAATCTGTCGGTCCTTCATGCTACAGCTAGATTGGATCTTGAGGTTTGAATAGTCCCTGTGACTAGAACAGTATCTGCTCTTAATTATTTGCTGAATCAGTGCCTTCTGCTGCCTGTCTCCTGTAGAATAATGGAGTATTTTTGTATGTGACTTGGTTTTTTAAATAGTCTGTGTGGACAATCGCACAGGAAGCAGCTTTGGCTGTGGGTGAATTCTTAAAAAGTGTGGACTTGAGGCACCTGCCTGCCTTCTGCAAAACTCAAATTGTTGTAGTTTCTGGAAATACTGCTGTGAAGTTTAATGAGTTACTCTGTTTCCAAGAAACAGGCACTTTTCCCTCCTTCATGCCTATAACAGGTGAAGACAATTCGGTTATCATGGTTTAAAACAAAACCGACTTTACTCACACTCTCACAAATAGTTTCTAGCATTTTAGAGCCTTTGGTTTCTGTTTCATCTGCACTCTTAATATGCTATGCAAAACAGTGATCCAGTGAGTTATTTCACTTTCGTTTTCAGTTTCACCACTGGAGTCTCAAATAGCCCGGGGTTATGTTTTGTTTTCTTTTGTTTTTTAAATCCAGAACCAATTATTTTAATTTCATTCTTATTTAGGAGTTTCAGGAAAGCTTCTTTAGTTACTGCTGCTTTTTAGCATAATTTGAAAATCTGCTTCACGCTGAATATTTACCTGAGCAGGACAGTCTAGGTGAACCAATATAAATATTTAGGCATTGATATGGATACGTAAGATTATGGATACGTAAGATTTCTGTATCAGTTTTAAGTGAATTTATTATGCACAGGTATTTACAGGATAAGTGCTTCAGGTTTGGACAGTATTCTAGGAACTAAAGACATTTTTCTCAGATGCTATCCTGTCTTATGTTTAGAAATTGCCTTTCTGTCACATTCCAAACAGGCAAAACCAATACCATTTGAGGTTCTGAGTCATGTGTAGTTCTCCAAACTCCTGGGCTTCGTACAGTGAAGAAACATTAAAAATACTCTAGATTATGAACTGTACCTCATACTGGGAAAGTAATTATAAAGGATCCATAATGCTTGGACCTAAGTTTGCCAAGATTGAGACACTCAAGATACAAACCTACTCCTTGCTGTTACATAAATTTATCTGTTGTAAAGTACAGCTCCAGAGAAATACTTTGTCACTTTCTGGATTCAAATAAAATAACAGACATAAATTATGGCATTTTGTGTGCCTATATATAAAATATACTTACAGTAAGAGTTTATGCATGCTAGTATAATTTATTTTTATCCCTATATATGAGGCATCCTTTGCACTGATAAATATTTGTTTTGTTGTGCTTCCATTCCCCTAGTTACAGTTATGCTACAACGTGGATGTGAGTTCTTCTATTTAAAAAAGTTGCACAGCAAGAATGTGTTGTATTTCAGTAATCTTTAAGCTGTGATGAAAGCCATAAATATGTATAAAATTAAACTGAAAATACTCTTAAGTATCTTCCAGTACAGAGGCATAAAAGGGATACCACCGTAATGATTTTCATAATGTACACTTCCTTTCAGAGGAGCTGTAGTATGTTTCAGCCTCTAAATACTTTGGGTTCTGTCACAACTTTAACCTAATTTTCGGTGACCCTGTTTGTTTCATGATGAGTTGTGACCTTTAGGAGGCAAAAAGGCAGTCAGGAGACTGGTTGGACTTCTCCAAGTTTCCTAAAAGTTTCAACAAATTTGGAATAATTTTTGGGAAGGAATTAAATAGGGGATGCACAGGTTAGATGCTTTCTGCCCAGCGTGTCTGCTGTAAATCTTCTGAATGAGACAAACGGTTATATTGATGTAAACCTACATAAGAAATAAGATCCTTATCTTTAATCTTCTTACAAAATATTTTGTGTGTCACATAGTGCTTATTGAAGATGATAAAATGAATTACATCCATATTTCTAGAAGCTATAGAAATCTGCATAAAATTACTTCTTTTGAAAGAGCACAAACAAAATTTTTGGTATTGGATATCTATAACTACACTTTTGTAACTTTTTAAAGTACCTCCATAGCTGGTTGCATTTTTCAGAATCTAAAGTGTTAGGTATTGCAATAATTTTCACAACAAGATAGTGTGTGAAAAACGTATGTGACTTGACTGGTTTTGGAAGTTTTCATCTAAACATTGCCGACTTTATAGAACAAATAATAATTGATCTATAAATGATGAAAAATTGAACATTAGGTTGATCTAATATAATGTACCCTGAACTTGCTTTCTATAGCTCACAGACTTGCTTCTGATTAAAGAAGATAGGATATCTTCTCATAGGAAGATTTGCAAAATATTCGTGAATACATCATAACTGTGAGTGTAAAATCCTTGTATGAGGTCTCGGGTTCTTGACTTTGGAACCTGCATCCATGTGCTGTAGTGGCTAACGCTAGGCTATGTGAAAGTGCTGCTGAGTCTGATCTTCTGTAACTTTATCTCCCTCATCTCTTTAATGTAATTGAGGTTGATTAAGTTGTCCTTGAGTCCCACCTTGATATACCTTCAGTAGGGAAGTTCTTGCCCCTGAACTGCCAGTGGAAGTATTTCATCCCTTTTATTTGGAGTCCTTCTGTATCATTATTTTAATTGTTATCTAACATCCTTTTTTCAGCATTTACAATCAATGCGGTTCACCCTTCTTCTGGAGTTTTCTTCTTTCGTATTACCTTCTCTTTCCCTTTGAGCTGTTGGATGAAATCTTAGGTTTTTTTGTCTGTCATTCCAATTGCCAGGAAGTTAGCACGCTGGAAAATAGTGCTCTCATTTAGTAAGTAAAATATATGAACAGCACCTTTAGACAGCTTGTTATTTAATAGGTAAAATTAATTGAAGGATTTCTTTTTGGTAGGAAACTCCAGCTGTAATAGAAAAAACAGCCTTTGTGCTGCTGTACTACAGTTACATCCTGCTTTTATACATATGCAGCAAGATTTAGTTAACATAGTTTATAAATGGTGCTCA
Source organism: Pelecanus crispus (assembly GCF_030463565.1). Lineage (NCBI taxonomy): Eukaryota > Metazoa > Chordata > Aves > Pelecaniformes > Pelecanidae > Pelecanus > Pelecanus crispus. The sequence continues at coordinate 146,165,658 of NC_134643.1, forward strand.
CTTCACTGTGCAGTATAACGCAGAGGAAAAGGAATAACTAAATTTTAATTTTTGGTGCACTGTTGTACTTTTAAAATGTATTTATTTATTTTTAAACCCAACACTTTCATAGTGTTAAATTTCTACTTTTTTCCTACAGCAAGTCCCCATGATAAATGATCAGAACTTGTACAGTAGATTGCTTTTTCTTAAAATGCTTTAGTCTTTTCCTACAGTAGACTACTGTTCTAACCGCTAGTATGTAGTATAATTAAAACTATTAAACCTACTTATGTGTGCACTTATCCGACACATACAGTACAGGGTTAGCTGACTAAAAGAAGAACAGAAGCTAGAGATCTTTGATACCTAAATAAATGTTATAGTTGTACTGTTTAATATCTGATCTGGGCTTTTTAGCATATTGGAAAAACATACAAAACCAATGCTGAGGATACAGAAGGAAAAATCTGTTGAATTTGTACAAACTATACAATTAGAGTAATGTCCCCTAGGATCTATCTTCTCAGTTTACTGCATAGGTTGTATTTTGAGCTATGACAAGTGGTTCTGCTACGTAATTGTAGCCAATAGCTGCCCTACCACCAGAACACAGATAGGATTGAATGTTGCCTTTGTTGATATGTGCCTAAACTTGTAGGGGGCTGAAAATACTTTAAATTAGAAATTATATTCTGTACAAGCTGTGTGTATAATATTAACGTTTCCTATCTGAAAAATTAACTTAGGAAATTTGCTGCAAAGATAAGATGGTTCTTAGCATTATGCTTAAAGCTGAACTAAAGCTAAATTGACATGCAGAGAACATGACACTTTAGTATAGAAAGTTTAGTCATGTATTTATTTTTGTTTACATTTTTGTTAGGAGTAGTGATTGTTTTATGCAAATTATTAACCTTTCCCGTGTCCCTTAGTATTGTGAAACACCATCTTTGCATAAGATAAGTCAGTATATTCAAGTAGATCTAAAAGAGAGATGGTTTCTAAAGCAGCTTAGATTTGCAAGATACCTTCACCATGACTCAAAGTCATGTTGGACTGTACAGGCACAGTTATGCCAGCTTGTTCTGACCATTTGCAGAGGGCCAAGAAGTAGTTTAGGCAACTGGGATCAGAAGTTGCTGCTTTTGCACCAGCTGTCTCCTTTGTATGGAGAAGACTGCTGGTTCTTGTGTGCCACTTCTAAGCAACTCCTGCACGGCTAGTCATACAGGTAATCTCTGGCCTATGCTATAGAAGAAATTAACTTGCAGTTAAATTCATTGCAGTGTTGTGAAATTCACAAGAGTTTTGGCATGTTTTCTTTCTCCCCAGTGCTACCTACCTGTTGTCATAAGGTCAGAAGTAAAAAATGCACTCTTACTTTCATTTCATTGCACAAGTTGCCTAGGAGATTGCTGTTACGAGAAAACTGGTAAGAGTTCTATGCTGGAGTTTGCTTATGTGCATGCTGTCTTTTATTTTACAGCGTGAATGGGAGGTTAAAACAGCTTCCTATTTCTTCTGCATCAGAGCAAATAGCACCAATTCAACTAAACATCAGTCCTCTCTAGATTGTCCTCTATTATGGCTTAAGTGCAGGAATTAATCTTCTTAGGCTATAAACTGGCAATCTTGTAAGCCTATTTTCTGCTTCTAGGTAGTGGAAGCTTACTTTCTTGTCATTCTCCATTTCTGTCTGATTTGGGGGAACAAAGAAGGAAACAAAAATGCTATCTTGCCTCTGCGTTCTGTACTTTTATCTTCTTGCAAAAACAAAGAGATTAAGGATATTATTAGATTAAAATACCTCATAGATGCTTCATGAGGAAATTTTGGAGATAAGTAAAAAAGCTCCTCATTAAGAATTAACTAACCATAAATAGAGTAAATAAGATTTGTCATATGCTTGAAAGCTAACATTTTAATTTAACAGCAAGGAAAATTTTGGCAAGGACATAACAAGCATACTAACCTTGAGTCTAACTTCTAATATTCCCATGACTGACTTGCAAATTGTCCACATGATTGCCTGTTGTTTGTGGTTAGAATAATCCAGAATTGGAGTTTAGTTCAGCATCTGTAGAACAGGGTTTTTTTTCATTTCTGTAATGGTTACCACATTTCAAAATGTCATGGGCAGCATTAGCAATGATCTTTTTTTCTCCCTGGGGAATTAACGGAGGAATGCTCCCAAGCTGAAAGATCCATGATTTGATTTTAATATTGCACATAAATTACACACAAATGCAATCCATTTTTGGTGCTTATTTATTTATTTATTAGTTGCACCAGACGCAAAGCATTTGGTTTTAAAAGAAAAAAAAAACCAAAACATGCTAAATAAATTAATCCCAAGAGATTTCAAATTTCCACTGTTAATAATGTGGCTTTTGTTTTCTGACTATTACACACATTCAGTTGTATAGAGGGCCTTTAGCAAGTGGAGAGGTATGTTTTGCAGGTGCTGGGAGTCTAAAGGTTCTGTTTAGTGATTTTAAAGACACACACAGCAGTTTGACTCTTTATAAAAATTAGTCTCTTTCTGTGCCTAAATGCAGATTTTCAAATCTATTGTAGATGATAAGGTTTTACATTTGTCAGCTACATACACTGTTTTGTGTATGAAGTTCCAATTATTTTGCTTTGAATGTAAATAATAAGGTGTTATAAATGGAACAGAATTTCACAGAAAGAAAAGATGCATAGAGTTTTCCCTTATAATAACACTATTTCCAGCTGCTGCATTCCAATTTTCTTTTTACTGAAGAAGAAAAACAACATTAACAACCCTGGATTTCTTATTCTGCATACTGGCAGTAGTTACACTATATGCCATCTTGGGCCCAATTCTGCATGTTCTGAGGAGTTGTAATCCATTCATGCAGCCTTGTTGTGAGTTGGGTAATTGAACTCTTGAAAGTGGAATTTTTACAGACACCTTAATTTGTCTGGGTAGGACAGTTTACCAGCTGAATTCTGCTCTGAGTTCTGCTGGTGTATTTTCTCCAAGAGACAATCTTATTCTTGAATACTGGCATTTATACTTCTAATGTTGGGGGGAGGGCTGTTGGTTGTTGTTATTATTTTTAACTAATTTTTTTCTTCTTGTATTTATTTATATTTATTGGCAACAGACCTTAATGATGATGATAATTTTCACAATATGATCATTGCTCTTTTGAAGACCAGGAACTATGTTAACTAACAACACAAAAGCAATTAAGCTAAATATCTTCTCCCTTCAAGCTTGATATCTGTTGCTTTCATTATGGGCAACTGATTTTCTTTTGCACAATGTAGAGACTGCTAGTGATTGTTGCTGCTTCTGTTATGTGTTTCCGTACCTCTCTGTATTGATCCTCATTTCTTTCACAAGATTACTGAGAAGTACTTAACCAAGATCATTTTTGTAACTTATAATGGTTCTGACAGAGACTCGTGACCTTGATTTATCCTTTTCTTCACCCTTAATAATAATAATAAAATCAGTGTTCTGACGTGAAGTTCACTCAGATACTGCCAACCTTTATCAAGATTTCTATTTATCTCACTTTTTATTTCCTTTCCTTCAATAACCAGTAGGGAATGATTGTCTCTGTTTCTTGTGGCTCTTTTTTGATGGCTAGCAACCTTTTTTTTTTTTTTTGGCAATATTTTGCTTCCTGAAGGGTTGCACACCTATTGGCAGTTATCAATGTTTGCTGTCTCTGTATGCTTTCTGTTCTCTTTTAATAATTTTTAATTCCTCTTACAATGAATACCATTTTCCATAGTAGTTTGGCAATAAATCTGATGTTGTAATTTGGAAAAACTTGCATCTAAGTCAACAATGCCTTTCCCAAGTATGGTTTTGCTGTTGTTATATATAATAGCTGGTTTCTTTTTAAAATGTATTCTTACTTATTTTCTTCCTTCCCTTTTGAGGTATATGAGGTATTTTTGTAAAAGTCATCAAATAAGTCCTACTTCTAGTAGATAGTGTGTCTCTGATGGAACAGGTTTAATTCTAGTTCTTGAAATCTTTCCTTTGGGCACCAGTTATGTATCAGCACTCCATATATTACTTTTCCCCTCTGCTGTTGTCATCTCTGCTGTGTGGTTCTTTTGGGCAAGTTTCATGTTGAGTTTGTCTCAGGATATCGCAAGACAACTGAGAGGAAAGCCCAGTTTATTATTTGTCAGCCCAGTCTTTCTGTCTAACATCTGTAGGAATTTACTCATGACCTCTGTCTTTGTAGAATATGTATGGCATTATACAGTGTCTCATTCTCACAGCTCATTAATACGTGTTCTCTGACCTGGTGTAACAGTTCCAGCAGCCCCTGTGTAACCTTTGCTCTTTGAAGGATAGATACGTGCTAGTCCTTCGCAGCAGTCCTGTGCTTGTGGGTGCTGAATGATTTGGTTTGCTGCCAAACAGCTTAGCCCTCTTGTTCACTCCTGGGCATTGATCGTCTGCTCTGCATAAATATTAGTTCATCCAGGTTCTCTTTCACAGTGTCACCATATACTGCAAATTGCCCGCTCATGTTAGGGCATCTTTTTGAATATTATGTCTTTAAAATTGTGTTCTGCTTTAGTTGGTCCATTTGGGTGTAATGTAAACTGCCACAGAGTTGTATGTAAACTAATAGACCCTTATTTGGTTACTGACCAGTCCTGAGGGGAAGTGTTTTTGTTAGATTGGGATGTTTTATGAGTTTGATGCTGGTACTGTTCATTTGGGAACATTCCTAAGGAAGAGGAAAGAATTTGCACTAATACTGGAAGAAGAATGGAATGAAAGATAATGTGTGTTTAATGAAAAAATTTGGATTACAGTGTATCAGAAGGGCTGCAGTGAGAGAAATTAATGGGTATAAAGTGGAGCATGAGTATTATGGAGACATTTAATTTGAATAAATTGTTCCATGGTAAAGATTTTTTTTGTTTGTTTTGTAATTTACATACAGAAAGCTCCTTTGACTTGTCTCTTCAGGGCAAAAGAGGAGACCCATGTATGTCTGTAAAGTGACATAACCTTGGATAATGTCATCATTCTGCTACAAGACCATTACTGCAAAAAATTACACCGTGTGAAATGGTGGGTCTTTTTATGCTAGGACTGAATCCTCTCTATAGCATTATATTATTATTGGACTAACAAAACATTCTTTGCTTTGTGGCTCAGGGGAGATGGAGCCACAAAGAACGTATCACAATGCAATAAATTTCTAGTCTTTAAAAATTAAAACCAGCCTTTCATAGGGAACATATCTCAGGAAAATGAAAATATGTTGGCCTCTAAGGTATTGTAGTATATCTAATTGCTACTCCACTGCCTAATAACTTGCATTGTTATTATTGTTGTAGATCATATTTTTATGATATTTATCCTTCTCCCATTTTTAATTTGAACATCTTCATGTTCCATGAATGAAGATATCTAAGAGTAAAGAGAAGGAATTAGTGTTGCTATTCTGGTTTTGTGTGTTCTAGAACTTTAAACTTTTTATGTAGCAGTTGATTGCAAATTGTACAGCATTGTAAAATTTAGTGTCTGAAAATGTCTGACTCACCGTTGACTTTGCATAGTTTACTGTTTATCATGGCTTTGCATTTTTCAAAAAGGAAGTGAACTATTCCCTTTCCCTCTTTTGGAACTTGTTACAAAGAGCAGGTAATTAGCATATGGACTTGGAAACACTGTAGAATAACAAGATAAAATTGAAGTTCTGGATTCTAAGGGTTAAGTTTAAAAAAAAAAAAAGTTTTGCATGTTTATACCACTTGTTACACTAATGCCAGTTCTACCATTTTTTTTCATCAAAAAGCCCTAGAGTTCTCTCTTACAGATGAAAAAAACAAAAGGTTTTGGTTTCACCTGCTAATTTTATTCAAAGTTTTGAAGAACTTTCGGCATGTTTTTTAGCTTCCTATTACCTGAGTCTTCATGCCTTCAGAAAAAGCTGCATCTCCTAAAAGCCTCACACTATACCACTGCAAAATTTCTGGGTGGCTGTGATCAGTCACACAAAACCTCCCCTGTCCATGCTAGTCCTTGAACTACCCTGAGAGGAGAGCTTTCTGGAGTCTGCTGTAGCACCATTACTGCTGTCCAGACCATTATTCTCCTGTGGAAAGCAGGATGGTGGAGAGAGGAGGCAGTGTACACATATGTTGGGACAAGATTTGAAATAACATACGGCCTGAGCGCTTCTAGGTTCCAGAGTTTAGAAATAGCCTATGATTTCCAAAATGTATACGTTGGACCTACAGAATTAACTGTACTTATTAATGGCAGTGTTAACAACAGGTAAGAGTTTATCCCAATACTTATGTGTATATGCAAATATACTTTGTATAGCAGTCTTCATGTGGCATCTTGGTCTCTGAGAAAATGTCTGAATTTTGGTGGCATCTTGGGAACTGTCATAGCATTAGGAATTTTAATCTTTTATGTTTATTTTTGTTGTTAAGGTTTTTCTAATAGTATGCTCTAAATTCTGCAGTTATTCCTTGGATATATTATGTTAGCATTGCTTTTATCTCAAATATATTTCAGAAACAGAAGAAAGTCTGTGAAGTGTTCATCATAGTATTAGGCTTTCTGTATATGCTTGCTTTTTTTTTTCCCCCCTAGGTATCTGTTTGTTTTACAGACTTCAGAATCTTTCAAATAATATTCTTTCAGTTTGGCAATTTCCAGTGCTTTACAAAACCCTACAATTCCTGGATAAAGCTTTAGAGATACAGGGGATGTCTTTTCATGTATGTGTATGTATGCAAAGGAGAGGATTTCTTCCATTTAAAATAACTATTAAGATAATGAGCAGCTTTTCTGTAACTCTGAAGTTGTCAAAGAAAAATGCCATAAAAATATGTAAAAATTTTTTTGAAGAAGTCCCTTTGCATAGCAGAGAGTTAACAATAAAAATGGATTATATGGTTTATGAATTAACTAGGCCTTGTTTTTCCCTAATCAAAGCTCTTGGCTTTAAGAGTTGGCATTTCAGGATTGTCCTGGTTTTGGCTGGGATAGTGTTAATTTTCTTCCTAGTAGCAGGCATAGTGCTGTGTTTTGGATTTAGTAGGAGAAGAATGTTGATAACACACTGATGGTTTAGTTGTTGCTAAGTACTGCTTATGCTGGTCAAGGACTTTTCAGCTTCCCATGCTCTGCCAGGTGCACAAGAAACTGGGAGGGGGCACAGCCAGGACAGCTGACCCAAACTGCCCCAAGGGCTATTCCATACCATATGACGTCATGCTCAGTATAGAAACTGGCGGGGGTTGGCCAGGGAGCAGCTATTGCTGCTCAGGAACTGTCTGGGTATCGGTCGGTGGGTGGTGAGCAGTTGCCTTGTGCATCACTTGCTTTATATATTATTATTATTATCATGATTATATTGTTATTATTATCATTACTATTTTACTTTATTTCAATTATTAAACTGTTCTTATCTCAACCCAGGAGTGTTTCTCACTCTTACTCCTCCAATTCTCTCCCCCATCCCATCGGGGTAGGGGGAGTGAGCGAGCGGCTGTGTGGTGCTTAGTTGCTGGCTGGGGCTAAACCACGAGAAGGATCTGTAGCTGGTACTTAATACCGGTTAAAGCTGCTCTCTACATAAATCTTTCTGTGTTTCCCCCCCGCCTCTCCCCCAGGCAATAATAAAAGATGATTGTGTGTTAACATGGTTTTTCTCTCCTCATTGCCCTGGTCAACTGACAAATGGCTATATGTTCTTAGAAGTTTCTACTAAGAGGGGGAAAAAGAAAAGCCATATTCTAAGATTTATAGCAAAACCATGGAAGTTATTCCCAGCTTCATCCATTCCCTTTTCTAATACTGTGGTTCAACATGGAATAGATTCATGTTTTCTTTTTCTTCTTCTTCCTTCTGTTATAATTGCAGCTTTCAGGGGACTAAAACAAATATTCCTGTTTGACCCAAATGTTTCTGTATTTGTATATAAAGAAAAGGAAGGCAGAAAACTATTTTTCCTCTGTGTACTCTTCAGCAGATATTTAGTTTACCTTTCTCTTCATAGGATCTTGCATACTGAAATTTTGAGCTTCAGTTCTCTACTTTATATTCTAATTGTATGTACAAGAAATTATGTTTCATCTAACACCATGATCTAACATTATTCCCTGGTGTATCTCAAAAGAGATACAATAAGAAAAATACTTCCAGTACCCATTCATTCTTTCTGGGTTGGATCCTACATTTACCTTTCTTCTCTCCTCCTATTTCTTTAAAGTAGTTGTCTTGTGCTGTGAATTAAAACCAGACTTGCTTTTGAAAAAAAGTACTCTGTAAGTTTAGGCCCAACTGAGATTTGATCTGATTTTCCTAGAAATTGTTCTCACTAAAGTCTTGAAATCCTCATCTTATCTGAGTCTTCTTGACTTGGCAGCTGATTTGATAGCTCTTATCAATAACTTTTCCCCAAAACCTTGTTCTTTCATGCCATTCTTTTTTTAGAGATGAGCGCAGCATGGAAACACATCATTCAGAAAGATGATATTTGTACTCATGAGTGGTTACAAGGTGCCCAATATATAGGTGTTGTACCATATCAGAGGTGTAATAAGGTACAGATATCACTCTTCCCTTGGATAGAAGTAAAGGAGTTGACACAGACGTTACAAAATCCTACAGTTCTGTTGAAATAACAGTACCTACTCCTTTCCTCCAAGCTATGAAAGTTGTTATCGATAATATAGACCCAGAAGCATAAATCAAATATTCAATGAAATCGTTTACAAAGATCAATGATTACAGGTATTGTATAACTGTACTTAATGGCAGTCTAAGTTTCAAAAATGTATTACCCACTTGAATAGTCTCTAGTGGAGCCTTTGAGACAATTATAGACTAGCAAGGAAATTATTTTTTTCACAGAGTGATGATGATGCATTTTAATGGCTTCAGTACTGACAATGTAGATGTTTCCCATTTCCCATTCAAGACCTACTTAAGCTCCTCTGACAGTCCATGGAAGGGAGTTAAATTCTCAAGAGACATGCTAGATTTTCTATAATCAATAATAATAATAAGGTACTGCCAGAAGAAATCCCTTTCCTGAAGAAAACAGCTTTAATTCTTGTATAATTTCATTTTATTTTTTTGTTACCGGTGAAGTTTTAAAGCTCTAGAAAATACAAGTTCATAACAGAAGTGATGACAGGCCGACAGCCCTGTAGCAATACCACCATGAACCGTGTCAACCTAACACAAGAAAAAAACCCTCCAACCTCTTTGCTTATGACAAGCTCAGTGACTAAAGTTGCCCTTTACATTTTAGAGGGTAGACTGCAGCCATGTTCAACAGTGTTCAGCTCTGTTTTCTTTGATTGCAACATTTCACACAATTGGATTCTTATATTAATCGTTAGATTTGCTCTTCAGACAACAGAAAAAAACAAAAGGCTCTTCAGCTTGTTGATGGAATATCACATTTGCATTTTTGTGCAAAGTTTTCAATCTCTTTGAAAACTCCTATCCAGAGGCTATTAGAAAGATGTGTTCTATGGTGCGTTTACCTCTTTTCAGAAGAGAAAGGCCTTTGGTGACCAGCTGTTTTATTATTATTGCAACTGGTATACGTTCTAATTCTCTTTTCTTTACATTTAGGAAGCATGTAAGTTACCCTGTTTAACTGGATATGCAGCTTTAGCTATATGCCTGGGACATGGTACTCCTAACAGTTTCAAAGCATAAGGGTCAAAAGGTATGGCCTTAGGACTTAATCTTTTTGTGTAAAAGTCATTTAAGTTCAAGTGGCTCAGTTCAGTGTATTCAACAAATGAAGCAGACACTTTATTTTGCTGATTGTAAGCTTGATTTTAGATCAAGCAAAAGGAAATTAACAGAATGGGGTCAGGGAAGCTATTGAACAGCATCTGTTACAAATGGCATTTTTCAGAGTTATTTCATATTCAGGTGTTAGTAACTTCTACTTCATTCTAGATTTTGTGTGTCAGATCTGTTTGGATACTGCTGAATATGGCTGTTCATAATCGTTTTCATAGTTACTATATATAGGGTTGCATAAGTGATGCTTATATTAGTGGTTTCTAGCTATTATTTTTGCCACACCTTGTCAGGTGTTAATCAGAGAGACTAATTATTTTCCTAATCTCCTCCTATCACCCCTTTCTAACTATGAAGCTGTCTGCAATGCACCTTCAAAAACAATTTTCCCATTTACAAGCAGAATGATAGCAAATTGTTGCTATGGAGCAAATACATTTTTGTTGTAAATCTAATTTCAGGTTAGTTACTGGGGAATTTGAAATGTGTACCTTCTGTCACGTACTTATATTCAGAAACTGTGAGCTTGATTGTCTCTTGCTTGTACCATTGTGACTTAATCGATTTCAGTAGATTTGTACCTAATTCTGAGTAGTGAGAGAAAGGCAACTGTATTTTTTATTTTTCTTCTTTAGTTTTTGGTTGGAGGGAAGGAAGTTGGGGCTGGTTTTGGAAATAAAGTAAAAACCCTCCTCTTATCTGCTTATTGAGCCCATACTTTGCCAGCCTGTCTTTTGCAAGTGCTGTTGCAGTAGAACTAAGCACACCCCGGCGAAGTAACTCCTGTGTCAGGCTTATTGATTCCAGCCACAGGAGAGTGAAGCTGCTTGTGTCTCAGGATGTAAACTTTGACCTTGGCTTGCAGAACTGAGGCAGAAGGGAAGAAAGATTGAGTGAAAGTAGAATGACTCCTAGTTCATTTCACAATATCTGTTTTTATTTTTAGCACATTAATCATACAGAAGAATGAAATGACGGACTAAAGTTTCTTGCACTCTTTGAGTCTCTGAACGCATATTTTTTATTTCATTTAGTAAGATACACAGCAGTGTTTCTTGTAACTCTAAGCTGTCATACTCAAAACAAAGTCATAACATAACATTTCCATTATGCCCAGAACCACTCTCTAGCAAAATAAGATTCAGCCTCTCCCCTTTGAGATAGCTGAAAATATAACCTTAATAGCTACCGTCAGAGAGACTTCTTCCAACTTTCTGTTTCTCCTGCAGTCCTCGTGTGAATTGGGTTCACTGATGTGTTAGTGAGATTCTCTGCCTGAAAGTTTTTGTAATCACTGTATTCTTCCAGGATTGTAGTATGGATAAGTTTTATGTCTCTTTATAAAACATTCCTGGTACTGTTTTGTTATTTCTCCCCTGTTTTAAACAAGAGATAATAGAATTTAGGTTAAGTGGATTTTGATGTTTGAAGACCTGATGCTAGTTTAGAATTATTATAATGTGCTAAAATAATACTAGGTCAGTTTGATCAAGCGCAGGACTTAAGAGGCAGATCTGTTCGCAATCACCTCCTCTCTGCCAGGGAGTGCCACTCTTAGAAAAGCTTTAAAAGCTAAAACATTTTACCTGAAAGTTGGGACTGGATCCAGTACATCTGCCTTTAGGTACCTGATGTGTGCCAAATTTTTAAGTGTTGTCTATAGCACTTCTACTAAAATGAAATAATTTTTGTGTGCAGTGAAGAGATTGATGCTTTTTTTTCCAGATGGAGGTCCCTGGAATGGTTTCAAACTGAGGTGGTTTGAAACCCTTTCACAGGTATATTGCATCAAATATTTAATTTTGAAATGTCTCCTCCACGTCTTACAGGAACTGTAGTAGTTGATGCCTCGTATTTACATTTCGTTTTGAGGCTTCCCAATCAGTCTGCATCTGCCAAATTAAGTAGAGGCTTTGTATGATGGGAGATAGCTTTCTTGGGCAGATCACACAACCTTGTACAACAATTTTCACAACAGAAGCCTAGCTCAAAATGTGCTGATAAGATTTTCTAGTTAATAAAGGCTAACATATTCTCTATTTTTAGTGTGATTGTATATACTAGTATTACTAGGTAGACTTCATCTTCTATGCAGAGAGGCCAAAGATTTTCAGCAAAATTTTAAATACGTACTGGGAGGAAAACTATACAGCTCTTCAGGAGCAGGACTGAGGATTAGTGTGTAAATATTCATGATGAAAATAAAAGGAATCCTGTTAACAACTGTTACTGCATACTGAATTCTGTAAGTGGCAGTTTATTGGGGTGTATAATACAGAGATCTAGTACTAATACAGTCCAACTGTAGTTGAGTAGCAGGCTGGCTTCATTTCTTGGGAATAGGAGAAGTTCCTTTTGCCATACGAGGTGTCCTCAGCACACAGGATCTGCTGTTCAGGTGCTGGAGTGCAAATGGTATTTGAGCTCAGAAGCACAGAAGCAGCATTGTGGGTTGGATGGTGCTTTGAACAACCTGATCTAGTGAAAGATGTCCCTGCCTGTGGCATGGGGGTTGGACTAGATGATCTTTAAAGGTTCCTTCCAACCCAAACCATTCTATGATTTAGGTGCCTATCTCTCAGTGGGTTCAGTGGGGCTTAGTTAAAAGCTTCTATGGCCGAGTATAAGTTTTTATTTCACCATGCCAATTACAAGCAAGCTGATTATAGTCTAAAACAAATTACAGTCTTCCAGTAGTTCTGTGCTTCTACCCACGGTGTTAGGAAACAAAAAGAGCTCATGTACAGTCAGTTGTGATAGTCCACTAACTTTGAGTGGTCCTGCTCTGGGCTGCAGGCTGTATTTGACCTAGGAGTCAGTGTCCTGGTTTCAGGTGGGATAGAGTTAATTTTCTTCCTAGCAGCAGGCATAGTGCTGTGTTTTGGATTTAGTAGGAGAAGAATGTTGATAACACACTGATGGTTTAGTTGTTGCTAAGTACTGCTTATGCTAGTCAAGGACTTTTCAGCTTCCCATGCTCTGCCAGGGGCACAAGAAACTGGGAGGGGGCACAGCCAGAAGAATTGATGCAAACTGACCAAAGGGCTATTCCACACCATATGACTTCATGCTCAGTATGTAAACGGGGGGAGGGTTGGCTGGGGGATAGCGATCAGTGCTCGGGAACTGTCTGGGTATCGGTTGGTGGGTGGTGAGCAATTGCATTGTGCATCACTTGCTTTATATATTATTATTATTATTATCATGATTATATTGTTATTATTATCATTACTATTTTACTTTATTTCAATTATTAAAGTGTTCTTATCTCAACCCAGGAGTGTTTCTCACTCTTACTCCTCCGATTTTCTCCCCCATCCCATCGGGGTAGGGGGAGTGAGCAAGCGGCTGCGTGGTGCTGAGCTGCTGGCTGGGGCTAAACCCCGACGGTCAGTCAGGACCTGCCTCTGGGTTACTGCTGAGTCTGGAGGTAGGACAGCTCTTGCTGTTGCCACATGAGGTTTTTCAGTGCTCTGTGAGAATAGCCCTCTACACTGATCCTCAGCCCCAGGTGGGAGGTGAGGGCTGTGGTCATGTGACTTCAGAGAAGCCTGTAGCTTGCCTGAGTAGAAGTCCACACTTACCACGTGGTGTTGGAAGTCCCTTAAATTCGTATCTATACCATGGTTTTGAGGTTTCATCTACAGTTTTTAAACAGTGATTACAGCTCATAAAATGTAATTTTCACTTTGCTGTATCACATTTGTCTCCTGAATCTCGAAGGTCTGATTCTTTTTGTATTTGAGATTGTAGTTAGGATTAGGGCGTCTTGGTATATGATTATTGAAGAGATACTGTGATGAGGTCTTGCAGTATTTCTGACACTTTCCCCTTGACTGTAGGCAGTCAGCCATGATGAAATGTCCTCTCTCTTGGAAAACCAAGTGTATTGATGATGTTTGGTTTTCTCCTCTTAGTGTTACCACCATGGAGAAATTACTCCATCAGCAGATTTACTTCAAAAATTTTAGGCACTCTTGAGTGGACAGAAGAGATTAGCTTTATTAATCTGTAGTTCTTTACGCTTCCTTTGTGGTAGTATGTTTGACATATTGCTGCAATTAAGTTTAGAACATTGTCCGAGGCCACACTGGAAAAATAATGTTTTTCTTTTCTGTTAAAGTCACTCTGTCTTTTGAAATGTTTCCACTGTTTAGGAAACTGACTTCTTGGACAGTATTACAGAAAGTGATTTAGAAACATGTAACACAAAGTCAAACAACTTGAATTTGCAGCTCACCTAAGTCTTTACAGCTGTGTAGTCTCCTGGGCAAGCAAAAGCTTTCTGAGAAAAAGGAAATTGGTATTAGAAGAGAACTGTGGCATGCTGAAGAGAATTTTCTCTTTGGTCTCAATTTGTTGTATTTTTTTTGAGGGAGGAATAAAGTTTTCTGACTCTCTTTACCCCTCTCCTGACTATTTTTTTTCCATTGTTGCTGTTTTAGGTTGTGGGTTAAACAGAACAGCTCTGGGATGTCTGTTCAGGGAAGGTTATGTTTTTTATAGCTTTTCCTGGAGAAAGTATATCTTAATTAAGAAGAAATATTTGGAGTTGTTCTGCTGACTTTGTTAACATAGTGACCCTTTTGGTTTCATCTACCTTGTGTGGTAATTTTAGCCAAGTGCCTTGGAACATCTCATTTCAAAACAACTTTTTAAACCCTGTTTTGCATTCCTGAGGTCAGTGAACTGCTGCTATGCGTTGTCAGCAATGTATCGAGAAGGAGAGATACCCCCTTGGTGAAAGGCTAACTTCCTTGTGAACATGCTATAATTGGTTCTTCCCAGAGCTAGCAATTGCTCCTCTGGGTGAGAACAGTCCTTGTATAATACTGTTGCCTTGTTATAGTAGCTCATATGCTAATGGCAGTGTAACTGTTACCTGACTTGGGCCTTGTCATACACATTTTAAGAAGCTGCGTCTCTGTTAGCCATAGGTTTCGTCCCAACAAGTGAGATGGTGTAGGCACCAGATCAACTCCTGTTTGCATAGTTCTATTTTTAATGGTTAAGGGCCTGCGTGAATGCCTAAGAAAGCATATCAGGCAGTTTCTATGAATCAGTAGCTTTTCTATTTTTAAACTGATGAGATGCTGTCACATAGTTGATGTTTAATAAGTACAGTTTTAGTATGTTTTGAATTAACTCATGTATATTCCCTGCTATTTCAAAGTTGGGTTCTCTCATGCTCCGGAATTGAGATACAGACTTCTCTTTACTTTTTCATGTGCTATTTTGTATTGGTGGTGGAGTATTTGTTTACAGCTCCACATCAGAAGAGTGTTTGCGTGGTTTCTTCACGAACTGTTTCTTTGACTTCCCTGTGACATTAAAAAGAAGGATAAGGTGTATATGTGAATACAAGATAGTGTTAAGATAAGTCTGCTGTATTAATGTAAACTAAAAGCCGTTTGAATTTGTTCAGAAGCTTCTTCCCCTCCCCACAGAAGCAAAATGTTTCTATGCATATAAAATGAGAAATTGGCTTTCTCTGTAGCTGCCATTGAAGAATTCTCCCAGTAATACAAGCCCAGAAGGGCAAATGTGTAATACTCATTTGGGAATAGTTGTATGCAGCTATTATTTTTTGGGCACCAAAATTACTTTCTTTTTAAGCCTGTTAGCAATAACTTCAATTCATGGTAGGATGTCTCATTTCAGAGAAGGGCAAACAGACAGACAGCGCTTTGAGTGAGTTAGCCAGTGGCAGTGTGTTTCTCTGGACTTAGTGAAGTAATCACTGTGTAGCATATTCATACATCTTGGAGTGTACATATATTCATATTCTAGTACAACAGAAAAAAAGAAATAGATTTGCAAAAATTAAAGCTCCGGAACAGCCTTCTACCTGCTTCCTACTAAAATGAATAATGGATTATTTCAGTGAATTTTTTTAAGCGCTAATCAAAAATATAATGATTTGCAAATCATTACTCAATTAAATTGGAAGCAGTAATTTTAATTTTCAGCAATTATAGTAATTATTTTTTCTTTATCTTTGGAAGTTACGGTTTATCAATCACATGAAATGGTTTACCAAATAACTTGCTCTTTATAATTAGCTTATGATTTTGAAGTAGCCGTTATTTGGTGCTTGCTATTTATTTTAATAGAGGCTTTACCTTCCTTTAACTTCCAGGTAACAGTAAGATGAACTTAAATAGTACTGGTTATGAGAGTAGATCAGTCGAAAGGTAGAAGACATGAATACTGCAGCAGCATTTCCTTTGGCTTGATGGGCCAGACTGTGTTTAGGTTCAGCCTGCCTGGTTGGGTACATCAGCACCACATGCCCTGAAATTTAGGCATGGCTCAGATATTTTGGTTGAGCATGCATAAAAACAGTGCTTATTTCCTCCTGTGACAGTGACTTAAGTGGGTGTCTCTGTAAGGTGATAAATTTAGATTTCATTTTTCTTCATAAGCAAGTTCATTTGGAAGGAATGGGGGAATACTACAGCAAAGAATAGGACATTTCTGTTTCTCACCTCCTCAGGAGGCCGCCTTTGCTAACGGGTTTGAACCAACATCCCTTCAATGAGCCCTTAAGTCAACAGGCTCCAGGTTGATTTGTATTCACTGGCTAGCATTCATCTGAGTTTTATTCTTTAAAAGGCAGCTTTTGCCATTAAAACACAATACTATACACACACACACACACAGAGTATATCTGTATATATATAAAAATGTTTATATGCTTTTTTATATATATATATACACAAGCACATAAATGGTTTATATGTATATATATGTATATAATATAATAGCATACAAAAACCTCACGGGATGTTAGAGAAGTAGGCTCAGGCCCTAAGGGTAGATTGAAAGGCTGAGTCTCCTTTTCTGGAATAGTGCTGTAACACTTAAGCTATTGGGCAAAAACTAATTTCTGTTGCCTGCCTTCCTCATCCCCACTCTTGCTAAGCTGCTGTAAGTGATTTTGAGGTCAGCTGTTAAACTGCTGGTTTTTCCTCCTCGTAGCCATCATGGGTATCCATAGACATGCATTTTTAAACTAGGTTTCACAGTAGTGAAAGTGTGAATGGAAGGATGTTGGGAGGGACCTGCAAGACCGACCTTTTGCCACAAATTACAAGATAGCTGTCTACTAAAAATCTTCTTTTTTTTAAAAATCTTCAAATTCTCCTTTCCCTTTTTCTGATTGTTTTGCTAACTTAGGAGCTTTCAGCTCTAACTCTTCAGTGGTTCTGCATGGTTTAAACTAATTTTTGCAATTTCAGACCTATTCCAGTGACAGTTGTATAGTTGCTAGTCTTTTGCATTGCTTATACTGGTTTTGTCTGTCTTGTTTGACTGCTGATATCTCAAGGGGAAAGTCTCAAACTCCCACTGAAAGAAATGGTAAGGATAGAAAAAGAATGGGGGATGAATTAAGCACCATGCCTTATTGAGTGGCATATTGGCATAGTCTGTTGCTCCCTCAGTGACTGTTTTTTGTAACACTGTTGTATTTTTGTGTTTCGGTAGTTTGTCATAATGTATTATTCCTTCTTTCTTTTTTTGAGATGGAGCTGTAATTGATAAACTGTGGATAGTAATATCTTGAATTATTCTTTGGGTCGAGAGGATGTTCCTTTTTCCATTCTAAGTTTGCTGTTCAGAGGCCATTGGTTTCCCACTCTTTTCTTCTTTCCTGCTTACCAAAACCATAAGCAGGATCTTGCAAGTTTTGTGGATAGTTATGTGGGTTTTATCTTGGCCATGGTGTTTCTGAAACTCTGTGATAGTCCACATACCATTTGGAAATACGGTGAACGTACCACTGTTTGATGTTTATGTCCTCAGTTACATGGATTTTTCAAGAAATGGTTCACTTCTGTAATCGGACAAGCTAAGAGCAATGTACTGCCTGTGGGGAGAGGTGTTGTAGAAGCGTGGGCTTAATGATGGGTCTCTTTAGAGCACAGAGCCTTACTGAGAGACATCCATACCCTGGGCTTCATGCAGTGTTGCAGCATTTGTTATACTCCTGAGTCTCATAGACTTGACACAACCGGTCAGTGAGCTGATTAGCTGTGTCTTTTGTATGCTGGAGACAGTGGGAAGGGAACCGTTGAGTTCATGGTTTTGCAGATGTTGGAGTAGGTGGGCATGAAGCTTGGAGGACCATTCGCTGAATTCTGCATGTGATATTCAAGACTTGACAAAGTTAGTCTTTCTGATGGGAAATCTGTCACTATTTTGTTTTTGCCCTTACCGTGTTTAAATCTTGTGTTCTTTAACACAGTTCAGTTGATACGGTGGGAGAATAAACATACAAAGGCCTGTGTTACACTTAAATTCAGAAATGAGAGAAAATGTAAATGTAATTAGCACTACTACAACTCCATGAGTAGAAGAAACATCTCATACTCCTGGAATGTTGATTGCCCCCACCATTTCAACAATTGCATAGATTTGTTTGCAACACTTTATGCTCTGCTAAATGCCACCAATTGAGTTGCAAAAAGCAAGGCAAAAATTTCCACTTCTGTAATTCTATGATAAGAAGAATGAATGGTTAAGATGAGATATGGCTAAGATGAGCTTTCATGCCTACTAACCTGACCTCCTTGATAAACTATAGATTATTTTAGAATTATAGTAAAATAATTTTAATAAATTCAGAAGGTGTATAACCTTCTGAAAAAAATCAAGTTCCATATTCATTCATGAAGTCATAATCTTCAGTCTTAGGCTGTCTTCATGTGTGAGTGGTTGACAAAGCTGAGGTTTAGATACTGCATTTATGCTTGCTATATCCCCAACCTGTATAGATCTGTGCTTCTAATTCTGACTCTCTAGTGATTTGAGCAGATCATACACTGCAGTTGTGCACTGTGGTCTCATGCCAAGTGACCTGCAGGTCAGCATATTTTTGGGCCAGATCACAAATTGAGTAATCCAGTCTTCTGTCATTCTTGTCACTTTATTTGTATGTATTGTGACTGGCTTTTACACACTGTAAACAGCACCAGTGGAGTGACTGTGCTTGTTATATAGAAGAAGGGTTGCTATAAAAATGACTAGAAGATGATATGTGGCTAGGGAATGAATATCACTCATTCCCAGTGAAGTGTAGTGCATGGATGGACAGTGCGTCATGCTGATAATGTCCATGTAAAAGATGTATCAAGGGATGAGAGCTAGAAAGATGAAGAGTATTTTGAAAGGCAGAGGAGAATGAAGCTGAGGTTATACATTTACTGCAAATTCCGGGAGCTAAGGAGTCTTGCTTTTCCTTACTGCTGTTAGAACAGGCCACTGCCACCTGTGTCCTGCTGTGTTCTTAGCTTGTATTCCTGATGGGAGTGAGCAGCTGGGGCTGGATTCACTTGCTGAAATGTATGTGTTTACTACCACTTGGGATGCTGCAGGGCATCTGGCTGCTCATGCAGTAAGGTTTGAGTCTCGCCCAGATTACTTTTTTTAATGTCAGCTGTGTGTGGATGTCTTGGATGTACTAGGGTGTCTAAGATACCAGTAAGTGCCTATAATTTGGCACTTGAACTTCTAGTTCCTCGCTTGTTTTATTTCATTGATGTGTTATATTCATGTGTGTGCATCAGATTTAATTTCTTATTGTATTGCAGATTTATAGTAGTTTGAAATTATGATTCTTTGCTATGCTTAAACTCTGATCAGTCAGTTATGCTATGGTTTATTTCTTGTTACAATGGTGAAAAAGCTAGCGTACCTTGTATTTGTTAAGCAAGTTTTTTGAGATTCCTCCATTTCAATGGGAATAAGAAATCTTGAAGTTGTATCGTTATTTAGTATTTATTTACTGCTAATTATAAGGGGGACATACAGATTTTCCTTTGTCTTCAATCAGAAGGAATGTATGTCCTTACCTGTTCCATATGCATGTAGGAAGTGCAGCTTTTTCAGCAATACTCTCCTCAAATTCTGATTGGAGATTTTGCTCTGTGTGTGTGTGTGTGCTCGTGTGTGTGTAATTTTTTTCCCCAGATTTCAGTTTTTATTCACGTGCTGTAGTGAAACGTGTCTGTTTGAGCCAGTAAAATGTCCACATCTGTTCTTTTGTCATCCAGTTATGAGAATTAAAATCATGTTGTTTCTCAAGAATTACAAATATGTAGAATATTACAAGAGGTAATGAATCTTGAGATGATAATAATTTTCATTGCAACCTGATGTCCAGGGTCCAAATGCTATGACTTCAGGCAGATTGAAAGTGATCTCTTTGAAAGAAAAGTTGAGGTTTTGTAAGCCAATTCTTTTGATGGATAATTAATGAGGAGAGGAAAGGAAGGCAGGCTTTCTGACATCCTGCTTAGTTAAGCATTTATGTTGCTTTAAACACTTGAGTACTATGTGAGTAACTCACATTTAAATTAAATGTATGCAGTGATCAGTTGTGGCGTGTTGACCAGTTTGAGGTTTGTTTTTTGTTTCTTTTGTGGTTTGTTTAGTTTTTTTTTTCCCCCTCAGCACTAAGAAAACTAAATTGTAACAAAATACGAATAACATAACAATTAACTGTTTTAATAGATTTGGCTCAAATGTGTTCATGAGTGCTCTTCGGTTGGCAAACTGCAACATAGCATAACATTATTTTTAGGTCCACAATTGGGACATTATTAAGCATTTCTTTTAGAAGAAAAAGAAAATTCCGTTCACAAGTATGGTGTGTGATATTTAAAAAGCAGGAGGCTATTAAAATTAGGTATCTTTAGCTATACAGTTGAGTCTTTCACTTTCAAATAGATTAACATGTAATTATCGTAGAGACCTCTAGGAAAATTTTCATATTCTACAATTATACTTTTTGATTCCTTGTTTTGTTTTATTTCTGCTTAGTTTGCTATGTATTACTTAATAGGGTGAGGATTAATTTTCAGTTTCAATTTTAAACTTAGGGTAATAATTTTATGTCCTTCACCTGCTGAGTCTGAGATATAGAATAAAAGTATCAGAAAAAAGGAAAGAGAGAACTGTGGAAATTTTAAACACTGTGTTCTTAATTCACCTTCTCAGCTCGCAGAGAGTACCACCTGGCAGTATCAAGCAAACTGGAGGATTTTTTTGTTGCTTTTTTTTTCCCCTGGTGTTAGCCAGATTAACACTTTCCAAAGCCCAATGGCTTGTCTTTCTGCTGTAATACCTTTCTTGTGTGTTTTACAGGTCTCCAGGTTTATTCAACTTTTTTCCATAAGTGTCATTGTTCAAGAAGCCTTTGCAAAGAGTAGTACAGGTGCTTTATTTTGTTTGTTTTCTTTCATTTTTAAGCTAAGAGGTTTTTGTGAACCATTTGCTGCCCTGTTAAGCAGTCCAGACAAGTAAGTAGGGTCTTTAGCTGATGTTATGGCTCAGCATCCCTTCTAGTTACTGAAGGGGAACATGGAGGAGAGTGTTCTGGCAGGTGGCAGAGCATGTCTTCTGCATCGCTGTGTGTTCACATGATGGTAGGTGCAATGATGGGAAACGGCCCCTATGTATCTCATTTGATTTCAGATCGGAATCATCTGCTGACCTCAGGACAAGCAGATTTCTGTGATTAAGTGGCAAGCATTTGTCAGACTGCAGGGGAGATCTTCACATACATTGTAGTCATGGGTTCTCCTTTCTTCAGTCTTTCTTCATAGTATCTATGTTAAAGCTTGAAGTTTAAACTCTGTTGCATACTTCTTACAAATTCAGAAAGTGAGGCTACAAATTCAGAAAGTGAGGCAATGTCTGCATGAATAATTTTGCTATTTTATTGTCACTATAAAGAATATTTTTACATGGCAAAGGACATGTTGATAAGTGAAGTCCCTAATTTCTCTTAATAAATCTCATAAGACCAACTACGTTCTTTCCTCACTTTAGCCTTTTGTTGCTAAACTAATAATAACAAACATACCTTTAGAGATATAGAAGGTAAAGACATGCATGAGAAGGAAATTAAGGCATGGTTAACAGCAGTAGCTAGCGTTTCAAAGGAGACTACTTAAAAAGATAAATAGACTGGTAGAAAAGCCTCTGTTCAAGATCTTTGCTGAAATGAAGCCAAGAGTTGAAAGGACTTTTCTCCCCCATTTTAGTGTTAGATTAAATGTTACTGACCTTCTTTTTTCAAATATTTGTCTGGGGGAAAGACAGGAAGGATTGTTTGTTTGTATTATAAAAAAAAAAAAAAAAAAATTAGCCTGAAAACTAAAACCACCTTTGACATAGAAGCTGATAGTTTCACTGGCAAAATTCAGCCTGAAGTTTACTCTTGCCAGAAACTCCCTGGAAATACAAGTGGGTGTGTTCTGCTTGAGTAATCACATGTAAATGCAGAGGTGCCAGCGGCACTATAATAATGACTATAGTGTCTTTGAAGGCACTCTGAAGTTTCTGTTCAAAGACACTCTTAAATAATTAAATCTTTTTTTTTTTTTTCCAATTTACATGGAATATGTAATGACATCCCCCAAGTACCAGATTTCCTTCCCTTCTTTTCTTTATCATGCAAAGAATAAATAGAGTATTTTAATTAAGACACTGCTTGCTAACCTGTATAGTAAAGAAAAGTGATGAAAGAGCAGGTCCAGGTAGGTCTCTGTTGTGACCCTCAGTAACCTTTTCTTAATACAGAAGTGACAGCTTGAAAAACCTAGGTACCTCTGAGGTGATCTTAGAAGTCTGGCTTCCCCTCTGCAAATAAAGAGAGGCAATTTTGTTAACTTTGATATGCCCTCTGGCAGTTCACTCTGTGACCATTTATGTGGTCCTCCTTGTAAGATTGGCTGCTCAGCTGGCTGTATATGGTTTTAATCTTTTTTTTTTTTTTTTGGCAGATACTGAGCATCTCTATACAGTAGTGTTTGAAGAGATCTGCGGGCGTTTTGGAAAGACCTATACCTGGGATGTGAAATCATTGGTCATGGGTAAAAAAGCTCTAGAAGGGGCACAGATTATTCGAGATGTTCTAGATCTTCCAATAACCAAAGAAGAGTTATTACATGAAAGTAAAATGAAGCAGGAGAAGATATTCCCTACTGCTGAACTGATGCCAGGTGTGTTTCTTTTCAGTATGTATAAACTGTTTATGGAATTACTTAAAGGCTAACCAAGGTCTAAATTTTTAATCTGCCTTCCACAAAAAACAATTTCTCTTACAGATTCAGTTTTGTCACTCTTGTTTTAGCAAGTTTTACTCAAATCTACCTGTTATTTACCTGTTAAAGAGATATTTTACCTGTTAAAGGTTACTGAAAACTTTTTTTTCTTGTTTACTTGGAGAATAACTTTTTTTTTCTATACATTTTAAAAGAAGGAAAAAGACTAGGTAAACATGCATCAATTCTGTTTTGTAAACCAGATATTCTTTATAACTGTTGTTGGCAGCTGTGTAACTCAACAAGTTAATTTTCTTTGGCTATGAGCGTAGTCCGACTTTGTTAAGCACAAATACACTTTTAAATGTGCAGGCAAATGTATGAGCCCCTGGGTTCTTTCAGCTGTGCTTCGTCTCGCCTAACCTGAACATTGAAACTTAAGCATGGTGTCTGAGCCATCTGTGTGTCAAAGGAGAGGGAGGGTTTCTCAGATTACCTGTCCTAAGACAGGAAAGTTTCATCACCTTCTGAAGATACATGTCTTACCAGTGATTGCACAGGAAGCCCAAATGAATAGCTTAAACCAGGTACCGCAAGATAAACAAGTGGATGAATCTCATCTGTGGTGTGAACTCATACTTTTATATTCCATTACATTTACATCTGGAATGCTTAGAGAAGAATCCTCAGCCATGCAAAGACAGGCAATACCTAAAGCTAGGATTGCTGTTAACTTTTTGTACGATGTTAAACTTCCTGGAGCAAATATCAATAATTTATGAAGGAAAAGAAAAAGAGGAGGAGGGAGGAGAGGGGGAGGAATAAAAAAAAAGTATTAAAAGTGAAATAACCACGTCACTGTAACAAGTCTAACTGTTATAATTTTTTCTCTTTGAATGTGTGCTTGTTTGTTCTGACAATCTCTACAGCGCATTAATGATGTTTTAATTTTTAGATGCTTTTTTTATACCTAGTTTCATAATGCATTAAAAGGATGAAAGTTAAAAATACGTGATATGTTAGGAATAAATAACAAGCAGCAAAAGTAAAAAGTGTCATTTTTTTAGGCAGCTTAAAAACTTGAGCATTTTGTGCAGCCAACTTAGTTATCTCTCTGATGTCTTTTATATGCAAGATTTTTCAGATTGCATCTTTCTCACTTATAGATCCCCCTAAAACTGTAAGCCTAGTTAAACTCTCCAGGAAAACAAGAATGATGGAGGCATGTCTTTTTCATTTTTCATGTCAAACTTCTGGGACTAACTTTGCAGCTATATTTTTTGCAAGACAAGCAAAAAAAAACATAGTCTGGTCTTAGAAAATGCCAGATGGACAGACTGGGTGAAATGTTACGAAGCACAGGGAAGAGTCGCTGTAATGTAACAGCACAGGTAATAGATGCCATTAAGTGGATATTCTGTGCCTGCTGAGGATTGTGATAATGTGGCTGAGCTGGCTTGAACAGAGTTGCAGAGAGGTGATGGAACAGATTAGCTGAAGGAAACACGAAGTTTTGCACTGTTCCTTTCTTCAAAAAGTGAATTCTGGGCTCACTGAAGCTGGGCTATTATACATGAAACAAGCAAAATTCTTACTGGGACAAGCAAGTAAACATTTTTATCATCACTAAAATTGTTCAACTGATTATCTTTTCAGTTAAACTAAATATATTAACTCTATCCCAGCCAAAACCAGGACAATGTGATAACTTTCTTCAGGCTATTTACTAAAGCAGAATTGATGTGAACTTAAATACCTCATGTTCACTGGCCATTGTGGGGAGGAAAGGCAGCCTTCGTCACTGAAGTAATAGGATCTGTGCTTTACTTGGTAGCAGCATATGAGATACAAGCTGAATTGCTATGAATTTTGAGAAAGCCGGGTTGATGTTTAATCTAGAAAGAAGTGGCTCCAGATACCTACTATTTAGTTTCTTTAAGGACTGATCTGTTCTTTAATCTGATAACCAGATTTTTTAATCTGATACTTTTCTTCTGTACTTTTGTATCTTCTGAGGATATTTATTAATGTAATCCTCATGGATTTTTTCTACAGCCTCTTCATGTTCTTTAATTAAGAATGGGCTTCATGCAGATGTTGTGTAAGATGTGAGACTGTGGTGACATTTTGAGTTTACACTGTTCTCTGACTAAACTGATCTTTGAGGTAGTTAGAGGTAAATGCAGGAAAGTGAAAGTTAATTGTAATATTTATTAACTGTGTAAGATGACACTGACATGCTGAGTCTCTCGCCATCTTTTGACAGTTAATAGGCAGGTGAGGTTCTATTTTTCAATCAATTTCTACAGTTTTTCCAAAAAGTAAGATTCAAATTTGGTTTGGTGGAGAGAAGTTCTGAATGATGACCAACGATATTTGAAAGTTACTCAAGCAAAGCAGCACTTGTTTTTGGACATAGAATGAGCTATGCACATGTTTTTGCCAGCAATGATGACTTTGTTGATTCCCAAATCAAGTAACTGACAGGTATGTCGGTGATGGTTAAGCACGGTGTGGAAGTCGTATGAATATACAATTGGCAAAGCAGTTCTTTGCCTGACAGGCTGTATCACAGCCATGGCACTTAGTGTATGACAGTTCTGAGACATTAGTGGCTGAAGATGGAATTTTGACTATTTCAGTATGGCTGAACTGACTGATAAGTTTCAATACATTGGGCTGTGGTCAAAATACAGATTTCATCTATGAAGAGGATATATCTATTTCTACAATGGAATTTTCCAGTAACTATTTGAGAGTTTTTCACAGATAGATTTATTTTCAGTTCTGAAAGAGTCTTAGGGAAGGCTAGTTTTGATTTGGTGGAGACAGGAATTAATCCAAGACAGTGCTGACAAAATGACAGGGCTGCCACTTGTGCTGCTTTTCTAAATATTTCTGTCAGAGAACAGACATTATCTGCAAGACTAACATAGTAGGCTTTCTGTTTCTGCAAATGCAGTACTACATTGCAGGGAAGTGGGTCTTCAGAAGAATAAGGAGTGCTGTTTACCTATGCATGTATAGGTGTGCTTTTGCTTAATATAAACCCACAATGTACACAGAGACAGAAACAGTTACACAGCTCCCAACGGTTACTGTAATCATGTCAAAGTTATAAAATTAATGTAATTCTTTCATAGCAGTCTCTGTTTCTTGGCTCATCATGTCACAAAACACAGATCCTTAAGGATTGTGTGGCTGTGTATGCCTTTCAGATGTTTTCCATTCCTGGGTCATTTTCATGATAACTGGGATTTCTTTGTTGCAGCTCCTGTTCAGCCAGTGCAGAATGTGATGTGCAAACTATTTTCCAGTTCAAGTACAGTTGACTGTCTCTTGCCAACATGAGGAGGTAGTTTCATATCTGAGTTTTAGTACCAAATGAAGCCAGTCAGAAATCAGAAGAAGAGAAGAAAGAAAAAGTTCAAGTTCCAATGGCAACTGACTCTAAAGTCATATATAATTTTTTCTTGAATGGTTCCATTCAACCAGCAGGCTAGTTTGCTTAGCTATTGTTTCCTTGATTCATGTTGTGCCCTTAACAGTTAAACAGACTTCCTGCCATGTTATCTTTTCTTTTCCTTGCTATTATTGTTTTAATGGTAGGAAAATCTAGTGAGTCCATGCTGGGCTCAGTGAGCCTGTAACCCCTAGAGATCAGTCAATTAGCTGCAAACTCAGAATGATGCTGTCTGTTTGGCTGATTTCAAACATTTGGCCTTTGCATTAAGTCCTAAAGGATTGCAACCCAAAAATGCTTCTACCAGGAAGTCAGCAACACAGTTTACAGAGGTTGTGAATTGTGTAAAATTTAGTACTCATATTTTTTCCATGGCCATGCATGTGTCAGTATATCCAGACTAAAATGAGATTATCGATTTGGTGAACAGGGAGTCTCTGCCACCAGAAGGAACTTTGGTACTTTTTGGAGAGCAATGAGATGAGAAGATAGAATTCTTTATTAATAGCCAATTACCTTCCAAATTTGGGAGTAGCTTATTAGTTTCCACCTCCACTTGTAACTCAGTGAAAGGATAACGTACCATTGCAGACAGCATTTTTCAACAATGTCTCAGAACTAAAAAGAAACGGGTGGATCTGAGAGTTATGTTTCCATAGTCTCATGAAATTCAGAAATAGAATAGAATAGACTATTTCAGTCGGAAGGGACCTACAGCAATCATCTAGTCCAACTGCCTGACCAATTCAGGGCTGACCAAGTTAAAGTATTCATGGCAATTACACCAAGTGGTGGATAGCTCCACCTCTGTCATGCTGTCACCTTCACAACAGCAATGCTGACTTCGCTTGAGGATTGAGAGCAAGTGCAGATAATGAATAGTGCTGTGCTGATGGGCTTGCAACTGTTGTAGCACACCAGACTACACAAAAAACATTTTTAAATCAGTTTGTAACTTAAGTGAGCAGACAGATGCTTCTTCTTCTAAGTGTGATTATTTTTTTTTCTTTCTTTCTTGGGTGCTTTTAGTGTTCAGAGGCTGCTGAGGTCTTTTACCATAGAATTCCTTTTATGAACTTGAAGGATTATCATCAAATTGGCTAGAAATCCAGCCAACTTGATAAAGTTCTGAGTGGTAATGTTAGCTTTTCTTTAATCAAAGAGAGTGATGAAATCTTGAAGAGCTTTAAGTTTGGTCTGATATCTCATTCAATGTAGGAACTGTAAATGATTTTGAAAAAGATGAGCATTCTTTTCATACAGAGGCTATATTTATCCTTAAGATTTCCATTTGTGCACAACTGGACATAAATCATGAAGACATGCATAATGCATATACACAGTTAATTTAAACAATGCATGGAGCACTTTGGTTTCCTTTAAGTCTTTTTTTCTCAGCAGTAAATCTTTTCTTCCAAATACACACTGAACGCTCTCCGACAGCTTGTTTTGTGTAACGTTACAGCAAAATGAAGTGGACTTGAATATGGGTGTCTGAAGAGCCTTGATTCTAGTGCCCCAGAGGTCAGGTGTCCTCTGTTCTTATGCTGTTACTGTGAGCAGGAAGCTAACTGTGTCTGTGCAGTGGTGAATGAAGAGCAGCACTGTGATAAACGTATATGAAGATCTTACAGGGAGTGCTGAAAGTCTGCAAAAAGAGTTCGAAGTTGTATTTGGGCTCATAATATATGTGCAAGCTATGTGAATAAAGACCATCATGATCAGTATAGTTCTTCCAACAAAAATTTCAGTGCACAGGGCAAAAGTCTGTTGATCAAGGCAGCGTTCTCTAAAAAAGTCTGTAGCCATGTTGTTTCTTCTGCAGAACGTGCTGCATCTCAGCTACAAGACTTAGCAAGTATAGTTATATTAGGACGGGCTACATAGTGTAGATGAGTTCCAAAAGCAGGGAAAGAGAAACAAAACATGCACATACACCAGTGAAGGAGAAGGGAAACAGGATAAAAGAGGTAGTAGATTAACTGACTAGTAAAACATGATACGAAAAGGAAAACAAAAATGAGTATTTTTTTTGACGAGCGTAAGTAGCCCAGATTAAATAAATAAATAAATAAATTGCTACTGTCACCCCCACCCCCCACCCCAAAAACTCAAGCACATATAGACACAACAAAAATACATAGGGAAAGATTTGGTTGCCCATGAAGTACAGGGGTTTTTCTCCATTAAAAAGAACTTTGTGGCATGTTTCAATACCCCATCCCATTTTTCAAAGAAGCACATTTCTTATAAAAAAATTTAGGGAGAGAATTGTTCCTTTGGCTTATAATTACAGTTGAGAATAACATAAATGAGACTAATAGTACTCATGATTAAATTGTCAAATGAGAGTGGCCTGTATAGCTTATTGAAGTAAGGAGAATGAGTGTCTTTTCAACAATTAAAATTAACTGGAGACCAAATTACATATTACGATTACAAAATACAGACAAAACATAAGAATAGCATAGGAATTTAACTGGGTAAATTATCAAATAAACAGTAACTAACTGGGGAGGGGGTAAGACAATTTAATAAGTAAAATGTCCTAAATAACTCACTTTTTCTAAAGTATTTCTGTAATCCCCAAAACTGTATCAAAGGATACACAGCAGTTGTAGATAGCAGTGATGATGTTACTATAATCATAATTATTTGAGGCCTATGTGAGAGAAGGTTTTAAATGAGAAGTAAAAGTAATATCTTTCATTAAATTAACTGAACTGTGGAGAATCTTTGGGGCATAGAAAGTCATCTTCATATCAGTTTTAAAATACCCATTTGCTATTTTGGGGTTTTTTAAGAGTTCACATGTGTTTGCTGTCTAAAAAAGCAACTATGAAGAGGAAGGCACAAAATAATCATTTTAAGTCTATCCGAAACTGTTATCATTTCCGTACATGTAGCTTTTAGCTTTCTGTAATAGTTTAGCTTGAACTTTCACTTGAATCTGAAAAGTGAATCTATGGAAACTCTACAATATAACCTGATTTCATTGGCTACTTGATGTTTGCATTTAATTAGTATAAAGACTATGCTGTATTTGTGGTGTTTTGTTTGTTTTGGGTTTTTTTCCCCATTATTTACTATCTTGAACTAAAGTAATCCTATGTTATACTATTTCTCTGATTATTAGATGTCCGACAGTGTAATTGTTTAAATAAGGACAACACTCATTTGGAAGAATATAAAGTATTAATGTATATGATAGCTCTCTGTTCCAGCCTGCTCAAAATGGTCTTAAATTGGTTAACACCATAGCTAAATTAGTTGGAAACTATAAAGGAATATTATCTATGATGCTTGGTGCAGAACTGAAACCCCTGTGAGCTGTTTGGGTTTTGTTTGAGGGTGGAAAAAATGGGGATGTGTCTGCTAAATGTCCTTCCTAGCAGAACATTTTAGCTTTCAAATAACAATTTTTTAAAAAGACATAACACACACACACTGTCTTCTCTACTGCCTGCTGATTTCCTGGTTCTCTTCCTGGGATTGCATAATGGTTAATGGTTAAAATACTATTAATTAGAAATTAGATGTAATTAGTACCTAGGTGGCACCCAAGGAAGGACTAAAGAAATGCAGGAGAGATATGGTACCCTGGATGTTCATGAAAGGATTTGCCACTGAAAATGCCACTGTTTGTTTATTTGAGGCCTTCTCAGCCAGGTAGGACCTCCTGTAATGTAATTTCATAAAAGCTACCTTGTAAATTTTAGGATACTAACTTCTGTGGTCCTATTTACAATGTATGCTTTTGCTTAAGAGAAGGCCTTGGGGAGTTCTGTTCATTTTTTAAGGCCTTTTTCTTAAATAGCTTATATTAATCTTTTTAGGATTGAAACAGACATTAGAAAAGACAGTGGGACTGTCTGTGTAGGCCTGGGCATTTATGTCACCTTGTTCCCGCACTCTGTGCTGGCAGTACACAAGCCAGCTGTGTTCCTGAAGCCGTAAGACTGCAGGACTTTGCCTGTGCTTATAAGACCATCAAACAGTGGATTTCCAGGTTAAGGTACTGGCAGAGTTTGGTGTGTGATTGTCTGCCTGATGGTGTGTTTATGCCTTCAAATGAATCAACTGCAAGCAGAAATATGAACACCAGAAATCATTCAACTGGTGAGCAGAGGAAACTGAAATTATGGTTCAGCGCTGAAGCGGCATGAATAATTCTCTTCCCTATCTCAGATGTTTGCCCAGTTTGTGATGGAGATCACTTTCTTTTGTATCTGAAAAACATTCTTATAGTCTACTAAAACATGTTCATAGAAACTTCACTTTAGGAAAAGAGAAAAATAAAAAAATGTTTTGTAAGACAAAAGTTTGGTCAGAGACCTATAGTAGAAAAAAAATAGAAGAGCTTTATATTATTTCCTTATTTGTCTGGAGGCATTTCACAAGAAATAGGTCTGGATCTGGAGTTCCAGAAGTGATATAAGTTAAGAACAGCATTCTCTTCGGTGGTAGACAAACACAAGAAAAGGGATGGTACAAAAATTTGAAAGTATATCAAATAAAATGTAGCACAAAGGTATGTGTTGTTCGCTGTTCTAAAGTATTCTGTGTGACACAGAGCTCATGTTTGTATAAAGCTAAAAGGAAAATAAAAATTCCCTTTGTTTTCCATTAATTTGAATTAGCTCTCAGGAGTTATTTCTTGTTAATTTTTACTTCATAATGAATAATGCATTTTGATTATAAAATGTGATAACTGAAAAAAAAATAATGTAGAAAACAGTGTTGTAGTAGCATATAAATAATTAGATAGGGACTATCATTAGATCATTTTAGCATAGCATTATTTGGTTTCCTGAAGTCTTGCTGTACATGTTTGTATTAGTCAATGAAAAGGAAAATGCAAGAGTTAGCCCAAGGGTTTTGTTGTTTGGTATAAATCTTAATTTTAGTTTGTCAGTTGATCCAATGTATTAGTCACCGTGGTTTCAGCTGAATCTAAGGAGAACAAACACCACATTGGGAGTCTAATAGAGGAATAATACTTCCTTTTAAAAAAAAAAATATATATATTATATATGTTTTTCTGCAATTTTCAGAATAAAAGTGCTGATCTCTTCCTTTAAAATATGTCTGTGGTTTCAGAAGAAATAACTCCTTTCTGTTGGTTTAGTTTTTTTCTTTTCCCAAAGTTGTCAACTTCATTGATGTTTGTGATTAATGAAGTTTTAAAGACGCTGACATTTAAAGTTGATCCTTCTTCTTTTCAGCTTCTGGAACTAAACCCAGCTTACAGTTCTTTTCACCTATTTTTCTTTCCAACAGTCACCGGTAGTTAACTATTACATTTAGAATATGGTAAGCTTCTGTGTCTCTTCTAAAACTTAACATTTAAAGAGAGAGGAAAGAAACAGTATTTACCTTTTTCATTATTTGAAATGAAAGAGTACATTTGGAAATAAAGCATAGCAATGTGCGATATTTGTTCCTGATTTTTTTTTATGATTACTTGAAGAATTTATGTTGTACTGCCTAAGATTGTTAATGCATGTGTACCACATTAGAAGTGTACCCTTATGCTGGAAAAACAGAGATCCTTATTTCTTTTGATCTTTTTTTTTTTTTTTTTAATCAAAGATGCTAAAAGAAAAAAAAAAGGAAAAAAAAAAAGAGAACTTGCTGCATGTGGCTACACTTTCAGTAGGACAGGTGGAAGATGGTCCCAGGAAGTCTAGCAGATAGGTCCCTCTGTGATGGATGGGCCTCGATCCCTTACATGGTAGCTACAAGTAAATTAGAAGTTAGCAAGTTCACAGGAATTTTCACCATACTTCTTCACAGCCATTGAGTTTTTAATTGGTTGGTTTCTGATGTATCTGAAGTCTTCATTTGGATTGAAAAATCTATGTAGCTATAGGGGATATAATAACAAAGGATATGGCAGGGGAAGTTCCTTACAGATCTTTAAAGCAGTTCCCCACTTCCCCTTCTGTTGACTTTTTCAAAAAAGCACAAGAAAGATACTAAGAAAGATATCTTCCTAATGAATAATCATATGCTGAATTAGTACAATAATTGTGTCAGTAATTTGATGTGGTGGCAAAGTGTCTAGAGCTATACTGGTGGTAATTGATGCAAACAAAAGTGGATTTTGTTGATCTATAGGTTTTACAAAGAAATAACAAACCTGGAATGAAAATGTTTTTTCAGCTGCTACTGTCTTTAGCTTGTTAAGCTATGCTAGCTATTCTTCTGTATGAAATTTAATTTTTTTCCATGCAGCTGAATTTCCCCTTGTTTTGTTTTTTTTTTTTCTCATCTATCTTGCTACATTTACTCATACACAAATAATAATTTTTTAAATGGCATATTTTTATTAAAGTGCATTTTCTGAATAATGTAAATCTTTGCTCTCTGGAGTTATTAGGGACAGCTGCATTTTAGCTCCCTCATAGCGAGGGGAGCCAAAAAGAGAAAGTAAACACACACATGC
This sequence comes from Pelecanus crispus, assembly GCF_030463565.1. Taxonomy (NCBI): domain Eukaryota; kingdom Metazoa; phylum Chordata; class Aves; order Pelecaniformes; family Pelecanidae; genus Pelecanus; species Pelecanus crispus. The sequence continues at coordinate 146,198,405 of NC_134643.1, forward strand.
ACACATTTACACACAGAAATCATGACGTGTGCTGGAGGAGTATAAGAGAGAACCCTGAAGAAATAATCTTTCTGCAATGGTGCTTTTCTGTGGCTGGCTACCTCCAATAGAAACATAGAATAAACATACCCTGTGACAGATGAACTGAAGCTGTGATGCAATGGGACTTAAGAAAATCAGCTATTTGAAAAGAGCATAACTTTAGAGAAAACTAACTATATCATAGCAAGGGCATAGGAGATAGGAAAAGTCTTCTTACTTGTGTATATTTAGACTTCTTTGTATTACTACACACATGATATGCTAGCCTTGCTAAATGTTGCAGATTATTTAGAATAAATTCATTTGAATGGATGCATTTTATTTTAAAAAAAGACATTTAGGCTACTGCTTGACATTAAGAGATCTTCATACTTCCATTATTTTAATAGGGACTTACTTCACATATTTCAGAATGAAGACATAATCTGTATCTGAAATAAAAAGTTACTTGTATTTAGCATCATATTTCAGTGAGAGGACAGAGTATAGCATCGTTTGGGAAAAAATGCACTTGCTTATTATTAGTATAACCGTTTAAGGGGGCATAGGAAGGCTTTTAAATGGGTGGTGCATTGACATTAGAGGAAGAGCAACACTTACTTCTGTCCAACTGGAAATCTAACATCACAGAAGTACATGCATTTATAGCTTAAAGGCTGTCTTCAAATACAAGCATGGTTCTGGAAATGACAGTTATTAATTGGTTGATTTGATTCTGGAGAATAGGGAAGAAATCTGCGGAGGGCCACATCTACAGGTCGTATTTCCAGATAGATGGGTTAGCTAATGCACCTCTTTACTATCTATGCACTTTATTATCAGTAGTAATTATAACTTCTCAAAGTTGGACATATGACTATACTTGGGAAAAATGTATTGCAGATAAGATTGTTGTTTATACCGTTGTCAAAATGGAGTAATGGAGCAGAAAGGCTGGATCACACTGAAATGCAAATCAGAGCTGCTGGGGTGGCAAAGGCAAGAATTAAATGGACATGAGGAGTAGGGATGTTTTGAGGGAGCAGGAACCAGACATAAGTATGACAGTGAATCGGGAGGAAGGCAATACGATTACTTTAGTATAGCCAGGTGTGAAAAGTAGAATAAGAATTCATGCAGTTGGAAGATGAAAACAAAGAATTGTTCTCAAGTTGGTTCAAAGAGCCAAAAGTCAACTGGAGGCTTATCTACCTGAAACAAATATCCTGTGTCCAGCACAGTTTGGATTCTTGCCAAGAAGCAGAACTGAAATGATTTTGCAGATATGGAGGGATTTTCATTTGTGTCTTGGTAAAGACTGGATGTCCACTCTGATTCACCATTAGACACTGCTAATTGTTTTGTCATTTAGAATGCTGCAGTGAAGAAGAATTGAAACCTCTGCATAGGAAACTTAAAACTTGCACTGAATAATGAAGTATGTTTCCCTCTTACACACTTACGCAGACTGCTGTGTTTTCACTGTTCCCTGCATTAACCTTCCCTAGAAGACTAGATCAGATTGGAGTTTCTACCCATTAGGCTCGAGGTGTTCATTACTCTGCGTTCACAGCATCAATAGATAAAGCTCTGGTATTGACAACTGTGACTGACAGCTCCCCTCCTCTGCCCAGTGTTGCTTGCTTTAGTAATTGCAAAAGAGAGAAACTGAGCTCTCTCAGGGGCTTGTTTAAGCCAGTTGGACACCTGCTTCAGAAATTAAAACTCTACCATTCAGTGAGAAGAGTATATTTCTTTGACTTTGATTCCCCCCACCCCCCCTCCCCAGGAGCATAAGTCTGTGTATAAAAGAAAATGTTCCCCTTTGTGCTTTTCTCTCACTTACAGAGAGTTTGAAATAATAAACATACATAATGTTGGGGACATTGCTTAATGAGTTTCTAGTGGGTGTACTTATGTGATGATGTTGAACCCATTTTTGGCATATTTTGAGAAAAGCATCATTTGATGGCAGAACAAGTATATACCTTGAGGAATGTTCCATGATTTTTGTGTGGAGAAGGAATGTTTCAGATATAGCAAGAATTTTCTTCTACACTAACTGATTGAAATAGGTTGCTATATTCCATAAGACAACATTGTTGAAAAACTGCTAAATATATTCTAAGTAATTGTAAGTAGGTATAAACCTTAATACATATACCTATATATTTACACATATATATAAAAAATAAAATATATATATATATTTGTCTTGCAGGGGTTGATAAGCTGATCCGTCATTTATACAAACACAACATACCCATAGCTGTTGCCACCAGCTCAGCTGAAGTGACATTTCAGATGAAAACAGCCAGACACAAAGACTTCTTTGGTCTTTTTCATCATATTGTGTTGGGAGATGACCCTGAGGTGAAGTGTGGCAAGCCACAGCCTGATGCATTTCTAGTTTGTGCAAAGAGATTTCAGCCTCCTGCACCTCCAGAAAAGGTAAGAAGGGGAGGGAACAAATTAACTGGAAAGGTAGGAGTATCCTGTTTGGGTATTTTTTTTTTTAATGTGATAAATACTTAGATTAAGATTCAATATAAACATAAAAATCAGCAACCTCTGTTTTCAAAGATGTTTATACTGTTGAAGCAAGAGGTTGTTGGAAAGCATCACTTCCCCCCACTACATATAATATTTGTAGTGCAGGTTGCTCTGATTTACTACAGGGTAGTGTGCAGTAAGAGGAAAGTGTAATGATTTTCCTCTCTACGCATAAATCTGCAAACTTAACTTCACTACTCAAAGTTTGGAAACAGTTATTTAAACATAGATCAGTTTGTTTTTCATACATTCATGGCTGATTTACCTCTTAAGTGTCTAAACACTAAAGATACTTCTTTGTAAAGAGGGCATATATTTTTCCTAAGCCATCTCTTTCCTCTTGCATTCTAAATCTCTGAAGTCATAATTCTTGTTTTCTGATTTAAAACCGATCAGTTTGAGCAATGTTTCTCAAATAGTAGAGGCGTTTAGTTTCTCTCTCTGATATATAATGTTCCAAACTTGATTCTGAAATAGAAATCTCTAGGTACAATATTTGAAAGATAAATTGAGAGTTAGTTAAAATAATGTTTTTGCTTTTATTTTAAATTAAATTGCCTTTCTCCTTAAAATACTTTTCTCACTTGTCCATCCTGTGTGGAACTTAAGTTCTGAAGTTTTGGAGTTTAATTACTGCAGAAAAATGCATTACATACTAATTTTTAAGGAACAACTTTAGGTGGATTAGACTGCGATTGCTGTTTTCTCAGCAGGATTATCAAGGAAAAAATGACTACACAAATACATTCAGAATGATTAGCTAAGATTCTTCAGCCTTTCATAATTCAAGTTCTCACCCAGAGTCTAAATGCTATTTGTGTTGCCTGGGGATACAAAATGAAATAAGTTTGATGCAATGTGGTATACTATGAACAGTGCTAACCAAACTGGTTTTGGTTTTTGTTTTTGTTTGGGTTTTTTTTCTGTTGCAAGTTCTCCTGACACTCTGTGTATGTGCGTCAACTTCATTTGGAAACATAGAAGTTCAGAAAAGATACACCAAATGTATGGTATGCATACATAATCATGTTCATGCAGATGGCAGTTGTATGGACATGTTAGGTACTTCTGTGAGTAGGCCTTGTATGTATGGTACGTTCCAAATGTTGAAGAGTCTGAGCAGCAAAGCTGTAAATCTCACCTTAAAGTCAAGTCATTATGAATTTTGAACATGTTAATACTCAGTTGAGAGCAAATATTGGAAAGCAGCCCAGGGTTTTGAAGGAATTAAGAGGAGAGTTGAAAACAAGCTTAAACCACAGCTTAATGTTGCTTTCATATAAAATTATTCTTTCTTGCTTGATTATACGTCTAGGGAACAAAAAATCAAGGTATGTTCCTATAATGTTGTATGGTGTGGTTTTTGTGAAACGGGATGAGAGGTATGTAACACATACTTTTCAATTGGATGGAGGTGTGGCTGTAAGCTGCTCTGCAATTCTGAAAGTAAAAGAGCATAAAGTATTGAGAATTTATATAAAGCTGGGTCATGACTGGTATTGTATCTGAAGGAGAGGTAAGGAAATTGAATGTCAGAAGTGTTAATGACAAATTAAACTATTATTTCGTGTGAGGAGCCTAATAGTAATATCCAGAGGGACAGCTTTGCCAAAGCTCTTAGTTTATTTGGCTCTATTTCATAAAAGTCACAAGGTGGTAATAATTAAAAAGGACAAAAACATTAAAAAACCAAACCAAAACCAAACAACAACCAATAAAACAGTGACACTGTGTTGTAGATACTTTTATTTATTCAGCAGTAAGTAGCCTTAGCTGTGTTAACAATGAAAAAATATTTGAAGATAATAGTAGCATCTGTATTACACCTAATAATTTTAAACTTTAAAGGTATGTTAGACAAACAAAATTTGAGTGTTCATCGTAGTTTTGTATAGTTATTTTCTTTAACCTTTCTTTGGAGAAGAGCATAAATGTTTGAACCCATGCTTTTCCTTTATATGAAGTTTAACAGCATTCAGAGTTCCCTTAGTGCAGATAATTCAGCTGAACTTTTTTTGTTGTTGCATCTACAAAAGTCACAAATGTCAAAGTGTGGGAATTTAGCACAAGCACAGAACTCCCAAGAAGAAGAAAATCAAAACAGTATATGTGAAACTATCTGAAACATTCAAGACCAATTGCAGTGTAGTGATGGCATCTGCAGTGTTTAGTCCCAAGTGGTGAACTAATAGAACTAAAAGTTTGGATTTCATGTTAAAAATCAGTAACATGCAAGTTTGCAGCAAAATATCAGGAGGCGTAGGCAATGTCTGCATAAGCAAGTAATTGGACTCAAGAGAAACAGATTATTAAAGCAATGTATTTGGTGCTTAGGCCCATACATCTATGCTATGTCTGATTTGAATGTTTTCTGTTGGATTAGATTTACTCTTATCCCTGGCTGAAAGCTGTATAAGGAGCTTTATGTCCACTTAAGCATTGGTTGATATGCACCTGGAGAGGACTTCCACTTTAGCATCCTGCTAAAGCAACCTGCTACACACCAGAACTACTTAGTAGCAACTGAGGACTGTTAGATTTGCTTCAAGACTTCACTGCTGCTTCAAGCAAAAAATACAGTGTAGCCATAGAAGGCCAAATGGAGAATTCACTGTAGTGGCCATTCCAGCCTAACTGTTGCTGTGCAGGCATACTTCTACAAATAGGCAGTTCTAAAAATGGATATGATGTCTGCTTTACTGTCATTGAAGGATGTCATAATTGTCCATCTGGGAATTTCTTAAGTGTTGACCTTTTGGTTTGCAGTCTTTGGTTAACTAGGAACTTAATAAGCATAATGCTGAAACCATAGCACAGGAATTTTGAGGAAGACACACCCTGCAAATTCAGCCTAGGTCTTACTGTCTGTGGTGCCTGAAGTTTCATATGAACTTCCAACACAATGACAATGCACTGTCATATGAGTAATTAATTAAATCATTCAGGTAATCAAAATGTGATCTGCAAATTAAATACTAGAAATTTGGTCTTTTACTAAAATTTTTATTTTTCTTTTTAAATATATGCCAATTTCTGCTCTGAAATACGCAGATGCAACTCATAAGAAAACCAGCTGGAGCTGTACATATGTAGAAACAATGTGTGTTTGAATATTGTAGAATTTTCAAGCCACAATGTTCAAAACACTGTGTTCTTTTCCATACATTTTATTTAAACAATTGAAAAAAAAATGTTTCAAAGCATTATTTTTATTTGGGATTTTTTATTATTTTCCTACCTTTATATGATCATAATTTTGAAAATAAATCATTCCATATTTTTCTAGAATTAGTTACTTAGCATTTTACGATATTTCAGATTTTCACAACAGGAGTTCCTTTTAGGGGAACCTTTAAAATGTGCTGCAGAGGCAAAATTAGAGTTTCATTAGTGACACTACTGTGAAATTTGATAAATTCAGCTATATGTGCCGAGGGATGTCAAAGGCAACAAGAAGGGCATCTACAAGTACACAGGAGACAAAAGGAAGACTAGGGAACATGTGGGCCCATTACTGAATGAGATGGGGGACTTGGTTACCCAGGACACGAAAAAAGCTGAAGTACTGAATGTAGCAAGTCAGGAATGCCAGGTCCCAGCGATGAGGGAGAAGGGTTGGAGCAAGGAAGATGTACCCTTGCTGGGAGAGGATCAGGTCAGGGAATATGTAAGCAAACTGGACATGAATAAGTCGATCGGCCCTGATGAGATACACCCACAAGTGCTGAGGGAGCTGGCAGATGTCATTGCGAGGCCACCTTTGATAATCTTTGATCGATCATGGCCACTGGGAGAAGTGCCTGAAAGGCACTGGAGGAAAGAAAATGTCACTGCTATCTTCAACAAGGGCATGAAGGAGGACTGAGAGAACTACAGAATGCTCAGCCTCACTTCAATCCCTGGGAAGGTGATGGAGCAACTAGTCCTGAAAACCATTTCCAGGCACAGTAAGGACAAGCAAATCATCCGGAGTAGTCAGCATGGCTTCACCAAGGGGAAGTCATGCTTGACCAGTTTGATAAATTTCTACGATGAAAGGCCTGGCAGATGAGGGGAGAGCAGTGCCTGTTGTCTACCTGGACTACAGTAAGGCCTTTGACACTCTCTCCCATAAGATCCTCATAGAGAAGCTGTTGATGTATGGGCCAGATGAGCAGTGAGGTGGGTTGAAAACTGTCTCAACAGCTGAGCCCAGAGGGTGGTAATCACCAGCACAAAGTCTAGTTGGATGCCAGTGACTAGCAGTATGCTCCAGGGGTAAATACTGAGTCCAGTCCTGTTTATCATCTTCATTAATGACCTGATTGATAGGACGCTTGGCTGATGAAGAGAAAAGAATGCTCAGGAGGATCTTACTAATGTATATACATACCTGAAGGGAGAGTGTAAAGAAGACAGAGACAGGCTTTTTTCAGTGGTGCTTAGTGACAGAAGGAGAGGTAATGGGCAGAAACACAGGAGGCTCTGAGCACAAGGAAACACTTTTTTACTGAGGGTGACTGAGCACTGGCAGAGGTTGCCCAGAGAGATGGTGGAGTCTCCCATGTTGGAGATATTCAAAAGCCATCTGGACATGGTCCTGGGCAACAACCTCCAAGTGTTCCTGCTTGAGCAGGGGGGTTGAACCAGATGAGCTCCAGAGGTCCCTTCCAACCTCAATCATCCTGTGATTCAGTGATACACTTCACAGATTTGATTTGAAAAGATTTGAAAGAAAAATAAGGAAACAAAAGTGCTTTTGCTAAACAATATTTTTCTGTTCCATTTTGATTTAAAGGGCTCAAATTATTTAAAATCATGCTTTTGGAATTTATAAATATGTATGTACAAGGTTTCAATAGCAGGGGGACTACAGGGGTGGCTTCTGTGAGAAGCTGCTAGAAGCTTCCCCTATGTCCAATAGAGCCAATGCCCGACAGCTCCAAGACAGGCCCGCTGCTGGCCAAGGCTGAGCCCGTCAGTGACAGCAGTATAAGATATTTAAGAAGGGGAAATGGGAAAAAAAAAACCCAAAACAACAGGACACAAACTGCAGCTGGAGTGAGGAGTAAGCATATGTGAGAGGAACGACTCTGCAGACACCAAGGTCAGTGAAGAAGGAGGGGGAGAAGGTGCTCCAGGCACCAGAGCAGAGATTCCCCTGCAGCCCCTGGTGAAGCCCATGGTGAGGCAGCTGTGCCCCTGCAGCCCATGGAGGTCCATGGTGGAGCAGATATCCACCTGCAGCCCGGGGGGGACCCCACACCAGAGCAGGTGGATGTGCCCAAAGGAGGCTGTGACCCCATGGGAAGCCCACACTGGAGCAGGCTCCTGGCAGGACCTGTGGACCCATGGAGAGAGGAGAGCCCACGCTGGAGCAGGTTTGCTGGCAGGGCTTGTGACTCCATGGGGGACCCACACTGGAGCAGTCTGCTCCTGAAGGGCTGCACCCCATGGAAGGCACCCATGCTGGAGCAGTTCATGAAGAACTGTAGCCCGTGGGAAGGGCCCACGTTGGAGGAGTTTGTGGAGGACTGTCTCCCATGGGAGGGACCTCACGCTGGAGCAGGGGAAGAGTGCGAGGAGTCCTCCCCTGAGGAGGAAGGAGCGGCAGAGACAACGTGTGATGAACTGACCACAACCCCCATTCCCCATCCCCTTGCACTGCTCAGGGGGAGGAGGTAGAGAAATCGGGAGTAAAGTTGAGCCCAGGAAGAAGGGAGGCGTGGGAGGCAGGTGTTTTAGGATTTGGGTTTATTTCTTATTACCCTACTCAGTTTTGATTGGGAATAAATTAAACTGATTTTCCCCAAATCAAGTCTGTTTTGCCCATGATGGTAATAGCTGAGTGATCTCCCTGTCCTTATCTCAACTCATGAACTTTTTCATTATATTTTCTCTCTCCTGTCCAGTTGAGAAGGAGAGTGACAGAGCGGCTATGTGGCATTTAGCTGCCTGCCGGGAGTCCAGCCAGGGTCAACCCACCACAAAATATTAGCATATTAATTTTTGCTTTAAAAGAGTTTGTAAAAACCTTGCTGTTTGTTTGTTTCTGTGTGTATTTGTATATAAGATATATATATCAACTATAACTTTTCAGTGTTATCTTGAAACAATTTTGTTTCATAGTAACAAAAATGTTATTCTACTAAATTTATTTCAAATATGGCTCTAACTCAGAGGGTTTCAGACATTCCCATGCAAACATTTATACATACTTCCAATATACTGATGTCATTATAACCACATTAATTAATTATTTACCTACCTGAGGATGTTGCAGGTCAAGGCCTTTCTTTCCAGTATTTTGGTTGTTTTGCCTATAGCTTTTCTGTAAAATAAAGGACCTTGCTAGCAGTGTAATATAAAAACAAACAAATACCATTTATATCTATTGTTTAAAAAGAGGAAGAGGTTGTAGTAATACAAATGTTCATAACTCTCTTATGAAGAATCAGTCTGTTCTATTTAAAAAGTTCCAAGTGATGTAAATCATTGCCTTAATTTAAAACACTATTTCTTCACAGTTTCTTCCATTTGTAATTAATTAATTGATCCCATAGTTACGAATAATCTCTGTACCAAATCTAGTGAGAGCTCATTAAAATTTTTCAGACTGATTAAATGGCATTAGGATTTATGAGTCTCAGGGGACTTTTTATGTCATAGAAAAGAGAAGTTCAAAGAGAAATTTTTTGAGACTTTTTTGCTACAAAAGATGTAGTGGAAGAGTAATAGAGATTCAGAACATTATGACCATTTTGTAAGTTCAGTCTATATTGTACAAGGAAAACAGGGTGAAGGAGGCTGATTTAGCACTTAATGTGGCCATCATTATTGTGAGCTTGTGTAAAAAGGATGCCAAAAATCTATTTTTTATTTCTCATCCCTTCTCATTTTTTTCCTTTTTCTACTTCCCCCCCTCAACTGCATGACTTTTAGTGTATGCATGTAGCGTATGTATTTCACTTGCCATGGTTTTCAGATAAACAGTTGTTTTACTAGTGATGTTTCTGTTATTCCTTACATATACGTGGAGGTTGAATTTATTAAGTGCTTTAAATAAGGTACAGAAATTACAAAGGCATGAACAGCCATTCTAGGTAGTGTATTGAGCTATAAATTGGAATCCCTGCTGTTGAAATCATGTATTTTAGTCATCATAAATCTGCCCTTTCTCCATTTTATTAAGAAATTGACTTGCACTCTTTCCTGAATGCTTACAATTCACAAATCAGACATTTCATTTTAGAAATAACAAAAGCATTAAATGTAAAAATGTATAGACATTTTTCAGCTTAGTTCAAACCTACATCAATGGCTGCCTTTTCAACCTTGGCTCTAGTCTGTCCTTTGAATAGGCCTACATTCCCAATTTTTTCTCAGCTGAAACACTCTTCTAAACAGCTGTTCATGGTATAAACCATTCTGATTTACCCATGCTCTACTGTCTTATCTCCTTGGACTCACAATTTTTACCCGTTATTGTAGCATATTGCTGGATACTTGCTTCTCCCAGTGGTATAGCCTGCAATCATAATGGTCATAGTACACCTGACTTTTAAAACGTTAGGCTGCATTCAGTGGGACACATGAAGTAGAGTTTGTAGTAGATCACTGTTGTTCACATACACTGCGGTCTGTATGCAAGCAGATACAGCACATGCGAGCGGCCACTTACTGTGTGAAAAGGGATCAGTGTCACTCCACGACTCTAGCTGCCCGTGTGTTTTGAGATAGAAGGCAGAATTTGGGCTTTGTTTTCGGAAGCCACTTGACTTTTCTTGTCTGTACTGGTGTAATTATGGTTCATTCATTAATTCAAATTAGGCAGTTGATGGGTTAGAGCCAAAAAAGAACTCCTGTGTCACCTGAGTTGTTGGTGCCAATGCCTGTATAGACAGGCAGTTAGTACACTGACTGAAGATCTGGGACGTTTGAGTGTTTCTGGTTTGTGTGCTTTCTTGTTGGGCTTTTTTGGAGATAATTTCCTTGCTGCTTGCACAGAGTGCGCCTTTGGAGTCCCTTATCTGCAAGGTTGTGCTCCCTCAGTGTTCCTGTTAGCCTCATATCCTGTGCTGCACAGTGGCCAACTTCCAAACAGAGCAGAGGAGACTCTCTCTTGGCAACAGTGTCTTGTGTGGTGGGGATGGTGCTCCCTGGGAGGTGGTGGGACTGCTGAGCAACTGGTTCAGTGCCACGAGAGCTTGAAACCACTGCTGCTGCATACACATGGTGTGCTTAAGTTTTCAGCAAAAGCAGAGTTCACTCACTTGATGAGTTTAGATTACATATGGCAGATTTTACTGCTACTGTACGTGGGGTGATTGGGAGGTGAATCAAGTATGTAGCGTCATTTGTGTGTACCTAGATTGGTTTCGTTGTTCCATGCAGACATCGCCTTAAGTGTTGAGAGTGGATAGCAAGTGAAATCTGAAAGGGTATATCTGTTGGCTTGAGAACAGGACATTTCCACTTGTCTGCCTTCTAACTGAGATGAGGTGCCAAATTCAGTAGGAACCTCCCTTTCTGACTTCATAGTTTTTTGACAAATTAGGTTTTTGCTTTCATGTGTGCATCCAAAATTGCCCAATCTCAACAGCTTGTGTCTATTTCTCAGGAACTAAACATCTCTTGCAGTTAATCTTTTGTAAAGCATAATTGGAAAAGTAGTCCCAGCACATTCCTAAAATGTCAAGAAAAATTGGCTCCATAGAGAATATAACAGCAACCTGGGACTTCTGTTTTCTTTTTAAAGCAGATCATAGAATCACAGAACCGTTTAGGTTGGAAAAGACCTTTAAGATCATCCAGGTCAACCATTAACTTACACTACCAAGTCCACACTAAACCAATTAAGGGTAGACTAAACTAAACCGTGTCCCAAAGTGCCATGTCTACCCGTTTTTTGAATGCTTCCAGGGATGGTGACTCCACCACCTCTCTGGGCAGTCTGTTCCAATGCTTGACTACCCTTTCCATGAAGAAATTTTTCCTAATATCCAATGTAAACCTCCCCTGGCGCAGAGAGAAGAGAGGGTTGTCCTTATCTTGTCCACTGTGTGGAATACTTCCTCAAAAAATTGGGGAAAACAGCTTTTTGAGCACTCTTCGACTTGAGGAGTGCAGTCTTCCAGTTTTTGGGTTTCCATGGGGATTGTCCTAGTTACCACACGGTACACTAGCTGTTTGCTCAGGAAGGTTCTTGACTAGAACTTTTTCCTGAATTCATAAAGGCTTTACTTTTCTTGTTCTACAATGTGACTGAAGACTTATTTCTAAGTGGCAAGTTGTGATTTGAATATTTACTATGTGTTTCTGGCCTAGCTCTTGAATTCCTGCTACTGTGGGGCAGCACAAAATAATGAACAGCATAACTTTTTCTTACATTTTTTTCCCCCCTGCTGGAGAAGCTATTGATTGCAGGCAGACACTGGAGAAATTTAAAGGAATAAATTATTAATAAGTTATACCTTTAAATTGCCTATTAGTCAATTTAAAGTAAGTAGGTATTGAACAATGTCTTATGTGTTAAGACCTCCATCTTGAGGTAGTGCTAGAAGCTTACAGCTTGGGATGCAAAGATCACAGCACTCTAATGGAATGTACTTTTTATGTGACATGCTGCTGGACAGTCTGTTGGCTGAATCCTACACTTTCCTCAGCTTCTACAGAGCCTAAGCAGGTAGCCCCTAGTTGTGTCTATCAGGCTGGATCATGAAGTCTATGATTATGAAGCTCAGCTTCCAGCTTTGTAAGTTTAATGGACATGGCTGTAGAGGGAAGAATGTGAGATATTTCACCAGATCTAGCAGTCCAGGACTTCTGAAGATCAGTGTATAGACATGTATAGACACATGTACCTTTTCCCTAAATCCATAGTAGGCCACTATTTTATATTTACAAGACAATTAAAGGAAGGAGACAGTTATAAAGTTGTTTGTTTTGTTTTGTTTTCAGTTATCGTGCTCTCAGTTTACATGGTTGATTTTCTTACTCCCTCTTCTCCTGAGGCATGTGTGCTTGCGTGTGCGCACTGTCCCCCCACCATACTGGCAGTCTTTATTATATATTTGTGGAAGAAAAATGAGATGTTGCATGGCTTGAAAGTAATTTAGCTCTTAAGTGTTCCAGACGTTGCCCTTGTTACTGCAGTGCATGTTTATTTATGGATGTATTTGTCTTACGGAGATGAAAAAAGTCATTGAAATTCCATGCAAAAAATAACCCGGTCAAGGTTTGCTTTCACTTAATGTATCTGATTGGAAGAGGAAAGAAGGATTATAATTGGTTCTTAGTCTTTGGGGTACCCTGCTTGGGGGGTGGGGAGGCAGGAATAATTTTTTTTCCCTTGCATTGGTCTTGATAATGTATCAAGTAGCTGCTAAGGGACTTGATGAAATGTGATGCAGAATAATAAATTATGTTCTGCAGCCGCCTTTGCTTCTACGTGAGGTGAGTTTGTAAGCACAAAGAGACTGGTACACCTCCAAATTCTAAAAGCATTATATTCAGATTAGGAGGTCACTGGAGATGCATTGCTAATTGTTTTAGGGAACTCATTATGGGTATTATCACATATTAATTATGCATGGTAAGTAGTAAAAAAGAGGGGGGAAAATCCTTCTTTTATGATAAATTGCTCACTGAGTTATCTTTTCTTTCTTTCAAGACCTTGAGCGTTTTTTGGAGATGCTAAACAGAGCAGTCATTGAATAATTAGATTTTAATTAACAAGAATTTTCACAAAAAAAAATGTTTTCAGTGTCTTTTGGGTTATAGCAAGCATGAATAAATCCTCTTTCAAAAAGATCTAGTGCACTGATCCTCTCTGTATCTCAAGTTACCTTTGTAATCACCCCAGAGCTTGTTGTAACAATGCTTTCAACAGTTTCAGGACAAAGAATGAAGGCTGAAACAAAGAATTGTGTTGTTAGCAGTATTTTTTGGTTGCTTCTTTGTAAATTATTGTCATGGGGAGACATCTGCAAACTTGTGAAAGACTAAGGTCGACTATATGTTGTTTTAATGCACTAAGGCTGGGGGAGGGAGAGTTCATTTGTTTGGGGTTTTTTTAAGTTACTTGCTATTTGTGGAGATGGGTTTGTAGGTAATTTTCAGAGAGCTGGTATTCATGGCAGGGTTCTGCTTATTCTGTTGTGTGGTAAAGAATTTGTAAGAGTCTGGGGTTTTTGCACAGTTGCAGAAAACCTACGTACAGGACCATCAATTAACACTGGCAAATTATTTATAGTCTCAACAGGGTAAGGGCTTTTGCTCAGACTGATTGGTGTATCACAAAATAAGCGCACTCACAAGATGATTACAAAGTGTACTGCATAAAGCAATGTTTGAGAATTTTTTTTATTATTATTGTGATAGACTGGTGGTATAAAGATAAAAGACCTTGTAGCACACACAAGAGCTGCAGAAGTGACAGCTTTATCTGCTAAAAAAGGATGCTCAACATTTCCATTCCAGCATCTCTTTATCTTAGAATAATAGCATGATTCAAAGCCAAGAAGGAAATGGTTCAAGTTAAGCTTCAGTAAGACTGAAGTGATTCTGATTTAAAGTAGAAAACAATTCCAAGCAGTGGCAGGAATGCTGTCCTCCTATTCCATCAAAGAAAGCTATTCTTTTTTGCCTAAATAGTACTGGATATAGGAATTATTGTTCATGCTCAAATTCAGTGTCCATCTTATTTGGTACCATCTCTGATGACAGCTAATACCACAGGCTTAATAATCCCCTTTTAGCTAGAGGGGGTTAACTTATCCACTTAAATTCTGTTGCTCCCATATCAAGTAATTGAAGGCTTTTTTTAAACAAAAAAAAAAAAAAGGCTTTAGTCACCCTTTCACAATATTTGTTTTTTTCTTGATGCTGATGACTACCTGGGACAGTGAATTCTGTAAATCTTTTGCGTGTGTTCTGAATTTCTCACCTTTTAACTTCTTTGACTGTCAGCTTTTTTTTTTTATTTTATTTTTATGAGTGAGAAAGATAAGAAGTAATTGATCTGCCACTCAGTATTTTAAGTACTACTCATCACATCCCTTTTTATTTCTCGCTCCGTAAGTAAAACATTTTATAGTCTGTTCAGACTCTCACCATCTGAAAGGGTTGTGTTTCGGATTTTTTTTTGGGGGGGTGAGAGTGCATGGTTCCCTGCCCCACCCCCCCCCCCCAAGCATTCTGATTGCATTTCTTCAGACTTTTCCTATTCAAAATATTTTAACGTGGAATAATGTCTGTGGCATACAGTACATAGGGTATACCAGATGAGACAGCATTATATATGTCTATGAATATATACAGTATCGCCCAAGCTCTGAGCTTTCACTGAGCTGTCTACAGTGATGTCCAGTACCTGTACATCTTGTAACATTTTCTCATTTATTTTTTTCCAGCTAATGTGTATTGCTTACATTTCTTGACCATTTTATTTTATTTGACACTTGACTGCCCAGTAGACTACCTTGTCTCTCCAGGTTTCTTACAGATGTGTCTTATCCCAGCTAACCTACATAACTTTGTGTCATCAGCAGATTTTACCAAGTATAGAGGTAAGGTTTACTAGTCAATAATTCCCTGAGTAACACCAGAATTCTTTTAAAATGCATCTACAACTACTTTCTAAAATAGTAGCATGGTAATGAGAAATGTTTTTAATGGTAGTAACTCCTTCACTTCATAGTTTAGTTGCTTCAAAACCTCAGGGTCTTGCTGACTAGCAAAGACTAGCTGATGAGATTTCATCCATTACTGAAAATATCTTCTGTTACAGAACATGTTTTCCTCCATTAGGAAATTGTCCTCTTTCTCCTGAACAGATACCTGGTCACAGTGATCCATTCAGTTGCTGTATCCAGAACACATTATTGTATCCTGCAGCTTTACACTAAAGAGTGGAAACATTAGAGGTTGCAGCCTATTGTCCTGAGCTTCAAAGCTATTACAGACTCAAAATATTACTGACACAAAAAAAGTGCTATGGGCAAAAAGCATAATAGTATGTAACTTATCTTACTGCTTTCCACTTTCATTAATGCAGTTATCCCAAGAGAATGCCAGCAGAACCTTTTATTCTATGAAGAGTGATCATGTATCTTAGGTAGAATGCATTTGCAGTTTTAAGATTAGCTCTGATATATTCTTTGAAGACTGCTTTCAGTTGTGAGTTTTTAACTTTTCAGGCCAAAAATTTTCATTGAGAAGGTTTTTTTTTTTCTTAAACTTCAGCAAAAAGTGTTTGCAATTGTTTTAACGTTTTCTTCAGAAGATAATAATATTTTCTAATTATAGTAATAACTGGTACGATGGTCATATGATAACTTCCATGAAAAGTTATATTGTGTAGAGCAGGTGTTTGAAGTTTGGGAAGCTGGGAGTCCTGCAGTCAGGTGTTCTAGGAGTCAGGAATAATGCTATGACTCTACTGTACTGTGACCATTACTAGACCTGGGAATGCTCCTGAGTTTCCTGATGTTTGCGTGCCATGGCTGCTCACTGTGTACATCATATTTATATTTAAGTACACATTAAACCCTGAGGGGAAAAAAAGCATCAAATCCATGTATGCTGGATGATGGGCATGGAGCCTGCTCTGGACAACTGTCAGAGCACTATGAAATATATATAAACATCTAAGACTGTAAAAAGTACAGACATAGCTTGTAGAAACTAATCACTCCTCCACACACACACACTGATTGGCATTTATTTAATGAATGTTGTGGCTTTTTAGTGAACGGGGTTCCAAGTTTCTATTTTAGATGACAAGCAAATATTTTCCCTCACTCTTCCTCAGAGTTAGAGTTAACAGAGGTCATTTCTGATAGAATTAAGAAGTGAATCAGCCAGCTCTGCTTTAGCTTTCAGCTGTATTCTCTGCTGTCCTGGTCCAGCGAGGAGCAAAAGTGGTTTAAGCAAGACAAATTTCAGTTAATAGCTCAGCAGCAAGAAGGGGAGGAAGAAGACAATGTACCAGTGATTCCTGAAAGAGTGTATTTTTAAAGATACTGCTGAAGAAGGGTGAAGAGTGTAGGCATGGAAATTGTACAAGGCACAGAGGTCGGCATGATATAAGACATACAGCTGAAAGTGGGAGAAAGAGATAAAGAACACAATTAAGTGAAAGGATAGAAGATGTCTAGGGAGTAGAAGGAAATAAAAGCAAGACACACAGTAATTGTGGGTAAGATAATATAAGGCCTTGAAGGTGAAAATGAAAACTTGAATTTGTGACTGCATTAAGTAATCTATAAAGCTTCATTATAAATTGTGAGGAGCTAATAGTGTGCAGTAGCCCATTTGTCCTTAACGCTTTCCCAAACATTTTTTACGGAGTGTAGATGAAGAGTGAGGAAACAGTAGATAAGTTAATGATGTATATACTGAAATAGTAAAAGCATTTACTTTTTTGAGGTTAAGCATTCTGTCTCAAGAGGATTGGTAGATGATGTGACAGGGCTAACATTGCAGCAAAAACTCTTCAAACATTTAGGTTGCTACATGTCTAAATTTAAAATCTCATTAAGATAGTGGAAAGAAGAGTCAGCTGCAAATATGTGCTTTGGCGTGTCTCTCAAAGTAAAGAGGTTTTCTTTAGAAACACTGATGTTGGAGTTTCCTCTTCTATTCTGTCTTGCATTAACCAGTAATTCTAAGGCATTTGGACAATTTATTACTGTCCCCTTCTCCTGTCACTTGATTTTTTTCTTATCATCTTAGCAATCAGTTGAAGAGCAAGTACACTTGAAAGATGATGGTTGACTTTGAGTAGGCTGGTGAAAGACTGTTTTACTGATATCTTAGTATTTACAGCTGCTCTTTGCAACTGTGGTGTTAGTACATGACAGCCTTAAATTCCTTTAAGATTATTAGTATTCAGTGGAATAAATTTCTTCTTGTTTCTCTGGTGGTTTTGGGAACTGATTTTGTTTTAATAATACAGTGTTAATGAAGGATGAATAAAATGTTCCATAAGTCAATTATTCAGAAAAGGCCTTCAGTGTAGTTTCTCTCAGAAATTTTGAAATGTATCCATTCTTTGCAGGAACAATTCAGTCCCACCAGCTTTCACACCATTTTTGAAAATCTGTGAATTAAGTCCTTAGCTCCTCTGTCTGAGTATGTGATCTGGCTTTGTGTAAAGTGATTACTAGTAAGAGCTTCAGGCTCAACATCAGTCCAAGGATGAAGAAATCCATCACAGAATGTTGTATTTTAATAAAAGGATTTCAGTTACTCGGCAGTATGAAGACATAATAATGCTTGTGACATGCTGTGCTGTATTGCTTTAGGATCAGACTGAACATTGGAATAATAGCAGCATCGAGAAGAAAGAAAAAATAGGATGTCTGATGTGAGCATCTCTTTTTCTCCTATTGATTTCTATATTTAGCGTAGTGTATGGTATGCCAGGCCCTAGTTATAAAGACCTGTGAAAGAAACTACTTGGATTCCTGGTCTTGCATGTTAAGAATCAAGCAGCATGTGATACATAAACTTGCATAGAACTGGATAGATCCTAAGGAAGTTCTGACACAGGATGCAGCTGTTAGGTTGTGTGATAAAAGCTCATCTGCACACCCATGAAGGAGCTCAGAGAGGTGATGGCAGGTGGGGGATCCTAAATCACACTCTGCCCAGCTCCTGCCAGGCCCACCACAGGAACCATCAGCCCATCAGAGGCCCATATCCACAAGGCCAGGGGAGCACAGAGTCCCAAAGGCAGATGGGAACCCAGATTAAGGACTCAAAAGGAGGGACAGCCTGTCCGGACCCCCCAGGGCTGTCCCAGGAGAGCCATCAAGGTGAATCATCCAGCCATGAGACCCGTCAAGGTGAATCAACACTGGATCCCCTTTTGGACTGAGGGGAGATGCTGCCTGGGGCATGACACACAGTATGGGATGCAGGGGAAGAACATTTTGGGATTGCTCAGGATTTATTACAGGGAAATAGAAGGATAAGGGGATAAAAAGGGATGGATGTGTGTAAATAGGTGACACACTTGTCTGGCCATGCCCTGGTCCTGACCAGCACAGTCTGTTCTAATCAGATTCCACCTCTAACTCTTTTCCTGGCTGAAGGGCATCTGGTCTGTGTGTCTGTCTGTGTGTGTCTGTGTGTGTGGCCAGCAACTGGAGTCAGACCCCAGGTGGAGGCCCGTGTGTCCATAGTGCCAGCAGCTGGAGCAAACAAGGGTCTGGGTGCCGGCAGCTGGGCAAAAACAAGTGCCAGCCCCCGGCATGGGACCGCAGGTCGCAGGGGCCCATGCATCTGCAGTGCCAGTGACCAGACTGAGTGCAGGCAAGTGCGTAAGTGCTAGTGAAGAGCCAGCTGAATGAGCCTGTAGGTTCATGTGAGTACTGAGTGTAACTGCATTGATCTGTGTGGCTAGCCGCGTATACATATATATCTATGTCTGTGTTTGTGCGCATGTGCCTGCTGGGGATACATGCTTGGCCTCGCTACTGTTTGGACCAAGGGGCATGGAGCTGTGGCTGCCTTTCCTCTGTCAAGCTACCAGATTAGGCCCTATTCCCAAATGGCAGTACCCCGTTCCCTAGGATCACGTTTCTCTCCATAAAGAGAGACTAGATAACCAGTTCAGGTGTAGGTGTTCCAGGTAGGTATCTTAGTCCTTCTGTTTCAGTCTTGGAATAAACCCCCTCCTTTCTAAACATGTCTTAGAGCCATTTGAGTTCTTCCACCCTAGTGTCCTAGTTTCTACTGTAGGATCTACAGTAGATCTACAGTATCTTATCTTCTCCCATATTTTCTATTGCAGCTCTGTTGGGACAAGGCTTGCCCCATTTGTTCCCATCTGGGAACATCACATTCTACCTACTTTCCCCTCCCCCGACTCAGGAAATGGGATGTCCTCATAGTCTAGACATAGACTAAGAGATCAAAATATGTCTAAACTTAATATTGATTATGTTATCATAGAATCAATTTATGGTAGGAAAAATCTTTCAGTTGTTCACATATCTGTTGAACTTGCTTTGTATTGCAAAGATGCCAGGAAATGGAGTGTATGAGAAAGAAAATATTTCCCTTTGGCCTGGCAGGCAGGGCTTCTTTCAGATAATGATTGCTCTAACATACAGTAGGTACAAAAGGTCAATATCCAGTGTACTGGTAGTATTCTATAAATTATTCTTAATGCCTTGAGGGATTGAAAACTGAAGCAGAGAAATCATTAATGATAATACATTCTTTTAACTCTTCTGTAGAGTCATTCTGGTTGGAATGAACCTTGCAAAGGAACTAATCCAACCTTCTGAGAGCAGGTCAATACTGAATTCAGACCAAGTTGCTCCAGGCTTGTCCAGTCAGGTCTTAAATGCCTCCGAGGGTAGAAACCACACAGCTTCTCTGGGCAGTATTTTCCAGTACTTAATTCTTGCTGTGACTTTTTGGGTTTTGGGGAAATTTTTGGGTTTTTTTTTCCTTCTCTCCTTATATCTAGTCAGACAGAACCTCTCCTATTTCAATTTAGGACCATCATCTCCTGTTCATAGTATGCACCTTGGTAAAGAGGCTGTCTCCATCTTTTCAGTAATGTCCTCAGAGATACTGGGCAGCTTCTGTTTGGCCCTCCTGAAGTCTTCTCTTGGCTGAACAAGCCAAGCTCTCCTTCAGCACTCCCTCACAGGGTAAGTTGCTACAACCCCAACCATCTTGGTGGCCCTCTGCTGGACTTCCTGAAGTTTATCATCATCCTTCTGTTTTCTTCTTTCCTAATTTTAATGAAAATAAATTTTCAAACATAATCCTAACATATTTGAGAATTATGATACTAAATAGTAACAGAATTTCCTAGTCAAGCTTCTGCTCAACAGATACTATTAACTTAAATTATGAGCCAAATAGCCTTCCACAATTACTTAGATTTCCTTGGAGTTGTCATTTTGTTCTGTTCAAAGATTTGAAGAGCATACAGAAACCTGACACTTTTTAGCTTTAACTCATGGCTAGGGAGTTGCATAGCACAAAATACATAAAGTAAACGTGGAGCTGTGGCCCTGTTCTGCTTCCCCTTCCCCTCTCAACCACATTGCCCAAATATGGGGGATGTTCTCCATCTTCTCCTGGGCCGAGGCCATCCTCCTTTCAGTATTGTGACCATCTTTAATTTAAACTGTTTCTCATTTCTGTGCCCCTATTTGATTTTGTTTGATCTAAATTACTGGCACCAAAGATTTTTTCCGTAGAGGTAGTCACTGTAAAAGTCCGTTTTAATTTCTAACTTTAGGCTTTTTATATCTTTGTGTAAATAAGTTCATGAATACTTCTTTCTCTTCCACTTAGAATTTCTTTCTCTGCCATGCCTTCCTTCTTGCTTGAAGGAGAAGAAAACAGACAGATTGTTTAAGGAGAATCTGGATTTTCTGTTTACAGAGCAATAAATGTTCTGAAATGAACTGCAATTGTATATGTTGTAAAATCGCTTTTGTTTGACAGGTTAATAAATCTCAATCAAAGGTGTGAATGACTAGAGATATTAAAAGCTTGTGTTGCTTTGACAAAAACAAACCAACCAACCACCTTTTTGCATTTCTTTATGAATACAGCAAAGGGCTCAGTACTATTCCAGTTGACTGTGGCTCTCATTTTATTTGCAAATGCCTTAATGCCTTTACGTAATGGTCTTCTGCATAGTTTGTTTGTTTTGTTGGTTTTCTTTTTTGTTTTTGTTTTTTTTTGTGGAGAGCATAAACAAAAATCACCTTAATTGGCAAAAAGTTAAAAAAGCTGTGGTTCTTCAACAAGTACACAAGTTCATGGTGCAGACAATGCAGTGACAAACCTTCTGTTGAACTTCATAAGCTTTTGCTAGTATCAATAAGCTTATGAATTTTAGGGAACTTAAAACTATGTTTTCAAACCTACACCTATGTTGATCTTGTGGATTCAAATGTTTTGTCACTTTCATGCACAGATATACGAGACAAATCTACCATATATTCCAACTGCAACAACAGTCAACTAGGATATCTTTTGATAAAAGGCTTGGGAAGCAGTATCATGAAAGTATTTAGGGCTTGGCTATTGATGTCATGATTAATTTAAAAAGTGGAAAATTATTTGTTAGTTGTTTAGAAACAGATTTTTAGTAGAATACAGAAGGACACTGGGATGAATAAAACCAAAAATCTGTCTTAATTTTTCCTGTGTGCCTTCTTTAGGTTCAGCAACACTTTCTGGGATGGAAGCAGTTAGAGAAAACAATAGGAAACTGGGTACAAGTATCAGTGGTATGCTGTACTGTGTCTGATACATAAATTTAGTTATGTTGGAGATACTTTAGTATCTACCAGCAATGTCACATGGAAGTATGGGATATGAATTACTGCTTATTTTGTTAAATCTGTTAGGAAGTTTAGCAAGAATCTCACCCACTGCATTTTCCAATTAGATACCATTCAGACAGGCAAAGTGTCATTGCATATGTTTGAATTAGATTGAACATATAATGACAATGAAATATCAGATAATGTAGAATTTAAGACTACTAACTTCGTTTTATCAGTGCCTTCCCAAAACATGTTTGATACCGTGCTGGTGGTACTTTTATATTGAATTGAAGAACATTTTTAGTTCCTGCCAAATCTCCATCATCCTGGGGGGTTTGGTTCAGTCCTGAGAAAGTATTGTGGAATTTGCCTTTTTCTCCCTAGCCCTTCCTGAGTAACTGTTCTTGACATTTTACTGCATTTGATGCTAGCTTTATAAATGCATGCAGTTCTATATCTGTATATATAGATACATATATATATGTATAAAGATATATGCAGATAAATATTTTGAACTATATATACTACATGTATGCATTTGTATATAACAAAGGTGTCGAATCCAGGAGCCTGATATCAGCAAGGCTGCTGCAGCTCCATGACCCCAAATCCTTTTTTAGTTGATAGGGACATAGGAGAACAATGTGGGAGTGAAGAACCTTGGCTGGCAGCCTGCAGCACTGCCACTGCTAAGCACAACATCTGATTGAGAAAAGTATTTAGACGGTCATGAGCAATGTCTTTGCTCTCCATCTAGATGCAAGATGCTGGTAATCTGAAGCAGCTCAAAATGACAATTGTCACTTGATTCTGTAAGATTTTCTTCCTGTTTCTTTTGGTAGCAAAGTTAAAACTTGACCTGGTTGAGATTATAACAACAGTAGTCCTAGGTAGAGTAATTGTTTCTTTCTGGTTTAAACCTATTATCTCTTGATATTCCATAGAACTACTTGTTAAATTACTACATTAATTGTCAATGAGCAGACTGTTCTCTGTGGCTTTGAAAGTATTGTTTTATCTACAGGTGCAGGGTTAATGGAGAAAACAGAAGTTTTAGTGTCTTTTCAACAGGCAAGTGCAGGTCAACCAGGGGATCAGGCCCAGCCAGCATGGGTTCATGAAAGGCAGGTCCTGCTTGACCAACCTGATCTCCTTTTATGACCTGGTGACCCACGTGGTAGATGATGGAAAGGCTGTGGATGTCATTTACCTGGACTTTAGCAAAGCTTTTGACACCGTCTCCCATAATATTCTCCTTGGGAAGCTGGTAGCTCATGGCTTGGACGGGCGTAGTCTTCACTGGGTAAAAAACTGGTTGGGTGGCTGAGCCCAGAGAGTAGTGGTGAATGGAGTTAAGTCCAGTTGGCAGCTGGTCACGAGCAGTATTCCCCAGGGTTCTGTTTTGGGGCCAGCCTTGTTTAATATCTTTATCGATGATCTGGATGAGGGGATTGAGTGCACCCTCAGTAAGTTTGCAGATGACACCAAACTGGGTGGGAGTGTCGATCTGCTGGAGGGTAGGATGGCCCTGCAGAGGGACCTGGACAGGCTGGATCAATGGGCCGAGGCCAACTGTATGAGGTTTAACAAGGCCAAGTGTCGGGTCCTGCACTTGGGTCACAACAACCCCATGCAATGCTACAGGCTTGGGGAAGAGTGGCTGGAAAGCTGCCTGGCTGAAAAGGACCTGGGGGTGTTGGTCGACAGCCGGCTGAACATGAGCCAGCAGTGTGCCCAGGCGGCCAAGAAGGCCAACAGCATCCTGGCTTGTATCAGGAATAGTGTGGCCAGCAGGAGCAGGGAGGTGATTGTTCCCCTGTACTCGGCACTGGTGAGGCCGCACCTGGAATACTGTGTCCAGTTTTGGGCCCCTCAATACAAGAAGGACATTGAGGTGCTGGAGCGTGTTCAGAGAAGGGCAACAAAGCTGGTGAAGGGTCTGGAGCACAGGCCTTATGAGGAGCGGCTGAGGGAACTGGGATTGTTTAGCCTGGAGAAGAGGAGGCTGAGGGGAGACCTTATCGCTGTCTACAACTACCTGAAAGGAGGTTGTAGTGAGGTGGGTGTTGGTCTCTTCTTCCATGTAGTTAGCGATAGGACGAGAGGAAATGGGCTCAAGCTGCGCCAGGGGAGGTTTAGGCTGGAAATTAGGAAAAATTTCTTTACAGAAAGGGTGGTCAAGCATTGGAACAGGCTGCCCGGAGAGGCGGTGGAGTCACCATTCCTGGAAATGTTCAAAAAACGGGTAGATGTGGCACTTGGGGACATGGTTTAGTCTAGTCTACCCTTGATTGGTTTAGAGTGGACTTGGTAGTGTAAGGTTAATGGTTGGACTGGATGATCTTAAAGGTCTTTTCCAACCTAAACGATTCTATGATTCTATAATTCTATGATTCTCACATTGTTTTCCTTGCTAAGAACTTCCAAACCTTTGAAGAATATGAAACAGATGTGTTTAGCTACACCTTCAAGACCTGCAAACCCAGAACATAAATCCCCAAGACAACCTTTATGTATGGATGAGAAATTTCAGTCCTCACTCTTTAGACATATTTGCCATCTGATTTAATTTTCTCTATTAAATAATGAAACTTACTTGTATCTCACTAGAAGTAGTTGAAATCAATTGGCAAAGTTTTTAAATATAATAGAGAGAAAACACTACAACTTATAATCAGAAAAAAATGGGGGGAATATTACTTGAGATATCTTCTGTATACTGTATGATGGTGTTTGAGATTCTCTTTTGCTTCTTCACCTGACAGGCTGTCCTTTTTTTTTTTCAGTCACAGCGTATTTTACCTGGTAGCCAGAACATACATTTCAGTGGATTGTGTGGCAGTGATACTTTGTCACCTTGACATACCTGCTGCAGTCTGGTTTCCCCAGGGAATCCTTATACACTGTGGGAGCTGAAGCTTCCAAGTTCTCAACAAAATGCTGCTCATAGCACTCAGCTGCCTGTCAATTTATCCAGATTCTTGGCAATACCTGTGGCAGCGTCTATTTCCGAACTGATTGTGTTGCTGTGTTAGAGGTGGTTTCTTTCAGGTCACATGTTGTGATGGTTAGAGCAATGTGAAAGCACTGTTGTGGTATGCCATGGTAGTCTTACTAATATATAAACACACAGAATTTGATTTCAAAAGGAAGAAAAGAGGGGTGGCCTGTACTTAGGCAGAGACGACTTAGATTTTTTTTGCAAAGTAAGTATGTGTTATAAGCACATTAACTCTCATTCAGGTGTTTCTTTTTAAGTTGACTGCAAGCATTTGTGGAGAAGGCTATTTGCCTTTGACTTAACTGTGAAGAAATGTGTTTATATCAGTATTGGGGTGACTGAGACACTTCCTAATGGAGTGGTTTATATTCTCATTGTAGGTTCTCTAATGGTCACTTAGCAATATGTTTTTTCTGTATTTTTTGCACATTTGTCATTCAGACCTTTAAATTTAGAAGTTCCATTACAGTGCCATCTGTCTCTGCACCCGTGAGTGTGGCTGCACACTTTTGAACCGGAGAGAAAAGCAAATTAATTTCATACTCTCAGAAAAAAAGAAAATTATGATGGCTGGTGGAAACCCAAGTTGACCATGAGCCAGAAATGTGCCATTGCAGCAAAGGCAGCTGAGGAGGAGGAGTGTTGCCAGCAGGTTGAGGGAGGTGATCCTGCCCCTCTACTTGGCACTGGCGAGGCCATACCTAGAGTACTGTGTCCAGTTCTGGACTCCCCAGTGTGAGAGGCATATAGAGCTACTGGAGGGAATCCAACAAAAGGCCACAGAGATTATTAAGGGACTGGAGCATCTCTTCTATGAGGAAAGGCTGAGTGAGCTGGGACTGTTCAGCTTGAAGAAGAGAAGGCTCGGGTGGGGGATCTTATTAACATGTGTAAATACCTGAACGGAGGATGCAAAGAAGATGGAGCCAGGCTCTTTTCAGTGGTGCCCAGTGACAGGACCAGAGGCAGTGGACACAAACTGAAACACAGGAGGTTCCCTCTGAACATCAGGAGACACTTTTTTACCGTGAGGGTGACCGGGCACTGGCACAGGTTGCCCAGAGAGGTGGTGGAGTCTCTGTCCTTGGAGACACTCAAACACTGTCTGGACATGGTCCTGGGCAACTGGCTGTAAGTATACCTGATTTAGCCAGGGGGTGTACCAGGTGACCTCCAGAGGTCCCTTCCAACCACAGTCATCCTGGGATCCTGTGATTCTGTGAGTCCATACAAGATTTATGTAGCATTTGCTTATTTTCTGTGTGAGCGTGTATGTATATTATGCATGGGCATCTGTAATCCATAACATAGTAGCGCAATAACATGGCAGCAAACTTTAGAGTAACAATTCCAACAGTCACAAGGAAATGGACACGTTTAGTTTAAATGGGAAATTAACCCTCGTCTGTTTTCCAAAGTCTCACTCAAACTGTTGACGGTCAGCAAACGCAGGATACTTCAGATCAGTGGATTCGTTTGGTAAGCGTTGATTCTTACTTTTAATATAAAATCATTATGGTGTTAGATGAGCAAGTAGTTTTCACTTAAGCATATGGCCTGTTGCAATGTTTTGAGGACATTGCCCATGAGAGGTCGATTTACAGGCAGATAGGTGGTAGTTTTCCTTTTAAATTAGCCTGCCATTTGTCAGCGTTATACTCTGTTGACATCTGGACATTGTTTCTGATTGAAATATACAGATAAGTGTTTTTTTAAAGAAAAATTATATTAAGAAAAAGCTGATGAGAACCCAGATAATGCTAAACTTGTTTTTTTGAAGAACTGAGTACCTGAAAGAACTTATTCATGGCAGAAGTTGTGTGACAAGCATAGCTAGTAGTTGCTGATACCATGGCTGGTTTTCCCAAACTAATGTTAATGTTAAGCCAGTGTCATGGCTGTGATAGTTACTAATCTGATGTATATTAAACTGAATAAGCCTTAGGCCACAGAGAAAGACACTATCTGTATAGAGACCATATGTATACCACGTATTTATACACATGCATACATACACAGACTTAAATAAGCACGTTTTTCTGTTTTTGTTCATTCTTTACTCTAAAACATTCACTTACATCTTACGCCCCTTAGTCCTTTCATTGAAAATAACCTGTTATTCTGCCTGTTAGCATGCTTGAGTCAAAATAAGAACTGATAGCCTTTGGTTGAGGTGACTAGGAGCATTCTCTTACATGGTAGAGTGCATCTAATAGAAAAATAGGCATAGCTTGATGACTGTGGGTCATCAATGCTTTGTAAAAAAAAGTGTTTCCGTGCAGTATTTTAAATAGCTGGATGATACTACTAGGGGAATTTCGACAGAAGTGTTTTGAAGTATATTGCAATGGGACATTAAAACTTAAATAACTTTCTACATGTGAATTCATTTTAAGACTGTATTAATTTTTATATTTATAGAAATATTGGAACTTGGAGTTTACAGTGGAAAGAAATTTTGTAGAGGAGTAGTCCATTTTAATGATTGATTCACATGAAACTGATTGATATTCACTGGCTTTCCATCTTAACAGTTTTCATACCTTGAAATACCTGGATAATTATTGCTTCCCTAAAATAAACAAAGCAAGCTGATAAAAACAAACTAGAGATTAATGTGAAAGAGATTACTTCTCTACTGAACTCTTAAAAAAATAATTTTGACATTTTCTTTTTAACTTTCCTCTTACTCTTAATACACTTTCTTTACCAATAATAATTGTATTGATCTAGTAGATCTTGCTGTGTACTTAAAGTTAATCCGTCATTCAGGGTTAGGAGAGTGATCTCCATTGAATTATTCTTTCTCATAATAAGTAGTTCAAAAGGGGTATATCATACTTAGTATATGTAGAAATACGGTGTTTATTATTAATTCTGTTACTTTTGGTGGTAGATTTCATGTTC
This sequence comes from Pelecanus crispus, assembly GCF_030463565.1. Lineage (NCBI taxonomy): Eukaryota > Metazoa > Chordata > Aves > Pelecaniformes > Pelecanidae > Pelecanus > Pelecanus crispus. Next base: position 146,226,179 of record NC_134643.1, read on the forward strand.
TTTAGAAATACTGTATTTAGCACACAAATACTTTCTCAGGTAGAGAAAATGTTGTAAGAAATTTGGAGTTCTGAGCTCTGTTTGTCTGCACAGTCAAAGCAGCTTTGCCAGCTAAGAGGCTGAGAAGTCATTTTTTGAAATCATGAAGGCAGTTACTTAAATAGATCTGATTATTGACGTAATGAGGCATTTCATTTCAGATGTGATATTTTTAGATTGCTATGGCAGAATAAATTTTGGAATTGTGACGTTCATAACTATAATCCCATGCCCACAGTTGGGTTTGTGTTGAAAGAGCAGATTCTGCAAAACTTTGCACAACCATTTTGTGGTTTTACACATATGGTCTGCTTTAGGCAAATGCAAGGTATGCCAGGAATAAGACCATAGTTTGAAGTGATGAACCCCTCTGTGATTTAAACACTGCCCAAAATGGAGGATTTATATTCCTCTTCAGTCTTCCTGTTCACTCCCAGCTGTTACGTGGCTGTTCTCCAGTTTATGAACCTAATAGGAGAATAGTTTTCCATTAGGGTACAGAGTTGATTCACAGAAGGGCACACAAACACAACACCCATCACTAGGAGACAGATGGACGCATACACTGGTTAACAAGAGATTAAAGAAAGAGAAGGAAGAAACAACCTTTCATTGCAGCAAACCATTATTTGGCTCAGCTACTTTTGAAACTACCTCTGAGGAACAGGTTAGGAGCATGATTAGGAGAAAATTGTCTAATTTAGTCACTTTTGCTTTTGTCTTAAACATGCACATGGAATTTAATCTAATGGCATATGATGGAAATACATTAAATTGAAGCATATATTCTGCTTGCACAGATGTAACAGACTAATTTTATAACAATTACTGTTAATACTATTGCTATTTTACAAGTTCACATTTTAGTGGAAATAGTAGTTTGAATATCAATAAGTACAGAAAAAAACATTGAAGTAACCTCCCCTGAAAAGACCCAGAGTCAAACCTTCATACTATTGTGTTTCAAAATCTGAAGCTTTATAGGTTTGTATCTCTTTATGATGTTAATTTATTTCCTTTTTCAAAATACTGTGCTTATTTCAGATTCTAATGGTTCTTCCTGTTGTCAGTTATCTTAAGTTTATTCCTCTTCTTTGGCTCTTCCCTTTCTTTAACCCTCTTATGAGGTGTGACTCTCTCCAAGACACTACATTTTTTAAAGATTTTAGGAGTTATTCTTGGTTTTGGTTTGTACTGGAGTAAACCCAGCTTTTAATTTCCTGCTTTCATTTTCTGTTTTTTTGTGAAGCCGGTACTAAGTTATTCTTCCAAGCAATGTCATAAAAAATGGTTTATTTTTTTCTTTTAAAAGTTACAAAAGCCAATTTCCAACAGACGGTCTTTAAGATTCAGTTCAGGTGTTCACCCAAATTCAACAGATTAGGAGTTAATATTTTTTCCAACTTACTTTTGTACTTTGTTGTCCACCTTCCTCTTAGAAAATCTATATTGAGAGCAGAAAATTGCCATTTTTAATGTGAGTATTTGTTTCTTGTAGTTGAAATATGTAGAAAATTATAATTAGAATTTTGTTAGTGTTCTGTTTGTTTTACTTAAAGGTGCTAGTTTGTGACTTTGTGCTTGGAGTTTTATGCTATTAATCTCAAATATTCTCTAAAAGATAACTTTCAGCTGTTTCAAGTTTGAAAGAAAACCACTTTTGTCTTGATCATGAAGAGTTAGTGTAACACAGCTACATCTCACCAAGTCACTCCAGACCGGTGACACCGTGTCATGTACGGTTCAATGAGAAGCTTGTACTGCATAGAGAAAAAAAAGACCTTTTCCATGACTTCTTTTCACTCCCAATGAAAACCTGTTTAAAGGTGAATGCCTCTTCTCACCCTTTCTTTCTTTACTGAAGAAATTAGGAAATGACTTTGTGTCTGAAGCATATGTGGGTTGTTATTAACACTTCTGTCAAAGATTATACAATAATTAAGATGATGTTTAGATCAGATTAAGGTACATTTCAGTATGCAGGCTGGTCTTTCTGTGCAGGAAAATAAAACTGGTCAAGGAGACAGTATAGAACAAAAAAAAACTATTGCCAAAAAATTATGCCACTTGAAAAAATTGGATTGCTCCATGAGAATCAGCTGCCTTCCGCAGCACCTGCTGAGTTGGTTATAGGCAAGTGATGGTGTCCAGTTAAACACAACAGGCAGGGTACCTGCCATCGTCAGCCTGCTGTGCTGCACCTGTGGCTTTGTAGACATTCCCTGTGGCAAAAAACGTCATTGTATTTATTCAGGAAATACTTTTGATACCTACTTCCAGTTTCAGTCTGAGACTAAAATTTGGATTCATCAGAACAGCTCCTCCTTTGGATGTACCTGGTTGATATCTCTGATGTGTTTGCTCATGAGGTGGGGCCAGCCTCTTCTCCAAGGTGCAGAGTGATTGTGCAGTAGGCAACAGGCACAAGCTGGAACACAAGAAACTCCTGCTAGAAGCTTGGAAGACCATTTTCACTATAGGGGTGGTGAAATATTGGAACAGATTTCCCAGGAGGTATGTGGAATCTGCATCCTTGAAGATACTCAAAGCTCACCTGGTCTAAGGCCCTGCGCAGCCTGCTCTGGCTGGACATGTAGGGATAAGGGTGTTTCTAAATGGCCTCCAGGGATCCCTTCCAGTGTAAATTATCCTGTGGTTCTGAGTTCTGTATGCAAGGTGCAGTTACTTGAATGTATTGTGTATTACATGTCAAGGAATTCAGTGGGTTTAGTAAAGGTACTTCTGTGTGGAAGGGAAGAGAGCACAAATTAACTATTTCATTGCACAGAATTCCTTTTTAGGCCACTTTTAAAGACAAGTGTCATAAAAACCCAGCATGTTACACAGTATGAGTAGCCTCAGTATAGAGCATCTTGAGTGTTTGCCTTGTGTTCTCCATAAAAGAACGATACTCTTCTATAGCTAATCCAAGCTGCAGTTGATTGAGTTAGATTTCTGCTGCTGGGATAATTGGACACTGTTTCAGAAACGCCTGGGAACTTCTTGAGGCCTGTAACACAAGTTGCCATACAAAGTTCCCAGTGTGCTATCCTCTAAATACACAGTGCTCTGTGAAAAGAGTGCTCCAGCCATCCGGAATGATCAGAGTAACCCCTCATGTAAATGTGACCTTCTCCCTGCCTCACAGAGCCGCTGTGTCTGGGTCCGACTGTCACTCACAGGAACACTTTCTTTCACTTGATCAAGTCTTGAAAACAAGCAAGAAATTTGAAATTTCTCCTCCTTTTTCCCCATCCAAACCATTTTAGTCCTTCTGGCACACCTTAACATAACGTCCTGTGAATTAATTTGTGAGAGAGTAGCTGCTGGGTTGGGCTGAAATGTAAAGCAGCATTTATGCAAGAGCTGGAAATGCAGACTGATCTAATTATGTGCAGATGTAACACACTTCCTTTTTTTTCTTCTTTTTTAATTATGCTTATGATTTTTGGTTTTATCTTATAAGTCTTCTGATAAATAATTTGGTTCTTGTACTGGTCTGCAACGTACTCCTAGTAACAAGTTAATAAAAATCTGAATTGAAAAGCATATGTGCATATAATTTCCAAACAGTTCCTCATATGAATCATTGAATCATAAAGAATGGTGGCTGGTAGCCGGATTCTCTGGTATTCTGGATACTCTGATGCTTAATTCATTTGATTATAAGTTTCCAGCTTGTTTGTTCATTCATTATAACATTTAAAAACATCTTGGCTTACTCTTTATTTTCCTTAATGGAACTAAGTTGTGGGGCTGTAAGCTGCATGACTTTCTTAAACAGCATATTTAATATGGTTCTGTTATCCCTGGCCAGTCAAATTGGCGTATGTCCTTAAAATGAAATGTAATGTAATTCATTATTGCTACTGAGACTTTTCCCAAGTATTTCTGGAAAGAGTGTAAGTCCAAAGATTATGAGAGAAACATGAATCAAGTTATTTCATTATTGTTTTTTGTTAATTCTTCAGAGAGTTAACACAGTGGGAGGCCAAATTCGCAAATACTGTAGCTGCTTAAAATGCATTTATTCAATAATGTTTACGTAACTCTGGTGGTAAATGGGTCACCCAGAAATACATTGTCCCCTTGTTCCTAGATACTTTGTATATCAAAGCATAGGAAAGAAAGAAAACAAGTTACCTGAAAAATAGCCCAGCATCTGTGTTATGACATGTCAGTGAAGTTGTTGGTGTTTCCTCTCTCTGTTTGTGAATTTCCACCACCTCCCATAAATGATAAACAGCATCTTTACAGCATCTCAACATTTTGTAAGGGATATAGATGGGTCTGTGTTGTACTCTGAATTATATTTTGGTTCTTGAAAATTCCTGGGTCACTCACACTAGTAACACAGTTGGTCAGTAGTGGAATTATTTTGAAAATCTGAAAAAATTGAGTCAGCAAGGAAAAAGAGAGAAAAGTTGTTGAACAAAACAAAAACCGTGATTGCAGTAGTAGTATCTTTCAGGCTGGTAATTCATTTCTTAGATACTACTTAGTTTTTAATTACGACCACAGAGTATGAGCTAGTTTTTCACAATGAGGAAAGTAAAAATACTTTGGGAAATGAACAGTCAACAAGTTACCTGTAGAAGTGAAAGGCCTGACCACCTTCTGGTTCACAGAGATGAACAATGCTGTTCTGAAATCGTGGGCTGGCTGTACTTGGTAGTTTTCTTTCTGCAGCCTGTTTTGGGCCTCACTTTGATACCCATTGAAATCAATAGGGATTTTTTTAGTGATATGATGGAATTTGAATTAGTCCTTAAATGCTTATAGAAGACTGCATTGTGCGTGTATACGTAAATTAACGTATAAGGTTACCAAATGTTTCCAGAGTGCAGATTTTACAAATAACACATCACACCAGTTGATTTGGTCATGAAGGAGAGAAATCAATGATAAATAAAGAAGTTATAGAAGTATAATATGCGATCCATAAGAAGCCCCAAACATAATATGTCACATTCTGATACCAGATGTTTCTGTGTCATTTGAGGACAGAAGATACAATAATATTCTACTGTGTCTTCTCACCAACCACAGAAAAAGACTGGTTCTGTTCAGAAGCTGGAGAATGAACATTGGGATAACCTCTCAAAGGTCTTACCATCCCTTTTTGAAACTGTGATTTGAAACCTCAAAATTCTACTGTTTTCCTTTTTGGCTTTCATTCAGCAGGAGGGAGGCATAAAATTAATTATTATTATTTATTTTTTAACCACTTTCATCCACAGAATGCCTTTTTATTTTTTTGTTGGGGTTTTAGGGTTTTTTTAAGTCAGACTACATACATGCAGTGGTTCTGAAATGGGGTTTTATGCATGGTGGGAGAGGCATTCTGTCAGTAGTTCCTCAGAAGGCAGGGTAGTTTTAACTTAGTTCTGTGTAAGACTCAATAGGACTGAAGTTTTTTTAACTATATTTTACCCAGTGAAAGACTTAACCATGTTGGCTTCAGTTTGAACAGACCACAAAATAAATGTTACAGTGATAACAGAAAAAAAATTAAAACTGGATTTTAATATTTCCTCATAAATTCCATAGTAGCTGTTTCCCATGGAGCATATGGGGAATACAATGTAAAAATAATAATATATTAAAAGAAAATGTTTAGGGAAGAAAAGGAAGGAGTTAACAAGTACTCATTTCCTTTTCTTCTCACTCTTTTTATCAAAGGAATGAAACATTCTATACTCTTACCGGTAAGACTCTGGTTCAAAAACAAAGTGCTAAAATGTGTGGTTTAGTCCCTATGTCTGCAGATGTTTTCACTGAGACTAAAGGCCTAACCAGACCAGACAAGACACAGCAAACGGAAGATTTTTCTAATACAATGTGAAAGAATTTGAGGCTATATTTACACATTTTAAAGATGATGAAAATTTTATTTTCATTCTTTCTTTCTAGAACAATAGATGGTAGTGTTTATTTTGCAGACGAGTTCTACGTGTATAAATTATGCCATCTTTAGTCTCATTCTTCATCCTGCTTTAGAGTTGATACAGTACTGTCATATGTCGTCAAGGATATTTGTTCCATAAGCACTCCCCATGCATATATATTATCTTCACAGGATTTTCAAAATCTTAATTTCAAAACTGATTTTAATCTTTTATCCTTCCAGACTTCTTGGTTGTCACTAATAACAATAACACTTATGGATATCCCTGTTAGTTACATACATGTTCCATCCAGACATTTACAGTATCTAGGTTGGAGAGGGCCTGCTGTACATTCCAAGGGCCTAACTAAAACTCTTTTCCTATATTCTTAAATTTCATGTAGGAAGATGAGGTAATGAGGTGCTGCAGTATTTTATTATTTATTCCTTTGGTTAAGTGATTAATTTTTATTTTTCTAGATTAATGGAGTGAAATATAAATTAGTATGCTTTACTACTTTACTTTTTTAAGCATCTAGTTCATTCCAAAATGAAAACTGTCCTATATTAGTATGACCTTTTGAGACCTCTCATAGCAGTAGTATTGATCAGTGACATAAGTTTTAGAAATAAAGCAGAGAAGCAGCCAGAATCTCAGCTGAAGTCTGTATAAATCTCATCTGTCTCTCTCAGTTGGAGTGATGCTGATGTTGCAATACTTATGCAAAATTGGGAAGAACTTGGCTGCTTTCATATCTCTAAATGTGGTATGTGTGTGGGCCAGGACAGTGAACACTTTATAACATCTCTGCAGCAAAGTTAATAAATCCGTTTTGTATGTGAACTTCGGTAAACCTTTCATCATCCATTAAAAATGTTGCTGTGCTGTTGACAATAAGTGTCAGTAGCAAGAAAGACTGGAGGAAGACCTAGTACACTTATTTCCTGTAACATTAAAGCCACTGTAATTATGGGTCATTTGCCTGGCTTCTTTGGTAATTAAGAGTTTTAATTGCTTCTAGTTCCAGGGAATTAGTTAAGCTTTTCATTATGCATATTGCCTTCCATAATCATCAGCTCCTCTCGCACAGTAAGCTTAGTGACATCATGGAAGTCAATTAGGTCTTTCAAAGCAGAGCAGTGAAGTACATTTCTTTGCATGGGCTGGATTAGAAAAGGTTTCTGAAAGGCCTTGATAATGCTGTTCTGTGCAACATTTAAGCTTACTCTTCAAAAGGCAAAGCTTGTCAGGGTTTCGTTTACTGTCCTCAGAGTCCTCAGAGTGCTTAGGGTCACAAACTAAGGTATTGTTAAGAACAAAACCTATAGGCAGAACTGTGCTTCCGTTCTAATAGCAATTGTCCCAAACTTTGCGGGATCAGCTGGTTATGTATTTGTAGTCTGTAACAGTGATAATGATCAACATTTGAAAATACCACATTGTTCAAACTGGAATTCAGTGATTGTATAAAGGAAATGAGCACAAAAGAGATTGGTGTGATTCCATTACCTCACTGAAAGTCATTGAGTTTTACTTTATCACATGCAAGGTAGAAAGCACCTCTTACTTTCTCTTGGCAGAATCCAGGTGGTTGCTGACATGTTGGCAAGCAAGAATTAATATATTTTAAAAGAAATCAGGAGAGGGTTCATTCCTTCTTCCTATTCCACAGTCTGATACAGATGGGTGTATATAGTACAGGCATTTAATTCATGAAGTTCAACAAGGCCAAGTGCAAGGTCCTGCACATGGGTCAGGGCAATCCCAAGCACAAATACAAGCTGGGCAGAGAATAGATTGAGAGCAGGCCTGAGGAGAAGGACTTTGAGGTGTCGGTTGATGAGAAGCTCAACATGACCCAGCAATGAGCACTTGCAGCCCAGAAAGCCAACTGTATCCTGGGCTACATCAAAAGAAGCGTGACCAGCAGGTAGAGGGAGATGATTCTCCCCCTCTACTCCGCTCTCATGAGACCCCACCTGCAGTACTGCGTTCAGCTCTGGGGCCCCCAACACAAGAAGGACATGGACTTGTTAGAGCGAGTCCAGAGGAGGACCACAAAGATGATCGGGGGGTGGAACACCTCTAGTTACAGAGACAGGCTGAAAGAGTTGGGGTTGTTCAGCCTGGAGAAGAGAAGGCTTCGGCGAGACCTTATAAGCAGCCTTCCAGTACCTCAAGGGGGCCTACAAGAAAGCTGGAGAGGGACTTTTTACAAGGGCATGTAGTGATAGGACAAGGGGTAATGGCTTTATACTGAAAGAGGATAGATTTAGATTAGATATAAGGAAGAAATTCTTCACTATGATGATGGTGAGGCACTGAACCAGGTTGTCTAGAGAAGTTGTGGGTGCCCCCTCCCTGGAAGTGTTCAAGGTCAGGTTGGATGGGGCTTTGAGCAACCTGGTGTAGTGGAAGGTGTGCCTGCCCATGGCAGTGGGGTTGGAACTAGATGATCTTTAAGGTCCCTTCCAACCCAAACCATTCTATGATCCTATGATTCTACATCTTGCAAAAATGTTTTCTTTGAACATAATAAAGTTCTTGCAGGTTGCAAGTTGGTTCTCTTAGAGCACAGCCAGAACAGACAAACGTGCAACTCTAATCTTCCCTGGTGAAACAGTTGTGTGTTAGAGAGCCTAAAAGATGAAGTATGCTGTTGTATGTTCTCCCAGTGTGCCATATCTGGATTCTGTCAAAAGTTAAACTAGGTTTAGCAAATCATTACTCTTACCCATTCGGTATTAGTTGCCACAGTCTATTGTGTTGTGAAGAAAAGGATAAGAAAATCCATCCTGGGTATGTAGGAAGGGATTTGGTAGATCGGTGATGACTGCAGAGAAGGGCCTAATGCATGAGACAGAAATTTGTGATAAGGCAGAGTTGCACTGTCTGAAAGGTGTGGGGGAAAATTGCACTAACCATCCCAACATCTGTGTTGAATTACTGAAATTACTTGTGGCAGTAATTTTGGTGGTATTAGTAGTTGCAGTGCTAATAATATTGATAATAAATGCAGTGTGAATTGCAGAAGTGTTAGAAGCCGCCTGTCAGTGTAGGTCAGAATTTTTCTTATGGTTGGATGCCAAAGGTTGCTTTGGATTGTCCATGACCAAAAATTCAAACTCAAGACTGGGTAATATCAGGAAGAGATGCTTCATTATATACATTCTGGAATGAACTCCAGAAGCATTATCTTTTATTATAGAAAAGTTCAGACTCGATGATTTGTTATATATTTATTTATGTGACATATTTATTATTCAGTATTCTGATGTTAAATTAGAAAATTCACATAAATAGTGTATTGATTATTTTTAACAACTTTGCTTCCAAACTGCGATCTTGAATGATTATGACTATTGTAAGACATGGAACTTCTACCTGACTAAACTGTCTCTTCTCTAAAAGTAACCTTCCGATATAATGGCTGATTTTCTTTCTCACTGTTGCTTTGGAAGAATTAAGCAAATAGAGCATGAATTCAGCAGCATTATTCTGACAAGTGACTTCTGTCTTACTCTCCACTCATCCTCAGTAGTAATATTGACCTAGGTAGTGTAGTCTTTCCCCTCTTGTGTATGTAGGAAATGCCACACCTGTAAGTGAAAGCACTTTTGCCATTTTGCAGGTTGTAAAGTCAGTCTTGAAGAGTTAAATTGTCTGCTCATAAAGGTATTTAAGCACTTGATTAACTTTACTTTAAACTTGTGTTTAAACCCATCCCTATAAAACAAATCACTTGGAAACATCTGGATAACTAGTTGCTGGGATTTAAGTATGCATGTTGATGTTTTTTTTTTTTAATTGAAATGAATTTAAGGTTAATTACCATGCAGATGTTCAAACTGAGAGGTTTGTCCTTGTTCTAATTAGGGGTGTCAAAGCCAGGAACTGAATTTAGCTTTCCTAGTAAGTTTTATTCAGGATCATTCTTTTAAAGGAAAAGATTAAAAGTTCATAGTAATATTATTCTTCAATTTTTTTCCCCTCATCTCATTTCTCAGTGTCTTGTGTTTGAAGATTCACCCCTTGGAGTCAGAGGAGCTCTGGCAGCAGGAATGCAAGTGGTTATGATTCCAGATGAAAAATTAAATCCAGATCTTAAAAAGGAGGCAACACTACTGCTGAACTCCATGGAGGATTTCAAACCAGAACTGTTTGGTTTACCAGCATATGATTAATGCCTAATGTCTATGAACATGCACTTGACTGGAGATTGGGAAAGTTGAATGAAATTTTGTTACGGTGTTATGATTGTTTTGCATCTTTTCCTCAAAACTAGAGCACAAAAATCCTGTTAACACCAAGTCTTCCACACAGTATGTTTAAAAGTTGACTGGAATGTTTATGATTTGTCCTTGTGATAAATGCTAAATTAAAGCAGCATTTCATCTTATGAAGTGAATCCAGCCTTGTTCTCTACACATCATAATGTTTTCTGGGATTATTATGAAACTATTTAGATAATTTATTGTAGCTACATTGGAAGCTTCTTGTTCTGTTTCCACTTGAATGACTTACTGTTTAGATCTTAACCAGAAATCTGTTCTGGATTGGCTTTTATCCCACTACGCTGTTTTTGATACAGTTATCATCATCAGCATGTTTATCCATTTCCTTATCCTGTACTTGCCTATCTATTCCCCTTTGTTTTGTGTTGTCATTTTTTTTCAGTTATTTGCAGGGTTTTTGTTGTACTTTCTGTGTTGTTTATTTTGTTTTCTTCTTGGGGGTTGAATGAGACAACTTCCAGAGGTCCCTTACAACCTCCATTATTCTATAATTCTGTCATTATCTTTTTTGGCATGGTGATTGCCTGCTAGGAACTATACAAGGTTATGTGATCCTACAGTTTAAACAAAATGCTTTGCATCTTCCTTCTTTTATATCCTTATATTGTTCTCATTTTCCGTGTTGCCATGTAGCCTTCGCTTCCATTCTTGTGAAATGAATCGATCCTGTCTCCCTGCTTCAATTCTGATAAAGTTATGGCCTTACCTCCTTCATATCCAGATAGCTTTCTGTAGGCCATCCTTACTTTTCCATTCTTACCTCTTTCCTGAGCCCTTCTTTTGCCAAGCTCCCTGCAGAGAGTTTTGCTATCTATTTTTAAAATACACAAATTGTAGTTTTGGTTTACTTAAATACTTAAAATTTATTTTCCTGGCTACCATAATTTCCACAAAATGTTTATGTTGTCATCTGGCCCTCTTACTTCTCTCTGTTTCTGGCATCTCATCAGGACAAGGGTAAGAGTCTCTTTAGAAAATGTGGACAGGTTTTGGTGGAATACACAAGTACATGTATGACATGGTGGAAACTATGTTTTTTACTTTGTCTAAAGAAAGCTGTATTATGTAGGGTTTATGACTGTTTTATAAAATGAATGATTGTGTTCAGCATTTAAAAAACTAAATTTCTAGTTGAGTGTCCATAAGGTACTCCAAAATCTTGGTAAAATATCAAACTCCATAAAGACAAGGAACGTGAAATATGTCAAATAAGAGAGTTTCCATGTATTATGAGGAGACTTCTCTGACCTCATTTTTTTTAAATATCATCTGTTTTTCTATGATCTTCCTCACAAAAGTCTTTTCTAGGCATTTCTGGTGTTTAGCTGTTTTAGGTTTAAGGCTTTTTTTGTCAGGAATGAAACTTAATGAATCATAGACCCTTCAGTATTCAGGGTGAGTTTCCTTACATTTTTTTTCCCTCCTGGATTTAAAAACCCCAAATTTTTACATCTTTCATATAGACTGTTATTATTTTCTGTTACTGTAGTCTGTTCATACCTCAAAAAATTAAGAAAATTTTATTCCATGTGATCAAATATGACCTAGATTGTCCAGAAGATTTTTAGTGTATATTGTATAATGGTTTCCAGTTAAATGCTTTTCATCTAAGGATCTGGAAGCATTTTTTTGAAAAAAGGGTAAATATTGTTTCAGTGTAGGTATTTTGCATATTATGTTATTTCTTTAGGCCCATGGATATTGCAGTCATTAGTGTTTGTACAGTGACAACAACCCATGCCATCCAATATGAATTCCATTTCTGGTCTTTCCAGACAAGATAACAGAAATATTGCTGTATAATTCCTCCTTTGACTTATGTTACATAACACAAAGTGTTACTGTATTGCAATAATTCTGAGCTTTCCAGTGTAAAACAGGGGCCTGCTAGGATCCCCTTTGTTCATAATTACTGAATTCCAACAGGGAAGCTACTAGGTAAAACAAGCTTTAATAAGCTGTAATTAGTAACTTTTCCAAAGTTTTGCATATATTTAATTTAACTGGGGATTTTTACAAAAAATAAAAATGAAGCATGTCTTATTTACAGTTTACTTCGAAGGAACTGTCATCAGTCTTGAATTTTCTTTTTAAAGTTGTAGAGATATTAATAAATATATCACTGGCAAAATCAGAACTACTTCATGAGCTGGTTTTGGCTGGGATAGAGTTTTCTTCATAGTAGCTGGTATGGGCCTGTGTTTCGGATTTATGCTGGAAATGGTGTTGTTAATACAGGGATGCTTTCGTTATTGCTGAGCAGCACTTACCTGATGTCAAGCCCTCCTTCTCTGCCTCTCACCCCACCCCACCAGCGAGCAGGCTGGGGGTGCGCAAGAAGTTGGGAGGGGACACAGCTGGGACAGCTGACCCCAGCTGACCAAAGGGATATCCCACACGATATGACGTCATGCTCAGCATATAAAGCTGGGGGAAGAAGAAGGAAGTGGGGCATGTTCGGGGCTATGGCGCTTTGTCTTGGGAAGACAACCATTAGAATCATAGAATCGTTTAGGTTGGAAAAGACCTTTAAGATCATCCAATCAAACCATTAACCCAACATCACCAAGTCCACACTAAACCAATTAAGGTTAGACTAGACTAAACCATATCCCAAAGTGCCACGTCTGCCCGACGTATGATGGAGCCATGCATTCCTGGAGATGGCTGAACACCTGCCTGCTGATGGGAAGTAGTGAATGAATTCCTTGTGTTGCTTTGCTTATGTGCGTGGCTTTTGCTTTGCCTGTTAAACTGTCTTTATCTTAACCCATGAGTTTTCTCACCTTTAGTCATCGGCGGGGGAGTGAGCAATCGGCTGTGTGGTGCTTAGTTGCTGGCTGGGGTTAAACTTCATCATGACTGCTGTGATGAGGTCAGCATATCCTGCAATTCTAATTTAATAGCCTTATCTTTTGCTGAGAATTAATAGTCAGAAAACTATCACTTCTTAACTCAACAGTAAATCCTATCCCATACAATTATTATTCTATGCATGTAGTATCCCACCTGACACTTGTCAGTGAGATTATTGCCCCAAACTGAAATCTGTGAACCTAAGCCATATGGTATAACCTTCCCCTCCTTTTAGGAAAATGCCCTTCCATATACATTACTGCTTGCTGTTGGCCAACTTCCTGGTCCTGTGCTGAACCATTTAACTGTTATTAAAGTAAGTATCAGTGTTGTAGTTAGCTTTTCTCTTGACTGAATGAGAAATCAAAAGAGTACACAAAATTAAATTCTTCATCTACAGCAATCTTAAAAATCCTGTCTTCTCCATCTCAGCAAGCAGAGTTCAATCCCAACAAATACTTAAGTGCATGCTTAATTCATCTTTATTAAGCATAGAGAGTAAGCACCAGCTTAATTTTAAGGACACGTTTAGTTTTATTTGGCTTAATATAGAACATGTGCTTCGGGCATATCCTGAGAATTCCAGCCTCCACAAAATAAAGGCAAAACTTCATGACCAAGTTTTTACCATTGGAATATAGGATAAGTGCAGCAAGAAGGAGCTAAATTAATCCATGAAAATATATTAAAAAAAAAAAAGGCAGGTTAGTAATGTATGAAGTGTTGTACTGGAAATTAAACTCCTTTTTGCCTCACAAGTGATTTAGGTTTTACATTTTACTGGAACTCCGTTGGGATTAATCTTGGTAGAATTTCCAGGTTGCAAAGATATACATAAACAGGAGTTTCATTGAATATATTAAGGTGAAAATTCATTGCATTGGAGCAGGATTAATTTCAAAATGCTTCTATTAAGCTTGGCATTTGCCTTCTACAAGTAAAGATCAGAAAAAGCCGAGATGTTCATTCCTCATTTGGATTAGATGTCTTCTAAAGAATGCTATAGTTAAACCATAGAAACCTCTGCCCAGAATCAAGCTCATGTTGCATATATTCCGAAAAATGTCTTCAGCAGAAGCCAAACTAGATAAATCAGAAAAAATTGCAAGAAACTTCAAAGTAAGAAGAAATGAAATTATTTTCCACTGCATTAAAATTCATCCATATCTTTAACAAATAGAGAATGAAGCTTGGAATTTTCTGCTTTATTACTAGCTCTAGATACTGGTTATCCATACAGAAATCTTTTTTTTTTTTTTTTTAATCTTGATAAATTTAGACACCAAAACCACTAGCTAGGCACTAAATTCCACAATGCCATGGGCCATGTGAAATATTTTTGTTTCTAATATTTTAATATTAGAATAATATTAAACAAAAATTAAACAAAAATAGAAACTTTTTTCTCCCTAATTAATTTGTTTCCATTTATTTGTTTCTAATTTACCACTTTGTAACTTCACTGAACTTCCTGTGGTTTGACATTGAGAGGGTAGAACTGTTTTTTTGCCAAATTAGTGGAAGTAAGTGGAAAGACTGGAATGAGGAAAGGAGCGCTCTCAGAACACTTCTCTGTCCCAAGAGAAGCATGACTGTCATCAACACTTTATGTTAACCTTCCCTTTGGCTGACACTTCACAAATTGTGGGTCTGATCACCTTATTAAAGTGGAGAACAGAAGGAGGATAAGAACTCAAACTAAAGCCCATACCAGAACTGAGGAGCCTGCCCCAGCAGCAGGGCTCACTGAGTGTGCTGGTGGCTGTGTCTGCACCAGGTAGCTCAGTGCAACAACAAAAAAAAAAAAAATAGATTTTAGAGGGCAGGGGGTAGAATGAGAAAGGCTGTTGGTCTCTTCTGTTCTTCAGCCCTGTGACCTATGGGCTCTAAGCCATCATGTTCAAAATGTTAGGAGTTGGCTTGGTCTTGTAATTAAAACAGGCCTCAGCAGGGAGGAAGCATTTCAGCTTCAGCTCTCACCCCTCTCTTTATAGGTCTTTCCCCAGAATATCTGCAATGTGAAACTGAACATGAAGTGAAATATTAAGAGGATGGTTGTCAATATCCAAGGTTCCTTTGATTAAAAAAATAGCAGAGAGGGCATTATTTACTGGAGAAAAACAAAATGGTAGAAGAAAGGAGCTGGAGACAAGGAAGCAACCCATGGTATAAACCATCTAGAACCAAACACTTCAATGAGATGAAGGAAGAGGAAACAGAAGAGTCAAGTCTTCCACTTGTCCTTATCAACAATGTAAACCCAGTAATTATGGAGAGAAAATCTTTGCATTAACAGAAGCAAAACCCAGGTCAAAAACATATTCAAAGACATTGTGTTATGAGGCACCGAGATTTATGGAGATAAGAGTCAACCTCCTGAAGCACGTTTCTTAAAAGCAAGGTCCAAAGAAAATGAAGCAGTTGGAATCCAGAATCAAAGATGATGTGTAAATTGCCTTTGATGAGCATCAGAGCACAAATAAATGTAGAAAATACATCAGTAGATGCCTCAGTTCAGATGCTGGTAAGATTGTGAAATCAGTTCAGTTTTGACTTCAGATTTTTGGATTTGTTGAACAACTACAAAATGGAAGAGTATGTCATCAGCTTGAAGACAACTGAAAAAAACTGCTGCATACCATTTTTCTCCATCATCTTTAGCTCAAACTGCATACTGATGGAGTGAATTCTTCATT
Organism: Pelecanus crispus; assembly: GCF_030463565.1. NCBI lineage: Eukaryota > Metazoa > Chordata > Aves > Pelecaniformes > Pelecanidae > Pelecanus > Pelecanus crispus. Next base: position 146,241,953 of record NC_134643.1, read on the forward strand.
TCTTTGAAGTCAACACCCCTATGGCAACTAGAGCAATTTGCTTATAGAAATCATGGAAGTGATCAATTTGCTCATTTCCTTCATTCCACAGAAGGAAATGGACTTTTAACTGTCTTTCTGCCATGATATCAAGGTTACTTTAAAAAAGTGCATTGTGGCGGTGTCATTTACTCCTCATTTCACAAAGAGCAATAACACTATATACCCAGCAACTCCTCCTCATTTAGAGAACTTTGGAAGCTGGAAAACAGAGGTTTCATTAAGTTCCTGTAGATTTGACAAAGCAGTTTCCACTGTATCATCTGGATGTCTTGCTATTAATTTAGTTGATTACTTCAACCTACATACCTAGGGTGTGGCCAGTGTGTCTGATAGTAACAGCATGCAATCCAAATCACTTTATGACTGCAGGTAAAACTGCTCAAATGTGATAAAATCAAAGAATTAGGAACTTCAAACTAGAGGTTCATTGTCCAGATCATCCTCCTACTTCCTGTGAAAAGGAAGTGTTTAGTAGAGGATTATGTAGATTTACAACTTGTAGTCAGACAAACATGCTCTCCATGGGCTCCTCATACACAGATGCAGGTTGTTTGGGGAAGAATGTAAATATGATAGATCCACAAAATAGTTTTATACCTCATGACTTTTTCCAAAGACAGGGTAGAAATGTGCAGGGGCAAGAGGAAGACACACACAGATCAACCATTCTGAGCCTCCCTTGATTCTCCCAGAGGAGGTGCCCGAGACCAAGAAAAGGAGAGGAGTGCTTCTAGTTGTTAGCCAAAATATTGCCTTGGCATAAAAAATGCAGATACACAGATTTTATCTCTGTTCTCAGTTTTCTCTCTTGCCTATGAACTTTAGAGGTAAACAAAAATACGTGAAATGCAGTTAGGCTTCACTTGCAGAAAATTCTCTGTATACGTTGCCAGAAACGCAAACAAGCATCTCTCTGACGTACCAGTACAACTGCTGTTCTCAGTGTTTTCCCCAGCTGCAGCTTTTCATACTCTTTAGTTAGTCAGCTGAGATACTCAGCACTTCAAGCACCGAACCATGGTAGGTAAGCTCAAGAAAGAGAAGGTAAGTGCTACGCTGGGAAGGAATGTTAAAAAAAAAAAAAAAGGAATGTTTTACCTTTTCAGAAAATGCTGAAAATCATTCAGTAGTGTTGTACCTTGTGAAATGTCTTTTTGCTGTAGCAGAATATAATTTCAGCAAACAGTAGTTTTATCACACGTGAATATTTCACACATTTAAACTGCTGCAGAATATCCACAGAGACATGGATGTTGTAAGCCAGTTTTAAGTAGGGAGAGTGCAGTTTTCATTGCAGTACAAAAAAAGGGGGAGGAATAGGGTACACAGGATGGGGAAAACCAAGTGTTAATCTTTGCTAAAATACCATCTTGATTTAAAAATTGTGAAGACAGTGCAAACTGTATCGAATCATTTTACTACTGTGCCTTCATTGCTTGGATATGATCCAGAAGTGCTATATTTTACCTGAAAAATTGGAAAGCTGATTAAGTCAAAATGGATTTCCTGGTGGCCTATGACTGCAGCCTTGTAAACTTATCGATTATGCCCCTCAACATTGTTCTTATTGATGGCTGCATCTGAAACATTGTAAACCCCATGGTGTTCACTTTCTTCAGACCAAACACATTAGGAAAGTGCCTTTATGTTTTTCAGTGCAATATGAGGCAGGAAAACATGGTGGATTTTTTCCCCTCTCTAAAGCAAATCTTACTGTAAGGAAATTTATTAATCATATAATTTCATCCTGTCATATCTCCTTAGCCTATGTTATATAACTCTGCTTACTAATGATTTTATCAAAGTTACAGAGCACATGATGTAACTGAAATTTGTGGCTGGAAATGAATTTATTTTTCTGGAGTGCACTAAACACATTCCATGGCTATCTGATCAAATTAATTTTTTGTGGGTATGGTTGAATGAAGGTGGTTCATGAAATTGTATATGGGGCAGAGGTCCTTTCAGCTCTGATTTTCTAGTAAAGACTCAAGTGTAATAGGAACAGCTTATAAACCTCTTCTGATATGAAGGACTTTTTGACATCTGAATGAAAGGCGCTGATGCACAGCTGTCATCTGTGCTTCTTAAAACCATTTCTGTATCTGATATGAAATTAATACTCCTTATAAACTCAGCAGAGAGCTTTATCTTTAGTGAAGTTCACACCTGTGCAAAATTTTGCTGAAGGGAAGTGAACAGCCAAATCTAGCTCTACAAAGGAAGGGAGGAAGGAAAAGGAAGCAGCAGAACACTACGCCGCCCACTGAGTTGACTCCAAGCCTTCTCAGGCAAGTGAATCATCAGTCTGGATGTGGAAGACATTTATGATTGTGAGATCTGCTTGGCTTTTCTCCTTCCAAGCTGAGACTCCATGGGCTTAAAAAATACGGGATATTTTGCAATGATACTTACTTAGATTACCAACCTTCCCCAGGAAATGGAAGTAAACTCTTACCACCATAAATTCTGCTTTAAAGAGAGAGGCAGCTTAAAGGAATAAATACTATGAGCAACCCACAGGGAGGTTTACATTCCCTTTTCCAGTGGTACAGAACCAGGTGTAGACTACCTAGTCTGACGTTTAGCAAATAACAGCACCTAACGTGAAGCAGCCTTCTTTTCAGAGCAAGCTAACTACATAAATATTTACCTCACTTGTGGTCTAAGATGTACAACTACCTCTGTGCTTCTATGGTAGTATCTGTACCAGTCTAGCTATTCTGTAGATAATCTGGACATGTATTGTATCAGCTTCTAATTGCTCTGATGACCACACCAAAGACTGCACATTTAGGAGAGTATATCTGTGAGTGATTACATCCTGAGTATCTGAGAAACCCTCTCACAAATGTGACCGGGACAATCTGTTGGGAACTATCATAGTTATTTGTTCTAGTCTGCTTATGATTTTTATACAACTCCCTGCATTCTTATTTCAATAATTTACAAACCTTTCTGCTTACACCCTTCCTTCTATTAAGCTATCTGAAGTTGCTGCCACAGTATTGGCCTTGTTGGTTGTTATTAAGATGTCTTTTCACAAGAACAGTAGTTTTTTTTTGTTTGGGGTTTTTTTTTGGTTGGTTGGTTTTGGTTTTTGTAAAAGCTAAGTAACTGCAGAACGAATTAGTCACTTCAGAGAAGGGCCAGTAAAATGTATTTTCTCAAACATGCTGCTTCTAAGCCCCTGTTAGGGGCAAGTGAACATTAGAGACTAGACAAACCTCTGACTCCAGGGGGGTTGGCTTTTACTGGAAGACTTCCAACACTGCTTTGCACTGAATTTGTTCTACAGCTAAATGTCCAATCCACCTTGTGCTGTGATGCTAGGCAAACTTCATCAACACTTAATTGATGTAAATTAACATGTGCTGTATAATTGTTCAGACAAATCTATTGAAAATTTAAAAACAATAGTGCAGACTGTGATGATTTATGACAAATCATGATACTGTCTTCCTAACTGGTTCAGTGGTAGTGATAAGACTAAAAGGGTGCCACTCACATTTCTTGTTTGACTGTGATGGCTAGAATGAAAGAAAAATATCTCTCATGAGAGATACAGGTAATTGCAGCTCATAAAATCCTCTGTTAAATGGGCTATACATCACACAAGTATATGCAGGCAATTTCCTTTTAGCCCATGTCCCTCTCTCCCCTGTTGCCACCATCTTCCCCTCCCCCTGCCACACATAAACATTTGAGTTTAGCATGTGCTAAAAGTTAAATGCAAGGATTAACATATGTTTTAAATTCCTAACAGTAGATCAATAGTTTTGACATGATTGAACACTATGGCTCATATGAATTCATCTTTGAATGTAAGAAGTTATCATTGTATATGTGACTCATACTCGTGATTAAATGCCATCTTCCCTTCTGGGTTGCACAGCTGAGGTGGCATTCTTAGTATGGTATTTTTCAGTTTCGTTAGGTTTATATCAAAAGTATTAAGAGTAATGTTCTCTTCAAATGTATGGATGTTAATCTGGATAAATATCCTACCTGCCTTGATAATTAAAAAAACCTTCAACTATTCTTGCCAAATTATTCTTATTTTTTAATATTTGAGGTTTGTACCTGTATAAAAAGTAAAAATTCATTGTTCTTATCTGTTTTATTCAGAACCTCATCTCTTTGTAAGTAAAATGTCCAAAGAAATGTCTGAAAAGATTTTAGACATCCAAAACTAAAGATTCCGAGAATTCCAAGTAACCACAGTTTTTTGCAGTTATGCATTACACAGACTTTGCCTTTGATACCAGATTCTGACCTAAAGCACCCAGGGAAAACACACGCCATTTCAAATGTGAAAAGGGAAAAGGGTAAAATTTGTCACCTCATCAAGGGGTCTTTTGGGGAAACACTACCCAGATCTTTGTTTTACAGTGAATCTCATCCTCGGATTTCTCAGTTTACAGCCCAGCATGCTGTCACAGTTATCGCTAGTGATCTGAACACAAATCACTTTTGATGTTGGAGATTAAAACTAATACACTGGGACTCCTGGAAATACAAAACCAAACTGTTGCATGGGCCATACTTGCCGTGTGCAGTCAGGGTAAATAACCGGACTATCGTATGTTAGAAGAGCTTCTACATGATAAAATAGCTGCCATTAGTCATGTTTTCTGAAGGGAAAGACAGGAAAAAGGTATCAACAGCTATGAGCAAAATGTGCATACAATCAGTGATTGACTGATCACTACAGAGAAGCCAGATGGCAATTCAGACCTCACTGAATCCCCTTCCGTATCAGTAGCCACCTTCAGTGCACAGAGCTCCTTGTGCCAGAAAAGCAGCACTGTCTGTGTATCCAAAATGCTTGAAGTAAGAATTGTCACCGTTACAGTGTTATAGCCCTTTCTAAAGTCCAAAGCATAGCCGTGAACTCTTTGATTATAGTTCATTAATGGTAGCACAATACTTTTCCCCTCTTGTACTTGCAGGTTTTTTTGGAAGTGCATGTAAACTAGTTGAGTTATTCAACTCCTTTAGTTGGCTGATTGCACAGCTGATTACAGATGTAAACAATCAGCAGACATGAGCTTTGCAGATGCAAATAATCACAAATCACACACACAAAAATATAATTCTGCGTCATAAAAGTTAAAAACTTGTAAACCAGAATCCAAGCAGGGATTTGAAATATTGGGAAAATATTAGTGATGCATTTGGATTTTTTAACAGGAAATTTTCTTTAATTTATTATATACTAGTTTAAGTAAACAGTTTTTAATTACTTTTTTATAAGACCATTGCTGTCAGGAATATTGTAACTATAACTGCACAACTTAATCACCACTGAAAGGAAAATGTCAGATTTACCCAGGTGCTGTATTTTACCCATTTTCCAAATAATTTCCTGTTTTTAATTGTAGCTGTAAATTTTACAAAGACAAAATTCTGATTAAGATTAAAAACTAATGTAAAATAAAGTAAAACCTGTAACAGCAAACAAAAATGTCTTATAAATGTGGAATGCACACACGTAAATCCCCAGGTGCCCATTCTCTTTAGAAAGAGAAAAGACAGCTTTTATCCCTTTTTTCTTTATCCCTCTTTCTCTTTTATCCCTTCAGATATGGAGCTTAATCACCCAGGATTGCTATGTGTACTTCCTCTGATCAACACAATAAGAAGTTAGCATCTTGGAATAATAAAAAATGTTAAAGACTGAGGGGGGAAAAAAAATCTCTTTGCCTACATAAAACCACAGTAACTGGAAGCAATGCAGCTGAGCTGTCTTGCCACACTGTGGACAGGAGTAATGCATACTTCAGGTCTAGGGTGGATGGAGAAGGGTTAAGATAACCATTGAGTGGATTTCATTTAGATTGTTGATTCAGGTTCTTTTTCAGTTTTGGTCCAGTGCAAATAAGACCAACCACAGTGTAAAAGTAAAGAAATAATGAAGTCAGCTGAATGTAATTGCAACCCTTCAGCTGCTTAGTGAAATTCATGTTTCTGTGCTTTTCTCTCCTATATGTTGGCTGTGGGCTAATGAGACTGTGGAGCTTCAAGAGGCCTCCTGGGAATGCTCCCATCCATGCCCATCATTGGCAAAGATGTTTCAACACACTGTCCTAAGTCATGGACCCAAAGCTTCCAGGGTAGCAAATTGGCAAAGAAAATACGTGGTTAATTTTCTGTTTCGGTCATGGCTTCTTTGTGTTTGAACACAGAGTAAAATAAAATGTAATGAATCCACAATGATTGTCAAAGTAAAAGGTTTCCTTCTGTATTTCTGTTCTCTTTTAGGAAACATCCAGATAATATAGTCCCATCATAGTCAATGATAAAAAAAAATTCCATTACAAAAGTTACTCTGAAGGAGTAACTTTATCCTTCTCACTTGGATGTACCATCAGCATGTCTATGTAATTTGCATCAAAGAATTAAAACAGAAGTGGTCAGAGGAGTTCTCTACACTGTCAAGGATGATTTTCAACGTTACTGAAACATGGAGGACATTCAAGAAACATCTGGAAGAAAAATTAATCTTGTGCCAATATTTAAAACAGAATAAATAGAATAACCTATTTAGCTATAAGCTTGTCATCATAAAATCAGTCTGAGGAAAAAAAATGAAACACCTATAATGGGACTCAGTTTATAAACAATTAAAAGACAGTAATTTAATTAGTGCAAATCAACACTGGTATCTGGAAAATAGATCTTGTCAAAGTAACTTGAGGGCTTTTTTGACATTTACAAATTTGACTTGTAAAGGTACTGTTGCTGTAAGATTCTTGGATTTCTATTCTGACCTGATATCTTCATAAATAATGTGAAACAGTAAAAAAAAATCTGCATGCTATATATAAAGTCTATTAAAAGTTATCTAAATAATAGGTCAGTGTAATTATAAGCAGGACTCATTGTTAAGTGGCTATGGAGGTTGATTCACAGGGATCAGGTTTTGGCTCTTAAGCTATTTAACAAGGTTATGAATGTCTTGGGAGAAAATAATTACTGATACAGTCTTCAAATGGTGCACAAATTACAGAAGGAGGGGAACAAGCAGGTGGAGGCATCAGAATGGATATTGGTCAAGAACAATCTTCACAGGTTACTAACTGTGCCTCTCAGCAAAGTGTTAATGAATGCAGCCCATTCCCACAGGAACTGTCCCGGTAAGCCACAGCTCTGAAAACACTCAGGATCACACTGCATGGGTCCGCAGGAAATGGGTCTCCGGTGCAGCAGCAGACATATCGGTTAGGAGTTGCCAAATTTTGCAGTGGGGAGGTAGATGCCACTCCATGCCCCCAGGTCCAACCAGCAGTGAGGCCGAGCATGCAACAGGCACATGCCCACAGAGCACACGTATACACCACATACATTGTTCAGCACGGTGTAGTTCAGTAAATTGCCAGCCACACAGGTAACAGAGACAAACACACAGAGCGCTCACACAAACACAGGCAGCGCCCAAGGGACTCATCCTGTCCCCTTCTCTGCCCAAGTAGGGTGGAGGTTGGCCAGTGAGAATATATATGTACACATGTGCAATGTGGATTCCTCCAGCAGCTGGGCTCAGCCAGCCAGTCTGCCCAGAACAGTTTTTATTACACAACCAAACAATATCTGCACGCTGGGACCCAGCAACATGTTAATTTTCAAGCCAAAACTGGGAAAACACCATCTACCCCTCCATGTGATGCTGTTTACAGCAGAGGCATCCTTGGCCCCCCAGCTGGAAGGCACTTGCCACGCTGGCTCCCCCAGTCCAGAAGGGCACCCGTGCTCAAGGGGCTCCCTTCTGCACCTTTACCCTGCATGAGGGGCAGAGTCGCTGGGAGCAGAAAGGCTGAAGCCAGCTTTGCACATGTGCCCGGAGAAATGTCAAGCTGGAGCAGAGTAGCCTCTGGGTTAGATACTGATGCCACCACTATGAGAAAGGAACCTTTGAGAAGCTCTTCAGTTTAGCAGGGTTTTTGTAAGCTAGAAGGCTTAAATTTGGAGCTAGATAAACTAAGATTTAGAAAGTAGGCAAGTTTGGAACAGGATGATGTTGCTAGGACAACTTGTCAATTGATGTATTGAATTCACTATTTCTCAGAATGTTGAAAACAGAACTAGAAAGTTTTTTGGGTTTTCTTTTTGTTTGTTTTTTTTTCTTTCTTTTAAATTTATGCTTAATTCATGCAAAACTTAATTCAGGGAAATGTTTCATTGTCTGTCAAGGAGTAGGTTGGATCTAAAGACCATAAATTTACTTTGCCATATAATCTATGAAAATGGGCTTTAGGAGATGTTTAGTCCTTGCTGAAAAATGTCCCCAGTCTTTCATCCTATTAAAACATTGAGTTGAAACATCTCAGAATCATCACAGAATCATTTAAGTTGGAAAAGAACTTTAAGATCATCAAGTCCAGCCATTAACCTAGCACTGCCAACTCCATCACTAAACCATGTCCCTGAGCACCACATCTACACAGTCTGTTAAATACCTCCAGGGACAGTGACTCAATCACTTCCCTGGGAAGCCTGTTCCAATGCTTGGCAACCCTTTTGGAAAAGAAATTTTTCCTAATATCCAATCTAAACCTCCCCTGGCACAACTTGAGGCCATTTCTTCTTGTCTTATCACTTGTTACTTGGAAGAAGATACCAGCACCCGCCTTGCTACAAACTCCTTTCAGGTAGTTGTAGAGAGCGATAAGGTCTCCCCTCAGCCTCCTCTTCTCCAGGCTAAACAACCCCAGTTCCCTCAGCCGCTCCTCATAAGGCCTGTGCTCCAGACACTTCACCAGCTTTGTTGCTCTTCTCTGGACACGCTCCAGTACCTCTATGCCTTTCTTGTACTGAGGGGCCCAAAACTGAACAAAATATTCAAGATGTGGCCTCACCAGTGCCAAGTACGGGGGTCAATCACTTCCCTAGTCCTGCTGGGCACGCTATTCCTGATACCTTTTATATCATGTCCAGGTCTGCTAAGTGAAGTATTTTTACTAACAAAAACTAGCCAGACATAATCATTCATGCATTTTTAGTACCAGATATATGAATTAATCTCAAAAACAATTCAACAGTTTCTAAAAAGAATAGTATAGCTATCTGGACAACCATCATTATTTGTGGGCATGTATATGGCTGTACTGTGAAATTTTCACTATAAAATACAGTCTCATTTTCCAAATTAGATTCAGCTTTAAATCTCTTAAGGTAGAAAGGTATAATATATAAATATAGTATCTCAGGAAATGCCTTGACAAAGAATTTTCACGGGTTTGGGTTTTGTGGGGTTTTTTTTTGTCCAAATAGGCATTTCAGAAATGTCTCTGCTCGCAAGAATGCTGAGAACAGTGATGCCAATATCGCCATCAACTTTGCCTCCCTCAAGAAAAGACAAACCACCATTTGTTCAGTTTGGAGAAAGAAATAATGAGGTAAATGAAATGGTCACCCCCATAGTGATCTTATGCAAGCACTGACATAAAAGCTGTATGAAAATATTAATCTCTTTTCAGTTGCTTTTAATAAGATACTAACAAAAACAAAAAAGCGTGACCAGGGGGAGGGGAGGCAAGGATTCAAGGGATAATTTTCTCATTTTGCTTAAAAAAAAATCTCCCAAACCTCTTCTTTATTTCTATTAAAGTGCATATAATTAAAAAGAATTCATTAGATGGTCATACCAGAGTTCATGAGAAAGGGAATATATTTTGTCTAGCTCATCTGTAATGATATTTAAAAGTTTGTTTCTAAAGATTATCAAATTCACCATGTCATATTCAAATTAATCAGGTTAATACACCAGGTTTATTTTAAATAGTTCATAATTCAACATAAGTAATACTATGTATGTACTTGGGGTGGGGGGTGGGGGGAAGAGTTTTTGACCTTTGGAAGAAGGGGCCGGCCACTCAGGAGGACTACGAGAATGTCATGAGGTTATGCAGGGAGAAAATTAGAAGGGCCAAAGCCCGGCTAGAACTTTATCTGGCTACTGCCATAAAAGACAATGAAAAATGTTTCTATAAATACATTAGCAACATAAGGAGGGCTAAGGAGAATATCCATCCTTTATCGGATGGGGAGAGAAACATAGTGACAAAGGATGAGGAAAAGGCTGAGGTACTTAATGCCTTCTTGGCCTCAGTCTTTAATAATAAGACCAATTGTTCTTGGGGTACCCAGCCCCCTGAGCTGGAAGACAGGGACAAGGAGCAGAATGAAGCCCCTGTAATCCAAGGGGAAATGGTTAGTGACCTGCTGCACCACTTAGACACACACAGGTCTATGGAGCCAGATGGGATCCACCCAAGGGTACTGAGGGAGCTGGCAGAAGTGCTGACCAAGCCACTTTCAATCCTTTATCAGCAGTCTGGGCAAACTGGGGAGGTCCCAGTTGACTGGAGGTTAGCAAATGTGACACCCGTCTGCAAGAAGGGCTGGAAGGAGGATCTGGGGAAACTACAGGCCTGTCAGCCTGACCTCGGTGCCAGGGAAGGTTATGGAGCAGATCATTCTGAGTGCCATCACACAGCATGTCCAGGACAACCAGGTGACTGGGCCCAGTCAGCATGTGTTTTTGAAAGGCAGGTCCTGCTTGACTAACCTGATCTCCTTCTATGACAAGGTGACCTGCTTAGTGGATGAGAGAAAGGCTGTGGATGTTCTCTACCTAGACTTCAGTAAAGCCTTTGACACCGCTTCCCACAGCATTCTCCTGGAGAAACTGGCTGCTCATGGCTTGGATCTGTGGATGCTTCGCTGGGTAGAAAACTGTCTGGATGGCTGGGCCCAAAGAGTTGTGGTGAATGGAGTTAAATCCAGTTGGCGGCTGGTCACAAGTGGTGTTCCCCAGGGCTCAGTATTGGGGCCAGTTCTGTTTAATATCTTTATCAACAATCTGGACGAGGGGATCAAGTGCACCCTCAGTAATTTTGCAGACAACACCAAGTTCGGTGGGAGTGTTGATCTGCTTAAGGATAGGATGACCGTGCAGAGGGACCTGGACAGGCTGGATCGATGGGCTGAGGCCATTTGTGTGAGGTTCAACAAGGCCAAGTGCCGGGTCCTGCACTTGGGTCAAAACAACCCCACGCAACGCTACAGGCTTGGGGAAGAGTGGCTGGAAAGCTGCCTGGTGGAAAAGGATCTGTGAGTGTTTGTCCTGGTTTTGGCTGGGATAGAGTTAATTTTCTCCCTAGTAGCAGGCATAGTGCTGTGTTTTGGATTTAGTAGGAGAAGAATGTTGATAACACACTGATGTTTCAGTTGTTGCTAAGTAGTGTTTATACTAAGTGAAGGACTTTTCAGCTTCCCATGCTCTGCCAGGGGCACAAGAAACTGGGAGGGGGCACAGCCAGAAGAGTTGATGCAAACTGACCAAAGGGCTATTCCATACCATATGACGTCATGCTCAGTATATAAGCTGGGGGAGATTGGCTGGGGAGCAGCGATTGCTGCTCGGGAACTGTCTGGGTATCGGTCGGTGGGTGGTGAGCAATTGCATTGTGCATCACTTGCTTTGTATATTATTATTATTATTATTATTATTATTATTATTATTATTATTACATTGTTATTATTATAATTACTATTTTACTTTATTTCAATTATTAAACTGTTCTTATCTCAACCCAGGAGTGTTTCTCACTCTTACTCCTCCGATTCTCTCCCCCATCCCATCAGGGTAGGGGGAGTGAGCGAGCGGCTGCGTGGTGCTTAGTTGCTGGCTGGGGCTAAACCATGACAGTGTTGGTCGACAGCCAGCTGAATATGAGCCAGCAGTGTGCCCAGGTGGCCAGGAAGGCCAATAGCTTCCTGGCTTGTACCAGAAGTAGTGTGGCCAGCAGGAGCAGGGAGGTGATTGTCCCCCTATACTTGGCACTGGTGAGGTCGCACCTTGAATACTGTGTTCAGTTTTGGGCCCCTCAGTACAAGAAAGACATTGAGGTGCTGGAGCATGTCCAAAGAAGAGCAACAAAGCTGGTGAAGGGACTAGAGAACAAGTCTTATGAGGAGGAAAAATTTCTTTTCCAAAAGGGTTGTCAAGTATTGGAACAGGCTTCCCAGGGAAGTGATTGAGTCACCGTCGCTGGAGGTATTTAACAGACTGTGTAGATGTGGTGCTCAGGGACATGGTTTAGTGATGGAGTTGGCAGTGCTAGGTTAATGGCTGGACTTGATGATCTTAAAGTTCTTTTCCAACCTAAATGATTCTACGATTTTATGTATATATGTGTACATTATATACACGTGTGTTCATAATATAATGATTTTTGCATACAATTGTTTTTTGTAAGCGAAAGAAATATTTAATTTTTGAAAGTAAACTTTTCCTTCCACGTGTTTTTGAGTGCTAAAGACATTGACTTGAAAGAATGGAAATAATGTAGAGGACAAAACAGATTGTCTAGCAGAATAGTTCTAGACTGCTAGACCAAAATGACTTTTTGATAAAAAAGACACTTCTGTCCCCACCTCACCTGGATCTGAAAGATTTTAAGAGAATCACCTCTACTAACTTCTTAGTGCTATAGTGACATTCCTCTATTATTCCATCATACGTATATTATGCCCTTGAGTACATTCCTTCCTCATGTATTTTGATCTGTATATTGTGCTAATAGTGTAGCACAGATTTCCATAGAAAATGTCATACTCCTCCAAAGGGCCACGGACTCCAAAATATTCTGCTGAGGGATTTTTCTCCTCATTTTGATAAAACAGAAAGTATTGTTTCAGCCGTCACCAGCAGAAACTGAAAATGTAACCTTCTGTAGTGGATCTTCTAAGATCTACAGTTTTTCAGCTGATTGAATTTGCAGTTTGAATTTTCATAGATCCAAGGCAGTTACAGGGTCTTCACTGTTGGCAGCTCCCTAAGTTCAGAGATCTGAGATCTGAAGCTGTGGTTTGGGAATCATGTAAGTTACTCTACACAGGTGTGAGTACCCCAACTGTACCTTTGATCAGTAGGCGCTTTATCAACTCACTCCTCTGGGTTTATTTCATTCTCAGTGCTATACAAAAAATGGCCACAGACTACTGTCAAATATCTCTCTTTAGAGGCTTTTAATACTCATAATTACAGGGTTAATTTGGCAGCAAATCCCCTTATGTTTGCCTCTTGTTCGTTATTCTCTTTCCATACAAACATTATTTTGCTCATGTTCTTAGAGCATCCTAGCGACACTGCCACTAGATTCAACCTTGGTGCTGAAGGATATAGATCCTGATACCTCTGATTTAACTAAACCTTCCATTAAATCTCTCCTAGTTAGACAGTGATTCAGTGGTTAAAATAATTAGATCAGATCCTCATGTCACATTTACTAAGTAAACACACACCCCTTTATTGGAACGCTACTTGTTTTTTTAAAAAGTGAAGAAAGAGGAAAAAGAAGATCAATGTTATCATTAAAAGATATAGCAGCTGGTATAGCTATCATAATTTTCTACTCCTTAAAGGATTCATGAAAGTTAGTATCCTAAATTTTGATTGCTTTTTGTCTGGAGAATTATACAAGTACTTTATGAAAGAAACAATGCAGATTTACAATCAAATACATTTTATTGTAATTACATGAGCTTACATTTATAGTATCCTGCCCATTAAGCATTTAATTCATCAATGTTTTCTTCAAAAAGAGACTATATGGCCAAATTTGGTTGAAGAAGTAGACACTGAAAGAGGAAAAAAACCTGCTGTGAAACTTTTTTAATAATGTAAAAAAGATAAACCAGGGTTTGAGGTTTTAAGATAAAAATTTCCTTTTAGAATTTACAGCAATATCTTAACTAAGGCATTAAAACTTTAAAAAGTAATTTGACTGGAAAACTAAATGAAATCAGTTTTTCAATATGTCCAAGCTTAGAGAAGTGAAAAAAATAGAAATCTAAAATAAATTATAAGAGTATATTGGATTTGGAAAATATCTGGGAAAATATACTCTTCAATGCATAAAAGGGATGACTTTTGTTGGTAGAATGTATTGTTAGTGAGACAGATCAGGAGACATGCTTTTGTATACACACTACTTACCTTTAATGATAGTCTTTTAGTTTTCATGGTCCTTTTTCCCTTCACCACATGTCTGGAGCTGAAGTCAGGCATTGGACAAATGTGCAGTTCCATAGACTTGCCCATAATATTCTGTACATTTGTACATTTTATGCATTTGTGAAGACAGTAGTTACAAATCAGCTAACCATTGCTTGAAAAGACAAGAATCCTTCTCAATATGTAGTTAATTCTTTTTGACCTGAAAATGAATGTGACTGATTCACTTAAGAATATCATGCCTGCTAAAGATTTTGTACCCGTAAGTTTCCAGGCACTACTTAGGCTTTTTTGTTGGGTTAATCTGTGGATGAGGAGGTACAGCTTCCTCTGAGGTTAGAACATGCCATCCCTAAGCAAGGTATTTTTATGGTGCTCTTTTGGAAATATCACTTTTCCATAAAGACAGATGTTGTCTCTGTCACTTAGAGAAAGAAACTCTTCTCCATCTTTCTCTTTACTTTGCAGGAACAACGATTCACGAAGGCAGCAGAAGTGTAAATTATAATACATCCACTGATGTAGTCCTTGTAACTGACCTGCTCTGTCACATCAGCTGTGAGTGAGATCTGCAACTTTTTCATCAAGTGATTAACAGTAACATTGTAACTAAGCTGACAAAAATTCTCCTATGTGTCCAATTTGTAGCAATGAGAAGAATTGAAGGAAATGAGCCAATACACTTTGGAAGTTCACAGCAATATGTTTATTTTTTTGTGTGTCTTAGCATCGGGGCTCATTTTACTCTGCAAAATGTGTAAAAGCAGCACATTCCATTGCTGTGAATGAGACAAACACTCTTAAGTGTTGATACAATCTGAGTATGCCATACAGGATGTACAAACTTTGAATTTAAACAATGCACACTGAGAGAGTCAGGGCATGCTTATAAATTAGGCTTATAAAGTATTCATCAGATCACTTTTGTGCATTGAACGGATGCATATGCATTATACATTTACTTTCCCTTCTAAAACTCTCTTTCTTGATCCTTCCATATGCAGTTCATGCAAGCTTAGTCTCTCAAGTTCAGTTAGAATCAGTGGACAAATCTGGAGATGATAAGAATGCTGCAAGCTACATTTCCATGTGTACCTGTGATTTCAGTGTATGCCTGTGTCTCTGAAGGTTCAAAAATATAATTGTTTTCAAGCTTCATACGTCCACTATGGCACTGTTGTTATTTACAGTAGCTGAGGATAATGTCCTTGTGAATCTCCTTCACAAAGAGCAGTGCAGACAAGTCAAAAACACTAAAAGATTGCAAATTACACAGATTTAGAATAATTATAGCTTTGGTCTTATGACCATGAAGTTAAAAAAGTAAAATACAAACAGAAGTATATGTATTTTTGCTGGAGCATTTTTTGTTTCCCTTCTCATCTCCTCCTCCTATTTTCACATCCTCTGGAAAATGACTGGCAGATTTCACAACAAAAGGACATATAAACCTGAAGATGGTTCCTTCCACTCTGTTTCAAAGACCTTCTTTCTTTGACAGAGAATTTAAGGAATCAAGGTAATTGCTTCCACTCAAGAGATTCTAATCCAATTTAAGAAGAACAGTTGAGTGAAGTGTGGGAGTTGAAAATGGAACAAAAAGGTTATCTTACAATTGTGACCAGGACTGAAATAATAATAATAAAAAAGTTATGCTTACCGTGGTTATGCTGATTTAATTATCCAAAGAAGCCTACTTTCTAATTTTAGTCAATAGCTACCGTTTTAATGTGAGGTTTTATCCATAAATATATCTCTAAAAAGAAAAGCAAAAATTCTGATTAAGATAGCTACTCATACTTATAAAACAGAATGTATTTCCTGCATATTGTCTTTAGGGATTGCCACTTTACATGTATGCATCACATGCATGTGCATGTGTCAAGGAAGCAAAAGTATCACTGTCCTAAGTGCAAGAGGTATTACAGTTATGATAACAGATAGCAATCATGCATACATTTCAGTTCAAGGGAAATACAGAGAGATGCAACTGAATGAAATACTACATGCACACAAAACAAATGAACCATAGTACTAAAAACTTCACTGTTACAACAAAAATCATGAAAGATAAAATTCTCAGTGAGGACATATAACACACTGTCTATAAAGCAATGCATGGTAATGCACTGAATATTAACATCTCAATCTGAGAAGCAGGGAAAAATCATGTAAGAATAAATAGGTACGTATTTTACTAAACAGTAAGGACCCCAAAAGCTTTTACATTAGCCCACATGTCATAAAAGAAGTGTGAATCTAGTAAAGTTTATCTCCATTGGGACTGAAAAGAAAACAAACCAAAACCAAACCCACCTGTAAAGGAGTCAAAGTAGCTCTTGTTCACTGTACACCTGTGATAATAGCTCTATTAGATGAAATAAATTACATGCTACCAAGAGAATGTCTTCCTGCTCTGAAGACATAAGGGACATTTCAGTTCTGCTTGTGTGCTTGTATGGATGAGAAAAAGAGGGTGGGGCATGACTCATCCTGACAAACAAAGCCTATTCCCAGAATAAATGTGGAGACCCTAAAAATATCAAGGCAAACAAGCAAAACGCATAAAAGAGAAAGAGGAGAAAATATCTTACATAAATAAAGGAGGTGAAAGAACAGATACCCATCTGAGATATCAGTTAAATATAAAATAATGCATTGGTATGCAAGCAGGGAAAAGCAATCATTCAGAGCTTAATGTCTTATGCCATTAATATCATGTATGCATAAGTTGTCTCTTACAATATTGCTTCTAAAAATATCACATTTTCATCTTCCACAATTTAGAAAAAGAAGTGCACTTCACAACCATTAGCCGCATCTCATTTTTGTGATAGATTCTCACTTGATATAAACCACTGCGACTTCATCCGTGCCAGTGGAACTTTTTTGTATTAATTTAGGCTCTTCATCTTTTACTTAGATGTTCTGCACAGTGCAATTAACAATGTTATTGAACATAAAATGTTTTTAGCATCCATTAAAATCCAGATAATATTAAAAAAATAAGCTTCCACAATCACAGTATCTAAACACATGTCTATTTTATAGTTGTATGAGCAACCGTGGAAAAGGTCCTCCCTCATTTCTCTCTCTGGTATAACTCCCTTCAGGCAATGTATTACAATATCTATTTTTCATCCAACAACATACCTCAGTTCTTAGACTGGCCAGAGGATCATTAGTGGGGAGAAAAATTCATCTTTCACAGACATAATATAGTATTTATGTCTCATAAATCCTTGATTAGTTTAGAAGACCCAAAATCCTCTAGGGACCATAGCAAATTCAAAAGCTGTGCCTAAATGATAGAGTAGATGCTTGAGTTTCTGACCTGCCTAGCTATTAGGTAATAATAATAATAAAAAACAAAACAAAACAAAACAAAACAAAAAAAAACCCACAAAACAGGAGGACAACAGTTTGTTATATGGAACATATATTTGCCTACTCAACATCAGCACGCACCCAAACTTTGCACCTACAGTTTGCAAAATGTAATGCACCAGATGTCAGTTGGTGCAAATGGGCATAATACTGCCAAATCAGCACCTAGAGAATCTGTTTGGTTGCTCTTACAGGATTTTTTTGTGAGGACTAAGGTCTTGAAATCACTGAATAATAGTGGGTTTTTTTTAGATTAAGATTACAAGGGATCTTCATCTGTCTCTTGTTCTTCAGCAGTGCTTCAGAACATTTGAAAATGGCTCTGACAGTAAGAGAGTATTGAAAATGTACACAGGTAGAGACAATATACTCACAGATCAGATCAGATTTTTTTTTTTTTTTTTTTTTCCCCTGCATTGATAGTGATGCTGATTTCTACGTTTTGGAGGCAACTAGCATTTAGCAGTTTATTGGAAGATGGCCAAGGACTATTACAGTTTGATTTATTGTTTTAGAAGCAATGCCTTCGAATACAAATCTGATTTGGCTCTCAGATTAGGAGAGTGGTACTCAGTGAAAATACTAACTAGGCTCCTAGTGGCCACTTAACGTAGCAGTCCTCAGTTTCAAAGAGCAGTCCTTGATGTGCCAAAACGAGCTGCACCATCTCACAGTGGTACTATTCCTCTGAGATTTCCAGCAGCAGAATTGTATTAAAATATGGCTAAAAAATATGTTACTCTCCTAATATTAATTTTCCATGTAAGCAGTTGGTCTAGTTGCCATAAGAATGTTATATAATTGCATATTGATGGTAGGGTGGCTTATGTGATCATTGAGTAGGAAGAAGTCAACATTATGAAGTATTCAGAGGGCTTTTGGCAGACGTAAAGGAATTTTTCAAGCATGATATGGAACTGCTTGGAACAGCATAGAAATGTTTAGCAGCGGTTTCAAAATCTAGTTGTCAGGTATACATAATGCACAATGTCCTTATCGTAATGCATAAACTTCTTTTCTCCTGAAAAAGAAATAACCACCTCCCTATACTTTCATCCAGTTGTCACAGGCAACCTTGGGAGTGCTGTTATGTTCACATTATGGTAACTATACTGTGCCTTTTTGGCATGTAATTAATGCAGTCAAGCTGGCCTGGGTTGTTTGTGAAGAACTGTGAATGTGGAAACATGACTGATTTGTCAGACTTCAGAGTGCACTAAAGGATTTGGGATATGAATGCAACATCACCTTTTTAACAAAGGTCCCATGAAAACAGGGTCAAGCAGTAAATGCTTCCTGGGTAGCATAGAGGAGAGTGCCAATATTCAGTTAGTGGGATGAAATTTGAAAAATACAGACCTAGCCTTAGGTCCTGCTGTGAACCTCCTTTTCACCTGGTCTGAGTACTGAAAATTCATGACTGCTGAATTCTGTGATGCTGGAAATATGCATTTGCAGGTGGACAAGGATGTATCCCTACTTCTGCAACAGGAATTGTGGAAATCTGAGCCAAAACAAAGAAGTCATTGATCCCAGACCACCAAAGATGAGAAAAGTTGAAGGAAAATTAGATTTGTGACTCATTTTCCTAGTGACTATTAATGTACTAATATAAAAAACAAACAAACAAACAAAAAAAAAAAACCCCACGTCCTTTTCTGTGGCCCTGGTGAAGCACAGTTTATGTCTGTGCATCTACACTCTTGTCTTTCCACAGGGTCTGCTGTTTGCACATTGGGAAGCATCTCTGGCTTGTGCTATCTCTTGAAGAGGGTTCAGGTGGGAGTTATTTGGCACAAGCCACAGCCATGCCCGAAAGCAAGCTAACATCTGGATAGAAGAAATGCTGTCATGCCTGTACTTCAGACCATGGCTTAGCCAGATTTAATGTACTAGTATAGATGTAACTAACAATGAAGTGTGGTGACAGTGGGTTTCACCCATACACTGAAGGACTGGACTTTGCAAGAAAGAGCAAAACATAGGAACAGCAGGAATGATGGGGTTTTTGTTTTTTTTTTTTTTTTTGGGGGGGGGGGTGGGGAGGGGCAGGGATTAGACCTTTATGTCTCAGCTCTTCTTATCAGAGCAGATGCTGACGTGCTGCACTGACTGCAGCTCAGTATTGCCAACATCAGCCCCACCTGTTGAATCCTCTCAGCGGACCCTGCGTTTGGGCCAGGGAATGGGCTAGATGACATCCAAATATCTTTATTTACATGTTTTCTACAAATCTAAATAAACTACTGCTTCTGCCTAAGACAGCTTGAGTGGATCCTGAGCAATGCCTTGGTTCATCTTGAGTGCGCTCAACAGGCATGTGCAGGTCGACCAGGGGATCAGGCCCAGCCAGCATGGGTTCATGAAAGGCAGGTCCTGCTTGACCAACCTGATCTCCTTTTATGACCTGGTGACCCACCTGGTAGATGAAGGAAAGGCTGTGGATGTCATCTACCTGGACTTCAGTAAAGCCTTTGACACCATCTACCACAGCATTCTCCTAAGGAAGCTGGCAACTCATGGCTTGGACAGGCATACTCTTCACTGGATAAAAAAGTGGCTGGGTGGCCGAGCCCAGAGAATTGTGGTGAATGGAGTGAAATCCATTTGGTGACCAGTCACGAGCGGTGTTCCCAAGGGCTCAGTTTTGGGGCCAGTCTTGTTTAATATCTTTATCAACGATCTGGATGAGGGGATTGAGTGCACCCTCAGTAAGTTTGCAGATGACACCAAACTGGGTGGGAGTGTCGATCTCCTCAAGGATAAAATGGCCCTGCAGAGGGACCTGGACAGGCTGGATCGATGGGCTGAGACCAACTGTATGAGGTTCAACAAGACTGAGTGCCGGGTCCTGCACTTGGGTCACAACAACCCCATGCAATGCCACAGGCTTGGGGAAGAGTGGCTGGAGAGCTGCCTGGCTGAAAAGGACCTGGGGGTGTTGGTCGAGAGCCAGCTGAACATGAGCCAGCAGTGTGCCCAGGTGGCCAAGAAGGCCAACAGCATCCTGGCTTGTATCAGGAAGAGTGTGGCCAGCAGGAGCACAGACGTGATTGTCCCCCTGTACTCAACACAGTAACAAGTGATAGGATGGGAGGAAACGGGCTCAAGTTGCACCAGGGAAGGCTTAGATTGGATATTAGGAAAAATTTCTTCACAGAAAGAGTGTTCAAGCATTGGAACTGGCTGCCCAGAGAGGTGGTGGAGTCACCATCCCTGGAAGTGTTCAAAAAATGGGTAGACGTGGCACTTTGGGACATGGTTTAGCAGGCATGATGGTGTTGGGTTGATGGTTGGACCGATGATCTTAGAGGTCCTTTCCAACCTTCATGATTCCTAGTTTTTACTTTCATTAAAAAATAATCCAGCCACCAAGCCAGGAAGCATGAAATTACTACTCTACCTTGAACTGGTTTAGTGGTGGACTTGGTAATGTTAAGTTAATGGTTGGACTGGATAATCTTAAAGGTCTTTTCCAACCTAAACAATTCTATGATTTTATGATTCTATGATTCTGTGATTCTCTGTACAGTTGCATACGGTGTAGCAGGACATAGAAACAGGATAGCAACCTGAATAGTTTGGTGCCACGATCTTGGCCTCCTTGTTCTTTTAAGCATCCCTCTTCCTCCACCACAGACAGTTTTCCATTGCTACTGCTTCTCTAGTTACGTCAGCACACTGGACCTGCCAGACCCCCAGGTTAAAAGGAGATGGTAAGACTTAGCTGAATGAAAGTTTGGTTTTCAGGTTCAACAGTTCCTTCACTGTCTGTATGCTAAAAAGCCCCCTTCATCCCTCACATTCCCCAAGGAAGTTTGCATGGAAACTTATTGAGAGATGATCAGTATGCTGATGCTTTCTCAGCTTGGCTTTTCTGACCGGAACAACCAATTTTGACTGCAAACAGAATTGCAATGCCAGAGTTAACATTGCCTGTGTCACCAGCTTAATAAATAGAGCAAAGAAACCCTGGTACAATGCACAGCACAGAACTGGAGCAAAGTCACTGCTAGCTAATGACTCCAGTAATGGAAAATGCACTAATGATTTCCGGGTCTGTAGGTTTTTCCACTGGCTTTATTCCAGATGCTGGAATCCCAAGGATGATGCATGCAAGATCTCAATGACTTTGTGATAAAAATTGTGTGGATTTTTATGACGATAGGTTCCAATAGATACCCTGTCTGACAATTTCTTATGGGTGGTGCTTGTTTTAGATAGCATCTGTTGTATCTGTTTATCCATGCCTTGCATGTATTTTAGACTGTAGTATTTTGCAGAATCATCCATATAGAATAAGTGCTGTAGTCCAAGAAAGTTAATGTGGAAACAATGAAAGTAAAATTGCCTTCAAAAGATAAAAATGTCCAGTTTTTAATACTTCAGGCAGTAAGACTGATGCTTACATGAGGTCCTGAATGTGTCTCTTGAGTCTTCTTAAAACAGTATCCATATACTCATAGTGTATATATATTCTTAAATAAACCTTTCTGAAGATGCCAGAGAATAAAATCTATCTATCTATTTTAAATAACTATTTCAAAGCATTGAAATAATGTTCTTAAAGTACCAAAAGGGGGGGGAACCAAAACCAAAACAAACCAGCAACACCTCAACAACAGTTACATTGTACAGTTCTCTTATCTGAATATATGAACAGGGAGGAAATCTTCAGTGTTTCGCCTGATTTATGGCTGACACATTTTAATGTCCACTTTCAGGTAAGAAATGATGTGGAGCTTTGTCATACTAGTAACATTGGTAAGATATGAGCAAGCATGGGATATATGATGTAAACAAAGAAGATTATGTCCTCTAAATATTTCAATTTATTTGTTTCTTTTGCTGTCTTCCAAGCACTAAAGTTCACTGTTGACAAAGTGACTGAAGTGTTGTAAATAAATAATTTCACTTGCATGCAAAATATGACTCTGCTACAGGCATAGGAAAGCTCAGTGCAGTATACCAGTACATTTTGCAGGCAGAAAACTGCGAATTACAAACCTGAGATTTTAGAAGGTTATAATTAGTTTTTAATCTCTCAGAATAAAATATATTCACAAATTATTCACAATTTCAATTACTTATGGAAAAAAATTACTTGCAAAGTTACTTTTTTTTGTTATTGAGATTTTTCTTCTGCATTCAAATATAATTCAGTATTAACTGCCTGCAAGTCTAAAAGTTTCCTTACTGGAACCTTTTTTTTTTTTTTTTTTTTTAATTAGTGAAGGCAAAATGTGTAAAGCTTATGTCATGAATTAAACTTAAAAGCTGAATATTAAATTCTAAATTCATTGTACTGTTCTACTATGCCATCTGATATTTTTCTACAATGGAGATGGATTTTTGATTCTCTTGGGAAAGACAGGCAATTAGCAGGGAAAAAGAAATCCTAGAAAATGACCATAGCTATCTCCATACCCTGGACACTCGTTGCAGAACACAGAGACCTTCATCCTAAATTCAGCTATTTGAAATGCATAGAGATATTGATCAACACCATTTATTGGTGTTATATGCTTTTTGTCACTTGTTTATGTAGTATCATAGATATGTATTGGGACTTTACAAAGAACCACCTGTGCTTGTTACCTCTTTGGTTATCCAAAATATACCATGTATTTGTGATGTTAGGACAGCCCATAAAGGATAGATTATGAAGTACTTATGGAAAAAAATGTATCAGAGCAATTGGCAGCAATTAACCATTTTACTAACAAAGACATGAAGGAGGCTGAAATGGACTCTGTTTAAGAAATTTTTTTTAAAAAATGAGAGTGTCTTTGTCAGGGAAGAAGCCTTCTGACAAATCAGTAAGGAGGAATGTGCATAATTAATACCTACAGTATATTAATCCATTGAATCAGTCTGCAATGTTCAGGCATATCCTTGCATCTGTGGGTGAATAAACATCAAATTATTACTCCATTTTGCTAAGTCCTCATCTATGTTTTTAAATCACATGCAGTAATAAGATTTTCCACATGGCTGCATTCTTCTCTTAATCAACTCTGACTTGCTAGGATATGCTGTCTTCCCTCATGTGTCTAAAAACTTCAGAAGCCAGATGTGAATTACATTTTTAAGTAGTATCCCATACCATAAAGATTTCAAACCTCAAAGAAGGTGGTGAGAGAAAAGCCACCTCCTACTAGATTAAGCATTCATATTATTGAAAAATTTAACTGCATCTTCCATGTGTGGCTTTGAAGGGCATAAGACTGACGTACAGGATTTGATATTTTTATTTAATGAAAATGCTTGTTTTGAAGCTATATATTTGGTAGTATTTAGACTATTATCTTTGAACAGTCATAATTTCTTTGTTTTGTTAGTTTGATTCAAAGTATTTAAATATAACTTCTTTGGTAGAATTTTAAAAAAACTGTATAACTTTAGCTTTATATACATATAAGGAAAAAATAATTCTTATTTCCCTCCCTTCTACCAGAAGATAGTTCAATTTTCCTCACTTGTTAGTTACTAGTGGAATGAGAAAATAACAGATAAAGTAAGATTTTCTCTGTGGAAATGAACAGATATTATTCTTAAAAGTATTATGGAGTTTTTCATTTCTCACTGAAAAAGAAAATTAGTGGGAAAATTGATTAAAACAAAAAAGAAACATTGCCACAGACTTCTAAAATAAAACAAACCTGTGGAAAGTCACATTAAAATTCCAGTTAGAGACTGTCTGGGGAAGAGAGAAACTCCAAGAAATATTTGAGAGATCACAGTCTTCACCCTGCACAGCATTTGAGAAAGGCACAGTGCTCAACTTGTGTGGGAGCGAGCAGGGTTATAATGGAAGATGACTTACTAATAATATTCAATTGAGGTTCAGTCAACAGACAGTTACTCTCTTCTGTGAATACAGGCAACAAGTTGAATGAGAATGAATGGAGATTCATTGTTAAAAAAATACTTCCCCTTTCACTGTGACAATTAAAAAAACCGCAAAAAATTGCAACCAGCTATTTTCTTCAGATTTGCTTGTTTTATTTGGCTTTTATATCTTGTTACCTTCAAGTACTTTGGAACAGTATTTTTCCTTCCTGCTGCTTTTGCATTCCTGGAATATTTCCAATAAAAGTTTTCTTTCCTACTCTCATGCTAATTAATACATGGTAGAGTACTATGTTGTGCAGTGTATATGCACATTACCGCTACTAACGTTTTGCTACTTCTCTCAGTAATTAGCATGAGAGGATGAAAGGAGACATTTTTTGCTAATGAATGCTCATACAGCACTTTGAACATGTAAGGCCCTATAGAAAGATGAAGCGCAATGTTTCTGGTTCTTTCCCTGAAGCTTTAAGTCCATGTTTGGCTGGCTTCATCTTTTCTCCTGTGGCTAAAATCTTTCATTTACATGTTTAATTTCAGTGATGTTGCATGATAAAATGAAAAGATCGAGAATATGGAAAGATTACAGTTTGTATTTGCAGGATACACCTATATGAAAAAGCAACAATGGCACTGATTTCCTATCACACATTCCAGTTTACACTAAAATAGCTTGTGACAGGAGCAACAGTGGTGATCTAATCCTAGTACTAGGTAGAAAAAATAAAAACCACAAGTCTTTTAAGTACAATAATAAAATCACAAGTATTTTAAGTAGGGGGGAAAAAAAAAAAAAAAAAAAAAAAACCCAACAAGATTTCTTTGTTTAAATAGGTTTAAATTATTGCTTAGACCTGAGCTGGTGTAATTTGATGATACTCCTCTGATATCAAGCTAAGTTGATGAACTCAGCTTATATAGATGAAATGCTGTACTCTTTTGCAGATGTCCATGTGCATTTTTATATGACTTGTTTAAATGTGATGGGGAAAAGTGAAAGTTTTTCTGCAGAAAATATTTTTTTCAAAATTCAAAAGCAATTAGGATTCCTTGCTGCTCAGCTGAAGACATTTCATGTTCCAGAGAGTGCTGAGTACTTTTCTAGTGTAAAAAAATACTCTTTTTTTTTCCTCAATTTGGACAACCAAAAGTAGCTGTACAATTTTTTTCTTAGTTTCCTTCTCTCTTGCAGTTTACAGTAGCTGTCTCAGAGGATCTTGTTTCTTTATTATGCTTGTCCTGGTTTTTCTGCAGAACCAAAAATTTAGGCTCTCTCTATAGTTTCTTTTCCAAAACAATAAAAGAATGATGGATGTTAAAGTATAGGCACAGTTCCTTAAAATGTAATAGTTGTGGCACAATAAAAGGAAAGTCAGACCTGTGATAGGACAGAAACTTAAGCTGTTTTCTCTCTGAGAAGAAAATGTCATAGAGACTTTTTCAAGAAAATGTAGTTAAGTAAATCAGTTCAGTTTTTTTTGTTTTCATGCATTTTTATTGCAAAATATGAAACTTGAGCATTTCAGCAGTATGCACCTGTGAAAAAAATCAAAACAGATTCTTATTCAATGTTCCAGTACTGTGATTTAAAAGAAATTATTTATTCAGAAGTGGATTCTGGTACAGGGCTATCTACTTCCTTATAGTTACACTTGCCAATGTGATAGGGTATAACATTTAAAGTACGCATAAATTATCACAGTAATAACAATACCTGTCAGCTTAGGTTGTCTAGGTTCAGAGTTCTCTTGAACTCAAAATACTTGTGTGTGTCTATATTCAGTATTGTTTCACTAACTTCTCTGAATGCCAGTGTTCTCAGCAGTGTTCCACATGCCATAAGCTTTCTGCCAAATTTATTGACATCCTGACTTTCCAAATACAGAGTTTTCTGTTCCTGGCATAATGAAAAAACATTATTTTTTACACTGTAGCACATTTAAGTAATTTCTCAGCACAAGTAAGTTCTTAGAATATCCAGGTCAATTGTGAGGCTTTAACAGCAGAATATCTCCGTCATTATTAATGCAGGAAAATGAAAAGTGAATACAAAATTCCACATGAGGTTTTAGTAGTCTTCAGTAAGAGGAGAAAGGAGAATTAACACTGACTTCAGTTTATGCACTGTATAGCTGAATAGTATCAGTTATTTTCTCTGGTTTGGATAGTTTGGGGAAAATAGCATAGTTCATATATCCATGGAAGACACCAACTTTCTTCCCTACATTTGTGGTATTCTACTGATCTGCTCACATTGGAGATAATATGTGTTTTCATTTTTTTACCTTTCAGTTATTGTAATGCTGACTTCCATAAGCCTCATACTTAGAAATATCATCTGAACATTGTCTCTTTCTTTCATTACATTGACTAGACTTCCTTTCCTGAATACTCATTCCTATCTGAAGGGAATGAGCTAGAAATACGAGATAATTCTAACCTCACCACTGTGGCATTCTCCTGAGAGCCATTTCCTACTCAAATTTTATAATTTTTTTTATTGTTTTCACTGAATTTATGATTATTTCTTTCAGCTTTTACCTTCTGACAGTCATTCCACTTATCTTCTCTTTCAGCAGCCTAGTTTTACACAATTAATACAACTAACATGAGTTGTAGTATAGGTCTTCTGGAATAAGTCAGCCTTATATATATCAGAAGAGTAGACTGCAAAATTTTTCATTGCTATTGTATTATAAATACATTAGAATCTGGCTAAAACAACATTGTGACCTCAATAAGAAATATTTTATAAGTTTTAGTAAAGTAGCTAATCAATTTTTTTTCTTTGATTCATAGAAACTTAAAGAGGCAGTACCAATATTTTCTTGGACAAAATAATAACTTTTCTTCTGAGCTAGCAAGATCAACTAAGTTCTCTTATTACATGACCAAGCTGACATAGGGAAGTTTTATTGCTCAATTCCTATTCAGTTCAGTCTAAGCAATGCATTAATAAACTGTTTCCAAGATTTACAGGTGGATATGACATGCTCTTTTTCTGTGACCACGAAGCTCTGCTCTTCTGTTTTATCTCAGGAGATCTTTCTAAGTTATTGTCTTCTGCTGGACCCTTGCATTTGGAAGAACCTCTTTTTGCTGAAGCTGGATTGTTTTGGTCCTTTCATTATGGAAGAACCATAGTTTCTTCTCTATCTGCATTTTCTTATTGTGTCTCCTATAGCTTCAGCATGACCCACAGTTTAAGAAAGAATCACATGCAGTTCTAAAGCTTCTTTGTTTCCTTCTTGGATATGTCCTTCAGGTTTTGTTGATACCCTTCTGGCTACAGGATGTTCTGGCTACATAATTCCTCCTCGGGTAATGTTTCAAAGGCTGACGTCTTTTGTTCTGTAGTTTTTATAGGGTTTTTAAACAGTTTTCTAAAGCTTTTTCACTCAACCGTACATTACCTTTACATTAAGATTCACTTTAATGCTTCTAATATACTAGTAACTAGTAATTTTTTTCTCCATTTCTACAATTTATCTTTATCATCTGTATGCTTTATTTTAATATTTTTATTTAGAATCTTTCTAGGTATTAGTGATTACCAGTATCTGATGGAGCTGAAGCATGGTTTAACATGGCTTCATTCTTACTGCTGTGTCAAGAATAGCTAAGCAAGATAGGGGGAATTTTCTATAAGCCTAATAGCTCCCAGATTGCTTAATAAACTAGTTGTGATATTTTGAACCTGAAAAATCATCATGGGCTTGTGGGAAAAACAATGTTAAGCAGAGAAGTAAATTTTATCTGTTAAGAACAAACCTTCCTAAACAGGAAAAGCACAGTAATGGGAAAAAAAAAAAAAAAAACCAAACCCAAACCACCACCAAAAATCAAAAACCCAAGCCTCGCCTCAAAATATCACTTATCTCCGTGTTTTGAGATAATTCAAGTACAGCTAAGCTGCCCCTGAGAGAAGCTTGTATGACTTCTTTTAAAGCTTGAAATTATACTGTTTCTGCAGCCTCTTAAACAGCCTGTTCTGACTTTTAACTATCCTTATAGTTAGGAGTGTGGTTTCCTGATCTATCCAAAATTTTCTTTGCTGTAAATTAAGCTGAATACTTAATGTACTGCACTCAGGGAACATAAAGAACAGTTGATCATGTTCATTAATAGCAACCTTTTATATTGGAGAATTCAATCTTTTCTAATCACAGGCAAATTCCTTTAACCTGTCTTCACATTCAAATTTTCTAAATTTTTTAGTGATTTTGATGGTGTCATTTTGATTCTAAATTTTTCCTAAGTGCCATTGTGAAATCAATGTATAATACCCAGCAGAGGCCTTTCCCTTGCTACTAGTGCTTATTAGCTACCTCAGTGCAACCTGGCTCTCCTTTGCTTGTCTACCTAGTAAATACTGTCAATTTGGTATTATCATTAGTATCAGGACTTTACAACTGATGACCATTTAGAATTCTGAGGCTGTCTTCCAAAAGGCCTGAGTCCCCTTCCTGACCAATGTAATTTTAACATTTTCTCATCACTTTATTCCACTATCCTGGTTATTAATTGAAATACTGAACACTACCAGACCTAGAAAAGAAAGTATATCCATAGTCGTGCAGTAGCTAGATTCTGCTCTGCCACTTGGCTACAGATATTTACCACTTTTAGTAGATGTCATACTTGTTCTTAGCTAATTTCATCTACTTTCCCCCTTGCTTATGAGAACACTATAATTGTAATTAAAAAAAGAAAAAGAAAGAAAAAGACACAACTTGAAGCTTTACTGCTTCTTTCCTTCCCCTTATCATAGAATTGCATTGAGTTGCTACACATTGCTTAGAAAATGACCTTTTAATAGGCTTTCAATGGGGCTCCTCCTTAAGGCACCTTCTGCAGGCATCTGAGGTGTCACCTGGTCTGCATCAATTCTCAAAGACAAACCGTAACATTCAGTGCATGCTTCACGTTTTTCTTAGACCACATTTCATCATGCAATATCCTCACTGCTATGTTAGAAAAAAGCCAGTAAAAAATTCAGTCTGTACCCTTTGCTTTCTTCTGTAATGCCTAAAAGGGAGAAAAAACCCCTTTCCAGCAGTAACAAACACACTTGGAAATTGTTAGCATTATTATAATACTAGGTCAGTGTTAACTCGTACAATGAGTATAGCGAAAAGAACTTATCGTTTGGAGGGAAGCAGTATCTTAGACTACTTACCAAAATAAGGTGGTGTTGGATGGAGAGTTGTCATTCCCATCATCCATTCTGATTTTCCTGAGAGAGACTATCGTCTGTATGATAGGCCTCCGCAACTAGCTCAATAACTTCCCTGAACCCTACTTGATACATAAGTAGAAATTGGATACCGCTTAGGTTCCTTAGGACCTTCCCAGGCATTAATCAGTGAAAGAAAAACAAGCTTACATGTACTGAAGAATTCTGTAATGATTTATCCCAGTCTTCTGGCAAATTCACGCAAAATTTATGAACTGCCTGTAGGAACATGATAGGTACATAAAAGGACTTCTGAAGTAATTTCTGAGATAGAACTTTCCTATACCATGAACACTTGTCTAGGTTCCCACTCCATTAAGCAGGCAGAATAAGTCTGGATCACTGAGGTACTCTAAGGCACCCTCCTGCTTTGAGTTTTGGGCTTGTTTTTAAAAAGTTTGTCTGGTCATCATGCTCTCCTTGAATGAGATGCTGATTTTTTTGGCAGATAGCTTCAACCCAGGCAATGTCTTTTATTCCAGTTTCTGACATACCACACAACCCTATGAAAGTAAAACAGAAGCTGGCTTTTAAGTGATAGTATATAAAATGTATTTTAATGTCAGATCATGGCTAAAGGTAACATTTAAAAATGTTCCAGGCAGTTTTCAAATACAGTCTAAGAGGTGCCTTGTTCTGGATAAACATTTTTTTTATGGCTGCATTTAAATTAGTCACCTGGGTCAAACCCTTTTACAATAATAATATAGATATAGTTGCTGACTGTACAGGTAATAAGTGATTTACATGTCTTGGGGATACACTGATTTAGATGTTACTTAGCAAACCTAAATAAAGGTAGAAAGTAAAAAAACGTAGACCATGAAAACATACAAACCAAATGGCTAGAGATCCATTCCCTGCCACTGAAAAAAGGGATGCAAAATATGATCAGATTAGAGAAGGTACCTTTTGCAGACACTGTGTGGGAGCATAAATAACCATGCAGAAATGCAGAGTAATGCTGAATCAGCATACCCATGGTTAGCAGCCAAACATGGAAGAGAGGCAAGGATATGATGCACTCTGGCACATTATTCAGATTATATTCAAATCTGTTTATTTGTCACAACTTATAAAGGCTGCTGACTGGTCTGGTGCCTGACTGAGCTCAGCACATAGCTGACGAGGAGTTAATTGAAACTAAATTCAAGTAAGAAAGAGGTTATGCCTGCAGGCAGAAGAAAACCTCTAGGGAGCTTTCCATCATATTCACTTCTTCCTTTGAAGACATGTCTCACAAATCATCAAAACAGCCTTTGGTTTCTGGACTCCCCTCTGAACCTAGACTTATAAATAGCAACCTATACACAAACACCAGGACTAAGAGACTTATCACTTTTTGTTTGGTGATGAAATGACCCTAATCATG
This sequence comes from Pelecanus crispus, assembly GCF_030463565.1. Taxonomy (NCBI): domain Eukaryota; kingdom Metazoa; phylum Chordata; class Aves; order Pelecaniformes; family Pelecanidae; genus Pelecanus; species Pelecanus crispus. The sequence continues at coordinate 146,272,865 of NC_134643.1, forward strand.
TATAGCTTCCTTATCTCATGAATTAATTATCATGATGAAGCTTACTGAAGCCTGAACACAAGTACCTACACCCACTGTTCTGCTCTTGGCACTAGCTGCTTATAGAAAGAACACTGAGTCACATTTAATGTTTCATCTAGTGTTTTCCAGTCTGTGACTGAGCAGGGCCAGGGTTACTCTGACCTTCAGAATTTGCCTGTCTAAGTCCATGAGACAGGAGGCAAGTCATCATATTTTTGGAGATTAGAATAAAATAGTGGAATTCACTGCCTGGAGAAACTAAGAAAGACCATAAGATTCACCACTTTCTAGCCAAATGCAAAGTGTAGCACTTTGAGGTCTCCTATGATAAAACAAGTTGAAGCTATATCAATGTTAAAGTAAAATTGACCTAAAAATATCAGATTTTTTATATGTTAATTTTATACAGGAAATTAATGGAATTTTTTTTTTCCCCTCTGGAAAATGAGAATGATGACTACTGGTGATATAATTAAGTTTGTGGTAAAAATTTTCAGGAAGACCTAAGAAGAATGAAAGGGGAGAAAAAAAGCCTGTTCAGGTGCACTCCAAACTTTGCTTCTTGATCATCAATTCATTTAAAAGCCAATGATTTATGGCAATTTCCCCTCCCCGCCCCCCCCCCCCCCCCCCCCCAGGCATTTCTAACAAAAGCAAAAGTTAGGTCCACATGGCTGTTTTAATGCTATAGACCCCATGCCACACCAGAAATATGGAGCTGATCTCCCTTTCCATTTCCAACCAAGTGGTTATCCTATTAGAATGAGATATTGGAGACCCAGTACAAAGCCTACATTTCTGTCTCATCTCTGAAGCTGCCTTCTTCCTTACAGCAACTACCAATTGGTCTGTAAGAGATACTGAGTTATTTGCATAGCTTATGTTGAAACTGATTTACTTCATATGAAGTTGTTTATAGAGTAATATTAAAATAAGTCATTGAGACAGTGAGGAAAATTGGTCAAAGGACCTCTTTTGAATTAGGTAAGTGGAGAAGATGAGACTAGATTGCTTAATTAGGTTTCCTAGGTATACTTTTGTTCATCAAAATAATTTCAGTTCTACATGAATGAAAAAGAGTGCTTTGGAACTACCAGAATGAACTATTTCAATATTTCATTTTTTACCCTTTTATTTTTTAGTCATCCAAAACTATTGCTTGAATTCCTCATAACCAGCAGTGTTGTGTTTTGGTTTGGTTTTTTAACCAGTTTTCCAGTATAAGCTCTGTCAACAAATAATTTGCTGATGACTATACTCAAGTGGCTTCTGAGTCTCAGTTCTAGTGGTTCTTCAGAGAGATAGATCTTCAAGATTTCTGAGGTGAGGACTTCCAAAATGCTACCCTGACCACTGTTTTCAACTGTGGAAGAGGTAAGTTAGCACCCCTGGTATTATGGTGTCAAGATCAAAAAAAGACAGCAAGATTTTGCTTCACTCATTTTCCAGCCATTTTTCTCCTCTAAAAAAAATGAAGATCATCATCAGTACATAGACAGTTTTACTTAAAAAGCATTGTCCAGACAGTTAGGTATCTTGATTTAGAGGCTCCAGGAACCTAAAATAGCTATAGGTAGATTTCAATTTTATTTATTGCCTGTCTGCCCCCGAAGCAGAGTTATTAAGGAAGGAATATCTCACAAGACCATCCACATACTTTCTCACATATCATGTGAGGCCGTGAGGGAATGAGAGGAGAGCTTGTGGTCATATTTTCACCAGCATCTTTTAAGAAACCTGAGGAAGTTAATGGACAAGGGAAGAAATGTCAATTTCCCAAGTGGAAAGGAAGCTTAACTTAAAAGGGGGCAAAAAGAAATGCTTTTAACTTTATCCTCACTGGAATCTGTAGAAGTCATGGAAACACCTGTGAGTAAAACCCTGCTCTTGCCCCCAGAAACAGAAGATAGCTGTGGGAAGCATGCCTGAGACATGAAGGCCCCAGTACTCACTTCAATCACAAATGGTCAGTTAATGCTCTTGGCAGTAATGTAGCAGTTGTTCCCTCTTGTTAGCCTTTTAAACCAGCCTTTGGGCAGGGGGGAAAAAAAAAAGAAAAAAAGAAATATGTCTAAGCCATTGCTACAGACCAAAATTCCAGCTTTTCAGGGAAGGAGAATGCCCTGGTATGGGAAAGGCACTGAATGCCATAAGCTTCAGGAAGCAGAGTTTTGTTAAAACAATTTGTGTATAGTAGGTAGTGTTGTAAAGGTTAACCAGCTCCCCTTTGACCTCTGTCTCTAGCTATTGCAAGAGCCGGTGTTCAGGTCACCTGTTTCTATCTCAGTCTTACTGAACCAGTTACCCACAAACCTAACACGTCCTCCAGGGTAAAAAATGCATGAGCTTGTTCTTTAATGCATGTCCTTAGGGTACACACTTATTTTAAGTCTCTCTGCTGCCTATTAACATTAACAAAGATTGCTATAGCTTTCCTCATTTAAAAAAAAAAAAAAAAAGAAGAAGAAAAATTGGACTAGAGTTGAGTGTAATGAAGACTTTATTATCCTGACACAGCAAAGTGTCCTTTTTGCTATTTTGCTTTAAAGAGTATAATCATGTGCAAGTAAAAGCATACAGATAATTAGTGCAGCTTTAATAATGTTTTAAGTTATTGAGAAGGTAAAATCCCACTGGATGCTCTGGGAATATCCACAACACACCCTGAGTTTGAAAGGTTTGGGACAGTTCTTGTGTTGGAATAGTTTATGTTGATTTCATTATGTCAAGAATCCCAACCATTCTGTGATTTTTTTTTTTTTTTAAACTTATAATCTATTTTATGAGTTACCTTGTTTTAATTTCTTTAATATCCTACATGAGTGTATGGTACTAGGAAGCATGCCAAATAACTTTCAAGTCAATTTCAGATGCTCTGCCTTGGAACTTACGATTTTCTGATCTTATCAGTCTGTTTAGTGAGTGTACTCTTCCATTCACCAAATCATTCTTTTGAGTCATCGTATCAAGTATATAACTGCAGTGAACAATCATTAAAGAATTCTGTGCAGTGCTTGAAGATGACTATGTGTCTTTAGAGACTTACATGTCCCCAGGTCCTGTCATTTTCAGGAGAGACTGCTGCTGTTTCAAAGTCACTGATTTGTACTTTCTGCCTGACTTAATTCATATGGAGACACTCACGCACACAATAAAACTCTTTCTGAGGACAAAACAAAAACAGGGGAACAAAGCTTATGTCCAAATACCTTAAAATCCAAGTAGCCCACATCATTTCATTTTGACACAAAGAAAGGCATCATGCTAAGTCAACCGAAGTATAAGGTTTATTGATGCCATTTTTTGCCAGCTCCAGGTAAATAGTACTGATCTACTTCTGAACTTAGGCTTTGTCCTGTTTATATTTGTTCACATTAAAGATTACAATTGACTTAGAGGTAGACTCTTTGGTTGCCAGAATTTAATAGCTGAGAGTGCTATTAAACACAGCATTAACAACCAAAATGTGCTTGGTTAACTTTGGCACTCCTCCACTCCCTCCTCTGATATTCTCTGTCTCTTTAAACCAGTATATTTTCATCCAGTTTTGAGGCAAAGTGTTTTTCAATTTGTTGCCAATGTTGCAAATAATTTTAAAAGAGGAATTCATTGATCATATAATACTGAAAATGGGATACAAACCCATGAAACAACGGTGCTTAATCAGATGAGATACAATTATCAGGTATTTAGTAAATTGAGAGCTTTCTACTCTGTAATTTAACCAGTTCCCAGCTGAAAAAAACTAGATTCCTAAAGGTTTTTTAAATATCCAGGATTCATGGAGGACATCTGCTAAGTTAAGACTATTTTAAGACTTGCTTGGAGAACAGCATTTTTTTCTGATCCAATCTCTTCTGGAAACTTATATATCCCATGACTTTATTAGCATATAGCATTTCCTAAAATGTCTCCTGCTTGATATGATGTATCTGTTTATTGACCAGCAGTTCCTGAGTTTCATCAGGGAGTGATGTATTAAAATGCAAGGTTTAAATGAAAAGAAAAATTTTAGTAGCTTGCAAGTTTCTGCCACATCTGGATTCATTGTGTATGTTGGAACCAATAGCCAGAACAGAGTAGAAAAGATGTATGATTGTCATTTCTTTTACAAAGGACAAACCTTTCTTTTAAACAAACAAAGCCCCTAAAACTGCAGATCTGTCAGAAAATAAGGTTCATTGCTTTCTCTATTGCCTGTAAAATGCCAGGAGAGTTTCAAACAAATAGCAATAAATGTGAAAAAGGGCCACTCTGTTCTCTTAACTGGAGTGCCACAATAACCTGCAGTATGTTTTAACATCAGAGTATACAAGTTTTATATTTGAGTAGAGGGGAAGTACCTTTGAACCAAAAGTTTGTAGACCTACCTTAATTGCAAAACTAAGTAGAATAATAGAGACTTTTAAAACATTTCAAATAAGTAGCTATTCCATTTGTCAGGCAGAGTGCAATTTATGACCAGTGTGTGTCACAGAACATATTTCTGAACCACATTTTGGAGCATATTGTAACAAAGGTCTCATGCATCAGAAACTTCAGTGGACATGGTAATTTCCTGTGCTCCCAAAGGAAGCTTTGAAATCCACTGAAACACCTATCTGAAGAAAGCAAGAGCTCTAGGAAAAATAAATTGTAGGTCCAGGTCCTGGAAGGCATTTTGGCTTTGCAATGCCCAATTCATAGGTGTCTTGTTGCCACCAGGTGAATGCCTTAGCCAAGATTTTTCAGAAGGCAACTGCCTTAGGCAAGCCAGGGTTGAACTGCAGGGAAAGAACAAGTCTGTGTCTTGTCTAGCTCTGGTTAGGCAGGAATCCTCACTTGTTTGTGCAATTACGGTGGAAAATTACTGTGTTTTAGTTATATAACTTTTCTGGGGTAATGTAATCAGATGTTTGGCAGTACTTTAGGAAGATTCTATCTTTAGGTGTATTTGATACCTGCATTGATTCAGGCCACTGGCAAGAGTAATTTGGAGGTCTGTCTAAGCTTTATGTTGAGCTGAGCTCTGAGAAGCTTACTGACTTGAAGGCAGCACTGACTTTGCATATGTCTGGCAGCAGAAACATGACTTTAAGGAGAAGTAGGTGGCACTGATTATAGGGATTGTAATGGAAACTTGATATTTAGATAGGCATATGCCTGAGTATGTCTGAGATTTTAGCCCACAGGGTTTATTTTTTCTGACTTGGTGCTTTTTGACACTTCTATTGACTTGAGTGAGATTGCTGTGGAGTCTGAGAGATTGTTGCCTTATTCAATGAGTATGTTGACTTAATCAATTTACTCAGGGTACAACGAAATATTTTATAGAGGAATTGGCTGCTTGTTTAACAGCCAGTTCTGCTGCCTTTATTGTAAAGTATAAACCTTTCATGAAATATGTACTTAGCAGACAAAAATAGTCAAACCAATTTAATATGCCAAAAGAATCCTTCTAATGCCACACATAAAAGTGAAAAGGGAAGGGAAGGGAAGTTGTGTGAAGTAGCAAACATTGACTATCAACACCTGGGAGAAAAACAAGATGTTTTCAGAGCTGGCTGATAAGCTTCAGGGACAGCTATCCAAAGACGAGGAACCTCACTGTGATCCTTGATGTTAGCACAGTGCTCATAAGCCCTGAAGCCCAGGATGTGGTTAGCTGGCTACACCTCCCAAATGCAGCTCATGATGAAAGTTTGCACAAGTTTTGTGCCTTAGTGCACTTTTCAGTCAAAAACGGCAGAAAAAAGACAATTGTGGGTTAAGCCAGTGATATCTTTAAAACACTTGGTTTCACACTTAGATACTTAAGAAGTGAGGGAATTTAACAGACATTTCTACATACTCTGAAAAGAAGCCTATAACTTTCTGCATTTTAGAAATATGTTTCAGAATATGCAAATAATTCCCATTGGATACCAAGCTTTTCTCTGCCAGTTCAAGACTAAGGAGTTTCCTGTCTCAATTTTTTCTCCAGGCAAGGGTTTTCTGACATACTCTATACAGGTGAATTGTTCCCCTAATCAAGAATCTCATTTGGTAATCAAACATCTGCTTCCAGCTATTGTCTCTCCCCAGGCCTGGGTTCATTTGGGTTTCTTTTGCCCTCCCTGAGGAACTTTGGTGGACTTATTGTTCCGGAAGCAGCCGGATCTATAATTCCAACAGGAATTTAGTCTAAGATTTCTAAATGTCACAATATCATGCTAACATACTTAGTGAAATATACAACTCTCAGTTAAGCTCATAGGATACACATGTAAGAGTGCAGCGAGGGCTGGCAGCTCCCTGAGGGACAGGGAGCCAGGGGATGAGAGTGACTCCATCACAGGTTGTGCCCTCTCCAAGGCAGGGCAGACCCACAGGGCTTGCATAGGATGGACAGCACCACGTGCTGGTTGTCATTGACAGCCCCAGACATGGCAAGTGATGAGCCAGGGCCAGAGGCCATCCTGGGGCACCAGCGAGGGGCAAAAGGAGGTGGGCATCTGAGGGTCTACCCAGGAGATGAGCTACCTGCAGAGAAGAGCCATGGTCCTTCTGGGAGGCAGGGCCAGAGAGAGGGCTGGAGACTGGCACTCCAGCCACATGGCTGGGGCAGGGACTGATGACCCTGGGGTGGGCTGAAACGGGGCTCCTGGGCCCATGGGCAGTGGGGTGGGGATCAGGTGGGGCCGGGCAGGGACAAAAAGACCTGGTAGTGCCCTCAAGGACTTGATGATATATGTATAAGGATATATGTGCAAGGACCATAAATGTATAGGGATACATGCTTTACAATCACAAGAGGAGGCAGACACCTAGATATAAGGCTTAGGTAAATCTATAAGCTCATTAGGAAGTCATGTAGGCTAACTACTAGGAAATATGATGGACAGAGGCTAAATGATTAAACCGGTAGCTTAACATTTAATTTTTAAAGAGAAGTCTTTCTGGCTGCATAACAGTATTCCCACTTTGGACATGGGATAGTCTTGCCAGACATTTCACCTAATAAAAATTTTGGTTTCCCATATTCTATTAATTTTAATCTTCATTTCAGCTATGGAAACATGCTTTTATGCATGAGTTGGCTCCATATGTCTCTTTGAGGTATATTACGGCGTGGCAAAGTCTCTCTTGTTAAAGTCCTCTGCAGTGAGGAGGGTGTTAATGAGGATCTGGAGCCCTGGTGATTGTGCTAATCATCTGTCCACAGAGTCATTGTTATTTTCTAGTGAAGCAAGTGTTTTAGTATGCATAAAGCAGACCAGAGTAAGAATAAATAAATTGCTGCCTGTGCTGCCTTACCTACAAGGAAGGAGGATGTGAGAAACTGAAGTACAAATTTATAATCCAGATCAAAGATTAAAGAAATAAATTTAATCTTATCTTCCATATTTCATATACAAACCCTAATTAATTATTAAGAAATAGTTTTGTGGCATTATTTATGCAGAGTCAGAAGCTCTGAGCATGCCTACTGAATCAGAGTATGTAGGTAAGTGAAATAATAAGAATGGTTGTTTTGCAAATCAGTCTCAAACTTAGCTGTAAACTGAGCATAAAATCTGCTCAATCATTCACTGCATGAACAGAAATTTAGGATTGTAGGTGGCAAATAAGTTGGATTTTTTACTTGTCAGTGATACTTAACAAGACAAATACACATCCAAGTCAACTTTGCAAATCTTGCCCTTTGTGCCTTTCTAGTTCTTCAGCATTGCCAGTGAAACAGTAGCTACTGTCACCAATCCAATTTATAATCAATCTAGTGGTGTAGATTTGCTTGAATGAACAAGAAGTTTAGTTTTAATCTGAAGTGAGACTAAAAATAGCAGCATAAGGTTGCTGCTAAATTGCCTCTACAACACCAATCAAATAAATGCAGTTAAAAATCCCCAACTTTTTAAAAAAGGCATTTGGAACCAGTTGGAGTGCACAGATGTGGAAGTCATACAATGTTGATCAGCTAGAACTTAGGCATTGAGGTTTAAAAGTGTAAAACCCTTTTGCTCTGAGTGATTATTGAACAATGCGTCTGGCTCCTTGAGAGAAAAGTTAAGTTTTATATAGTGCAAATGACATAATGGATTGCTATTAATTAGCTGCATTATTACTCAAGAGGCTGTAGTTATAGACTACAGTTCCTCTGTGCATTCTTCCAGACACACTAAAAATACAGAACAAATGCTACCATCTCTTCCCAAATAACTGACTCTCTGCATATATTGTAGCCAAAACAACTTCCTCACCTTGTCTGGAATTAGAAAGTGATCCTATTTGACACACAGTTAAAGGGAAAACTGATACAACTTTTCTTTAGGTTTTCAAGGTCAGCTACTGCAGCTGTTCAACTCTAAAATCAGTCTGAAGTGCATCATAAGGCACAGGAGGATACAGAAAGGTGAATTCTTTTACATTTGTAATTTTTAAACTCTTCCTCCATCAGTCTCTGTTTTTCTGTTCCTTATGTATAGCTTTTCCTCCTTCCCATTCCTAAGAACAGAGTTATTTTGGGGGTCATTCTCTACTGAAATTAATTTTATTAATTGCACAGATAGCAAAACGGTGTATACCTGAGTTAAGTCTTGCAAAGATGGGCCACTTTTGGAGCTATTAGTGTCACAGGAATAAACAGACCAGCAGGTACTCTTCTGTTCAGTACTAAGCTATTAAATCTTCTTGTACTTAGCAAAAAGGAGTTATGTGCTATTAGAGTTATGTTATCTGCTGATAAAGCAAGTGTGGAATCCTTGTTTCTAAGAGCCTCTAATAGCTCTTTCTTCTACAAATGCATTTTTTAAAATTTATACAAATTTTTGACATCCACGTATTCCTTTCTTCTACAAATGCATTTTTTAAAATTTATACAAATTTTTGACATCCACGTATTCCAATGGTTATGAGCTGCATGCTTCTTGTGCCTTATAGGTATGTCCTACATCTATTTCTGTTTGTTGCTATTCCAAAGACTTTTGGCTTCTAATTAGGAAAAGAAAATACCAAACCCCCCTATATTTTGTTAATGAATCTTATCACTTCAGCCAGTGAGCTAATTAGAAACATTTGCAGAATACAGAATAGAATGCATAGGGGGTTTGAAGCCATAATTGTATTTGTTTTTCAGTCACAGATGGGAAAAAATCTTTTTTGTTTGGCAAATGGAAAAAGAAAAAAGACTTTCTTGTGAGCATTAAAATGCAAGGAAAGAAGGAAGTTTCAGTGTGATGTAAAACATCTCACTCGTTTCTGGGAAGTTTTTACTGAAGAAGAAGTGAAAATGCTAGTTGAAAACTATTTTCTATTTTTCAGAAAGGAGGCATCAGATTTTTTTTGTAACTGTATTGGGTGTGGGTGTACAGGTCTTGGTAGTAGAGGGGGGGACTGCAGGGCTGATCTCTGTGAGAAAAGGCCAGGGACTGCCCCATGCCAGACACTCCAGCTGGTTCCATCAGTGATGCTAGTGGTACCTCCAGGAAAAAGGGCAAAATGCTGCACGACAGCTTGTGAGGGAAAAAAGTGAGGGAAAAACTGTGTGAGAAACAAGCCTGCATACACCATGGTCCATGAAGAAGGAGGGGGAGGAGGTGCTCCAGCCACCAGAGCCAATATTTTCCTGCAGCCCATGGGGAGGCCAAGGTGGAGGAGGTTGTCCCCCTGCAGCCCATGGAGGACTATGACAAGGCAGATAAGCACACTGCAGTCCATGGAGGTCCCCATGCTGCAACAGATGGATATTCCCTGAAGGAAGTTGCAGCCGGTGGAGAGCCCACACTGGAGCAGGCTCTTGGCAGGAGCTGCAGCTTGTGGAGAGGAGCTCATGCAGGAGCACGGAGAGAGTGTGAAGGAAGAAGGAGTGGCAGAGAGGAACAGTTATGAAATGACCGTAACCCCCATTCCCCTTGCGCTGCTCAGAATGGGGTGGGAATAGCCCACAGTCTGGTGGTCCTTTGGGACCACATGCTCTTCAGGCTGAACAAAACCTCATGCTCAAATTTTCCACTTCCTGTGTGGGAAATATCTAACAGCATCTAACCTCTCGGGCATTTCCCACAGGCTTCAGCAAAACTGGCTTATCTGTGCCCAGCAACAGGGAGGTAAATGCCTTTCTTCTCAGAGCAGGGGCACTCCCCTGAGTCTGCCTGGGTGACTGGTTCAGGGAAGTTTAGGTTAATTTGTGGTACCTAAAGAAATTAACATCCACAAGATGTGAACAGTCCTGGAAAATGGGAATAAATGGGGCCTAAGCACTCATACAGGGTAAGTATACACTAAGTTTGGAGGTGTTGCATCTGTATCACTTGGAATCCAAGAGACAATCTCAGCTTTATTTTATTTTACTGTGTTCTCAGAAAGTTCCCTTACAATTTTAATACTACATTTAATTTTGTCTCAAATGTTTTCTACTTCAAAAATTTTAAGTGCTTTCAGAAATGTCTTTCAATAATATTAGATACTCACATGTTTGTCAATATAGTGTCTCTTCTTTTACAAGAAAATCTATGCAAAAGATTTTTATCCTAAGTGTGAAACATAAGCAAAATTGTTTTAATCAATGTTTCCACCAGAGTAGAGTGGAGGTTGTTTGTCATTATAATTCATGAGGGAGCAGATTGTTTCCCAGTATTGAATGTTTGTCAATATTTTCCATGAGAAGTCAGCGAGTCTGTAACACTGTAAAAATGGTTATAATTATGGCTGGTACTCAAGAACTGCATAGAATGAAGGGCAAAATTAATTTCTGTGCAGTTTGATTTGGTTTTCATTCACCTGTGTAAAACAAGAACAAGTCATGTTGTTATTTGTTCTAAGTGAGATTGCATAACATCCCATGTATGCATCAGATGCTGTGTGTAAATATACAGGTTTGGCCACCTGGAATGTATTTGTTAAATTGCCTTGTGAACCTTGGGACAAGGCTGTAATTCCCTCAACAGACCTGTGCAGCAAAGCAGCTGAAGGAACTTGCTCTCCCCCTGACAGACTGGCCTGACTGCAGTTGCAACACAAACTGTGCTGAAAGCTGCTCCCTGGGGTGCTTATCGAGGTGGTGAGATTGTAGTTCCCTGCAGGTACATTGGGAAGTAAGTGGTACCAGGTTTACTCCTGCTGAACCAGGAATAACTGGAAACTAAACTGTGATTTTGTTCACAAACTCTATGCAGTGTGTTAAAACTGAAAATTGAGCCCTAAGCATTTAAAGAGTCAAATGCTGACTTTGAAGTTAAAGTCCTATTCAGATGAAAGACATTCACACCTCTGCAGGTGTTATATTGTCCAGTCTGTCTTGACTGCAGAGACAGAAATCTATTGATATAGGGAACGAAGGATATTTCCACAGCCAAAGGGTGTGAGAATTTATTTTTACATGAAAGCTTGCATTCTGAGGAAAACAGCAAAATCTGTGAAAAGATGTTTATGGAGTACAATACTGTTGCCTTCAGTGAATATTGACTTGGTATTCAGTGCTTTAAAATATAGGGTTTGTATAGGCTGTTTCAAAGGGTTCTGTGAAAGGAGATTGAGAAAATTTTTATAAATGTGATGCAATTTATGGACAGAACTTCTGAAATTGTCTACAACTCCACTGGGGGGGGAAAAAAGGGAGGGTAAACCAGAAATTGATAGGATTGAAAAACAGTCAATGGATCTTGAAACTGTGCTTAATTACCAGAATGAACAGCAATAGAGAAGTTCCTGGTACTGCATTTTTAGATGATTCTTACTTGAAGTCTAAGAGGTGAAATATTTTACCTCTTAACTAAGAGATAAACTTTACTTAACCTTACCTCTTTAATTAACTTTATCTCTTAACTAAGAGATAAAAGATTTTGGTTGTGTCAGTTGTGGGGAGCCTGGGGAAGTTTACAAACCACACGTTAAAGAGAAATCCTGGTGTATATGGCCCATGACTTTCTGAGAAACTGGCATTTTCAAAGCCAAATCAAACACTCAGAAGCATTAGTCATTATAAACAATTGTAGTCCTACTACTGATTTCTTGCAGTCTTAATTTTTTTCTCCTCTAGGCATAGTTCATCAGAGCATGGAACAATAGTTTCTTAAACTCCAGCACTTCTGATATTTGACAGCTGCACTTTCTGAACCAGAAGGAATTAAAAATATGGAATTCAAAAGTAACATTCTGGAAAATCAAAAACATTTCATTTGGCTTTATAAAAAGCTTCCACTTAGGTATATTTAAAATAGGTTTGTTTTGGTAAAGTTGAAATGTTTTGTTTTGATTTTATTGACACAACGATTGCATTATATTAATATAGAAGCCAAAATAACCTATTTCTTTGACCTTATTGAAATGAATCATTTCTACAGTTCTTCAATAGAAATGTCAATTGAATGGATATTCTTGTGGAATGAATTTATTTTGCTGAATTGGCATTTTCAAATGGAAAATATTACAACACACACAAAAAATCAGCCATTTCTCACTTCTGACACATGCTATTTGTAAAATTGTGTCATGTCCGTTCAGTGCATTAGTGTCTCAGTAGCAGTTTTTGCATTCTTAGTGACTGCCTATATCTCCCAACTGACTAAACCCCACAATGCAATATAGATGTGAACGATCATATTAAAAACTCTCTTTGCTCAAAAACCCCACGCTATCCTCATTACATTGAAGCTTTTGTCAAAATCTTGCAGTGACTGATGAGCTAAACATCTTAATTTCAGATGTTGTGCTTACTATATTATGATTCTCTATATTAGCGGAACCTTAGTTTAGTCATGTGTAAAAGTGTACTCCAGTAGTCTTCAGATAATGTCCACAGTGACTTTTTACTTTAGATATTATTAGACTTTAGACATTATTAGACATTTCCTTCTTTACTGTAGCTGGAATTAGGTAAATGTGGCTTTTATATTGTTACTTTGAATAATGGGTGGGCCTTCCATCAGCTGTTTAAAAATGTCATTTTAAATTAGATTGCTGTTATTAACGTGTTACTTATAGGCTAATTAAGAAATGTTATATTTAAGACAACTAGTAATTTTTGGATTGCTAAGTCAACCACACTCAAAAATAGCAACAAAACATTATTTTTATATATTCTATAAACAAAACACTATATAATGCAAATGTCCTCAAAGTTGTGTTATGAAATCATAGAATCATAGAATATCCCAAGTTGGAAGGGACCCGTAGGGATCATCAAGTCCAACTCCCAATGTTTTCTCTTTGCTGTTTTTTGGGAAACAAAAACAGATTTTGGAATTCAACTTTAAATTATATTTTAATTTGAGACCCAGTAGGTCTTAAACTCTTTGTAGCCATCTTAATTTCTCCTTTTCTTTTTGGTTTTCAAATGAAAATTATTCTTTTCTGAGTAAAAAATGCCTATTCGCCAAAAAGAAAGGACTAGTTTGCTGAAAAATATAACTTCAGCTAGAAATGTTAAAATAATGTTTTCCAAATAATTTATTCAAAGAATTAATTACTTTTTATTTAAGAAACAAATTTTCATGCTATATTATGTAATTATTCCAAGTTCTTATACAGCACTGCAGAGTGAAAACCAATTTTCCCTATCTAGTAATCAGATATGATGATAGGATTTACCGATGTACGGCATTCATCCAGCATTTTGCTCTATACAAGCCTTCTTCTGTATGAGGAAGCACTCAGAAGGTCTCAGAGCATTTTCAGTCCATTCAAGGCCCTCCGGAATCCTAGCTCAATGTCAGCACCAGCAAAGCAAAGGAGCACTGGGAGATGAATACTTTTGGAACCACAGATCACCCAGAAAACCTCAAACCCTTTGAATCCAGGCCCACAGGGTTCACCTGAGTGAATTATCACTTTAGGATTATCACCTTAGTGACAAAAATTAGAGGCCTTGGTAAACCTAATGCAGATCTGGGCTTCCACTACTTCTGCATTCCTTGCTGTACATCCAGGAACTGACACGTTGAAAATGCCAGAAATAGGCAGGACTGTCTTTATCCTAACCTCATGGTAAGATGAGATTTTACCCCACACTGTCCTCCTTTATTTCTGTAACCTGATTTCCTCAGAAAATCTGCTCTGGACATTAGCTGCCACATTCAGGCTAGGTCTCTGCTCCAGAGGGCTGGAGGCATGCTCTGGAGAGACACTTCCCGTGTGTGTGTGTGTGTGAGGCACAGGCTCACCATTTCTAGGCTATCTGGTGTTGACATGGAAATGGAGGCTGGTGCCAGCACAGCGAGGGGTTTCCAGCTGCCAGGCTCCCAGCTGTGCAGCCTTTGAAGGGCTCTGCACTGTGAAGCAAGGCAGAATCACAGACCAGGCGGGTTTGCTATAGAAAAGGGGGACAGGGAACAAGCTTGAACACACATGCACTGATCACCCACACAGCTCAGCTGTTGATTTGTTTCCTGTTTCTGTTTAGGCTTGCTCTGACTAGGTCTTGCTAATGCAATTCCTAGATGCGGTCCTGTGAGGCTGCACTCTGGGGACCTATGGTCAGGTAGCAGAGAGACCCTGCTGCTCTGCAAGGGAAATGGAATGGGGAGTAAAGGGTGACACCAAGGCAGATGGGGCAGTGGCCTCAGCAACAAGAGCCTACTCCCACAGTACCCATGCAAGAAAAGTAGGGCAATGATAAACAGGGCCAGCCACCATCCAGTGATTGCTAGACAAGACTGTAGCACAAGGCAAGTCCAAGGCTAAAGGATGTTGGGTTGGTGAGTCAGAGCAGCATTGGCAAGGTACAAGCATACGTACAACATAGCTAAGGTAAGCACCAGTGGCACGGGCCTGAGCTCAAATGCACCTCCTGAGCCAAGGTTCAGGGGCAAGCCCTGATGAGATGTCTCCAAGGACTTTCTGCCCCATCTCCATCCCAGCAGTCTGATCTCACGTTACCCAGCCAGGCAGCCAGAGCCTGAGGAGAGGGAAGGGTGGCAGAGCTGGGTGCTGTGTTCTTGGCCTTGACACATATCTCAAAAGGCAGTACTGACAAAACACCACCAGTCTGGGCTTTTTCTCCCTTAGACAGTCCTCCAGCTCTCTCTCAATAGCTTTGTATGCTCAAGAAACCCATAGAGCTTCATGGCCCACATTTCAAGGAAAAATACTAATTTTGTCAAATAGAGCACAAAGGACCCAGGGGAGATTCAAGGCAGAGTGCTTTTCAATACATACATGGGCAATTTGCTTTACACAAGACTAGCTTTAATGAACATGGATGGGAATCAGTTCTTGCCACTTGATTTTAGGGTCATGGATCAGTCCTCTTCTATTTAGTAGAATTGACTCAGTCTAGTTCTTTGGTGGTGTGGCACGTGAGCTGGCATGAAACCAGGAAAACCTTGGAATTAATTTTGCCTGTACTCCTTCAGAAGGTTTTCATAATTTATATTGTTGTGTCAAAATGTTTTAAATTAAAAAAATCTAATTCCTCAGAAAATTCAGACTGGCTGTAATTTTTACTCTTTTAATAATTGCAGATCTTCAGAGAAATCTGAAATTAGTTGTTTATCTATCATTACACCCACATGGCATAACTTCTCATAGCATGCACTTTCTTTAATTCATCTGCCTCTATGTGTTCACCAGGCTTCTTTTGCATCCATCTCCTGACAAGAGTGCATCTAAGCTGTTCTCCTTGTCGCAAGCCCAAAGACTTTATTGGTAATCATATTGACAGGGTAATTCTATTATTTTTACCAGCTTACGTCAGATAGAATGTGGATCATACAGTGAAAACATGTGAATTACTTGATGTGTATTACAAGGGCACTAGTCATTTTAATTACATTATTACTACATGTCTGGAACAGAACTACTTTTTGAGTGATGGGTACCCTTAAAACATAAATGGAAAGTTCAGTTTTCCAGGCCAGAGAAATCTATTGCATTCCAGAACAGATTATCTTGAAGTGAATGGAATAAGGTCATGTTTCTTTTTCTTTTTTCCTAATTCTTCTAACAGCTTGTATGGGCACATAAAGTAGCAGTTCCTTCATATTTCTGACTGCAAGAACTCAAATTGTCTCTGATTCTCAGTTTGCAGTCTGTAAGAATATGGTTGGAAGTCACTTCAGTTACAACAATTAAGTGTTTTGCGTTGCCCAAACACACTGAAACAACAAAATAAATTTCTAAGATACATTCCTTCCTAAATGTCTGATCACCTTTAATGAAACATTTTGTCATCTGAGAAAGGCATCAACTTCAGGTACACTCTTTCGCCCCCCCCGAAACATATGACAGTTGCATAAATCAGGCTGACATTCCCGTCTCCAACAATGGTGTCCTGGTTTCAGCTGGAATAGAGCTAATTTTCTTCCATACTGCTGTGTTTTGGATTTAGTAGGAGAAGAATGTTGATAACACACTGATGTTTCAGTTGTTGCTAAGTAGTGTTTATACTAAGTGAAGGACTTTTCAGCTTCCCATGCTCTGCCAAGTGCACAAGAAACTGGGAGGGGGCACAGCCAGAATAGTTGATTCAAACTGACCACAGGGCTATTCCATACCATATGACGTCATGCTCAGTATAGAAACTGGGGGGGGTTGGCTGGGGAGCAGCGATCGCTGCTCAGGAACTGTCTGTGTATCTCTCATCGGGTCGTGAGCAATTGCATTCTGCATTACTTGCTTTGTATGTTATTATTACTATTATCTCATTATTATTACTACAACTATTTTACTTTATTTTATTTCAATTATTATACTGTTCTTATCTCAACCCAGGAATTTTTCTCACTCTTACTCTTCTGATCCTCTTCCCCATCCCACCGGGGCAGGGGGAGTGAGTGAGTGGCTGCGTGGTGCTTAGCTGCTGGCTTGGGTTAAACCATGACAAATGGCCATATTAAATATTGGGAGAATAGTGTAGTGAGTTGTATAAGATCAGGACAATCAGATGATAATATTGTACTGAAATATTCTCTCAGACTTCAGCAATTTGTAACAGGTGTGAGAATGTACTTGAAGTGAGGGGTGTTGGTTTTGTGTTTAATAGTCCTGATGACTGTGAGTTTGTCCAGTCATAAAGATTTTGCTTCTGCAGCATCCCGTAGTAAAAATATAACTTAACTACTCATTGTGTGAAGAAATCATACTTTTTTCTTGTTTTAAACCTGAAATAAAATTGTTTAATTTGATATTTATGGATCTTTGATTAGAAAACACAGAGAACAATTGTTCCCTGTTGACTGTTTTCTCTGTGCTGCTCACCATACTATATTCTAAGTGCTCAGTATTGGTTTACTTCTATTCCTATTGAGACTACCAACAAAGGATTTGATGGAAATAGAATTAGGTCAAAACCAGGAACTTCTGAAATCTCAATTTTATTCTTAGTTCTTTTCTCTTCCCACTTTTGAAGGATGTATACTTTCAAACTTCTTTTTCACTCTGTCATCTTGCACACTAGCTCCCCTTCCCCTCTATTTTTTCTTCTTTAATGTTATGAATTGCCATAAACATATATTGAAGTGTGGCAGACACAACCAGGGACCTCTTCCATTTCCCAGGAGAAAGTTGTACCAAGAACATAATAACCATGACAATCAAAACTCTGCAGTCATTCCTTCTTATAAAGAACTCCATATGTTTGCCAGGTAACTTGGGACATATATAAAAGAAACACACGAAGTTTGTCTTTGTGTCTGCAATGACCAATGATTTTCAAGATGACAGAGATTGTTCATTTCTGTCTAGTGGCAAACAAAAGTAACAGTGGAATAAACTTCAAATTCCTGCTTCCTTTTCATAATATTTTACAGATGGCAGGATGATCTCTTATTTAGTATATTAGACATTGTCAGAAAAAAAAGGGTATGCATTCAAAACAAAACCAAGAACAAAAAGATTAATGAAATCCCTTATATAATGACCATTAAAGCAATTTATTTTCCCCTGAGATCATTCAATTTACTTTCTAGTGATTTGGCTTGCCTCTGGTTAAAAGTTTTTCCAATCATTGCAAATTTAATCTAACACTTCAGTGTTAGTTTAATCATTCATCAGTTAAAGATTATGAACTACCTCCTCATTTAATGAATATCAAACACCACTTAGCCATTGAGTGATACTACTTAAAGATTAGCATGTTTTTTCCTCTTGCAGCTCCTCTAGAATGACGCTTTTCATGTTACCGCCATTAACGGTAAAATATTCAGAAATTAGTTGTCCTTTTAAGTAAGCTTGATTCAACTTTGATTCCACTGATAACTTTTTCAGCTAGCTTTAAAAAGAAGTTAAAGGAGACTTTTCCTTCTTGGGAGAAAATAATTTGTAAAATAAAGAATTTTAATTTGTCTTTTAACATGAATCGGCAATATATGTGAGAGAGATAAAAATTGGGACATAGAAAGAAATTAAATAGAAATATGAACCAGTCCAATTATATGGTTAATGATACTTTAGGGATAGACTGTTCCTAGGTGCCTATAGGGACATTTAGTTTTGTATTTCCCTTGCATTCAGCTATGATAAGCATATGGACTACCATTTTAACTGGCTGTGCGAGCAAAGCAAACAAGACTACATGCATTTAACAGTAATGTGGGAAAAGGAAAAGAGATTTGCTATCTGATAGGCTTTAGTACATTAAAAGGGAGATCTTTCGAGTGTAGATAGCAGACAGCTGTCAGAATGAACCACTTACAAATGCTGACTTGTGCTTCAACAGTGATGAGCACCTCCTGCTCTCACTATTGCATTGTAATTAGCACTCCCTGAAATAGTTCACCAGAGATTTGAAGACT
The DNA here is from genome assembly GCF_030463565.1 of Pelecanus crispus. NCBI lineage: Eukaryota > Metazoa > Chordata > Aves > Pelecaniformes > Pelecanidae > Pelecanus > Pelecanus crispus. Next base: position 146,291,572 of record NC_134643.1, read on the forward strand.
GCCAAGCTCTATACTTCTTGCCCTGGCCTAGTTTAGATAGCTTTTCAAGCCAATGATGGGGAAAGGTTAATGCAGAAGATTCTGCTCATTAGGAAGCCAGAAATATTAAGGGACTTCTTGTATTTTGTAGTACCCACTGTATCTATGAAGCAATGCATTCACACTGTTCTGTTTCAAAGTATGAACAACTTATGATGTTAAAAGAAAAAAAAGACTGAATTGAAAAAGTTGTTGTCCTATCAACTCTTTCATTAGCTATTGATTTTTTGGTTGTTTCAGGGTAGGAGGCTTGGTTTATATGTGAAGTCATGGTCTTTCAGGGTGATGGACAGGGTATAACCTTTCTCCAATACAGAGTCCCACTGGATCCTGTAAAAAAAAAAAGGCATGATCCAAACCATCTGTGTACGTAAATAAAAACATAGGAGTGATTGAAGAAAAATATATCAGCTAAAATCAAACAATAAACTTCTGGGATCTTCTAGGGACAAAATTAACAACTAAGGAGGCCTACATTTATCCTTTTCTTTGTCATGTGGTTCTTCAGAGGGATGGAGGATTTTCTGGAGTTTGCAGTTCTCTTTAAAAATATTGAGAAAATTTCTCCATCTAATCAGTGGGGAAGATTACTTACAAGTGTAAGAAAATTATCTATCTTCCTCTTTGGATAATGCATAAAGAAGAATTGAAATGCCCTGTTAGTTTCTGTTGACTCATCCCGCGCATTGGGCATGCCCAGAAGAACCGTACCTCACTGACAGGGCCCTGTGGGGCTGGTGGCTCCCTGGGGTCCAGGAGCACCAGGGGCTCCCCATGGCGGCTCAGGGCAGGGCCCGGCAGCCAGGGCCCGTCCCACCCCCAGCCAGGAGCCGGGCAGCCGGGGGGCCCTGCCCCAGGCATCAGGCCCTGCCCCAGGGATAGGTTTGGGCCAAGACTGGGCCAGGCTGTGGGCCCGCAGGTGGGCCTGGCCTGGTGGGGCCCATGGCCGGCCAGGGCAGGGCTGTGGGGAGCTGGAGACCGGCCCCGCTGCGGCGTCGCTGGGGCAGGAGCTGACAGCCCTGACATGGGGTCCTGGGCCCTGGGTGGGGTGGGGGAAGCACTGGTGGGGCTGGGCAGGGATGGTCAGGGCTGGTGGTGCCCTCAGGGACACAACACTCTCCTTGTAATAAAAACACAGGTTGAATCCAGTTGAAAGAAGCAAGAATTTAACATCATAATTCAGACCCTGCTGTAGAATGAAACTGCGGTTTGATAAATGCCCATCTGGTGTTGGGGCTGTGTGCCATAGTACATGAGAATCTTAAAGTCTAACTGCCTATGGTGACCATTTCTATTTGTTATCAACAAGTAAGATTATATAGCAATGCAAGTTTTAGGCCTGTTTAAACTTACTAATAAATATTCAAAGTGTTATATAACAGCGAACACAACCATGCATTTTAACTGTGCTTTTACTCATAACTAACTTTTTGTCACGTTTATCACCACTATCCTCAAAATGAAGAGCTGTGCGCTCCAAGAGGTATAATCTTTCCCTCCCTCCTGCACTGCCATCTAAAGCAGTGCTAATTGGGAAGACTTTCTTATCAGTTCTCAGGGAAGCATATTAACACTTGTCCTACTTAGGAAGCAGATTATGCTGGTAAGAAGGGAAAGTGGGTGGGGGCCTTCCCCATCAACCCTGAAGGGCAGACACCTCTAGCTCAGGCACAGTGATGGGGTAAGGCTACTGTTTGGCTGGAAGGATCCAGATGATTAGTCTCTGGGTAGCACTGAGTGGGTGAACCACGTTGATAAGTGTCTTACATGAGGAGCTCTGTATCACACTCCATTGTGTGAGGTATGTATTCCATAATTTAGAGGTTAAGTACTGTATGTTTCTATAGAATCATAGAATCATAGAATCGTTTAGGTTGGAAAAGACCTTTAAGATCATCCAGTCCAACCATCAACCTACACTACCAAGTCCACACTAAATCAATCAAGGGTAGACTAGACTAAACCATGTCCCAAAATGCCACATCTACCCATTTTTTGAACACTTCCAGGGATGGTGACTCCACCACCTCTCTGGGCAGCCTGTTCCAATTCTTGACCACCCTTTCCGTAAAGAAATTTTTCCTAATTTCCAACCTAAACCTCCCCTGGTGCAGCTTAAGCCCATATATTACTTTGAAAAGTTAGCTTGTATAAATATTTGTAGCTGTTTGTAGAAAAAGGAATTGGGGTTTAAGGTTGAGCACCACTGTTTGACTGGAAAGAGGGTTCAGATTATTTAAGACAAATAAACCTCTATTTTCAGACTCAAATTGTAAATTAGTCTAGACCAACCTGACTTACAAAGATGGAAGAAAATCCAGAATTGATGCCATATAAATAATTTGAAAAACTTTCTATAAATCCCAGTGTTATAAACAGTTACCTCACTTCAGGAGGGACAGGCCAAATGAAAAGTTGTGAGTCTTTCATAATACTAAAAAGGGGCAATTCTGAGACTTCCTGATAGTATCAGAGCATAATCTGTATTGCAAACAGGATGATAGTTTAACATAGAATAAAAACACTTGTACAGATTAATGTCAATTAATGTAAATCAATGCTCAAAGACGCAATGCCATTCAATCACAATTTGAGAAAGGCACCTCCCTTTGTTTAGGTTTTTGCATGTTTTTCTCTCTCCCCCTCCTTTCATACTGTATCCCACATGATGACAAACAAGCAAACCTTTAAAGTTGAAGTCAGCTTTAAAAGTAATCTTTCTTTTCAGGGGTTTAGATAAAAGGGGTGGGGTCAGAAGTGATTTATCTCCTTTTCTATTGGTCTTTCATGTGGTTTGTGGAATTGACTTACCAACAATTAGCAACCAAGATAACAGTTTTACTTAATGGCTACTATTCAGACATTGATTGACAAAGATGATCCATCTCCCCACCGTACTCTTTACTAGAGGGCTTCTGCTATATATGTGAAAAAAGAATAATTTCAGTTTAGTCCCTAGCTGATTCACTGAAAAAAAAATACTGCTTTTGTATGAGAGAACAGTAGGAAGCATTTTTCTTTCTCTCTGGAATGAGTTCACCTTTTTTATTTGCAGCAGCGTTAAATGTTGGGAAAAGGTCAGGAGCTACTTCTTTGGTGTTTTTTTTCCTCTCCTTTCCTTCATACTGCTTGAATATTGCATATACAAGATGGCATTATCTCAAAACCTTCTGAAACAAAGATGCCGGGGGCAAAAAGCAAAACTGAAAAAAGGGGAAAAAAATTAATTCACGTACATTTTCATGTATTAGCTTCTTGTTTAATACAGCCCTGATGGCCCTTCCAGGGAGTCCTTTTGACTTGGCAGAGCCCCTATGGCTTCACAGAGCCACTCTTTATGCATGTCCAGATTGACGCAGGTGCAGGTCTCAAAACCTTGGTGTTGTGTGGTGGGTAGGTGATTCCCAGTGGGAGCATTTTAATGGAGTGTCTAACCAAGTCAAATGGCAGTGATTATTTCTGACTCCTCCCAACATCATTGCAGTCTAATACTTAAGTTTCCCTAGTTACTGGAATCTAGTGCAGGCAGAACAGCTGCTGTACATTTGATATTTGCCTGATTTTGAATTTTTCAGCCAAAGGACCTGTCCTATTTATATTTCTGGAAAGTAGGATACAAGGCTATATAAGTGACAGAGCTGGTAGAAGATATTTAATGAAACAATTAGAAGATGTAAGTGTTCTTAATTCTGAAATCTTATCTCACTAAGAAACAGAAAAGCAAGAGTCATGTATTAATTTCTGGTGTATTGATTTTAAGTTTTGCTTCCTCTTTCTTTCTGACTACTTGCATACTTTCAGTAATGTCCTGGTTTCGGCTGGGATAGAGTTAATTTTCTTCCTAGTAGCAGGCATAGTGCTGTGTTTTGGATTTAGTAGGAGAAGAATGTTGATAACACACTGATGTTCGAGTTGTTGCTAAGTACTGCTTATGCTAGTCAAGGACTTTTCAGCTTCCCATGCTCTGCCAGGGGCACAAGAAACTGGGAGGGGGCACAGCCAGAATAGTTGATCCAAACTGACCAAAGGGCTATTCCATACCATATGACGTCATGCTCAGTATAGAAACTGGTGGGGGTTGGCCAGGGAGCAGCGATCGCTGCTCGGGAACTGTCTGGGTATCGGTCGGCGGGTGGTGAGCAATTGCATTGTGCATCACTTGCTTTGTATATCATTATCATGATTATAATGTTATTATTATCATTACTATTTTACTTTATTTCAATTATTAAAGTGTTCTTATCTCAACCCAGGAGTGTTTCTCACTTTTACTCCTCCGATTCTCTCCCCCATCCCATCGGGGTAGGGAGAGAGAGTGAGCAGCTGCGTGGTGCTTAGTTGCTGGCTGGGGCTAAATCACGGCAAGTAACAAAATGGAAAGAAAGCAAGAAGAATGAGAAATACCAAGGATCTGTATTGAAAATCAGTTTTCAGATAACATAATAGAGACTTTTCTGCCATGTTAAAAAATAGTTGCATAAGTTTTTTGTTGTTGTTTTCCCTAAACTATTTAAATATGAAATAGCAGTTGCAACTGACCAAAGTAATGCCTAAGAAGGTAAAAAACTAATTATAATATAGTTACTGATATACCTGCTCTCATGGTACAATTGTACAACATGCAAAATATTTTAGCCACAAAGCAAATGTGTTTCTTTGCACTGCATTTTCTCAGTATATACTGAGCTTCTATGTTACATGAAGGAAGAGCTTTAGCGGTCAGGATAAATCTTTTCAACACTAGAAATATGAGTAAGTACTACACTGTGTATGTAGAATATTGCACCAAATGAGTATGTGGTATATTTTCTCTCTACAACTAGCTCCAACTTTCCTGTCCTCCAGTTTTGTTTTTTAGTTTTGTTTTTTTTCTCTGGATTTCAAATTGTCCATTTAAAAGCACTACAAAGACTATAGCAGAAATTGCACTATTTTTTAAAAAATCACGTGCTGCCTGTACCTGCATGCTATTTCATGAGAAGTGGCAAAAGGAAAGAGCAGAATCATTCCAAGTACTGGGTGGAGAGTATTATGATGAAGACATTGAATGCTATAGTGATATCATGCAACTTGTGTGATTTGGACTTGACCTAGTTAATATTCTCTCCTGTGGATAATTAGAAAGTTTCCACTAGAATGTTAACGAGCCAGTGTTCTTCATCACCATTTAGTCACAAATTAATCCTATTTTGTCAAGAAATAGTTGGGGGTATGTGTGTGTGTGGTTTTTTTGGGTGGGTTTGTTGTTGGTTTTGTGGTTGGCTTTTGGGTTTTTTTGTTTTGTTTTTTTTTTTAAGAATTGAGATTTGCTAGCAAATATTCATCTTAACTATTGCCTGGTGCAAGCTGCAGTTGTTACAGGCAGGGGTGTGTTTTGATGGTTTTTTTGGGTGGTGTTTTGTTTTTTTTTTTTAATAGAGCTCCCACATTGCTGGTGATCACAAAGCAAACAGACATAGTCACAGGAAAAGATGATTGCTTTTCAATTTTGTTTTCATCTGAAACTGCTTTGCTCTTGGTGAATCCTCACATAATAGATCTGGTGGTTTCATGAATTCATTAAACAAGTTACTATGACTGCTTCAGTAATAAGTGCTGATGCAGCAGGCAGAACATGTCATAGGAATGAGATCTTGAGAATCTAGTGTCTGTCTATGATTGCAAGGTATTGACAAAAGACCCAGAGAACCTTAACGTGAAGCCTGCCATCTTTTCTGCAACCTTATTAATGCTGAATAAGGCACCTGAATGAAAACACTTTTCCCCATTATCTGTTAGGTTCTTTGAGATGATAACTTGATAAAATACATAGGACATAATTCACCTCCCATTAATTGACTTGGAATGTTTTTTTTCTTGCTTTTCAACAGGAATCAGATAAAATGTCTATGCAGTAAGTGCTAGTTCTAATTTTTTAAAATTAAATATATGTAAAAGAGAAAAATAAATTCTTTAGAACTTTGTAAGTTATTCTTACAAGTGCTGTGGAAGGAGGTATTTGCAAAGATACATGGAGCTGTGTTTTGTATGGTCAGCTCTTCTAAACCTGATTGTAGTACAGCTTTTTGACCTCAGCATTGAATCTTGGTATACAGTGATAACCTGATATGGTTCTGTAAGTTCTGCGTTAAAATAGGTTAAGATATTTGTTTGCTCCACCAAGTTTTGAGAGCTACTGTTCATCCTTTCAACCAAAATCTTTTCTTCATCTGTCTCCTTCTCATTTCACAGAAACACCACAATTTTGCCAGATATTTTTGATATGTTGTGTTGTTGATGTAATCTTTGGAAGAAAAAACAAACAGTTATTTCCTATACCTTTAATGAGAAACTTCTTGTATAACATCAAGACTAATTTGGACAAACACTGCAGGTACCCACAGAGCACAAGCAATATCTTTTGCAAAGAACTACCATAAAAAAGTCTTTGGGGAAGATACAATCTGCCTTGTACAGCAATAAAGCCAATTCTATTTCCCACTCTCCCTTAAATGTAAGCTGCTTAGTGGGGTATCTCAAAAAGAGGATAAAATCTAGAGATTAAAAAGTCATATGACACATAAATCAAAAGAACAGAAGGGGCTGAGAATGAGTTTGTAAAGAAGTAATTTTTAGCATTCACTATAATTGGTCTGCTCCAGTACTTATCCATTATCTGCTTTTTTTAGTTATCACCATTTTTCTGGAATATGATGGATAATTGTACTTAGGAATTTGAAAGTAAAATGTGGCATTTGCATAAAGAATTAATTTTTAACTCAGTTTCACCTTTACGCTTTTCAGCCTCATCTTGTTAGAAAAAGACACCTGAAAAGCAAAGTTAGTTTCCATAAAGGCATATCTTATATTGCTATAAATCATGGGACCTTTTGACTTTTGAAACATAGCTTCCTACTCTTTACAAGATTTCTGTCCTCTGTGTCACTGTGACAACAACCTCAATGTGATACTGTAATGTAACTGACTAAAGAAGATGGCACAGTATCTTTGAGGATTCAAAATGAAGGTAAAAAATATGACTTCAAGAATATGTTCAGTATTTCTAAAGAGAGTGAGGGAAGAAAGCAGAAAAAAATGTGCAAAACTTCATCCTTTAAATATTACAAACTGCTGAAATACAGACATCACACATTTAATCAACAATGGAGGCCCTTTTGGCAAGAGCAATTTATCATCAGATAGACATGGATTATGATAGATGATGGGACACAGGAGAGAGACTGTTTCTCTACATGAGTCTGAAGAGGTACCTGCTCACGTGAAACATTAAGGTTGTTATCTGGGAGAGTTAATAAGGGATTTAGTAGGGCATATCCATTCTTGGATTATGCTTCCCTTTCAAACATTTACATAAACAAGCACTCACAAATGTATGCCTGCTAAATGCTCTTGCCTCTACTCTTCCAACAAAGGTAGACAACTTTCTGGGCTAGTCCCGTTTTCCCACAGGCACCGTTCTGCTTTCCATTGTGCACCTTCATGTGCATCACTGTAGCATGTGCAATTTCTTCAGTATCAGTAAGAATTATTCAATTTTGATTTAACCTTTGAAAAGTAGTCCTTCCATGAAAATATCATAGCAACTGTGTACCAAATAAAAATAAAATTTAAATTTCCATGTAAATAATTGTCTTTCCATATCTCTTAGTTGATTCCCTTTTGTGTTGCTAGAATAATTTCTTTAGAATACATCACTAGCATCCTTTTCCTATGGTGCTTTGGATATGAATAAATTTTTGTTATGCTTAATTTTGCATGTTGTCTTTTTTTTTCCTTATGCTTATTTTTTTTTTACACCTTCCTCCTTCCTCCTATTGTAGGGCTGTAGAGACATCCTCAGCAGAGTTAAGTTGGAGTAGGTCTGCTGATCTCAAAAAAAGTAGGGCAGTTTACACACACAGAAAAAAGCAAAACTTTACCTCATTTTGCACCTAGACATAAGAATTGGGTTAACACATAACAACTCATGTCTCAAATGTAAAAAAACCCTCCAAAACCACAGAGAGAAACTGCTATAAGCCTTACATCAACAGTGAGAAATTTAACTAAAAATACATTTAGGCTAAATTTGCCATGTTTCAAATAACTTTCTCTAAATTCACTGGTATCTTGTTTGTACGCTCCTCTACAATGTATCTCATTTCAGGTTTATGCCTTCAGCTTTGCCTCTCATTCATGTTTTCATAGCTTTCAGCTTTTTTGTCGACCACTGCTGAAGTTATTGAGGTCTTGTTCTTCACATTAATTTAAAGATGTGTGGTGGGATTCATCTTGCCTAGTCTGGCTGCCCCAAGCTGAGATAGGTAAGTCTTAGTTGGTTTCTCAGACCCTCTTTATCAACAATTCAAAAAATAACTAGCTACACAGGATTACATTCATTTTCTTTTAATAAAGGACTAGTCATTCCTGTTAATTCACACCACAAATTATCAAGGAAATAAAGACACATTAACTTATACTCAGACATCCAGCTTTTAGAAGCTTCAGTGTCACAGATTTCACCTATAATTTCCATTTTTTTTCATTGTATATTTTTATACGCCACTTTAAAATGTCTTGCAGGTAACTTTGAGAGGTGAGGTATCAGTGCTACAAACACCGTTCTGCCTATGGCGAGAAGTTCCTTAGAAAGGTGTACGTTGTGTTGGTTTTGACTGGGATAGATTAATTTTTTCCACAGTAGCTAGTATGGGACTATGTTTTGGATTTGTGCTGAAAACAGTGCTGATAACACAGGGGTGTTTTAGTTATTGCTGAGCAGCGCTTACCCAATGTCAAGGCCTTTTCTGCCTGTCACACCACCCCACCAGCAAGCAGGCTGGGGATGTGCGAGAGCTGGGAAGGGACACAGCGGGGACAGCTGACCCCAACTGACCAAAGGGATATTCCACACCATATGACATCATGCTCAGCATATAAAGCTGGGGGAAGAAAGAGGAAGGGGGGACATTTGGAGTGACGATGTTTGTCTTCCCAAGTAACCATTACATGTGATGGAGCCCTGCTTTCCTGGAGATGGCTGAACACCTGCTTGCCAATGGGAAGTAGTGAATGAATTAATGGATTCCTTGTTTTGCTTTGCTTGCATGCACATCTTTTGCTTTACCTGTTAAACTGCCTTTATCTCGAACCGCGAGTTTTCTCACTTTTACTCTTCTGATTCTCTCCCCTAACCCACTGTGGGGGAGTCAGTGACCGGCTGTATGGTACTTAGTTGCTGGCTGGGGTTAACCCACAACAATGTAAAGTGAATCAGACTGCAATCTGTCCTCCATTTTTTTGGTAGTTGTTTTTCATAAATGTTTCCTTTTTTTGTCCCTAACTTCATGTTCTTTTCTCTTGATTCCAGAATTTGTATTGTCCCAGAAGAACACAGCTGTCAGTTTTCAAAGCAAAACTCAGTCTTTAACATAGTTATGTCTCAGTCCATTAATATGCATAACACTAAGAAAAAAGTGTTTCTCAATGAGAAGAACAATGAGCAACAATGCTCAAGATGTGGAGTGAATATGTACATACGCACATGTATCTATGTCTCCAGCAGTAAGAGGTTTGTGGGGGATTTTCAGCTGACTACTCTGACTTTCAAAAGGACTTGTCATGTAGATCCTCAGTCATCTGCAATACTTTTGAAAACACTTCATTCTTTTCCCCTGAAGCTTGCTCCCAAACTTTCATTCATCAGTGCCTTCTGGCACAAGCCTGTGTGGGAGCTGCAGTCCACTCAACCTACACAGCCAGAAAGCTTAACACGCATCAGGAGCAGAACATTTTGGAAATTGCCTATTCTCCTTTTCCCAGTAGAGTCAGTCTTTTATACATTTAGCTGCCACATTCAGAAGTCAAATGCCTTTATTATGATCATTCATTGCCAACAATGTGCTCTGCACTATGCAATATATAACACTGCAGGCAGGGTCTTCTCTAGGGACAAAGAATGTTGTTCTCTAGCTAATGGCAGGCAGTGAGACTGTAGGGGTTTTAAAGGCAAAATATCTTCTTGGGCTTTGCAGCTGCAACAATAAAAAGGTCAAAATCTTTTGAACCAGACAGTGCAATCCTCACACCTCCCTATTAGAGCAGGGTTTTTATTTGCTTTGGATGTGCTTATGTTGTGGACAACATTCTAGCCGCTCTCTAAAAAATGTCAATACTTACATTACAGTTTGCTATTGTTTGCTTGTTTACAGAGGAAGCCATTGTCTTTCTGTATATTTTAAGATGGGAAGTGCAGTTGCAGAGAAGGAGTAACATGTCCTTTATCATGCCATATGCTAGTGACAGAAACTACACTTTTACAGCACACTGTGTCCAGAAGCTACATCATTTCAAATGATGATGCTTTGGAAGCAATGTAAATGGAAGCAAGTTGTATAGCAGTAGAGTGTCATGCTAAAGGTGTACTGCACACATATTAATGCAACTACATCATGGCAGTGAACTCAAAAAGTCTACTGAACCTTGTGCTAAAAGGCATCAGTTGTATTGTCCATCATAAACCTCTGCAGATGACATTTGGAAGCATTTGCAAGAATCTGAGATTCCCAGTGCCACTTCTCCTTTTGGCTCATCAGTAACTATAGATTGACACACCAGTCACTTGTAAAGTACTTTCTCCTGTTGTTCTTTATAGGTAATGTACTTGTACTGAACTTTTGCACACTTGCTTCACTTTAATTCTCAGTATCATGGATTAGATTTTCTTCATTTAAAGGTAAGATATATGACAACATTCTGGAATAGCCACTGAAGAAGAGATGAAGGTTGAGTTTGACAAATATAAGATAGCTACTGTAACATCAGCTGGCAGTAAACACACTTCTCCTAGCAGATGAAAATAAGAATGTCTAAAGGTGCTATTTTCCAACACCACGAATGAAAAGGAAACTTAGAAATAGCTATTATTAATCCATTTAGTGATGGATGCTACTATTTTTCAACAGTGTTAAATTATTTTATAAGGGGCCATGGCTTCATAACAGTGAATTGCTACTTACCTGAGCAGCCCTAGTCACTCTGAAGGGGAAAAAACCCACAGTAATTGCCGTATTTGGTAAGAATGATATACTATCTAACACAGTGTATCATTTACAAATGCAGCCAGCACAAGATATTTCTGTCATGGCTTAACCCCAGTAAGCTACTAAGCACCACACAGCTGCTCGCTCACTCCCCCCTGCAGTAGGATGGGGGAGAGAATAAAAACAAAAGTAAAACCCTTGGGTTGAGATAAAGACAGTTTAATAGAAGAGGAAGAGAAAGTAATAATAATAATAATGAGAAAAGAATATACAAAACAAGTGATGCACAATGCAGCCTCTCACCCCCTGCTGACTGATGTCTAGCCAGTTCCTGAGCAGCGTTTGCTGCCCCCTGGCCAACTCCCTCCAGTTTCTATACTGAGCGTGATGTCATATGGTACGGAATAGCTCTTTGGTCAGTTTGGATCAACTCTTCTGGCTGTGCCCCCTCAGTTTCTTGTGCACCTGGCAGAGCATGGGAAGCTGAAAAGTCCTTGACCAGCATAAGCAGTACTTAGCAACAACTAAACCATCAGTGTGTTATCAACATTCTTCTCCTACTAAATCCAAAACACAGCACTATGCCTGCTACTAGGAAGAAAATTAACTCTATCCCAGCTGAAACCAGGACAATTCTTACAAAGACTAGGGAAATCATAGAATCATAGAATCGTTTAGGTTGGAAAAGACCTTTAAGATCATCCAGTCCAACCATTAACCTAACATCACCAAGTCCACCACTAAACAACACTAGGTATTTTACAAGAGGTTATTTGATGCAGGTTAAACAGTCTAGTGGCCAAAATATGAGAGGACAAAACTAAAAGTGTATTACAGTGATGTTAACACCAGTAAACATCATATGCATTAAATTTGCATTAGAAATACTGTTGGCTTTTGTATATGAGAACATGAGGATAACGCTAACCTAAGACAGTTGATTTTTTAAAAAATTACTTGCCCTAAGTTGCTAACCTAGCAACTCACTAATTTGGTTTTATCTATTATTAACATATTTTTTTCTTATTACAGTGAGATCACTATATCCTGCTCAACAAAGAAGTGATAATGTAAAAAGCATAGCAGGGTGAAAAGAAAAGTGGAAAACAGTTTTTAAAAGGATTTTGATCACCTCAGGCCAGGATTAGGACCAGAAACAAACATCCTAGACCATGGGCCACACTCCTCTGCAACAGCTGGTAATGATGTCAGATAATAGTCAATCATGCTCTTACCCTTTTCTGCTGCAATGCAATCATATTCCTTTGAGTTTTAAAGACCCCTATTGCTCTTTTCTTCTCTGGATCCAATTTTGGAGATGAGCCACTGGCACTGGCAGTAATACTAGGCTTAGTCAGAGCTTGTGCTTTGTTTGTAGAGAGATCCTTTTATTAGAGGTGGAGGATTAAACGTTAGTATCAGAAAAGAAAAAAAAACAAAACAAAACAAAACAAAAAAAAACCCAAAAAAACCAAAACCCACAGAGGAAGAAGATTAGGCTGCAAAGAGTTTATTTCACCACTGACAAATTTAGAGTTAGGTGCTAAGAGCTACTAGTACTGGATGGTGTTAAATCATCTGATTTGACTTGCAGCTTGCAAAGTTTTTCTTTCTTTTCTACACAATTACTTTACTAGAGCATCGCATTGCCATTCTTTTCTATTTCTTGCTTTCCCACCTGAACTGACATCTCTCTAGAGATGCCACCTTCATTGAGGAACTCTTTAACTAGTAACAATTCCAAGTGAGCTGTCAACAATATTGATTTATATTAAAGAAGTATGTGTGTTTTCCACCTGCATTTATTTTTCTAAATTAATTCTTCACATTTGCAAAATTTCAGCTACAGAAAATAGTCATTCAGTCTTACTGCGATATCTCCATGCCATACCCTTGCCAAGATATGATTGGTCTCAATAATGCAGTTTTCATTACATTGTCCAGTCCACTTTTTTAAACAAATAGTATCTTAATCTGCAAATAAGGTTTCCTATATAAACACATTGACTCATTTCCTACCTTTAAGGCTGGTGAAACTTGTGAATGTAAGACTTAATTTCTGAGGGAATTGATAATCCTAGGGGTGAAAGTTGCTATGTAACAGTGCTTGCAGGGAGAGACAGGACAGGAAATTTTTTTTCTCATGAGGGCTTATGAATACTCTTTTGGACTCTGATAGGTTAATTCCCTGTCAGCTTCCCCCAAATACTGTTGAATCTTAGAGCACAAGAGAACTTTTCTGTCCTATTTTCACTCTGTCTGCAATTTATGAATGTTTGTGCATGGGTTCAAAATGCATATGTGCAGCTGAAGAATTATTTGGTTTAGCTATGTTTTAGGTTAAGTAGCCAAAAAGAGGAGTCTGTTTTTACACACTATCCCCAAATTTCTGCCTAGTTGCTAAAACAAAATGACATAATTTCTAATCTACTCAATTAGAGAGAGCCTACTCCAAACTGTAGAAACATAAGATGTTTTTCTCTCATTGATTACAGCTAAACTTTTATTTCAACAGTATTTTGAACAGCACTGTTGTTTCAGGAGCTTAATCTCATTAATTTTATTCCAATATTGGTTTTTTAGATTTTTCTCTTCAAAGAAAATATCTTCAATTTGTCTTGAAAACTCTAGTCATAGCCAAATTACTTGCATTTTGTACGCAGTGAGGCTTATCTTCCAGCTTAGACAATTGCTTTGGGAGTTTGCATTGTGGGGTAATCTTCAGACCTTTTCTTCTTTCAGTATGGAAAGGAGGGAGAAGAAATTCACAGTCAAAATTATTCAACTGCAGAAACTTACACAATTGCAAATTTTATGGTGAATTTAACCTATGCTACATCTGATTGCACAGCTGCTACATGTTTATACTAATGTGGGTTCCAGTTTTCCTTCAGACCCAAGCCCCAGTCACCCATATTCTGATATGTCAGTTGACATTCAGATTCTACTCTTGAGCGAGCCAGCTGGCTTGCCTGGAAGGAAAATAAGGGAGTGTGTTCAAGTCTTTTCCCTGCAGACTGTATGATGACCAGAACCAAACTGATTAAAGCCAGTTCACAGTGCTCTTTTCATGTCTTCCCATACCCTCAAGTCCAAACCACATTGTCGATGCTGCTTTGACCTTGGCTTTTTACTGCAGAAATTCATACGAGGTGGGCTGCGAGACAGACCTTTCATTTCTGGGTAAGTTTTCTGTGTACGTCAAACGTAAGGAGGGTGATTTGTATCACAGAGAAAGATAAAGTCCTCATCCATACTTTGAATGTGTCTGCAGCTGAGTGCACAGCATCTGGTGTGAATTCTGTGGCAGGAAAGGAGGCAATCGCCTAGGATCTCCTGTGCCTTAGCCGGCAGGGGAGACACACAGATATGAATGTTTGCTTGTTTGTTTGTTTGTTTTGATTTTAAAATAAACTCAGGAGTGTTTGTTCTTTGCCATGTTCTACTGCATCTGTGATGAATTGCACAAAATACATAGCAGGAAAGCTACAACTGGGACATCTCGCAGCTCAGTCAGTTTTAACTAAGTTTTACGACAAGTCCCAGCTGAAGCATCAGTGAATGGGAAACCCAGAATCCAAAAAATGAAAAGAAGACCCTTACACACAGCTAGGCCTGAAGTCCCAGTAAAGATCATTTTCAGGACTCTAAGGCTCCAGAATTAATTCCTTAAAAGATCCTTCAGGGCCATGCCCATTTCTCTTGTAGTCTACATAGATACGTTGCTATGTATAATCATTCTGACATTTGTAGAAGAATAGATACATGTATGGGCTCTGGCTAGCAGAAATGTTTTATGAGGTACTGACTGGTTTGTAGGACCCGGCCTCTAGGACATAAGAACCATTAAGATGCATGAAGGCATTCATAAGTCCTCAGCATAACCATACCTTCATCATTCACAAGATATGGGAAGCTACTTCTAGTTTAAGTGAAGAAAACTACTCTGATTAGTAAGGCTGCGCATATCACAAATAAATTACTTTTTCTGTTTTTTTCTACCCTGTCAGTAATTTGTTGTTGTGTTATTTGGGACAAATCTTTTAACCTTTTTTTTACCTCAGCTTACCAAGTTGTAAAACCAGTACTCTGGCACTGTTTTTCCTTCCTATGACACTGGCCATTGAATTAAATATTATTGAGTATTGAATTGTATATTATTGTATTAAAGGACATTATTGGATTTAAATAATCTTTGTAACTCCTGTCAAGATCCTCAAGATCCTTTTGTATTGAAATAAGATCAAAGGTTTTTTATTTTGTTGTTCCTGAATCTTCTTACATTTGCTGAATATGCAGCATCTGTGATATATCAAGACTGCTGAATAGGCTTCTACTGCCCACAGAAAGCTCAAAAAATGAGTAAATGGTGTTTTGTGTTAAACTGCTTGTACTTCCAGACTGTACAAGAACCTTTGCTTTTGGCTAAGGCCAGTGGAAGACTAAAGGAATATCTTTTCCTAAATTTTTGTTTCAAGGGTTTGAAAAAACTCTTTTTAAATTTTAGTGTCAAGGGTTTACTCCAAAATGAATTTTATCTTTGGTTTTTGCTTCTACCCAGCTCTTTTGAGTATCTTTCAGCCAGAGAGCCTGCCACAGAGTACAGGTGATTCTAAGCATGGGCCTGAAAATACCAGTGTCTTGGTTTGACTTTGTAGCTCTATTAGATCTGCCTAAATCTACCCAGAACAGGACTAAGCATTTTATAGAAAGTTTTGACAAGTCAACATGATTTCTCTAAAATGGGACACTATTTATTATCTATTGATAGATTAAACAAAAGGCCTTACCTCAGAAACTGATGTTATTCTTTGTCACCTATAGAGCAGAACAGATTAAAAAATTCACATAATATCTGTTTTGAAATATTATTTTTCTCTGATACATTTAACTTTAATCATCCATATCTGTAGTTCTGTGAAAGGGTTGGATGCATGTACTATACTAGTGAGTGTGGATGCCTCACTGTTTATATGATCTGGGACACAACTCTTCTGCAGTGAATCTTCATCTATGGGAAATCTTTTTCTGCTTTGAATAAACTCACTTTAAAAGATTTTTTTTTTTTTTTTGGTAATAATAATTCATTTCAATGACAATATCACCCATGGCAAGAAAATGTCTACTGTACCTGAAGATACAAAGGTAGTATCTTATCTGCTACAAAATTACTATTCATATAATTCACTACTATCTTGTGGTCAATGCAAATAGAAATGCAAGAATCCAAAAAGCATATATAGACCATATTTTATGCTTCATATAGCTAAAATAACAGTATCACGAGATATTATTAACAAAGCTAGAGCTTTTTATGCACCATCAAAAAATCGTCTATGGGTCACAGTTTCTTGATGTGTTTTTTTTGTTGGAGGTTTTTTTTTTTCATTACAAGAACAAATAGATATTTGCAAATAATACATCATCTCCAGTTATCCTTGACAGCAACACACATTACATTTAGAGGATGGAGCCACATGTCTCTCAGAGGATTCTGGCAGTATTTCATGTAGCCAAGGAGATATTCAGAATTAGCCTTGCACTGTACATTGTTCCCTGTCCTTCACTTATTGAAGTACTGGCACCAAGTACCCCAGTAGGTGGAGATTTTCTCCTCCTCTATATCTTTTTTCTTGTTAATGTCTTTACTTAAAACTTTTTTTCAAATGACCATAAAAGCATACCTCAGGTAATGTATAAACAAGCAACTAGCTGATAGAAAAGTGATCCTTAAAATAAGTATTCACAAAAACATTATGTATTAACTCTAACACTCTTCAGTAAATGACTGAGATTGATGAGAAATAAATTAAGCTGTTTTTAGAAAACTCAGCATTATGGAGAAATGCACCTTGCAGGAAGAATTAGTTTTTGTATTACAGATACTATATTGCTTTTTACTTTAGGTTTAAATAGTAGCAATATCAAGTTAAAGTATTCAGAATGACTTATTTTTCAAAAGCACTAACAAAGCTATGAGAAAATGGAAAATTAGTTTCTTGCTTCAATCTCAGTTGAAAGGTTTCTGAAAAAGGAGGGGAACTGAACTGAAGACGTCCAACATAATTTTCATTTAAGTTACCTAAGTAATTTGGTCTGACCTCAAGCTGACCTTACTTTGAGCAGAAGTTGGGACTAAATAACCTCCTGAGGTCATTCCAACCTGAATTATCCTACAATCCTATGATTTAGGTATGATTTTCTACAGACTTTAAACAGAGTTAAGACAGATCCTTTTATCTGCTGGACCACTTCTGAATTATGATTAAAATTCTATAAATATCCTATAAGGCTGTCATCAGAGATATTATTTAGGATTAATGGTGTATCAAATTGCAATACTGATTTCACACCTTTTTCCAGCATCTTTGCAAGGCCTAATTAAAATGTTCATCAATGTCTGTGTTCTATGGATTTGGGAAGCACTAAGACCGGAAACTCACAGTAATCCTAATGAGGAAAAGGGTTTATTCCCTTCTACTTGGTACTGATGAAGTTGCTTTTGAAATATGGTCTCCTGTTTTGGATGCCCAGTAGACCTCTGAAGACTTTACACTGGGAAGTGAAAATAAGTCAAAACAATAATCTCTCTAAATCTTCCTCTCTTTAACACTGCATAGATTTATGAGCAACCTCTACACCAGTCAATAAAGTGTGTTAATATGGTTCCTGACCCATATAGCCCAATTAGTCTAAGCACTGTCCACGCCCAAGCACATCCTGAGAGGGTGCTAGATAGTCCAGGCCAAAAATGTCCTGGAAATGGTGCTAAAAAATTAATAATATGGGTGTCCATTTGGCAGTATTTGGGGCTGCAATCTGTCCGTATTTAGTTTACAAGTATAGATAAAGCCAGAGTTCCAGCCAATTCAATGATTAGGCATTAATATCCTTATACTGAGAGCAAACATATATCATGAAGAGTACCACAAACTTTTCTTTATAACATTCTAAAAACAATTTAAAAGAAAAAGCTGGAGAGAGAAAGATTAATCATTATAACAACAACAGGTACTTAAAACCAACTCTGTATAAGAGCTGTGAAACAGTAGTAATGTCAAAATAGGAAACTAGATTTATTAAATACTCCTCCAAAAAAGATAGTAAATTAAGATAGTGAATCAGAAGGTATGTATGTAACAATTGTTAAAATGTGATTAAAGTCTAAAAATACAACATAACTGGCAGAAAGAAAAAAGAACATAATTCCAACACTAATGCAGGAAACAGGAGGTGGAACAGCTGGATGAAGCTGAGATTTTTGAATGTCTCTGATCAGTTACCTCCATTCTTAGTCACAACATTTGGGTTTAGATCCAAATGACTCCAAAGCTCAGCCCTGTCAGTGTGCGAAAAGCTTTTTATTGAAATCTGTTACCATGTATCTGTCAAAGAACTAGGTGTGGCAGCTTCAGTTTCATAAACAGCTGTTAGCAAAAGGTGTTTATTTTGTGAGACTGAGATCAAATGCTAGGGACTTCAAGGCAACTGATACTCACTAGAACTATGTTTGTTAAAGCTATGTCTGTTAGTATCAACTCAGCAGACTTTAATTGTTGAGTCTACTTCTTACATAAAAGAAGGAACTCCTTAGCACTTTTAAGGAAAACAAAATAAGAGTTAGGATTTGGAGGTCTATTTCCACCAGTGTGAGCACTGGATTAAGGGATAGGTCATGTCTGAGTGCTTCCTAAAGTCCTTGCTCCAAATGGGGATGAGGTGGAAAGAGGGACATGAGATCTCAATCAAGGTTATAAAAGAAAAAAAAACAACCAAACAAACAACAAAACCAAACCAAAACCCCACCAAACCAGTGCTTTAACATTTGGAAAACATTTTAGCAGAGTATTTTAATATCCACTCATTCCAGTCACTTTCTTTACATATTTGCATGAATGTCATAACCTTCTTACAGGTTCCAAATCTTCTGACTGCTTCAGTTGTTACTATATCTTGATTTCCATATTTAAAACTCATATTGTGTTATCTCAGTACAAGAAGTTTCGCTTTGATTAGTTTAATTTCCTATCAACTCATTCCTTCTTTTTTCCCAGTCTTATGTTTGATGGACAAAGATTCCTTTTCCTTGATTGCTGCTGAAATTAAAAAAAAAAACAAAACAAAACAGGAAAATTCATCTGACAGAGAAACAATAATGGCAGTGAAGAGACTAGGTATATGTTAAAGGCTTGACATTAAACCACATTGCTTGATTTAAAGATTCCTCAGAGAGATACAGCTGCTAAGGTACTGAGACTTAGATCAGATCTTCACACATCTTACATCTAAGTAGTCTAAATTATGTTGAACAGCTGGGTATGAATAAAATAAAGAATTAATAAATACTGGGACATTGAAAACAAGGTTTATTTCAATAATCAGTTTTAACCCTTAAGCAGCTATAAGTAAAAAGATATAATTTTAATTAGTTCATATGAAAAAACTGAAAGAAATCTCAAAGAATAAAAGTTGTTTTACCTGGAAAACTAACATGCACTTTTTTTAACTGTTTAGTAACTTTAATATTTCTTTAGCAGGTTGTTGTATTGTATTATAACAAACATACTATACCAAAAAAAATCTGAATTGAGTGATGGAATTCCAAAATATTATTTGAGTTCAGTTTTATTATTTTTTTTTTATCGTAAGGATTGATACTCCCTTGAATCTGGAAAAAGATTAAGGGTAGTATAAATAGATTTTTTGGCTCAGTGCAGGTGATTGTCAAGCCACTACATTTAGTCCACACTTACTATCAACTGTCTCTAAGATGAAACTAAATTTTATGTGGTAGCTGCATAGCAACTATTGAAGTGCTGAAATATGTGAATTTCATAGTGATTTTGAGACTTAACTCATATTTCTTTGAGACTTCAGAAGACAGTAAAATATTTTAGCTTTAGCCTGTTAGCTTCATACTATCAATGCTTGTCACTACTTTTCTTCAGCTTTAAACCTCTTGTCATTTGGAGGTCAACAAGTTGCTTGATATATTATTATTATTTTTTTCTTTAGAAAGACAGATTCTGAAAAGGAAAATAAATAGTGCAATTCAATATCTGAAATGAAAGACAAATTGTGTGTGGGATCAGCCACTTGGCAAAATTTAGTGGAAATAAATAAAAATATGTCTGGTAGCACAAATTATGGAAATGAATTCTGAATCTGTGTTAGTCTCTTGTTCCAGAAGTCCAAGATATTTTGTCTGCCTAATTTATGTGGGAATTTTGGAAAAACAATCTCTTTCTGAATATTTTCATCTGATCTGCTTTCAGTCTCTCAGTAGAGAGTAGTAAAGAATATGGGAATACCTTTGATTAAGTATATTTAGTCCTCAAAAATATTAAGGACAGATAGATGAGTGGTCACAAGAGTACATGTCATGGGGAATCATTTGAACAAGCAATTAAGACCATCAGGGTCTTGTTGTTGGCTAATTTGAGTTATTTTTCCGTAGTCTGCTTCCCCCATTCTTACTTGATGTCTACATGCAATTATAACCTGAGAAAATATGCTGTGATACTTGAAAAGACTAGTTTTGCAGAAGCTGTATGTCTCCCTTATAACAAGTGACAAAAACAAAACAACAAATAAACCAAACCAAACCAAACCAAACCAAACCAAAATCAGTTGTAGTTGAATTCAGATGAAAACTACAAGGGTCACATTTGCAGCATGCTCGTTTCCTTTTTACTTCTTCCTCTCAAAGGTCAAGAGGGGGTGGGGGGCTCCCGGCAGTGGGGCAGGAGGTGGCGGCCAGGACCCACCTAGGCTTTGTCACCTGTCACAGAGTCACAGAATCACAGACTGGCTGAGGTTGGAAGGGACCTCTGGAAGTCATCTGGTCCAACCCCTTTGCTCAAGCACGGCCACCTATAGCCATTTGCCCAGGACCGTGTCCAGACAGCTTTTGAATATCTCCAAGGATGGAGGCTCCACAACCTCCCTGGGCAACCTGTGCCAGTGGTCACTCACCCTCACAGTAAAAGAGTGTTTCCTTATTGCGACCTTCCAGTACTTAAAGGGGGCCTACAGGAAAGATGGGGAGAATCTTTTTAACAAGGCCTGTTGTGACAGGACAAGGAATAATGGATTTAAACTAAAGAAGAATAGATTGAGACTAGACATTAGAAAGAAGTTTTTTTACAATGAGGGTGGTGAAGCACTGGAACAGGTTGCCCAGAGAGGTGGTGGAGGCCCCATCCATGGTAACATTCAAGGCCAGGTTGGACAGAGCTCTGAGCAACCTGATCTGGTTAAAGCTGTCCCTGCTCATGGCAGGGGCAGGTTGGGCTAGATGATCTCTAAAGGTCCCTTCCAACCCAAAGCATTCTATGATTCTATGATGCTCAGACGGAGCCTCCTGCGTTTCAGTTTGTGCCCATCGCCTCTGGTCCTGTCACTGGACACCACTGAAGAGCCTGGCTCCATCTCCTTTACACCCTCCCTTCAGGCATTTATAGCTACTGATGAGATCTCTCCTGAGCCTTCTCTTCTTCAGGCTAGACAGTCCCAGATGTCTCAGCCTTTCCACGTAGGAGAGATGTTCCAGTCCCTTAATCAGATCTATGGTCCTTCGTTGGGCTTGCTCCAGTCTGTCCATGTCCTTCTTGTACTGGAGAGCCCAGAAATGAACTGGAGAGCTTTTTCTACCATGGCCTCCTCTCAGCTGCTGCTCTCAGCTGCTATGAAGGACACTGTCTCCAAGTGTATTCTAAGTGTGGCCTCTCTTCTGTCTGCCTTTTATTCTGGTGATGGCTTATTTCATTGTACTGCCTTGGAGAGGAAGGGAAAGCGGTGAGTGCATGTCAAGAAGAAAAAAAGGAAGGTGTAAGGAAAAGATATTCAAGGCACAGGAAAAACAGGTTCCCTCCTCTCAATGTAGATGCCAGGACCTAAACTAGTTTCACTGTCAAATAGCAATGAGCTGTAACTGATAAAAATTCACAGCAGGCTCCATTATCTAAATTTCCATTTCAGAAATAGAGGGGGTCTCTAAAAATTCACAGCAGGCTCCATTATCTAAATTTCCATTTCAGAAATAGAGGGGGTCTCTAAACCTCTGAAGACAGTTTAAGAAAAAAAAAAAATCAGGATAATATTTTCAGAATGGAGAAAATCTCCCAGTCTTTATCTATAAGACACAACCATTTTAGCTGATCTGTTAAAACATCATCCCGATCATTGAAAATGCCATCAATTTAAGTTGAGCAAAATTAAAAGAAAATGAAAATAGGCCATTCGATGTTAAAAACTGGCTAATTTTGACAGGCATCATTAGCGTCCCAGATTATAATGTTATGAACCTTGCTGTTTTGTGGATACTCTTTAGTATATCTTTCCCTTAATGAACATTTTTTCTGATAATTTAGATAATTGTTGGGTTACAGTGTCAGGAAAATGGGAACTGGAAAAGAGACAATTACAAACAATTTAGTCACATCTGAGCACTGAACTAGTATCAGGTACAGTTAGACCTTTCCTGAAGATATTAACCTAAGCTCTTTTTCATAACCTTTTATGAAGGTATAACCTTTCACATTAATATCTGGAACAGTCTAAAAAGCCATATATTTTTCTAATATGTATTCTGAATTTTTCTTACAAGGGAAAAAAAAGGATAGTTTTCTTCTAGCCCAACCTCCATGAACACAGAAAGAATCTTTCACAGCTCTGTCTCTGTATGTTATTTAGTTAGTGGAAAACTATTATCCTGTCCCTGCTTTTTAATCTTTCCATATTTAAACTTAACAAGCCCAGTTCTTTCAGCTTCTTTTCTTAGCTATTTTTTGTTGTCCTTGACTAGACATTACCTAGCTTGTCCAAAATCTTGAAATGTGATGCCCAAAACTAGATGCAATATTTCTTTTGAGGCTCCATTAGCAATGTATCAGATGACATAACTGTCTTTTGTTTCTTTTATGTGAGGTTTGTCACTTTTTTCCAGTAGAATAACAGTAGTGCCTTCAAATACAGCTTGTGATTTATTAACCATTTACTGTGGTAACATTTTGTAATTATATTCAGCTCTCCATCATCAAAGTCATTACTGAGAATATTGAATTATTCTGACTCTTTGGAGAGCCCATTTTAATTACCTGTCCACTTAGATAGCAAACCAGTGAGTGTGATATATTCAAACAGTTGCGCATTTAATTTATAGTGGTTTTAGTCTGACCATACGTTTTAGAATGGTTATGAAAAATATCCTGTTAGTTAACCATTCCTAAAGTCAAGGTATGTCAATCACATCTGGTATTTTTCTGTTTGCAGTTGGGTTAGTTATCTGATCAAAAGAAGCAAACCAGATATTTTATGACTTCTTCAGAAAGACATGGTGGCTACTTTTATCACTATATACCACAGACATTTATAATTGCCTGATTGATTATATTGCAAGTATAAAAATTCATTTAAGTGTTTACATCTTTTCTACTTGTGCTCAGAAGAGAAAATATGCCATCATTCGTCTATACATCTGTGGCCAAATTTGAAGATGGGAGAGGTTGTGGGAAAATATATTTTCACTTTCATTTCAGGCAGTATGAATTCCTGAAAAGGAAAAGTTGAAACTTCAGTATCTCATAGCATGTTGAATTCTTCCTCATTAAAACTGTCTGAAGAACATCAATGTCAACACCTTAAAAAGGGAGTTTTAAAAGAGAGAGCTAGTTACCAGATTAATGACTGCCATATTGATGATAATCAGGAGACTGTGCTTTCATTTCTTTTAATTTCCAGTGTAAAGGACAGGTTGAAATTCAAACCAAAAGGACTGATTTTTCAAACAGCTTTATTAATTCTCAGCGAAGGATAGTCTGAGGGATATTTTTAGAATGTGGTGCGTTAACATTTTTTTTAGCTTTAGTGAACCTTGTCACATAATTGTGAATAAGTAAATTTCAGTGAAAATATTGCCAGTTAGATTTTAATTTTCTCTTGACTTACTCCCAACATGTATAAAATGCATTTAGTAAATGAAAATAGCAGAGATAAGTGATAGGATAGCTGCGTATTGCAGCCATGGCTCTTCTTTTTAAATGCTCTATTTTTGTAATTTTTATTGTTTTCTTTAGGTTAACTAGCAAGTCTTTTAAACTTATATAATTTTCCTGATTGCTTATGCATGTGACAGTAGACTAGTTGAATAATACTACTCTGTAGCAACAGACCATGTTGTAATGCAACTGTATTAATTCATAGCTGTGTTCTCGCTATGTTTCTTCAAGGTGCCATTATGCTAATTGATCACTTGGCTATATTTTTCTCTTCTTGTTTCTGGTTTTGGTTTGTTACTTGTGGGTTTTTTTCCTCCCATAACTATTACCTTATATAAAAACCACTAAATGAAACAGCAGAAAAAACGTAAGTATAGTGGAATACCGGTTAGTGAATCACAAGATGTAGAAAGGTGCTGTTAGTCCAGATAATGTCTCCTTTTCTACAGTGCATACTTGTTTGGAATTGTTTTTGAGTTTTAAACTGCAGGCAGTTTTTTGATTTAGTAAAATAATATTTTTATTCAAACTGCTCAGAAAAGTTGATGTTTCAGAAGTTCTTTTTAGTTACTTGTCCCTAAAGTCTATACAGTAGTAGAAAAGAAATAAGAAAAAATCATGTATTTTCCTTTCTTCTTCCTACCCAGTTGGAAAGTCACACCAAGAAATGTAAGCTCCCATAAAATTGCTGAACTGTAATTGTAAAGTACTAATTAAATAACACATAACATTTTCTTGATAATATGATCAAAAGTAACATCATTTTCTCAAGGTATCTTGTCTTTGAATAAACTATATGTAAAATAATAATTATTCACTGTAGTTTACAAAGCTTGCACTTCCAGAATTACTACAACGCGAATGTCAAAAATTAGAGGCTGGTGCCTCAGCTGGTTCAAGTCAGGTACCCCAATGGATTTTGCTGACTTAAGTGAGTCCTAGTGAATATGCTCCTTTTTAATATCTTTGTTGGCCTTCAGCATAGTTTGAAATTGAACTAATTCACAGAGACATTCTGAAGAGGGAAAGTTCATACATCATCAACTTAAAAACACCAGCTGCCAGCTGTTCCTTCAATGTGTGAACATTGCCTTTTTCTTGGAGCCCATGATATAGTGGTCTTATCATAAAATCTGAAACTGGAGTGTCTTCTATATATAAATAGATCTTAGGGTGGGATGTGAGACATGGGATATCAAGCCATATTGGATAAGATGTTTTTATATAATAAGAGGAGGAAGAGTTTTCAACCTAAAATTGTTTAGGATAAAATAAGCACAAAAAGTTAAAGAGCTGCATTCTGACTTGCAATATGAGAGTCTTCCATGAAAAAAGCTTAGAAATGAGATAAAATCTGCAACCCAAACCACATTTTTTTTTCCTCCAGAGTTACAGTCTTCTGACTGAATTAACAGAAGCCAGATTTGATCCAAATTATTTATTTCCACATGTATATTTTTTCTTGATATGACTTTCTTAAATAAATCAGTTCAGGTTAACTTTATAAAATGTTCATATTAAGAATATCCTAGGTGCTAAATTATACTTATAAAATTTTCTACTGTATTATTGGGTCAGGCTGTGAACAGCAACTGAAGGTATAAGAGCTATGTTATCCATCACACATTAAAGGTCTGACAGTTAACACCTTCATGTTATTACAGTTAACTAGCCCAATGGTTGATCAAATCTGCAAACCTCACCTGGCTGTTTTCCAAAATCCTGTTTTACCTACAGTGGTGCAACAGAATAAGCACAAGCAGGTCTGTGATTCTTTGAGGAGTAATACTCTTTTGAACATTCAGTTTATTGCAAGAGTGAAAACAATGTGTAATAGTAGTCTTTCATTGGGTTTCTTAATAGTAATATATTTTTAAATTGTAAATGTTTGTTACAATGCTCAAACATGGTAATTATGTTTCAAGATTAAAACTTTATTTAAGGAATTGTACAGAGGATGTGTACAATGTACAGGCATTTAGATTCTGCCAAAACTAAACCCATCTTTAATGTGTTGGACTGGAAAACAGATTTCTTAAATACCACCAGAAACAAGAGAAGTTCTTATTTCAGTCAACTTTTCAAGAGCTGAAAAAACTCAGAGAAAGATTGATACCGGAAGAGGTACACAGGGGAGGAATTTGGCAGTTCTCTCCATCTTTGCTCATTAGGCTCTAATTTCCTTGGACCCCCACATTTAAGTGAGATGCTCAGTTACTCAGATAAGCAATACATATGTCTCATCTATAATCCCCTAGCAGGTATCTACACCTCCAATAAATAATACCATAATGATGGAAGTCTACCATGAAAACAAGCTCTTAATGTAGGTGTTGATTCTGAGGGGCCTAGAGAAGAGTCAGTGAGGCGCCACAAAGGCAGGAACCTGTATCTGTGGCTGCTTCCTGAACTTACGCTACACAAAGTGACAACTACCTGCCACCATTCTGAAGTCAAAAGGCTGCAGATCTACAGTTCCTTCTTCTCAGCATTTCCTTGAGAGGAAAACTTTTTGTACTCTGTTTCTAGAGGATAAGAAAAAAAGCCATTCTGTGATTATAGTAGCAGACTCCCAGTGTAACCTCTGACTGATTATTCCACCTGTCATCAGTGCTTTTCTAGATGGCAGGTCAGAGTAACTGATGACATAGGGCTTGGAAACTTATTTTCATGTCACTGGTCTTGTTCTTAAAACCAAGATGAGTTCAGTTTTGGTAAAACATTTCACTTACAGCCTTTAAGTTTGCAAAGCACTTATGCAAATGTTTAATTTTAAACACGTGAATAGTACTATTAACTTTGATGGGACTATTCACACACCTAAAGCTAAGGACATGCTTAAGTGCTTTGCTAATAACAGTGAAGGAGTGAGAAAGAACACCCATGACCTCCATTTACGTTATTGCTTCATTATGTTTTTTATTTATAGGCTCCTTTGTGGCATTCATCATCACAATATTGGAGCATGTTAAGAATATTAATGTTGCCATTCATTTGCCTTTGCTTGACAACTGTTCTGCTTCACAGAAAAGAATATTCTGTGGAACACTGGATGGCTTCTGTAGGTAATCATGACAAGTTCTTAATGCAATGAGAAAAAAAACTATTAAACTTTCCCACAAACCCCTGAGATTCTTAAAATTATAGACATTCAAACTTTAGTGTGTTCTAAATTTTTCCACAATCCTAATATTCTTTTTTTTTTTTTCTAAAAAAAAACAAACCAAAAAAAAACCCCAAAACCACACCACCCACAAATCAAGGAAATTCTTTCTGGAAAACAGAAACCTAATCTTCTCTATTTTATCAAAGTAAACCAAAGCAAACTGTCATGCTTTTAAAATGTTTGCTTAGAATCTACTAATCACTGTGTGATTTCTTCCTGTGCTATTCCACAGATAGTATGTTACAGGTCCCACCCTGAGAACTCTCTCTAGTGTTAAGTGTAGGACCCATGCATCTAATTCAAGAAATTCATATTGCCTAAAATGTTAGCAAGATAAGATAACAGTCCTTCATACAAAATGATAGACATGCCACAATGGAATAAATTTTGAATCTAGTCTTTTGTACTCCCTGTTTTGCTTAAATTTGCTCCTTTAGTTAATATTTGAAATGCAAATTTTAATGGCTGACAGTGCTACAGGCTGATACATGATCACATCTCATTATGTAAGAACTAGAGGGCTGAATAAAAAGTAATGCCTAGCCTCTCAGGTGGAACTGCTGATTCTCTTGATGCTCTCCTTGAGTCTGTCCCCAATTCATTACTGGCGGAAAAGATTACTTAAATGTGCTTTTTACAAATGTTACGAACTATAATAATGCCCTGGTTTTGGCTGGGATAGAGTTAATTTTCTTCATGTTAGCTGGTATAGTGCTGTGGTTTGGATTTAGTATGAGAATAATGTGATAACATACATGATGTTTTAGTTGTTGCTAAGCAGTGTTTATATTAAGTCAAGGATTTTTCAGCTTCCTATACTCTGCCAGTGAGGAGGTGCACAAGAAGTTGAGAGGGAGTATAGCCAGGACAGCTGACCCAAACTGGCCAAGGAGGTATTCCATACCGTATGATGTCATGCTCAGTATAGAAACTGGGGGGAGTTGGCTGGGGGGGCAGTGATCGCTGCTCAGGGACTGGCTGAGCATTGGTTGGTGGGTGGGGAGTGGTTGCATCACTTGGTTTTCCTGGGTTTTGTTCCTCTTTCTCTCTTTTGTTGTTTTCCTTTTCTTCTTCTTCTTCTTCTTCTTCTTCTTCTTCATCATCATCATCATCATCATCATCATCATCATCATCATCATCATCATTATTATTATTATTACTATTATTTATTTATTATTATTATTTTGTTTCAATTATTAAACTGTTCTTATCTCAACTCACAAACTTTCTCACTTTTACACTTCCAATTCTCTCCCCCTCCCACTGGGGGGAAGTGAGCAAGCGGCTGTGTGGTGCTTGGTTGCCAGCTGAGGTTAAACCATGACAAATAAACAAAAATGAAATATGACATAATTAATCACCTAGGCAGGATGATTACAAATTCCATCTAATTGAAAACTAAGCTATATAGTTATCAAACTAATACTGTTTAGCAATAATATTTGTGATAAATTTGGAATTATGTCCTACATTTCCTTGTAAGGGTGAGACTTAAACTCTTGGCATTTTTCTGCTGAAGACAACATCCAGTCAGTTGGGTAGGCTTCACAGAATGGATTCTATCCTTAGGCTGTTTGTTAACCAGCTGGTGTAGACAGATCTGTGTTTCACCTTTGCTCTGATATACAAACCGACTCTGGTCAAAGAGTTGTACCACCATCACACTGTAGCTTCAGGTATGTTGAGGAGGAGTTAGTAGTTAACTCTGGTAATTGTGACACCCATCACATCTTGTCAATGCTTTCTGAGCTGGAGCTGACTTGTGGGCAGCCAGGCTGGACAGCAGGACAGGCAGGATTAACATGATATGCCTGCATGCATCTATGAGTACATGAAGCTCAAGTTTCCCAGCTCTTTCACTGTGAATTTTAATTTTGTTTATAACATGGCTAGCTAAATTTGAGTTTCAGATTCCATTACTGGAGAGCATACAAAACTTGCAATACTAAGCCTCGGTCAGCATTCATGGATTTAATGCTAAGTGTTTAGGAATTGTATTGTTAAATAGTCACAAACTGATTGTGTTACAGAAGCCCTAATTATTTTACTGACTAGTGGCTATATGAAATCATAAAGAGAATGTTTTGAGCTAATATATCAGTTCCACCTAGAAGGAAATATTCAAAACTTGTTCAATCCTATTGTATAATCTGCCATACATATCTTCATACCATTTTTGTGTATCTTAACAACCTTGACTTCAAAGAACTTTTGTTGTACATAATGTTAAATTATGTTGAACTGGTTGCTAAGAATAAGCAGCAGCTTTTTCCAATCTGGTCAACTTCTGAAGTTGTGCAGCATCAAATTTCCAGGGTGAGACTCCAGCAAATGGAACACTTTGCCTGTTCCCATATTAGAAAGTGTTATGGATTAATGCAAAAGGTTAGTCTTATCACAGTTTGTGCAATACAGCATGCTACAGCATATTAGGAGTTGGACTATAACAAGGGCTAATATTCTAATACATTTTCTCTTCCTTAATAAAAAGAAAAGAAACTAGAAGCTTTACATAATCAGGGTTAAAGGTTTCTGTAAAAGCTTAAAATGATGCAGAAGTATTCTTTTTAAGCATTTAAACCTGCAATTACAGGTCTATCCAGGACACACAACTGTGATCTTGAATCCCAAAGGGAACCTGGGGATGTTTTTAGACCAGAGATTTTTATAAAAGACTTTGATTTGTCTCACCATGTTTTTTCATGACGAGAGGTTAGAAACAAAATTTAGAACTTGTACCAGTTCATAGAATCATAGAATCACAGAATCGTTTAGGTTGGAAAAGACCTTTAAGATCATCCAGTCCAACCATTAACCTAACACTACCAAGTCCACCACTAAACCAATTCAGGGTAGAGTAATAATTTCATGTTTCCTGGCTTGGTGGATGGATTAGCTTTTAATGAAAGTAAAAACTAGGAATCATGAAGGTTGGAAAGGATCTCTAAGATCATCAGTCCAAACGTCAACGCAACAAACCACCATGTCCACTAAACAATGTCCCAAAGTGTGACATCTACCCTTTTTTTTAACACTTCCAGGGATGCTGGGTGACTCCACCACCTCTCTGGGCAGCCTGTTCCAATGCTTGAACACTCTTTCTGTTAAGACATTTTTCCTAGTATCCAATCTAAATATCCCCCGGGGCAGCTTGAGCCCATTTCCTCTCATCCTATTGCTTGTTACTTGGGAGAGCAGACTGACACCTGCCTCGCTACAACCTCCTGTTCAGCTAGTTGTAGAGAGCCTCTTTTTCTCCAGGCTAAACAACCCCAGTTCCCTCAGCTGCTCCTCATAAGGCCTGTGCTCCAGACCCTTCACCAGCTTTGTTGCCCTTCTCTAGACACACTCCAGCCGCTCAATATCTTCTCTTGTTCATCTCCTGGTCAGCTCTGAGGCTGAATATTTGAGTCAATTAGGCTTTCTAAATAGTACTGTGTGGTGTTCTGCTGCATTGAATCCTATGACAACCAATATTATTTATAACGTCTCAAAAGTGTTTCAGAAATTATGTACAATGTGTAATGAACAAGATATACATTATATTGGAAATATAAGTTTAGATAAACATCACCTAGTTCTATTAAAAGTAAAGTTCTTGCAGGAAAAGAAAAGTACTGGTTCACGCAGGAAAATCAGTTTAGTAATTCATTATAATGCATGTTCTATCTATTTCAGGAGGAAGATACTTCCAAAACCAATGCCAATATTGTAACTTTCTGGAATGTTGCTGTCGTGGTTTAGCTCCAGCCAGCAACTAAGCACCACGCAGCCGCTCGCTCGCTCCCCCTACCCCGATGGGATGGGGGAGAGAATCGGAGGAGTAAGAGTGAGAAACACTCCTGGGTTGAGATAAGAACAGTTTAATAATTGAAAGAAAGTAAAATAGTAATGATAATAATAACAAAATAATGATAACAATAACAAAATAATAATAACAATAATAATAATAATAATAATAATAGTAATAATAATCAATATAATAATAATATACAAAGCAAGTGATGCACAATGCAATTGCTCACCACCCACCGACTGATACACAGACAGTTCCCGAGCAGCAATCACTGCTCCCCAGCCAACCCCCCCCAGTTTATATACTGAGCATGACGTCATATGGTGTGGAATAGCCCTTTGGTCAGTTTCATCAACTCTTCTGGCTGTGCCCCCTCCCAGTTTCTTGTGCCCCTGGCAGAGCATGGGAAGCTGAAAAGTCCTTGACTAGCATAAGCAGTACTTAGCAACAACTAAAAACATCAGTGTGTTATCAACATTCTTCTCCTACTAAATCCAAACCACAGCACTATGCCTGCTACTAGGAAGAAAATTAACTCTATCTCAGCCAAAACCAGGACAGCTGTCCATAAAAATACTAGTTGCTGCTGTCAATTTTAGCTTGGTAAATAGCATGTAATAGTATCTAGTACATACTAAGACTTCAGAATGAGTAGATTACACGGTTATTTGTATACTTTGCAGCGACAGAGTAGCTAAAATACCAGATCACAGTTATTCCAAACTACTAAAGGTCATGCTTTCTCAGATTAAACTAATTCAAGAGTTGAGTTCCCATGCTAAAATAGATCTTGGTATTTTTTTCTTTTTCATTGATTTTTTTTTCCTTTATAGACTCAAGATATAAGATATTTGTCACACACAAGACTGAAAAATTGCCACATTTCCTAAAATGGGAAATAAGTATTCCTGAAATAAAAATTTTTGTTCTATTTCCCCCAAAGCTTTCTCTATCTTATGCATAATCTACATCTCTATTAGTAAGTAATAAGTATATTGTATGAAGGCTGCTGAAGTACAAAACATTTAGTAATGAAATAGCACCAAATAAAGGATCTATAGGACAAAAGAATTATTAGGCAAATTTCTAATACTGTACTTTTAGAAATTATGTTACTGAAACTTCATGCTGAAACATCTATCAGTTATTTAAGTTTTGTAAATGTATGAAGAACTGAAAGAAGTAAGTTTGTTGTTGCAAGAATATAAGGAAAAACAATGTTGAGCATAGACAGTATGGGTTTAAGAATAGGCCTAGGCAGAGCAAGATTTGATGGAATGTGTTATAGTTTCTATCTACCAAGTAAAAAGGTGAAAAAAATGAAAAAAAACCCCAAACCAGAGGTAAATACACTGGCAGTAGTGATATTGAATTGACATACTTTCTTTCAAGTCTGGAAAACTATTTTTTAACACTTTTCTGATAATCTAGTCTGACCTCATCTTTAATAGTCTATCAAACATCCTCAAATAAAATGTCTCACTCATATGAAAGATAACAAGCCTTGAATGATAAATACCATTGTCCATCAAATGTATAATCTTCTTAAATAAGAACGCCAGGTATGTTTGGAAAGACTTTTTCTCCATGATGTCACATACTGGACATTAATAATGCTTCTCGTGTTTAACTTCAGGGAGAAGTGTAGACCATGTCATCCTTCCCGTGATTTTGCTCAACATGTGTCAAGTTGTCCGAGTTTGTCATTTTCCAGTGTCTGTTCTCTGAAGCTTGTGGAGTACTCTACACTCTCTTCTGTCAACTGTCACTGATTTCTAAGACTGACTTTCCACCTATTCTTTTAAAAGAATGAAGAGCTACTAATCTAGTTTAGCATATTTTGAAAGCTCTGGTTTTCTTAGTGTCCATGCTGATCTACTGTAAAAGTGGAAAACTTGTTAAGAATTGTAAGCTCTGAGTACACCCTTAAGACTGGAAACAAAAAGAAGAAATATTCATCAAACACTATTTAACTTTTGTATAATTTTACCACCCTTCTTTACTAAAAAATCTGAATCAATTTTAAGAATCCTCTTGTCCCTGATGCATACTTTTTAAAATGTTTATTGCAATTTTAATGGCATTGAAATAGAAAGGCTGGTAGAGTCTACACTTCCATCTTTTATTCCAGTGGTGTGGTGTTCATCTGCTGTTGTTGTTCCTTTTTTCTCTTTTCTTTGGAACAGTGACTTCTTTTCCTAATTTCAACAACAAGGAAGTCATGCAACATTACATGTTTCATAGTATTGTATATTAACATGTGTTTTAAATTTAAGCCCATAAATATGTATCCAATGACTACTGTTATGGCATGCTTAAGAAGAGAAAAAGCGTATTTTTCTTCCTGAATAATTTCCTTTCTGTAGGGAAAAATGTTGGCAATTTATGTGTAAGAACATATCTTTTCGTCAGAATAAGTTGTTTTAGCCATAATAAGCTACTTTTTCAGGCACATTAGCAATGATAGTCTAAGTTTATAACTACAGGGTTTGAGAGTAACCACAAAGTCATAGAATGCTTTAGGTTGGAAGGGACCTTGAGAGATCTTCGAGCCCAACCCCCCTGCAGTAAGCAGGGATTCAACCTGTGAACTTGGCGTTACTAGCACCATGCTCTAACCAACTGAGCTAACCCGGCTGGTCATTCATTACCATTAATCAGTAAGACAATCTGCCAGGCAAAAGTTATATACTTTGCATAAGAAAATACATTGCTAGTGTGACATTACAGAAAGATTACTCATGAGATATCATGTAGACTTCTTAATTTATGGTAGCACATCTATTAAAGAAGCAATGGGAAGTGACACATGGTGCTGGTTTTGGCTGGGACAGAGTTAATTTTCTTCATAGTAGCTAGTAAGAGGCTATGTTTTGGATTTGTGCTGAAAACAGTGTTGATAGTATAGAGATGTTTTCATTACTGCTGTGCTTACACAGATTCAAGGCCTTTTCTGCCTCTCACACCACCCCACCAGCGAGCAGGGTGGGGGTGCACAAGGAGCTGGGAGGTGACACAGCTGGGACAGCTGACCCCAGCTGACCAAAGGGATATTCCACACCATATAACATCATGCTCAGCATATAAAGCTGGGGGAAGAAGAAGGAAGGGGGGGCATTTGGAGTGATGGTGTTTGTCTTCCCAAGTAACCGTTACGTGTGATGGAGCCCTGCTTTCCTGGGGATAGCTGAACAGCTGCCTGCCAATGGGAAGCAGTGAATTAATTCCTTGTTTTGCTCTGCTTGCATGCACTGCTTTTGCTTTACCTGTTAAACTGCCTTTATCTCAGCCCACAAGTTTTCTCACTTTTACCCTTCTGATTCTCTCCCCCATCCCAGCAGGGAGAAGTAAGTGAGCAGCTATGTGGGGCCTAGTTGCCAGCTGGGGTTAAACCATGACACACATGCTTGAGACTTGAATTCTAAAAGCATGATTGCATGTTGCCTGCTATAGTGACCAAAGACTTGTGAGCCTAAAGCATACTGCAGTCCTTGAACTAAATTAAGTCAATCAGTGTAGGAACACCATTTGCTGTAGGCAAAGGTTGCCTGTGTTCAGAAGAGACAAGATGCTGTAGTCAGTGGTTCGGAATTCTGATATCTTTAAACAGAAAAATGGATGGAGGTGGGGACAGAAGCTCTTAATTTGTGAAATTGGAACATAAACCGAAGTATGCTATACTAGAGCTAGGCAGTTTCAAAACAGGATCCTTCTATTCTCCCCCTTAACAATGAAGATAATCAGAAAACCAACTTAACAAGATCATAGTGCATTCTCTTTGACTGTGAGTTTTGGTATGGTCTACCTCAAAACAGGAATCCACATTTTGGTGTGTGTGCTGAGGCAAACATGAGCACCAGAATAATATGCATGTAATTTGTAATTTCTCCTCAAGAAGCTGTTTCCAAGAACATGAAGTAATACAGTTATGACATGAAAGATTGTTACAAATGGGACTGAGGATTGCACCGGATCTGATCTATGTGTAAATACAGAAAAGGGTGTCAAGATTCCACAGCAATGCCAGCATCTGAAAGATAGTCAGATGGTTATAAATGTCTCTCTATTTATTTCAACTTAAAAACCCCCACTAAGGCAAATAAACAAACAAACAAAACACACCATACTGAATATTCAACAGCCTGGAAAAAAACATAAAATTACTAAGGCCCTGATCCATGACCTGTAACTTGTTAAGGATAAAGTTTTGCCTGGCACTACTTGGATGTGGTAAGTTTTCTTCTACTGTGAAGAGCTATAGATTAGGAAAAAACTACTTTTGAAGAGTTCTATCCAATATTTTCCTTCTTAAAATAATGGGTGCAGCTAGTTGTAGCCATTTGTTTCTGTTGAATGTTTTAGGTTTGACAGGTCTTGTGCTAGGTATTTTGTGTTGTGTATATAAAAAGAGAACAAATTGTGTAAAAATTTTAAATTTTGGAAAGGTAAAAAAAGCAGCATTTTTAAAAAAATCAATCAAACTAGTTTCATCAGGCCTGTAAAGATATAATCTTAATGTTTTCACTGAAATCAGGATAAAAGGTACAAGCTCTCTGTTCAAATTAGTTTGTCTGTCATTGCCTTTTTGAAATACTAGTAATAGTAATTACACTAAACTACTTAACCAAAGGAAAGTAACCAGTTTTTATTTTTTTCTGTCTGGATATAGGTCTCGGACTTAATGAAATATTATGTGGAAAAAAAGGTCTAGGCTAGTTCAGAACGGAAAACTTATCAGACACCATTGATGTAACAATAATTTGATTTCCTCTTCTAAGACATAATACAAAATAAAAATACACCTACTGATATTCTGTGTCAAAGTTTTCTTTTAGTGCTGATTCCCTACAGGAAAACAGAAAGATGACAGATGTCGTAAAATCCCTATGAACATTGCTAACTGTGTAGCAGCAACCAATAAATATTATTTTATTGCTGTTGAGGATCTGGCATTTGCCAACTGCTGCTTTTGAACTAATTGCTGTGATAACAGATTGCTAAACTGAATTCAAAGGTTTAGACGTAGAACCAGCTGTGTTCAGAGGTAGTGATGGTAAGGGGAAAAGTTGTTAGAAAGCCTATCCTATCATTCAGCAAAATTTAATTTAATTTTTGCTGCCTTTGCCTAGGCAAATGTGGATGTTATTGCTTATTTTCAAGTATTTTCTATCTTCTAACTCTATGGACACTTTTGGGTTTTTCAATGCTTTAGTAGTTATTAGACAGCTTGTGAAGTGATAAATCGGGACTGACATATTTTTAACACCAAGAAGAAAGAAACTGGAGAAATGTTGAAAGAAAAGCAGCCTGAGACTAGAGGCCCCAGGCAGGAGGGAGCTGAAATAGAGTAGCCTTAGGTGAATCCACCCTAAAAGTACAAGGAGTGTTAGCATTATACTGTCACACCGCTGTCCCAGAGGGAGCAGTAAGCTTTGAAAGCAGAATTAGGAGAGTCAGTCTGACAGTTTAAATGTAAGACAAGTTAGGGCCTGAGTCATTGGTTCTGGCCTGCTCAAAAGAGTGTGAAGATGCCCTAAGTTTACATTTCTGTTCAAGGTCCAAGTTCCAAGGTTATCGTTATACATATATATTGTCATTTAACTTTTACTGATTTTAACATGAAATTGAAATAACGGTGCATTAGTTCAACAGACAGA
Organism: Pelecanus crispus; assembly: GCF_030463565.1. Lineage (NCBI taxonomy): Eukaryota > Metazoa > Chordata > Aves > Pelecaniformes > Pelecanidae > Pelecanus > Pelecanus crispus. Next base: position 146,328,249 of record NC_134643.1, read on the forward strand.
CAGACCGGGTTAATTAATAGTCAAATGTGTTTTTCTTCTTGGAGCAGGTATTGTTTTTGAGTCACGAAAGAGCACCTCCTAGAAGGAGCTACAAGGTCTCATACAGCTACAGTGATATGTTCTGAAGCAGCAACAAAACTAGACAGTCTTTCAGGCCATTAATCAAAATGTTTACAGTTTCTATTTCCAGGTGGTTGAAAGAATAATAAATATTGAACAAAGAAAATTAATCTGTTTCTGCAGCTTTCTGTTTCACCAGTGTGGGGGTGTTGAATAACTCTTCCTGTCCAGAGTAACAGAGACACAAGGGTGTCATGTATTGCACCTGCTGCTTCCTTAAAATTGCTTTCTCCCTTGTATGCATCCAGTCTTATAAGCAGTGTGAATGTCAGTTTAAATTTGAGAATATAAGAGTTGTGACTTGAAAAGATACAAGACTGGTGACTTAATATTATCTCCCTGAAAATCAAAAGAAAATACCTCCTTTTTTTTCAATGAGAAGACAGAACACCTCATCAGCAAGAAATGAAAACCAAGTCCAGCCCTTCGACTTTCAAAATTGTATTTAACATCAGGGAGGCTAAAAGTTCTGTAATTAAAACTTCTTAGCATTATGACATATCGTGTGAATTTTATGAAATGGCAGGTGATGAGCTGTGACGTTCATCTGCATTAGATCTTGTCAATTCAGCTGAGCTACTGACTAATATCCACTGTGAATGCAGAACTGTTTGTCCTGGAATTGCTGACAACTGTGCTTTAAGAAACTCAGTCTCTGAAAATTGTTCTGTATAGTTTCATATCTAAAATAAGACTGGCAATTTATTATGTGTTCTGTGAATCCTGTGGATCCTAGATATTCTCAGAAAGAAAAATGAGTATAGGAAGGTAAATGAGTTACAGCTTGTGGCAAATGTTAGAAAATCCAGAAAAATGCCATGTAATCCAGATAGCTCCAATAGCTAGAAAGTGCTATGAAGACTATATAGGAACGTTGCAGATCAAGGACTTCATTTGGTAGCAGACACAAATCCTAAACTTCAATGTACAAATTTATCAGTGAATTGCAGAAGAGGCTACCAGTTTATCATATTTTCTCATAACAATGGTGGTTTTTTCATTCTTGAGTGTACAAAACAAAGCCCACAAACATCTACTGTCACAACAGGTAAGGGTTCTGAGAATAGGAAGACTGACCTAAAAAAAAAAAAAAAATTACTAAATAATCATGAACTTAGGGAAAAGTTCAGACTTTCAGATACAGGATTCTTAACTTAGTGAAACTCAAGGTTAGTCTTAATTGAGGCACAAAAGTCCTTAGTGGTACAGGATCAGAGCAGTAATCTGTTTTGGCTAATGAAAAAGAAGGAAGTGGAAGCTATAGTCTCGTGCATCAGTAAAGAAAAAGAGAGACTACAGTGGTACCACAGGAAAGACTTTATATCTATGTTTGATACTTCAGGTTTTTGCCTAAAGCCATGTCAGTATCTTTGGAGAGAAGCTAAAATTGAACGTCATTGATATGGTACTCTTTGAGACATTTCAGCATTTATTTGTTATTTAAGCTTGCTTATATGTTCACTCAGAGTTATGCAACTAGAATGTTACATTTTATTCCTCTTCTTTAAAATTTTTTTCTAGAACACTATTTTTAATAACAACCTTTCATGAATAAAATTACAAGTAGCCCCTAGGTGGAATAATTAATATTTACTCATATTTGTGAGAAGATAAGTGAATATACTTTGTACTTTGGTGATTTTCACCTTTTTAGATTAGCGTTATTTCTTTACTTGTGGATTACCACTATTTCTTTACTTGTAGATGTCCTGGTTTTGGCTGGGATAGAGTTAATTTTCTTCCTAGTAGCAGGCATAGTGCTGTGTTTTGCATTTAGTAGGAGAAGAATGCTGATAACACGCTGATGGTTTAGTTGTTGCTAAGTACTGCTTATGCTAGTCAAGGACTTTTCAGCTTCCCATGCTCTGCCAGGTACACAAGAAACTGGGAGGGGGCACAACCAGAAGAGTTTATCCAAACTGACCAAAGGGCTATTCCATACCATATGACGTCATGCTCAGTATAGAAACTGGTGGGGGTTGGCCAGGGAGCAGCGATCGCTGCTCGGGAACTGTCTGGGTATCGGTCGGTGGGTGGTGAGCAATTGCATTGTGCATCACTTGCTTTGTATATCATTACCATTATTATATTGTTATTATTATCATTACTGTTTTACTTCCTTTCAATTATTAAACTGTTCTTATCTCAACCCAGGAGTGTTTCTCACTCTTACTCCTCCAATTCTCTCCCCCATCCCATTGGGTTAGGGGGAGTGAGTGAGCGGCTGCGTGGTGCTTAGTTGCTGGCTGAGGCTAAACCATGACAGTGGATCTGATAGTAAATTTTAAAAAAAGGTTAGACTGTAGAAACTCCAAATAATCATTGGCCCCAACAGAGTCAAATATTTAAGCATGTCTTCAGCTCGAATTGTATTTTTAAGTGCTCTGCTGATATGGAATCATGATGAATTAAATATTTCTCCTTTTTTTTTTTTTAAAAGACAAATGTGTAGATTTTAACCAATTGGCTTTGGCCACAAATAAAAATCACTCAGCTTCATGATCATACATAATGCATTTTTATACAAAGTGCAAACTCAGTAGCATTTACAATCTGCCCAAAGACTTCCTAATAAATGAGGTAGAATTAATAGTTGATGATATGCATACTGACAACAGTGAAATTACATTAAAGATTAATTTGACCCATGGCTTAAAATTCAGTTTTGAACCTTCAGGGTTAGACAATTTGCATTGTGAAGAACTGATCCTGTATTAAGGTTACTTTTGATTATGTATGTCTGTTCTGAAGTCTGATTCAGAACTCAGATATATAAATAGATGGATTGATCAATTCTGAAAAGGACAAACTATAATAATATTAATAATAAGCACTGTGAAAAAATGTCTCATTTTCAAACTGGCTATCATTGCTTTTTTGGACATTCTGTAAAGGCACAACTTGTTACACATGTGCCTATAGTGTGAAGAACATGACGGGTAAGATTCAGTTTGAGATAGAGACTCTAAACTTGTAAACTTCTGTATTTAGAGACTCTAAATTGTGTATGAGGGGAGAGCACTGGATATCATCTACCTTGATATTAGCATGATTGTATCTAAGCTGTCTAAGCTGTCTAAGCATTGTCGTATCTAAGCTGGGTTGTTATGGTCTAAGTAGGTGGACTACTAGATGGCTGAAAAACTGGTTGGATTGTTGTGGTTCAAGTGGAGTGATTAATGGTTCATCATCTACCTGAAGATCAGTTACAAGTGGAGCTCCTTAAGAGTACTTGGACCTATCCCTTTTGGTATCCTTATGAAGGACCTGGTGGGGTATAAAATGTAGACAACCTCATCAAGTTTGCAGATGGCACTGTACTAGGAGGCACAGGTGATACACTTGAGGGCAGGGCCACCATTCAAAGGGAACTTGACAAGCTCGAGGAATGGGCCACAGAAACCTTTTAAATTCAACAAAGATAAGTTTTGCACCTGGGGTGGACTAAAATCCCACAGTAGCTGGGCTGGGGACTGACTAACTTGTGACCAGGTTTGCTGAAAAGCGCCTGGGTGTCCTAATGAACAACAAATTGGACATGAGTGAACAGTGCATCCTCTCAGCAATAAAGCCTAACAGCACCTTAGGTTGTATTAAAAGGAACATCACCTGTGTACTGAAGGAAGTGATTATTCTCCTCTACTAAGCAGAGACAATAACATGTCCAGTTTTGGTTTCCCCAGTACAGGAAAGTTATCTACAATTTGGACTGAGCTCAGAGGATGTCCACCAAGGTAGTGGAGGGCTGGAGCACTTGCCTCCTGAAAAAAGACTGAGAAGCTGGGAGAGATTGGTTTGTTCAACCTGGAAGTTACTTTGCTGGCTAGATATGGAGTACATGAATCAGAAGACCATATGTAGGTGGTTAGTGCTATTTGAGGGTAGGGTATATGAGACATCTGAGTCGCTTATATGACATAGGAGCTATAGAAAACTTATGTCCTTCTACAGCAGCAGGTAGAGACCAGGCAGGATATTATTAGATGTCTAAGATGGATCTAAGAGTTTATGTTTGAGCAACTGTTTGCTAAAACAGTGCTAGTAGGTAGTAACAGGACCCCTAGTGACTTGGTGGCAATAAGTGCACATAAAAGTAGCAATGATGAGACAGGGTAAGTTGGTAGCTTATCTGAGAGACACAGTGGTAAGCTAACCAGTACTTATTACATTTTAATAGGTGATGCTCAGTGCTGCCCAAAATGTGTAACTGCAGCCATCTAGGAAAAATGTGAAAAGGAAATAAAAAGCACTGGGATGATATGCAACTTACTAATAGTTCAATGTACTGTTAATAGTAAATTATTATCAAGAAAATCAAAGAACTGAAAAAGAACAAAAATTGAGGACAGATTTAGCCCAAAGAGCTTTTATTTCAGAAAGCTATAAGCACCTGAAAATGGAATCTGATTAGAAGGTTTCTCAGCTATGACTGGGAAGTTGTTAACTAAAAAATTAATTGTCCTTGTACTACCATAACAAAAAAAAAAATCATCTATCATTCATTGTGAAGCCACGTTTCAAATGTAACTTCTCTTCATACACCTCAGATTATCCATCCTACTGTGACCTTTTCTTCAATGTGCCATAAGCATCTTGGAGGAACACTGGGCATGTGCAGAGAATTACTGAGGAGACGATGGTTAACAAGTGTGAAACAAATGATAAACTATTAATTTACAAATCACATTTCCTATGAACTAGACTTTTCCTGCATTTTTGTGTCTTTGAAAAATTTGGGTACCAAATTTAATGAACACATTGATACTCTGAAAAAAAGCACATTAATTTTTCATCAGAGAAAACCGTATATGCAAAAATTAAATACCTGATATTCAGACTTCTATACTAAAGTTCCAGTTACATTGTTATTTGTACATCAATAATGCCTACAATCTCAAAGAAAGCCAAAGGCATTGGTGTTATAGACACTGAAAAAATACTTTGTAAGACACACTCTGATTCTTCCAGTTTAAGGAAAAAAAAAAGTGAGAGAGAGGGGAGTATAACATTGTTCCTCTTTTCTCAGTGCAAGTACTGTTGCAGAAATTAGATGGTTTCTTTAAGAGTTTTGAATTTAGGTCTCTTGAGTTCTAGTTGTATATAAAGTCTCTCACCTGTCCATAAAGATTTTCACCTCTTTTGCTAATCTTCTTAGCTGATCTAGGACTTCTTATATAATTTCAATTCTTTTGCTTCTTGCTAGCTCTCAGGTTTACCAACTGTTGGCCCTGGAATAGTAGATTTCATTAGAAAAGTTGCCATTCAAGGGGAGTATTCAGGGACGTGTTACCTGAGCTGCCTTAATTCTGAGAACCATGCTCTTTCTCAGTGACATGGTTCTAGTAAACTCTAAATCTCTTAGGAAATAAGTCTCTTCTTCCAGAAAATTTCCCGGATTCTTCCACGAAAGTGTATTATTATTTTACCATAATGTTGGCAAAAGGTTTAGATAGAAGAGAATGGGGCCATGATTTTTAGCTCATGTAAAACAGTACCAGAAATGTTAACAGAAATTCATGCAGCAGTTCCTATAAGATATGTTAAATTCTTGAGTCCTATGTATACTGGAGAGCAGAATTTGGAATCCTAAATGCATTACTGAGCTTCAATGAATTTTGATAAATATTTACAGATCAAAATAATTCAAGAAAAGTAGAAAAACATTTATTACAGTACTTATGAACTTTTAAATTTTATTTTTATGAAGTTCAGCTAAATATTTGTTTCTTCTTTATATAAGATACTAAAAAAACCCCTAAGATATAATGAATCATATTTGGTGGAATAGGGAAATAGTCAATGTAAAAAAAATAATTTCTGGAGGCATGCAGTGCAAAACCATCCTTGAACTGAACAACTTTCCTTCATCAAACAGCTTAAAAAACCAGGTTTTGTGTAATACTATTAAATTTTTGCTCACATAGACCTTCTATCTAGTCTGTAATAATTTTCAAATTAAATTCAAATTAGGATGGCTATTGGGAATTAAGTGTGTTTAACTAACAGGAGGAGTCTGAAGAAAGGGCACCTGAACTGTGCAGTACAAGTGGAAAAAAATGTTATTTTTCCACAGTGGGACAAAGGGATACATAGATGGGCATATACTTATTAAACCATTTTTTTTGTTTATTGATAGCCAAAACATTGGAAATCTCCTGCCTGATGATGAGGCCAGATGAAACCCTGGGAGTGAGGAGTCCAAAGCCAAAGATTTAACAATAGTCTGTGAGACTGGATATTACTGGAATCTGTCCTGCAATGAACCAAGGAAAGCTTTCATGGCAAAGCTAATGGCGCAGCAATTGTGCATGTGTCTGAAATTTTCTTTATGTTGACTATTTTTAGATCAAAAGTCACGTTAATATCCTATGAATTGTTCAAAAATTAATTTGCACCTGACTTTTTTTTTAATTTGCATTTGTGAGAAAACATAAAACAGGACACAGAAATAAAAATAAAAAGGTCATTCAATAATGCCCATACTCTGCAGAACACCTTCTAGGTAGATGCTTTGCAAAACAAGAGTGTTAGAAAAAATGCTGGCTTGTGTATTCAAAGTCAATCCCATTATGCTGAAGCCAGTTAGAAAATCTTTTTTCCCCCTTGATATCTTTTATTAATTGCTACCGCATTTCAGTTGTTGTTACTGAAAACAATTCCTCATGTATATGTGATATGGTCAGTTTTCTGAATTCCAGTTATCCATGACACATTTGACACACAAACTTGAGTTTGTATATGACTATAACCCCATATCCACTCTGCAAAAAAAGATCCATTTTGAGGACATAAAATGTATTTCTACCATGCTAATTTGTCATGAAAGGGATCAGAATTTATCAAGTTTCTCTTTGCTACTCTTAATCTAAGGACTCTTCAGAGGCATGATGTAATTGGGTAATTTCATAAGCGATTGACAGAAGTCATATTGCTTCTGAAAGGGCACCATGTTTAGTTCTCTGGCCTACAGACCATACTACACCTTCGAGTGATTGACCAGGTTTAGAAGAAACAGAATTCAAACATGAATGTGCAAGAATCTAATCTGTTCAGTTGTACCTGATTTTATGATCCTAATTTTATCAACCTAACTTCAAAGAAGTTAGACACAGACATAAACATCTGTCAGACAGAGGCTTTGGGGAGATTTGTAATGGAAGAACATTAAAACTGTAGTAAGTACTAAGGCTAATATCAGCAAACAAATCAGACACATAAGTAAAATGTTAATTTTGTTTTCTACTCCATATACTATTTATGCCTGTGTTTGTATGTATCAAAGCAATTTCACGTCTCAGAAAAAACTTTTCTGCAATCAAAACTTTTTCTTAAACTAACATCTGTAATATTTATAGCAAAAACATTTCTCTAAACTCTGGTAATGAGATTCTGAAACAGGAGAAAGGAAGGATTGACTCCAGAGATTCTTGGATAAATTTTAACATTTGGCACCATACTATGTCTTGAAAGACCTAGAAGCTTTCACGGGAGAAGCACTGTCATGATTCTGTAAGCCCAGTTCATGCTTTTGACATCTGGTTTATTTTTGATGACTTTTATTTCTGCTAAAATGTGGTACTTTTTAACTTGTTTCCTTTAGATAAATTCCTGCGCTACCCTAAAAACAATTGCATTCAAAGGTAGATACACTTTTCTTGCTTCCTGTAAATAGAAAATACCAACTTGCCTTGTTGGAAAGATTAATGATTAAAAATGTTTTTTTCATAATGTTTAGTAATCTGTCCTCTGAACCTACTATCCTGAGAGTGGTCTATTACTTTCAGGTAAGTGGTGTCTTAGATTAGGTGCTTATTCTTATATAACTGTTATAGATACTTTGGCTGGTTAAGTTAACCTTGAAAGATAATTCTTCCTGGGACCTTGAAAGTTGTGTTATTTATTTTTTTCGTCTTTTAAGATTCAATCATCTGTGTCCAAGAGGTCATCAACTATTACATCTTCCCTTCATATTAAAGCATATCATATTAATAAGTTAATATATGAAAAGTGTTATCTTTCTACAGTTATGAGATTAATTAATTTTTGTTTCATTTTATTGTCATTTGTCTATAATCTCACTGTTCTCAGTTATGCTCTGGTAATGTATTATCTTGTTATAAACCTCTGATTGATCTAAATTTCAGTCAATTGCAAAAATTAACCTGTGACAGAAATGAGTTTTCTCTGAGTCATGCAGAACCAAGTGGTCCTTCACTAGAGGACAGGTTTATTTTGCAGCAGAATAAAATAAGTATTTTAGTACTGATATTTCTGGATAGGAAAATCTGCTATTCACAGTCACGTCTTTTTTGGCTTCTGTGACTTTCCGAAGAAAGTTTCCGTCTTTTTTTTTTTTTTCTCCTTTTCACTGTGCTCTCACACTCCTATTCCCTGAACCCTTCTACCAACATGAGGGCTCCTTGGTGACTGCTATGAGTTAATGCTCTGGAAAACGTAATACTAATGGTCTTATCTCAAGATCACAGATCTTGTCTGCTGAAAATAACTATTTTGTTATAAAGCAAAAATGCTTTATTATTTTTTTAAAGAGCAATGAAAAAAAAGAAATCAAAATAAGTCTGGTTCCTGTCTTTCATATACACAAGGGATCCCCCCCAAGCTCAAATGCAGTCATTCCTGCATGAAAAGAGGATGTGGAGGCTGGTGTCATTTAAGTATTTTATTCTTTACATGTACTACCTGTTTCTCATGAACTGTGGGTAGGAAGTGGGTAGGGACTACAAAGCTCCTTGGATAATGCTATGATAGCTATAAATCTATTTTTTCAGGATTTGGATCTATTTAATTCCTTGCAATGGGTTATAGGACAAAAAATCCTGTAGAAGTACCTGTTGGCATCCTACATAATGAATACAAAAGAAATAAATGCAGCACTAATTGCTAAAAAAACCCCAACAGTAGAGGTCTACATATCTGCAATGATGTAGTTGAACTTTTCTGTCTGACTATGAATGAAGAAAGGAATGCCATGGGAGTGATGAGGACATAGAACTACATGTAGATTTCTAATAGTAAAATAGAAAAGATGATATTGAAGGCTACAGAATTATTTCAGGTGTCTAGCACTGAAGTTTTAAAGGACACTCTCAAAGTCATTTTGAGTTCTTTTTTTTTTTTTTTTTAAACGAGCTTTATTTACTGTTATTTCTAGTATGGTTCATTATGGCTTTGTAATTAATTGTAATTTTTAAAGATTGCTTTCCAGCAAAAACCGGTATAGTTTTATCATTTAGAGTTACTGAAGAGTGTTAGATGGTGGCAATTACTGCACTTGCTATTGGTATTCCACTCCAGCATTAATTAATAAAAAAGGCCAATAACATAAGCATTTAATGGTGTTTGTTATCAAATACAAAGGAAGCAAACTTTAAAGCTAGATCTCAAAATCTCAAATCTTCTTTTCAATTAAACAATGGAATTTTCAATATATTAATTCCCAGGGCATGAGATACATTTTCTTCCCAATGGAAAAAAAAAAAAAAAATCCTGGACAATTTCAGACTCATTCATGGCCAACAAAAGGCAATTAAAAGAACTGGTAAGTACTGGCCATTTGATCAGGTCATCAGTGAAAGTTCATCTCTACATGGCATTATTCACAGTTCTTGATGAAGACAGATTACTGTGATAAAATACCAGTTTCTGATGGCATATTTTGACATATTGTGGGCTTATATGTGACATTATGTTGTGACCTACTTTCTATTTAAATAGTAGAACTGAAGCGTTTATGTTTTCTCCTTAGCCTTTAGAATTGCTGCCTTTAAAGTTAGGTAACTAGGTGTTCACATTTATAAATGAATAAAGTTAAAAAATTGATCAGTGCAAAGCTTTGTATATAAAATGCAAAATTTATTTTCTAAGGAATTACATATTTAATACAAAGTTTTTATGATGTTTGAAAGAATATTCCAGTTTCGGAGTTCTTGAAAATAAGCAAACAAACAAGTTTAACCCTATCCAGTATAATGAATCTCACCAAGCAGGTATATCTCCAAAACAGAGACTTCAAATATGATTTTTTCAATCTCTGACAAAAATATAAATTTTTTTTATTGTTGTTTGGTAACAATGTCTCACAGGATTCCCTATCATTAACAACCGAGCATTGCTAAAAAATATACATTAAAAAAAGGGCTAGCTAAGTGATACTGCAGTTATTGAAAATGTACTGCTAGAATTTTGTTTCTTTTTATTTGCTTGGGTCAAACAAACAGATTTATATTTTTGCTGTTGATTAATCACTACAATTAAGATATTGGGAAAGAAGTCATTATATATTAACAACCTATTTTACTTCCTTAGAGGAGGAAATTTCAGCTATTGAAGAATGTCATATGCACACGTTGAGCCAGCAGTGACAAAAAGTGATATTTTTCCAGGCTTATTTAATACCTTTATCAACAATTTGGATGAGGGGATTGAGTATGCCCACAATAAGTTTGCAGATGACACCAAACTGGGTGGGAGTATTGATCAGCTTGAGGGTAGGAAGGCCCTGCAGAGGGACCTGGACAGTCTGGATAGATGGGCCAAGGCCAATTGTATGAGATTCAACAAGGCCAAGTGCGGGGTCCTGCACTTGGGTCACAACAACCCCATGCAATGCTACAGGCTGCGGGAAGAGTGGCTGGAAAGCTGCCCAGCAGAAAAGGACATGGGGATGTTGGTCAACAGCCAGCTGAACATGAGCCAGCAGTGTGCCCAGGTGGCCAAGAAGGCCAACAGCATCCTGGATTGTATCAGGAATAGTGTGGCCAGCAGGAGCAGGGAGGTGACTGTGCCCCTGTACTTGGCACTGGTGAGGCTGCACCTGGAATACTGTGTCCAGTTTTGGGCCCCTCAGTACAAGAAGGATAAGCATGTCCAGAGATGGGCAAAGAAGCTGGTGAAGGGTCTGGAGCACAGGCCTTATGAGGAGCAGCTGAGGGAACTGGGATTGTTTAGCCTGGAGAAGAGGAGGCTGAGGGGAGACCTTATCGCTCTCTACATCTACCTGAAAGGAGGTCATAGTGAGGTGGGTGTTGGTCTCTTCTCCCAAGTAGTTAGCAATAAGATGAGAGGAAATGGCCTCAAGCTGCCCCGGGGGATATTTAGATTGGATACTAGGAAAAATGTCTTAACGGAAAGAGTGTTCAAGCATTGGAACAGGCTGCCCAGAGAGGTGGTGGAGTCACCCAGCATCCCTGGAAGTGTTAAAAAAAAAGGGTAGATGTCACACTTTGGGACATTGTTTAGTGGACATGGTGGTTTGTTGCGTTGACGTTTGGACTGATGATCTTAGAGATCCTTTCCAACCTTCATGATTCCTAGTTTTTACTTTCATTAAAAGCTAATCCATCCACCAAGCCAGGAAACATGAAATTATTACTCTACCCTGAATTGGTTTAGTGGTGGACTTGGTAGTGTTAGGTTAATGGTTGGACTGGATGATCTTAAAGGTCTTTTCCAACCTAAACGATTCTGTGATTCTATGATTCTGTGATTTTGAAAATGACTAAATTGGTCTAGATGAACCAGACAGTTTTCTGAGAATCTGAGATTATGTCAAATTGAGATTTGAGGACTTTAACATGTGGGAATTAAAATTTCACCCCTTTTCCCCCTACTTTTGCTCATGTGGATCCTCATAATCATGGAAAATGATGAAAGAAAAAAACATTAGGACAGAAGGAACATAAATTAAACCCTACAAATCACAAAGTGATAGATGTTTTCCTCCATCCCATAAGAAATTTAAGAAATAGATTGCAAGCAACTACAATATAAAATATATTGTGTAGAACCGGAGGGATCAAAACCATTGTTGATGTCCTATGTCTCTTCATTAACAGGAAATTAATTTATGTAAATGTGTAAATGATCCTGTGATAATATCATACATTATTCAGCTAAGCAAGAAACCAAACCAAACCAGTTATCAACATCAAATACATAAGAACTCAATAACCCTCTAAATAACCCTGTAGTTGTTCCTGGGGTAGGGGCGGATCTTTCTTGATTTGGCTTCATATTGGGGGTTGGTTAGTTATAAGCAAGAGGTGTTGCAAGCAAGTGGTAAACCTTTGGAAAATCAGTGCACTGTCAGTAACATTGCATCCTTACACTTGGCTATTAAGGCAAAAAGCACCCAAGAAATGAATCTGCTAAAAACCTTCTTCTGTTTCCTATGGTAATGCTTGGAATTCTTGAAACAAGGAAGTGACACAAAATGATGGAGACAAAACATATACAATCACTAAAGATAAAAATATTTCTTGTGGCTACATTCAGGTTTGATATCAAAAGATTCTTATCTGAACTTTATAATTCTAGGATCATCAGAATCTCTTCCATAAATTTTCATAGTCATAAAATCATAGAGCAGTTTGGGTTGGAAGGAACCTTTAAAGGACATCTAGTCCAACCCCCTGCAATGAGCAGGGACACCTTCAACTAGATCAGGTTTCTCAGAACTCTGTCCAACTTGACCTTGAATGTTTCCAGGGATGGGGCCTCTACCTCCTCTCTAGGCAACCTGTTCCTGTGTCTCATCACCCTCATTGTAAACAATTTCCAGTCTAAATCTACCCTCTTTTAGTTTAAAATCATTACCCATTGCCCTATTGCTACAGGCTCTGCTAAAAAGTTTGTCCCCATCTTTCTTATAAGCCCCCTTTAAGTACTGAAAGGCTGCAATAAGGTCTCCCCAGAGCCTTCTCTTCTCCAGGCTGAACAACACCAACTCTCTCAGCCTGGCCTCATAGGAGAGGTGTTCCAGCCCCCTGATCATTTATGTGGCCCTCTTCTGGACCAGCTCCAACAGGTCCATGTCTTTCCAGCACTGAGGGCTCCAGAGCTGGATGCAGTACTTGAGGTGGGTTCTCACCAGAGCAGAGAAGGGGGGGAGAATCACTTCCCTCAACCTGCTGGCCAGGCTTCTTTTGATGCAGCCCAGGATAGTATTTTACCAAATACTGTCTTAGAGCAGTTAAATTAATTACCCTCACAGTCCTGCATATAGGCTTATCTGTAAATTTACTTCAAGTTTGTAAATAGTTTTTCTCATTCTGCTTGGAAATATATTCATAATCATTTTGTAGCTGTTTGCTTTGCACCAGCATTATCTTTCAATTTAATTATTTCTTTTGCACTTCTTCTAAAGCCCCAAATGTTTAGCTTAACAAAATTAAATGACTCCTCATATAAACAAGTCAAGCCCTTTAACCTCTTTTCATAGCTTGGTTTTCCATTACTGTAATTATTTTGGCATTTCTCTGAACCTGTTTCAATTTAAGTTCATTAATGTAGGTAACCAAAGCTGTACTTTACATTCTATATGAGGTTTTAACTCTACTTTTTAGAGTGTTATGAGTATAGAAGGGTTTTTTCCAATCTGTCTTTTCTGTTGCTTCCTAGAAGTGTGATGGTTTTTTAAACGGTTTGTTATGCTGATAGCTCAAAACCATCTCATAGGATTTGAGATAGGAAAAGAAGTGGTAGTCTTAAATTGAAGCAAAGGGGACCTAGGTTCACCTAAAGGAAAACATTCTAATGCAACATCAGAGTAAATGGTTTAAGGAGGCTGTGGAAGAGAAGAATATCAAGAATAGCTTAGACAAATGTCTGTCAGGAATGCTTTAAGTTTAATTCATCTGCCTCATAGACTACATGACCTCTTAAAGACTCTTTCATTGTTACAGGTCTGTAAGAAAATATAATTCTATACCATCTCAGTAGATGTTTATGAATCATGTGTTTTATTATTTACAGCAACAAATACTATTCTTAATTTTGAAGTAAATTCTATTGCAAAGTACTCTTCTCAATCCTTGAGGAACTGGGGTGAATTTATCTATACTTAGTCTGAAAGTTATACTGTGAAAGGTGCCCACAACTATACTTTTCAGTTGTGAATATGATAATCAGATTCCTGACTTTGCAGGACTTTTCCATCCATACATCTCCTTTTTAATATACGTATTTTCTCTAGCATTTGTAATAGATGTGGTCTAAAGAGAGAGACAATCCCTTCCCTTGATCTATGGGCTGTGCCACTGTTTATATACCCCTGGAGCTACCAGGGCACACCATGATAGATGTTTCCACCACCACCTCAGAACCTTTTCCACAGAGCTGCTCTGTTCCTTCAGCCTCTCTGGGTCGTCTGAATTGCAGCCCTGCCGTCAAGCATATCAGCCGATCACCTCAGTTTGCTGTCATCTGTGAACTTGATGAGCATGCTCTCCATTACCTCATGTAGTTTGTTGATGAGGACTTTAAACATAACAGGACCCAGGATAGACTCCTGTGGTACAACTTTTGATAGAAGATCCTTGGTAGAGTACAACCCATTACCATCTGGGTCTAACTATCAAAATATATTTTTGCTCATCTAATTGTTCACTCAACCACTGTAATATCTTAATTTGTCCACAGGAATGTTATGGGAGAGAGTGTCAAAAACATTGCTGAAGTCAAGGTATTGGACATGCACTCCTCTGTCCTCATCTACATCTCCAATCATTTTATCAGAGAAGGCAATCAGCTTGGTCAGGCACAACATACCTCTGGTAAATCCATGTTGACTGCTTGCAGTCACCTTCTTCTGCTTCCTGGGCTTCAAGGATATTCACTCCATGATTTTTCTAGGGATGAAAGTCAGACTGGTTTGCCTGTAGTTGCCCAGATCAACCTTTTGGTCTCTTTTAACGTTGACTATGACATTTGCTTTGTGCTATTTGTAAAAAAGGTCTTCCAATCTCCATAGTTTTTCAAAGATAATGGAGGGCAGTCTTGCAAGGACATTGGCGATCTCTGACTTGGGTGCAGTCTCTTAGGTCCCTTGGACTTTCAATTAATCCATTACTTGATCCTCATCCACTGCTGCTGTCTTTCCTCCTTGAACCCTGCCTGCAGGCACAGATTTCAGTAGTTGTTCCAAGACTGCTAGCCTGAAAGTTCCCCAGACGTTTAATTTTACTCACCAAAACATGCTCTCTGATATGCTCTGAAGTGCCATAATCACAAGATTAGAGGGTTTTTCTTGCTTATGAATTCCTCTGCTTCAGGAGGAAGATTTTACTTACAGCATTTCACAGCCTAGGGACTACAGCTGTAAGTTCAGTCCATTAGATTGTCACAGCCTTAGTCAAGTACCTGGGACCCCTAATTTCTGTCTCAGTTTTCCAAGCCCCTGGCTATTTTTCAAAAAGTGTTCTGATAGCAGTTGAGGCTCCAGGTAGGTGATGATGAAGTAATTCTCATTAGTTGTCTCTATTCTCAGTGAAAGAGAAGGACATGTGACATCTTAAAGTTCTTTTCCAACCTAAACAATTCTATGATTCTGTGATTCTATAAGAGGACTTAATAACACCAAAAACCCCTGAAAGTAAGTTCCATAGACTGTTGGGGAGAAAGGAGGAACATAACTTAAATGAACAGGATGTCTTTTGACTGTCTGGGAAATTATGAGATTATGTTAAGTGGATTTCTTCCTGTTGAGGCAGCAAATAAAATTTCATTGACACATTGCCAGGATTAGACATGTCGTGCTACCATTTGTTGTGTTCGCTTCTCTTATGCCTTTCCTTTTACTTGTAATTTTTGGAGTTTTGGCTAATGATATTCTTTTTGTTAGATCTGAAGTCAAAAAAGCTTTGAAAATTTAAACATTTTCTGTCTCATTCAGTAGCTCACCTAATAAAGGAATACCTCAGTATTTCCCTTAATATCTTTTTAACTTGTACTGTGCTTAGAGAACATATTATTGCTGTTAATATTCTCTGCTAGTTTTAAATCCTTAGGTTTTCTGAATTTGCACCTTATGTGCTTTTATTGCTTTTATAGAGCATTTTGTTATGTTAGGGTTTTCATTTTTTCTATGATTGCCTTTTGCTTTTCAGATTATTAAAGGATTTTTCATTCAACTGCATTGGTTTCTGACCTCCTAATCTTACCTTTCCTTTGTATGTGGATAGTTTACCTCAATGCTTTTAATATTGTCTTTTTTAGAAATATCACTTGTTCTACACTTTTTCCTTTAGATTACTTTCTTCACAAACAAGTTCTCAGGCTTGTTTAAGTCTACTTTCTTGAAGCACAAGAAATGCTTTTTCTTTACTTTCTTCAGAACTGTGAAGTCTATAGTATTTAATCCCTTTTGCTTACTTTACTCTCTGCCTTCAAATTTTAAATTATTATGCAGAATTAACTCTAAAAATTCGTGAGCTGATTCTTGTACTTTTTGCAATAAAAAGGACATCCCCAGTGTGTTCAAAGAACTCACTTGATACTTTCAGTTCTGTGATAATACTTTTTCAACAGGTGTCAGATAGTTAGTCTTCCAAACTGGATTGCTTGTCAATCAATAGTTGGTGATTCTCTTCTGCCAAATTTGACTTCAGAATTTTCATTTGAACTTCAAAATTTCCCAAATGAACCTCCCAGTTTGTTGAAAACCAGGAAGTTAGAAAGCTTGGTTGGCATTTCTACCATTGATATTTTCCCTATAGTTCTTGCTGTATTTCCTCTGTTTGTATTTCCTTTACCTCCATGCTGGACTAGTTTGTACTAGACTTAATGTCTTGCCACAAATAGACAATAATATTAAACATAACAAAAATACATATAGCAACTACAAAACATTCCTCAACTTTCTAGAAAATATTTCTTATTACCCTGTATAGAGTAAAACAGATTACCAGAAAACTTCAGGGTGTTACTAAAAAGCAGTTTGAAGGAATTTGTAGTCATCTACAATTTTGGAGTGAGTGGCTTTACAAGCACCACTACAGTTACTGCCTATTATTGTCACTAAGGCTCCTGTATTTCTTTGCATTCTCTCTATTTAAAAATATATCACTCGCATATTTCATGTTTACAGGCAATGTCATATATTCCAGATTTTTGCACTGTAGATTTATTGTTAGCGTTCCATTAAAGATGAAAGAGAACTGACTGATGTATCTAAAAACATGACTCTTGTACCATTTGAAATACCTGTAGGCCATTAATTTCTTATGCTCTTCAGCTGTCATTCTAGGATGGCACAGTTATTCACTGGGCTGTATCAGCCAGCCCAGTAGAAGTATCTGAGATAGTCTAGTGCATCTAGAATGGCACTAGATGCCAACTCTTAAGCAACTGAGTTACTCTCATTTTTTCAGGCGGTCATCTGACTATTCTTTTAGCTAACATGCATTGCTTATTGATCAAGCTTCATTTAAAACTCCTCCAATTATCTTTCACATTTCTGGACAGTTGCTGTGTTTTCCCTTAGTTTCTTTCAGTTGTTCCATTCATCACTGAGCAGTCATTCAGAAAAATAAAAAGAAAAATAGTGTTTGCTAGAGGTTTTTGCTATGTACAGGGTTTGCATCTACAACTGTTGGATTAGGGATTCTAAAAGGTATGACCCTGTCTAATCCCTTTATCGTCTGTTCATGGACTTGTTAATAAACCTGCTGATATCTCCACAGCCTCCTGTGCAATAAATTATGTAAGTTCTCTGTCCACTGGGAAGAAAAAATTCTTTCTTGTGCTTGTTCTGAACTGGTCTCTCACAAGTTTCATTAAGTGCAATAAGTTCTGGTATTGTGTGTTTTGATAAATTATGATTCTTCATTCTTCTTATCCACCACCTTCATGTTTTTATAAGTCTTGGTCGCTCAGCCTTCTTCTCTCCAAATTTAAGAATATCAGGTATTTTTTCTCTCTTGTAAAGTGGTACCTCCATCCCCTTGTTTGCTGCTCTCCTCTTTACCTTCTATAACTCCACTCTACTCCATTTCATCCCTTTTGAGGTGCATAGACCAAACCTGTACACAGTACCCAAGAAACCAGTCCAACAAGTTTTTTATAGCGGTGAAGTGACGCCCTCTCTTGTTGTCTCTTTCTGATGATGCACAACATTTTACTACCTTTCTTTCCTACTATGCACATTAAGACAATGACTTCAAACAACCTTGGGATCTCTTGCCTGAGCTGTAACTACCAGGCATAACTGGCAGAATCCTATGAGGTGCTTTGGAAACCACACTTTGTAGTAGGGATATATGCCAGTTTTGGATTGAAAGAAAGAACTATGTACAGGAAAAAAAGCTTAATGTTAATTTATTAACAGAGTTTACGTAATCTGTTTTAAACATTCTTAGAACTTGTGAACAAATATTATTACTGGAGTTGCTGCTTTACAGTTATATTTCCTGGTGCTTTCCAGAGACTACTTATGGTGACCTGTTTGCTTTCTCCCCTAATTTCAAGGGGGAGAAACATACAAACGTATGTAAGTCTAATGGTAAGATGAGCATTGAGAAATGTTTAAGTTTATGAATATGCATTTTTGTAAGTGTGTAATGGTCATAGTTTAAGGTTTACAAGGATCTGCTATTAAAATTTTAATCAAATGAGTCTGGAAGGATCATGCATCATTAAGGACATCTGTCATATGGTGTGCATGTCAGATCCTCGCCGAGTGACATGCTGGAAATGAGATACATTAGCAATGTGTTCCAGAAAGAAAAATGGGACAAAAGCCAAGTGAAATATTGGGTAAAGCCAGAAAAGGAACCTTCTGCATTAATATCTTCAAAATAACATGGAGGATTGGTACTTTGGCAAAGAAATGTGTACTACCCATTGATTAATTTCCTGATAATCTAATGTTTTGAGGTAAAAAGAAGTCTTTGCTTTTACTGAGTTCTGTGATATAGAAGAAGAGTGACCAGTTCAGCTAAAAGGAAAAGCTATGGAATGTTATTATATCAGGTAATTATTTTTACTAATTTTTTTCCCCCAAAGAAATTAGCAATAAATATAGTAAAAAAGTAATATTTACTTTTATAGACATTCAGAAAATGTTCATGAAAATTAAATCTTTGCAGAACATTTTTCCATCTGGAAAACTTTTTAATAAAACCTTTAACCAACAAAAATGCTGACTACTTCTAATATACTGGACATGAGCTGGCAATGTATGCTTGCAGCCCAGAAAGCCAGTTGTATCCTAGGCTGTATCAAAAGAAATGTGGCCAGCAGATTGAGGGAAGTGATTCTCTGCTCTGGTGAGACCTCACCTGGACTACTGCGTCCAGCTTTGGGGTCCCCAGAACAAGAAAGACATGGACCTGTTGGAGTGGGTCCAGAGGAAGACCACAACAATGATCAGAGGGCTGGAACACCTCTCCTATGAAGAAAGACTGTGAGATTTGAGGTTTTTCAGCCTGGAGAAAAGAAGGCTCCAAGGACACCTTATTGCAGCCTTTCAGTGTACAAAGGAGGCTTAGAATCATAGAATCATAGAATGCTTTGGGTTGGAAGGGACCTTTAGAAGTCATCTAACCCAAGCCCCATGCAGTGAGCAGGGACAGCTTTAACCAGATCAGGTTGCTCAGAGCCCCAGCCAACCTGACCTTGAATGTTTCTAGGCATCGATGGGGCCTCCACTACCTCTCTGGGCAACCCGTTCCAGTGCTTCAACACCCTCATTGTAAAAAATTTCTTTCTTATATCTAGTCTAAATCTATTCTTCTTTAGTTTAAATCCATTATTCCTTGTCCTGTCACAACAGACCTTGCTAAAAAGATTGTACCCATCCTTCCTATAGGCCCCCTTTAAGTTCTGAAAGGCCGCAATAAGGTCTCCTCACAGCCTTCTCTTCTCCAGGCTGAACAACCCCAATTCTCTCAGCCTGTCTTTGTAGGAGAGGTGGTCCAGCCCTCAGATCATTTTTGTGGCCCTCTTCTGGACCCGCTCCAGCAGGTCCATGTCCTTCTTTTGCTGAGGGCTCCAGCGCTGGACGCAGTACTCCAGGCGGGATCTCACCAGAGCAGAGTAGAGGGGCAGAAACACTTCCCTCGACCTGCTGGCCATGCTTCTTTTGATGCAGCCCAGGATACGGTTGGCTTTCTGGGCTGCAAGTGCACGTTGTTGGCTCATGTCCAGCTTTTCTTCCACCAGTACCCCCAAGTCCTTCTCCGCAGGGCTGCTCTCAATCCCTTCATCCCCCAGCTTGTACTGATATCAGGGGTTGCCCCATCCCAGGTGCAGGACCTTGCACTTGGCCTTGTTGAACCTCATGAGGTTCACACAGGCCCACCTCTCCAGCTTGTCCAGGTCCCTTTGGATGACATCTCATCCTTCTGGTGTGTCAACTGCACCACTCGGCTTAGTGTCGTCTGCAAACTTGTTGCAGGGTGCACTCAATCCCACTGTCTATGTCATTGATGAAGATGTTAAACAGAACTGGTCCCAAGACAGACCCCTGAGGGACTCCATTTGTCACTGGTCTCCATGTGGACATCTAGCCATTGACCACAACCCTCTAGATGTGACCACCCAGCTAATTCCTTGTCCACCAAACAGTCCACCCACCAAATCCATATCTCCCCAATTTAGAGAGAAGAATGTTGTGGGGGACTGTGTCAAAGGCTTTACAGAATTCCAAATAGATGACATCCATTGCTTTTCCCTTGTCCACTGATGCAGTTACTCCTTCATAGAAAGCCACTAGGTTGGTCAGGCAGGATTTGCCCTTGGTGAAGCTATGCTGGCTGTCTTGAATCATAGAATCATAGAATCATAGAATCATAGAATCATAGAATCATAGAATGCTTTGGGTTGGAAGGGACCTTTACAGGTCATCTAGCCCAACCCCCCTGCAGTGAGAAGGGACAGCTTTAACTACATCAGGTTGCTCAGAGCAACGTTTCTAGGGATGGGGCCTCTGCTACCTCTCTGGGCAACCTGTTCCAGTGCTTCAACACCCTCATTGTAAAAAATTTCTTTCTTATTTCCAGTCTAAATCTATTTTTCTTTAGTTTAAATCCATTACTCCTTGTCCTGTCACAACAGGCCTTGCTAAAAAGATTGTACCCATCCTTCCTATAGTCCCTCTTTAAGTACTGGAAGGCTGCAATAATGTTTTCTGGCAGCCTCCTCTTCTCCAGACTGAACAACCCCAACTATCTCAGCCTGGCCTCATAGGAGAGGTGGTCCAGCCCTCAGATCATTTTTGTGGCCCTCCTCTGGACCCGCTCCAGCAGGTCCATGTCCTTCTTGTGCTGAGGGCCCCAGAGCTGGATGCAGTACTCCAGGTGAGGTCTCACCAGAGCAGAATAGAGAGGCAGAATCAGCTCCCTTGACCTGCTGGCCACGCTGCTTTTGATGCAGCCCAGGATATGGTTGGCTTTCTGGGCTGCAAGCACACATCACTTCCCTGTCTTCCTTGTGCTTGAGCATAGCTTCTAGGAGGATCTGTTCCATGATCTTCCCAAGCACTGAGGGGAGTCTGACAGGTCGATAGTTCCCAGGGTCCTCCTTTCTTCCTTTTTTAAAAATCAGCACAACATTCCCCTTTTTCCATTCACCAGGGACTTCACCTGACTGCCATGACTTTTCAAATGTCATGGAGAGTGGCTTGGCAACTACATCAGCCAATTCCCTCAGGACTCTGGGATGCATCTCATCAGGTGCCATAGACTTGTATACATTCAAGTTCCTCAGGTGGTCTAGAAACCTGATCTTCCCTTACAGTGGGAGGGGCTTTACGCCCCTGGTCCCCATCTTGTGGTCCATCAACTCAGGAGGGGTGAGGAGAGAGGTTGCCGGTGAAGACTGAGGCAAAGAAGTTGTTGAGTACCTCCGCTTTCTCCTCGTCTGTTGATACTAGGTCGTCATTCTTGTTCATGGTGGGGGTACGCTTTCTTTAACCTTCCTTTTCTGGTTGATATACCTGTAGAAGCCGTTCTTGTTATTCTTTACATCCCTTGCCAAATTCTGTTCCAGCTGCGCCTTGCCCTTTCTGACCTTCTCCCTACAAAGCTGGGCAGCTTCCCTGTACTCTTCCCAGGACACCTGTCCCTGCTTCCATTGCCTGTGCAGTTCCCTCTTGCTCTTTAGTTTGACCAACATGTCTCGACTCAGCCATGCTGGTCTCTTCCCTTCCTTGCCTGAGTTTTTACACTTGGGGACTGATAGCTCTTGTGCTCTATGGAAGGTGTCCTTCAAGATCTGCCAGCTCTGTTCCATTCCCCTGTCCCTGAGGACCGTCTCCCAGGGGGTCCTCCTGACTAACTCCTTGAAGAGCTGGAAGTTTGTTTTTCTAAAATTTAGGGTCCTGACTGTACTCCTCACTTTTCCCATGTCCCCCAGGAACGTGAACTCCACCAATGCATGATCACTGCAGCCCAGTAGAAACTGAGGCCTGCAGTGACAGGACAAGAGGCAACGGTTTTAGACTGAAAGAGGGTAGATTTAGTATAGACATAAGGAAGAAATTTTTTACAATGAAGATGGTGTGACACTAAGACAGGTTGCCCAGAGAAGTTGTGGAAGCCCCATTGGAAATAGAATCATAGAATCATAGAATCGTTTAGGTTGGAAAAGACCTTTAAGATCATCCAGTCCAACCATTAACCTAACACTACCAAGTCCACCACTAAACCAATTCAGGGTAGAGTAATAATTTCATGTTTCCTGGCTTGGTGGATGGATTAGCTTTTAATGAAAGTAAAACTAGGAATCATTAAGGGTAGAAGGGATCTCTAAGATCATCAGTCCAACCATCAACCCAATACACCATGCCCACTAAACCATGTCCCAAAGTGGCATGTCTACCTGTTTTCTGAACCCCTCCAGGGATGGTGACTCCACCACGTCTCTGGGCAGCCTGTTCCAATGCTTGACTAACCTTTCCATGAAGAAATTTCTCATAATATCCAGTCTAAACCTCCCCTGGCACAGCTTGAGGCCATTTCCTCTCGTCCTATCACTAACTACTTGGGAGAAGAGCCCTACACCCACCTCACTACAACCTCCTTTCAGGTAGTTGTAGAGAGCGATAAGGTCTCCCCTCAGCCTCCTCTTCTCCAGGCTAAACAACCCCAGTTCCCTCAGCTGCTCCTCATAAGGCCTGTGCTCTAGAACCTTCACCAGCTTCATTGCCCTTCTCTGGACACGCTCCAGCAACTCAATGTCTTTCTTGTACTAAGGGGCCCAAAAGTGGACACAGTATTCCAGGTGCAGCCTCACCAGTGCCGAGTACATGGGGACAATCACTTCCCTGCTCCTGCTGGCCACACTATTCTTGATACAAGCCAGGATGCTCTTGGCCTTCTTGGCCACCTGGGCACGCTGCTGGCTCATGTTCAGCTGGCTGTTGACCAACATCCCCATGTCCTTTTCTGCTGGGCAGCTTTCCAGCCACTCTTCCCCAAGCCTGTAGCGTTGCATGGGGTTGTTGTGACCAAAGTGCAGGACCCGGCAATTGGCCTTGTTGAACCTCATACAGTTCGCCTCGGCCCATTGGTCCAGCCTGTCCAGATCCCTCTGTAGAGCCATCCTACTCTCCAGCAGATCGACGCTCCCACCCAGTTTGGTGTCATCTGCAAACTTACTGAGGGGGCACTCAATCCCTTCATCCAGATGGTTTCTAAAGATATTAAACAAGACTGGCCCCAGAACAGAGCCCTGGGGAACACCACTTGTGTCCAGTCACCATCTGGATTTAACTCCATTCGCCACAACTCTCTGGGCTCAGCCACCAAGCCAGTTTTTTATCCAGTGAAGAGTACATCTTCCTAGGCCATGAGCTGCCAGCTTCCTTAGGAGAATGCTGTGGGAGATGGTGTCAAAGGCTTTACTGAAGTCCAGGTAAATGACATCCACAGCCTTTCCATCATCCACTAGGCAGGTCACCAGGTCATAGAAGGAGATCAGGTTGGTCAAGCAGGACCTGCCTGTCATGAGCCCATGCTGGCTGGGCCTGATTTCCTGGTTGACCTGCACATGCCTGTTGAGCATACTCAAGATGAACCACTCCATAATCTTCCCCGGCACTGAGGTCAGGCTGACAGGCCTGCAGTTCCCCTGATCCTCTTTCCAGCCTTTCTTGTAGATGGGCTTCACATTGACAAGCCTCCAGTCATCAGGGACCTCCCCTGTTAACCAGGACTGCTGATAGATGATGGAGAGTGGCTTGGAAAGCTCCTCTGCCAGCTCCCTCAGTACTCTCAGGTGGATCCCATCCAACCCCATAGACTTGTGAGCATCCAGGTGGCATAGCAGGTCGTTAACTGCTTCCTCCTGGATTATGAGGGCTTCATTCTGCTCTCTGTATGTTCAAAGTCAGGTTGGATGGGGCTTTGAGCAATCTCATCTAGTGTAAGATGCCTTTGCCCACAACATGGAGCTTGGACTAGGTGATCTTTGAAGGTCCCTTCCAATGCAAGACATTCTATAAGGCACAGATTAGGAAGGGACTGAGTAGGAAATCCTGAGTAAAATCTTTGGGACAACTAGTGGAACTTTAAAAATAAAACATTTCTAACTTGCTGAAGCAATGAGGAACATGAAACTGATAAAGATAATCTTAAAACAGTCCTAATGACCATACAGAACTGAAAATTATCTCTTATTTTGTGGGCTACAATGATTACATATCCATGATGAAGTAATGTATAGTTCAGTGACATCCAGTACTGGCAAAGTATTGGTCTTACAAAGTCAGGAGATCAGATGTATGAAATATAGAACTAATGAAGTTTGGGTATGAAAGATAGGCTTGTGATCAAACTTGGTTAATACAGCCAATTTTTAAAAAAAAATTACGAAAGCAATTATGCTAATGAGTGTATAGTTAATGAATTAATATCCTTTAGCAGTGCCAACCAGAAATTGAGAGACAAGTAAGGTCATGCCAAATTAGTTGTCCTTTCCTTCTGAGACAGGGAAACAAAAAGTAAGGGGTCACTTTTTGGTAAAAAGAAAACTGAGAATAGCCAAAAGTTGTTTTGTTGTTTTGTTTTGTTTTGTAAGATATTCAGAGAGCTGTGGCTCTCCATTGTTGAAAGAAAAACTCCTGTGTTCAAAGTCAGACACAAGGCCTTTATGTCAACAGAAGGAAAACAAGTGTTGTGCAAAAATTGCAATAGAACTTCAAGAATCTACAAATAAGAAATTAATTAATATATTATGCACAAAAAGAACAACTGTTAAAAACGGAGCAAAAATAAGTTGTTTTAACTTTAAAATGTTCCAATATTTTCTTCCACGGTCTTGAAAAGTATAGAATCGATGGTGCAAAAGAGAGGTTGCTGTATGTTTCAATCAGATATGGAGCCAGAATACAAATGGAGTGCACACGCAGCTCTACAACCATGAAACATTCCTTAAGTTACGTCTGTTGTGTAAAATAAAAAGAAACAGTATTTGTACCTGGCTCTGAAATCAAGGAGTACGGACATGTTTACAGCAACACTATGCTCCTTTAGTGGTGGACATAGAATTAGTCTAGACATAGCCCCTGGATTTTGAATGTCACTAAAGTCAAAAGTCTGGGTTAGTTGCAAAGTAAACCATAATTTTGCTTGTATTTGTCTGTTTCTTTCTCAACACAATTTTAATTTGGAAGCACAAAACCAGTGTCCTCGCTGCTGTCAGACTTCCGTTTGTCATGACAGATGGAAGGTGTCACTGACAATGAAGACATTTGGAGAACAGCTTCATGACCCAAGTATGACTCATAGTCACTTGCTACATATAGAGAAATGGACACATACAATAGTTTTCTAAAAGTCTGGCCTTATCTCTTCACAAATGCTACATCACCTGCTATCATTTTTTTCACCCTCACATTCCCTATTTTCTGCTGATGTCTGATAAGCCATCATTAACACTAATAAGATTCAGCAAGACTGGTTAAATAGAAGTGAGAGAAGAATTTAAGTTAATTTTTATTCTGTGTGTTTGCATTAGAGTGGTTTAAGAAAAAGAAAAGTGCTATTTTCACTTTGTTCTCTGAGCTGTTTTTCATGTACAGGTGAGGACAGAAGTGGTTACTGCCAAAAAATTCCAATCTGGATTCTTACGTTCCTGATACATTTATCAATATTAGCAGTTATGTAAGAAATATTACTTCACTCTTTCAAATTTTATAGGCCTATTTTTCCCCTCAATCAGATTAAAATTTCTCAATGCAATTGTGGAAGGGAATTGAACTTGTAATATTTACATTTGCACACCTTTTCTGCTTTCATTAACAGAAAGATATTTTAAGTATAGACCTGTATATTATATCTTCTATTGATATATAGTAACCTGAAGCATAAAGAGGATGAGAAACTGGAAATTTACGTGTGTTCCGAGAATAATTTTCTGAGCATCTGTTTGCATAAAAAAAACAACAGAAACCACTTGATTACTTCAAAGTGAAAGAACATGGTGAAGATTATATTAACATCCGAGTATGGCATTTTTTTCCACAGAAGCAATAAACTATCTGCCACAAAGAAAAGTTAATCAACAGGGAAGAACACTTTCACCTTATTGGAAAATAGAACTGCAGCTTTTTGATAACCTGATTAAATTAGATCAGAGAAAAATATATATCCCTTATGTATCACTTGCCTAAAGTGCATTATGCTTTAATTAACTGCTAACATCTAAGAAGGAGCATTTCTGGTTTTGAATATGCCACCAACATAGAAAAAGGCACTTATTTTCTCTTCAATTATGCCTACACCAATGCAGCTACAACTTCTGCTCTGCTTCTCATGGTAAATTAATCTATAATCCTCTTTGCCTCTACATCTAGACTGTTCCTAGTTCCTAAGATGGCACATTGTTAACAAGTTTGAGTCTGCTTGTGCTGTACTGAAATGCTTTCTGCAGAAGGCATTGTCCTCCATGACAGAAGAGATCTGATCCAGACAAGAAGGTCTAAAACTAACAGAGAATGAATTAGCAGAAACCTGAGGAGAGGAATTGCAAACAGAATTCATAGCAGGAGGTTTACCTGTGTGGTAACATCAGGACCTTGTCTCCTATCCAGTCTTCTAACTACGTTTATGAGGGTTACACCCAAGCCTTGCTGCCTTAGCCTGGATTCTGTCTGCATCTATAAGGACCGCAGCCTACATTTCCATGACATCAAGTCCCTGGAAGAGTGGGTTAAAAAAATCTGGCATACCTAGTCCGTGGTGATAGATTCTCTGAAGAAGTGGGCTGGAGCACAACCAGAGCAAGAAGCCAGACTGAGAAGCATTGGGAAATATGAGTGCTTCATCAGTATAAAATAAATTTTGTCCTTTTCAATCTTAATGATTCCTAGTTTTTACTTTCATTATAAATGATCCAGCCACCAAGCCAGGAGGCGTGGGGTTGCTACTCTACCCTTAATTGGTTTAATAGTGGACGTGGTACTGTTAGGTTAATGGTTGGACTGGATGATCTTAAAGGTCTTTTCCAACCTAAACGATTCTATGATTCTATAGGTAATGTAGAGGTCTATAGCAACATCAGCAACCAAAGATGATCTGGTGCTGGTAGCAAGGACAAGGCAATCTGTGAGTCTACATGGAAATCTGTTTTGCATTAGACACCTACACAGTCATCCCCTTAGCATTATATAGAGTTGTGGTACGTATCTAGCACTGGCAACTGTTGTAGATTTCACTGGTAGTAAATATGCAATTATTTTACATGATGTTAAAACCATAATGGATCTAATACTACCTAGCACCAACCTAATACTTATCATTCCCTCTTTGTGCTGTGCCATTCAGAAATAGAGATGAACCCAGTGAGGATATAATAAATTATATAAGATAAGGGAACACCAGAATAAAACCAACAGAAATCTGGACAAATGTCTAATAGCCAAGAGGAACAGTGATATTGATTATGCAGACGAGGAAGAAAAAGGGTAGTCTGTAAATTTGCTGCCAACCTTAGCTTTTTATTTACCAATACAAAAGGATGAGGAACAGTTGTAGGAAGAAATAGAATCCTTAATACACAATCAGTATTGCAACTTAGTGGGTGTGATAAAGACTAATGGACAGATTTATCTCACTTAATTTCTATATCTAGTGTCGTTGAAGGCACCCTGCTCTATGTGAGATAGCAGCATCAGACTGGTAGACATAACATACCTTGCTCTTCCGAGGCAGCAGCTGAAGGTTAGCAGGCAAGAGCACCAGTAATAATACTAGATTGATTACTTATGTTTCTGCAGCTGAATTGTGCATTGGGTGGCAATGCATGAGGCTCATACGCTTAGGCATTTATAACGTAGTTATCAGCATATGATTAAGTATTCTACAAGCTAGGTGCCTGTAATCCCACTGTTATTATTGGAGATCTAGTCAATGTGGCAATATATTAATTCAGTGCCTTATAGATATGCACCTTTTGCCACCTGAAGTAGTGCCCAAGGGTGTCCGAAACACCTGTCGAGAGAATGGCAGAAATAACAAGACAGCTAACTAAACACCTGGTAGATTACATGAGGATATCTTAAAGAGAAGCATCAATTCTTCCATTTACACAAGTGAGTCATGCTGAGTGGAGTCTGAAGATTTATTCAGCTGAACAAATGCATCTTAGACATTTCTGGGAGTATTTCTGTGTGTGTAGATATAACCAGACTTTGGGGTTCAAAATGCACGAAAGACCTTTTTATATATCGAAAGGAGAAATGGAAGTTAAAATAAGGTTTTTATAGGCTTAACTGAAATCATTAGGGAGAAATTTTGGAAATTTGAAAGTAAGAGTAACTTGGATGAGAATAACTTGGAAATAAAAAAATTCCTGATGCTTATAAAGGAAAGAAAGCAAAAGCAAACTAATGGCAATGGACAATAGACTTTTGTAGACTCAAAGGAGCTTTGGGAAGCAAGGTTCCATAGGAAGGAATTCTAAGGAATAAAATGTTTTGGAGAACTGGTGATTCCTTAACAAAACAATATTAAGGACACAAAGACAAACAATTGCTGTGAAGAATGATAGGAAATGTAATGAGCTTAAATGGAGTAAAAGGTAGTATCTTGCATGACCTTAAACTAAAAAAAATAAGGTACACAGAAATTAGATAGTAGGCTAAATTACTGAAGGAATAGAATTGCTAAATTGAAGTAATGAAAAGCTAAGAATTACTAATTGAACGGTAGCAGAATATTAGCAAAATCAGAAAGGCTGAGTCACAAAATGAGGTACCTCAAGCCAAGGACATCACAAAAGAACCAAGAGGGCATTTTTAGTGTATTAGAAGAAAAAAAAAAAAAAAAAACCAACAAAAGAGATAGTTCATTACAGAGTGAAGAAGCAAAACTACTGAAGATTATGCTGAATGGCTGAAATGTTGAATGAGTTTTTACTTTTCTTGAGACTACTTTCAACTGTCATCAGATAGCTAAAACAGTGGGGGGGTCTGAACTATACATACATAAAAAAAAAAAAAATTAAGAAAGTGTTCTAGTAAGTTTAAAGACCTTAAATCATCTTAATGTGATTAATTCACCCCTGGGTACTAAGAGAACTAAATAAAATAATTCCAGTTATCAGAAGAAATCAAAGAGAAAAGAAGGAATACAGAAGGATAAACCTAGTACATATTTTAGAAAAGATATAAAGGACAGCTAACAAGAACCAGAGTAACATAAAACAATGTTAAACTTAATCCTCCTATAAAAACACAACAGGCTTTTCAGGAAAATAAGAAGAAATAGATACTTTATATTTTGAGTTTATTAGGATTCTGAGAGTGTTTCTCATACATCATGTAAGATATGGAATTTACAGAAATATATTTTAGATGAAACTTCTAAAATGGTATAAAACTGGGTAACTACTCAGTGTAGATACCAGTGAGATGTCACTAGTGTCTCTCTGATAGAAAACAATCTAGTAGTTATAGTAATTTTCAGCATTACCAATATCATGCTGTTGTGAAGAAACAAATATTCAGCTCATATATACGTATACAAAGGCAAATATTATTGCAAAATATATACTATATCAAGATTGGACCGAATATCTGACGGCGGCTGAAGTCCAACAATTTGAAAATGTCTTCAGGTAAACAAAAAGAATGATCAGTGGAAGCTTTGGAAACAAAAGACCAAAATAAGACCTAGTAGGTTTTAAATAAATGAAAGAGCTGTTTAAAATAGGAAGAATTAATTATCTTCCATGTTCAAAGAAGATAGAAGTTGCCATTGAAATCAATCACTCCAAGAGGTATTTAGTTTTGACATTTAAATGAAACTTCCCATCATGAATATAATTTTTTGCACGGCTTTGGTTTAGCAGCAATTTAAGATTTATTAATATTTTTGAGATAGATCGCAAAATTAGGTTGTCTAATTCTTAACAACGTTTAAGTATCAGCCAATTTAAAAGAGCAATTTTCATGGAATTTGTTACAATCGAAATAGCAACTTAGTTAAAGATTCAAGACTGGCAAGGGTCACCCAAAACTTACAGCAGGGCTGTACACACAGATGGGGTTTAAATCAAATCACACACAGACAGACCGACAAACAGCTCTAAATCAAATCACACACACACACAGACAAACAATTCTGAGTCAAATTGCAGCCCCCACCCCCCCCCCCCCGAGGTTAACCTATGATTAAAATTTCCCTTTTCATGAATTTCATTAATTACTTACTTTTATGTGCTGGCATTCTTCAACGGACGGTTGGTGAACCTCCCAAAATCAGCCCTTTGAGTCCTTGCGAAATCATCAATGGACGATCCTTCAATCCTCGCGAAATCTACCCTGAGAGGCATCCCAGCTCAGGGGGAGGTACTGGGTCACACAGCCCACTGCGGTCCCAGAGAGCTCAAAGAGATGTCCCTTTTGGATCACTATTTATAGGATCTCGAGATGATTGACTTGAGTCAGTATTTTCCATTCTGGCCACAATTCGTGCTGTCATTCTGGTACACAATTCAAGCCGCAGATGGCCCAGGTGTAGACAGAGACTGCCTGATGCAAGTCACTGCATTTGTGACCAAGATGCAGCACAATAGGGCTTTTTCTGCGATCTCAGAGTGGGCTGGGGGGCTGCACCACCACACCTCCTAATCAAAACTATAGTTAATCAGTAAATTATCTTGCCCAAGGCTGTTGTAGAGTATCCTGCAGGAGACGTACACTTACATAGTAAAATGGAATAAATATCTCTTAGGAATAGTTCAGATATAGTTGATAGTGAATTTAGAGGCAGGGATGCATCCAAGATCTTGTTTGTGCATTGTTTTCCTTTCTTTGTGTCTCCAAAGTAGATATTCTTAAGTGCCTCAGTTCACCTTAAGTAATTGGGTGGAACAAGATTTACTGAAGCAATGTTACAGAGATGAATTGTATGTTGGTAAACTTCTTTGACATCTCAGATGAAAACTGCTGCATAAGGGCAAAATATTATATTGTATTACTAACTCCATGTATCACAGACATTTTGGGATGAAAGCAAACTGTAAACAAGGTCATCAGACCGATAATCTTTGCAGACCTTTCTCCACTCTGTCAACCTTGTTTAGAATTTGCTCAGTACGTGCATTTGGAACTGCTGAGTTTCAAGAACAGTTCAAAATAATCTTGCTGCTCCACAGTAGGTGTTTGTTGCACTCTAATGTTTCCTAAATATTATTGAAGTAAAGGACAAAGGTTTGTCTATTTTCCACTGAAGATTAGCAGCTTCCAAAAATGGATTAAAACAAAACAAAAAAAAGGTAAAAAATAGCATTACTGGGAATAAAAATGTACAAGTAGTTTTCTTATAACTTCTAGCTGATCAAAGTGATGCAAGTCTAGAAAATAATCTTTATTCATGAGAAGTTTTTTGGATAATGTAAAATCATGAATGATATTGAAACAGAAATCTTACTTCAGGATATTCTAATAGAAAAGATTATCTTATATGTTCTTTCTACATAATCTTATAGAAAGAAAGAAGACTGAATTTCAGTTATTCAATTAGAATTAGTACTTGTTTCCAATGCTTTTGTTTTCAAATTGAACATTCAATAGTATGAATCCAATATAAACAGTAGCAGATGGAGGAAGAAGTTGCTATGACCTCGGAGAAGACAGTAATGCAGTAAAGAAACAATGGCAATGAGATGCTTTTCATGCAATCTGTCATCATAGTTACAGACCAAAATATATGATGCTATGATTCTTTAGTAACAGCTCTTCAGATGACATTCTTTATCAGAGGACAAATGTTGCTAGTTGAGTTCTCAACCAAAAGTAAACAGTACATTTTCTTTATATAAACATTATTGCTAAATCTTTTCCAACTTAACACAATTCATCAGCTACTCAAACCTCTAATGCTAATTTTCTTCTCTGTTTATATGTGATTCCATGAAAGATAATATCATCCCATAAAGAAGCTATGTTATACATAGTGGTAAAATATTTTGATTTTTACCAAAATGCCTTAAGGTCTTCCTTTTTCTTGAAGTACAAGAATGACAGTTGCTGTTTTTCACTTCTTCTAAGTGACAGAAAAATTGATGGCACGGAACTGGATACCAATTTAGTGTCATAATTAATCTTTCCAATATTTCCCTTTACAGACTTACTGTCAAAATGCTAATAATAGCTCAAGTTCTGGGAATGCATCGTAAACTTTTTAGAGAAGGTTGGAATTTCCTGTTGCTTTTTTTTTAAATCGTTATATGTGAAAAAAAATTAAAACCCTTCTCATTCAAGAATTAGATGGCAACTCACTTCTCTGGGCTTTTTTGTATCTCTTGTTCTGGTGGGACAGCTTCTAACCTTTAATCATTGGTGGCTTATTTTTCGAAGTTTTTGGAAAAAATGAAATTGATGAAATGGTCAGGGTAATACAGTGAGCACAGTTGCTGGTGTGTAGTCTCATATTGTTTTGCACTGGCTTTTTTATGGGGCAGTATACTATTAAACTCAAGCCAGATGTTTAGCAACTATGACATACAAATGCACTTTTCTCCTCATGAAAAAAAAAAACCCACAAATCCTTGAGTTTTTCATAACTTCAGTATTACAGATTATTCCCCACCCCACCCCTGAAAACAAGGCCCATTTTCTACCAAACAAGATCTGTTTTGACCAGAACTGAATCTCTGTCCTGTTTTTACTCTTTCCAGAACCCTTACTGACTCTCTAATTTGTCATCCAAAACCGTTTCCACACAGGCCATTCTGTTGAATGATAATTTTCTTTTTGAACCTTCAAACGCTACTTTCAAAGACAAGGAAACAATCGTGGCAGATTTTCATGTTCATTGAATTTTCTTTTTTGATGTCTTATTACAATGTTCATGGTTTTTAGATGTACTTGGTATAAACCTGTTTTTTTTTATTATCTACTTTGCTCTGCTGTACTCATCCGTAAAAGCCATTTATTGCCTTATAAATTTTTTCATAATAAATAGTTCTTGGAATCCAGAGTAACTAAGTGTAGCCTAAAGGCCAAAAGTAGTACACAGGTTCTGGGTCATACTGCTGAAACTTTGTCTGTACTATTTATACATTTAGAAAGTCAGACTTCTTTTGGAGAAAACTCTTGGATAGGGGACTGGGGTGTTGGGAGGAGGAGTCTCTGCATGGCACATTTTATTTAGAAAATTTTAAAAGCTATGACTTTCTGGCTCCTGACACATGCTCATATAATCTCTGAGACCTGATTAAAATAATTACTCTTCTACCATATTTATCCTGCCAAAATCTTACTTTCAAATGATATCAGAACTCCTTCATTGTTTTTTATATATATATTTATATATTATATATTTAGACGTATAAAATCTATATTTAAGAATTTTGCCTTTTGTTTTGAAGCAGATGTCTTACAATTAAGCTTGTATTAGCTATGGAGAGATGCAAACAATGTTCCTAAATATTTCATAATTGTCCTGGGATGTTTTCTCAGTCATAATGTGTGTATTATCTCACAAAAACTGAGTGCCAAGGAATCAAATTTGTACAACCGCTATAAATGATTTGTGTTTTGCAATTTATTTTCTTCATATCCTGGTCTTAATGTTCTTAACACTGAAAAAAGGTTATATTATTTCAAATTAAAATGTCTTTGAATATGTTTTTTTTGTTTTTGCCTTTACCACACTGTGAACTTCTAAGACATAAAGGCACATAATACAATATTTTTCACCTCTTTAATATATCAAGTTTTTGTATTGGAGTTGCAAACCCCTGAAGCTTTCAAATGGTGCTTTTAATAGAGCTAATTTGCATAACCACAATGCTGTACAATTCGATTTGTTTTAAAAGAAGAATTACTGAAACTTTTATGTTAGATGTGAAACTTTTGACACTATTGTCAAAACCTCTGCTCATTATCATAATAAATAGCAGTCTTTTTTTTTTTTTTTTTTTTTAGGATAGCTTTTTATGCCAGCAGTGACTTGGCAAAGAATTTTTCAAATCTTTCAGGCTCTCAAGGTTGTGTATTCTGTCTTGGTAAGTATTGTAAATAGTGTAATAGCTCTGTTTGCAATCATAATACTACACTGCAATTTAAGGTCAACTTGGATTTGAAAAATATAATACAGGTTGTAAGAAAATAGTTGTTTGCTTAGAGTTCTTTGCAGGTACCTTTGAATATAGTATTTAATTCCTTTGGAAGGTGTTTTGAGAACTGTCCTTTTGTCTTAAGCTTTCTGAGGATGGGTTTGTGTTAACTTGCAGGAGTAAATTGAATTGTTAACACTTATAAAATAAGGAAAGCTTTTCTTTAATCCACCATAGGTGTTTGTGATATTCAACCATTGCAAAACAGACAAAAAGATCCTCTGAAGTTAGACATAGATAAAACAGGAACATATCTTTTCATTTGGAAAAAACATGTTTTTGAATGAGAGTCTCACAACTATACATACTCTGAACAGCTTCTTTTTCTTCTTAAAACAAATGCTTTTATTAGAGCTACTGGAACTACTGAGACATTAAATAAGAGTCTCCAGTTTGGGGTTTGGTTTTTTTTTTTAATGTCTGAGGCCTAATAGAGTATTGTCACAAGCTGTTCCATGACACACAGGTTAGAGTGTCTGAAAGGCATAACAAAGATGATATATAAGGAAAAATTGTGCAGACAGAACAGGTTGATCATTATTAAGGAGACAATGGCTGAGAGAATTCTTGGAGAAAATGGGCTTGAGGGACATATCAGAGATAGATGATCATTCCAGTGGTTGGGGAAGGGTGACATCAGACTGGGAAAAAGGCTAGAGAGACATGAATGAGAGATGAGCAGGCAGACAACGGGCAAGTGAAGGCTAATTACGAAAAACAGAAAAAATCATTTAGAGGAGCTACATGTGAAACTTAAATATAGCTTACATCTAACAAGTAAGATACAAAAAATTTATGAAATTAGGTGTGTGGTGAGAATAAGAAGTTTGAAATAAGTAGCTTTTGGATAAATTTAAGGAGGCAGATGTGTAAAAAATACTGGTAGTCCATCATAACATTCACTCTTTAGTGAAATGTGGAGTTCTGTATCTGAATTTGTGTATAGATGGGATTAAAACTGGATGCACAGACTCATAGGTAGGAGTTTTTATGCATTAGCAATTTCATAAACTTAAGCTCCCAAAATTCCTAAATTGCATAAATAATCAGATTTTGGTGGACAGTTGGCCTGACCTTATCTTGAAAAATTGTGCATAACAGTCATGCTAATATACAGCAGTCAAAGGTATGGTGCTTCCATTTAAAATTCTAACTTTCTTATAATTATTACCTGCCACCTCTTTCATTTCTACACTACCTGTATCAACAATTTTCAGGCTGTTCTATAGTTCTAAATTTGACCTTTCTCTAACATTCTTCACTTCTCAGGGTTTTCTCATTGTCTTGCCAGTACCAACATGCTCCAGTGTATCTACAGCTTCAAACCTTTTAAGATTTATAACTTCTATTATTACTCTAACTGCTACTAGTATGACATGTAGGTATCAGAGCTACAACAGAGCTTCGGTGTTTACATGATACAGAGCCTGAATAGCCCCCACCTGATCAATCAGTATTAGGAGGATCAGCATGAAGCCATGATAATGCCACATACTCCAGTAGATGGAGACTATAGACACTACTGTAAAGCACATAACTGCATACTTTCCTGTCTTTCTTTGAGAGGAATTCAGGTCAACACTAAGATACCTAAATTCAGGTGTCACATGTAAATTAGATATCTAATCAAGAGACCTAGGAAAAGATTCAATCTTTTTATATGCTGTAGGTGTCTCACCTAGCCAACAGTTGCTGCTCAAAAGGGTGCATGACCTCTGTAAGCCTTGTATCTTCCAGACAGATATCTTAGGTTTTCGTATTCAGATCCTAGCTTTCTATGTGTGGGCAACTGAACTGAATGTCTAATGGCTGAATTGTGCTCTAAACTGAATTAAGTGTATTGCTTAGGTATCCTTTGACTTTGCTAGGCACTTTGGCATGCTCACGTGTAAACATGCAAACTTAGGTGTGTTTATCTTCCAAAGAATGTTTAGCCTTTCTGCTAATAACTCCATTTAGTATTGAAACAGAGCATATAATCTCTCACCTACAACTTAACAAGCAATGTTTTTCTGTAACCCTTCAAAACATCTGTTTAGAGGAAGCTACAAAGGGGACTCATGTAGGAAAAAAAGAAAATATCTTTCCACTGCTAATTCCACTTATAAATATTGACCATTCAGTGTAGAAGTGAAGAGTCAGTCTCTTTATAGTCTTGCATTTTGTTTTGTCACCAGTTGGTTTTGAAAATGTATGGTGTGCAAAGAGAAAATTTCGAAATTCTCAGGACTCACACATGAACAGAGAAAACATTTTCCCACCCAGCTCTTTTAGAGTGATTAGCTGTTTATCATGTATTATAACAACTCAGTGACGGTTTTAGAAAGTTGGGGGGTTTTAACCCTAAGTCCTCAATGACAAGAATGACAGCTTCATAATCCCCCCAGAGTACAACAGGAGCTTATTGAAAAACAGGTTCTAGAAGCCAGAAAGGAATATTTTCAATCATTGGAAGTGCCCAAAGTTCTAATTTATATACAAATGCATATATATTTATATATCCTTACTGAAATAAATGACCAGCAAATGCTAATGGCTGTGATCTGTTTTTCTCCCTGCTCCCTCTTTATCTCTGAAGGATTGCAGGGTAGCATTATATTAAATTACTTTCCATATACTTATTCTTCTGGGACCTAATCAAACAAAGCCCATTTCTCTAGGCTTAAGCAGTGAATCTCTGCTGGTGTTGTTGGCACATTGACTTCCCCCATCAGTCAAGCTCACAGCTTCAGAAGCATGAGATGTTGCTAAACAGCACTGCTGGGCTGCAGAGGACTTTGTTGCGAATGAACCTGCTGCAGCATTAGAAGAAGGAAATAAAATTTGTATGTATCTGGTTGAACCTGATAGGAAGGTAGGCTGAGGGGCCTTGTGATTTTAAAAAAGTGTAGGGAGTTAACAAGAATAGGACCCTTCTTCCTTCTCAGAAACAGCAGTAATTGACTACTAGAACTGCTTCTGTTGCGGGTATTGATCAGTGACAGTTAGAGATGTTCTCTACAATCACTCGTCCTGTGAGGCCTAATTAACAAAGGCTGGCTTGCTGAATTAGATAAAACTCAATGTCCACTGAAATTAATGTGATGCTGTCTAACCGTCCTTCAACCATTAAGGGAAAATCAAGTTTAAGTGGAAGAAACGAGGGAAGTCCTGTTAAGGGCTAAAACGATTGTGACTGGAAAAGTGGATTAAGACAACAGTTTTGCAAGGACAATGCAGAGACACAAAGACACTCTCTTAAAAAAAAACACCTCTTCATTTTCTTCTTGTATTTTTAATAGCATTCATGCTATTTACTACCAAAGAAATATTTTTTTTTTTCTTAGAATCACCCCACTGCAGAAGAAATAGAGACTGAGAAATTAGAGCTTTTAAAAATGAAACTATTTCTTGGTGATACTTTATCACCCAGTATATCTCTGAATATTATCTTGCTAGGTGGTCAAGAAACTGAGGTTCAGTATTTGGCATTTTGCTGTAAAAATAGAATGAGTAACTGTAAAAGAAGGAACATGACTAAAGAAATTATGACTCTGGAGCAAGAAAAATGTGTATTATGGAGATACAGGGGACAGTTTCCTTCACCCCTCCTGTCAGATCTCACTATGGAGTCCTTTGCTTTACCCCAAGATTAAATCAGTAACACCAGTTTTCCTGAAGCCACCAACGCTAGAGCTTTCAGGCTCAGAGTCCTAGATTCACAGCAGCAGCAGGACACCAAGTCTGCCCTTAACCTGCAGGGCCAGTATGGGTTGTGAGCTCTGCAGCCTTAGTACCAAAATCATCTAACCAGAGGTTAGGTCCTGTGTTATACCCAGATTTATAAATCAGCTCTCAAAGGCACCTAACCAGACCAATTAATCACAGCCAAAAAAACCTTCAACATTATACTTAAGAAATCCACTTAGTAAAAAAAAATAATGCTTATGTCGCAGCAAATTACACGGTATCAAGATATCAGTGCAGAAGAAAAGGAGCATGTGCAAAATTCAGTGCACTTTGTTACACTCATATATTCAGTTCAGAGCTGGTTCAACCTGAGATATTAATTTTCTTTAATGTGGGCTATTCAGCAGTGTATGTTTTCTTAGATAAACTGCTTATTTTGTAGCCCACACATTTTTGCATAAGGTCTTTATATGTGGACTGTTTATTTTCTCAGATAACCTTTCTATCTGTGAATGAAATCAGGGTTTTTTTTCTCAGATACACATTTGCATTCTTTTAAAACATGGGATCTTTCACATGCTTTTTCAAGTGTGGTTTAAGATAGCTTCAGTGTATATTTGGCCAAAGATATATTCTTCTGCATTACCAGATTTCCCATTTACTATTTTCCCAATTTCCTGGAAATTGATGTCACATTACAACAGTTAAAGAATACGAAAACATGTACAGTGCCTTTCTAACTACTTCTTATTAAAATCTTAACATCTCTCAATTTGTGGTATCTTTAAAGGTAGCTATTAACCTTTTTCACTTAAATTTATTTTATTTTGATCAGGCTACACCACCTGGACTCCCGGATTGTTAGACTTCTTTTCCCATGGATGATGAGAGTCTTTAGAGGTAGAGCATAGCTCTGGAAATGCCTGTTCAGAGCCATATGCCCCAACTCCCAGCTGGTGAATTATCCTGCTGTCAGGGACAAATCCACAGATGTACTGCATAACAGGAAGGGAAGTATACACTTATATTTATGTGCAAAATCAGTAAGATTATTTATAGAAGTAACATTTAGGTTAGTGTAAATACTCGAGTCTGAAATAGAGAGACCAGTAAGCTAAGGATGAAGGAAGTGCTGCTGCAGGAATACTCTGGCTTTGGAGCAGACTTTGACATCCAGTGACAACAGCTGAAGTTTTTATTGTACTCCAGGGAAGACTATTTGGCAGAATGCCCCAAAACCTCACACTTTCAGAAGACAGCATTTTTGAGGCATACACTGGGTAGACCCAAAGTCTACCAGCTGTAAACTAGGCTCTCCTTTTCACTACTTTGATTTTGGTTACAGTTAATGAAATCTGCAATGTCTTAAATGATACTTCATCTGCCTGTTTACAGTAATTGCTTACCATCAGTAAGTTTGAGAGGGGAAGGAAT
The DNA here is from genome assembly GCF_030463565.1 of Pelecanus crispus. Taxonomy (NCBI): domain Eukaryota; kingdom Metazoa; phylum Chordata; class Aves; order Pelecaniformes; family Pelecanidae; genus Pelecanus; species Pelecanus crispus. Next base: position 146,367,837 of record NC_134643.1, read on the forward strand.
GAATGTCTCATCATCTTCAGGATACAATAAATTAAAAGTAATTCAACTTGGAAATAGAAATCTGTCATAATTAGCCACTATCAATACCTTTTTTTTTCTGTCTGTAATCATCCTGCATTCATGTGTAAAATCCTCAAAGCTTAATTTGTGAAAAATATCTACCTTTTTGACAGGACACTGGAAATCATACAGCTGAGAGTTTCAGTTGCTTCAACCTTCCTATAAATTTTGAGAGAAAGATCTCACCATCGGTGAGAGGATAAGCTTTGAATCTAAGAGGTTGCCCATGAACTACAGCACAAGATTCACTCCAGTAGATCTCTGTTGCTCATAGAGTCAATGGCATAAGCTATCAGGTTATCTACACCAATGCACATCAGTTTGCTTAAAATCCACAAGCATTCAAACAGCAGTTAGTCTTTTAAACACTTTGAAAAATGATCTGCTCTGTTCTGTAAGTAGGGGAATAATACAGATGCTCGCTGTCAAATGACAGCAATTTACACATCCTCTTCCTTTTATACTATCATTTGTCAGAATCAGGTTTTTGTTATATGTAAAGTGGTTTAGATCAATAGGTAGAAATCAGCTTGTATTGCATTGATTTGTTGAGTAGGTTATGTATGAAGATGACAAGGAGTTATGGCTGACACTGACCAATCTCTAATTGCCTAATGGATTTATCACTTCTCAGCCAATTCTGTGAATACTATAGAGTATCAGAAGTATTTTAAATATTTTTACAGTATGTTCAGTGACAATAAGAATGCAATCTGGAGAGCTTAAACTAGAACCATTGGCATGAGAATATAGTTTTTATCATTTAATCATAATTTAGTAAACAATTAGTAAGTCAAAGATGTGCAGAATGCAAACTTGTGACTTGGTATTATATTTGTAAAAGTGTGTGGCTGAACAACAGATACAGAAAGAAAATCACCAAAGAAATCAGCAACAAAAGAGTTCTATGGCAAACATAAGTTAAATAATGGGAAAATCGGACTATGGAGCATAACTGGTGCTTCATTTGTGATACAGTATCTAAGCTCCATTTCTTCACGTTGTTTTACTAACAAACCTGTACCGATTCTCAGCTCACAGCAGTTGAATAAAATGCAGCATCTAAAATGAAGATTGTATTTCTTTTTCTTATAATTCTTGTCTTGTCATTGCCAAGTGTTTCTTTTTTTCTCCCCACTTGATATAATTGTATAAAAGGAATTACTTGAATTGAATCAACTGGAATATTCCTCATATTTTCCTGAAATATGATATGATTTTTGTGGTTTTAAATACTGGGTTACTTTTGTGCACCCTAGCCAATATGATGTAAGAGAATAAGGGAGTAGAGACTGGAATGTCTTAGGTGAGTCTGGTCATGCTTTTTATACCACATCTAGAAGGACAAACTATTCAGAAAAAGGACCGCATCTTCCACCTCTTCAGGAAAGAAAAGAAAGGTGTCATAAAAAATCATGAAAATTATTTGAAACAAACAAAAAATTTTTGAACATACATGAATCAAAAACCCTCAAAAAACAAAGGCATCAATTAATAGTAAAAATCTGTGACAATCTGAGTTCAGTTGACACTTATGTTCCTTATGTTAGTGAATATAATTAAGTATGCAGATTCTACATTTTCAACCTTTTCCCCTATAGGAAGACATAAACCAGAAAGATGTGCAGTGTAGGTAACATTTTGCACTAATGGAAGCCTGAAGGTGGCATTTGCAGAGATGCATCATAACATTACAAGAGACCATCAGACTTTATTAATTAGAGATAATGAACTATTACTATAAGAAAATTTCTTGTACCTTCTTCTTGATATGTATGAGATTACAGTACTGGATCATGAGGGAAAATGAGCCCAAATGACAGAATCACATAGTCAACACACACAAGTTTACTTTATAAACATATACATATATTTATAGTTATATTTAATCATATCCATATCCATATTCATCTAATTGCTACAGATGTTTTTTTCTTTGTAGCTATGTGATGAAGTGAGCTTAGCTCCAGCCATCAGCTGATTAGGCCTGTCCTGGACATGGAGGGGAATAAGTCTGGGTTTGTGTGGATTGGTCTTGTCCCACTTTTCTGTCACAGGCATGTGTGTGTCACTGGTGGGATGAGCCATGGTACCCCAACCTCACACTAAGTGAATTTCATCTGGTTCCACCTGATCCAAGCAAGCTCTTATTTCATAACAGGATCAAGCATAGATCAGACAACTACCTATTACAAAGGGTTAAAAATAGGTCAAACAGAGTAAAAAACAGGTTTGCATGGTCTTATTATGCTATATTCTGAATCAGCAGCTTATATCCTCTTTTAGAGACAGCATGCTGCATTGAATCAGTGTGATGTAGGTTTGGCATTGCCTCTAAAATTAAAGATTATCCTTACAGTGTTTCTAAGTCCTCATTTAGGATGTTGAAAGACAGACATGTATTTTTAACTCACTTCAGACAACAGTTAAATTTGTTTATTTAAGAGTCCAAGTGAAAGCTGACAGAAGAATGTTGCATTGAGCTTAAATTGTAAGTCTGGATGAGAAAACAATTTGTCCTCATGGCTTTTGTTTTATCTTTTGTTAGATAGCACAGGTTGACTATCTCAGTTAAGAATATCATTTAGAAAATATTTCTGATACATGTCTCCAATGTTTAACTAGTACAGTAATGTTTCAAAATTCATGAAAAAGTCTCATAAATTCAGATAGTTAACAGGGACATTTGGCCAAAATGAAACACAACAGTTAGAAGCCTCTAGACTCCAATCAGAATTATCTCCCCTTCATTTTCATACAACATTTTTCTCCAGATATGGTGAGTTATTTGATTTGTTACACTATGACTGCAAGGTCCACACTTAACCTGTAACTTCTCTCTAAACCAGTTTTGAAGAATCACAGGGTTACAAGTCATAATAAATGAAGGTTTAAGAGTATTTCTTTTTTCTTATATGCAGTTCTCTCACTTTTGTGAACAAGTATTTTTGAAATACGAGTTCTGTGAGCAACAGTATATGATGTGTGCTATGTTTTAAAAATGTAAAAATATAGACAATTTCATTGGTATCTGTCCTGGTTATGGCTGGGATAGTTAATTTTCTTCCTAGTAGCAGGCATAGTGCTGTGTTTTGGATTTAGTAGGAGAAGAATGCTGATAACATGCTGATGTTTTTAGTTGTTGCTAAATACTGCTTATGCCAGTCAAGGACTTTTCAGCTTCCCATGCTCTGCCAGGTACACAAGAAACTGGGAGGGGGCACAGCCAGGATAGTTGATCCAAACTGACCAAAGGGCTATTCCATACCATATGATGTCATGCTCAGTATAGAAACCGGGAGGGGTGGTGGGGGGGGTGAGATGGTGGCCGGGGAGCAGCGATTGCTGCTCGGGAACTGTCTGGGATTGGTCGGTGGGTGGTGAGCAATTGCATTGTACATCACTTGTTTTGTATATTATTATTACTATTATTATTATATTGTTATTATTATTATTTTACTTTATTTTATTTCAATTATTAAACTGTTCTTATCTCAACCCAGGAGTGTTTCTCACTCTTACCCCTCCGACTCTCTCCCCCATCCCACCGGGGCAGGGGGAATGAGCAAGCGGCTGCATGGTGCTTAGTTGCTGGCTGGGGCTAAACCACAACAATATCTAATTTGAAATCTATTACCCATCCTTCTACTCACAGGGAAAATTAGTGTCTGGTTTTCTTTTTGGAAATGTAACATATTGAAATATTTATCTTAAATTATTTGTGGAAGAAATGTTGGATTATAGGATTGTAGCTAGATGATTTTTCCTGAATTTTAGCAGTATGGGCTGAAAAACTAAGAGAAAGTAAAATGCATTTATGTAACAAATACCTCTAAATATATGTTTCAGAGTATTTTTTTGTCAAGGGCACTTTTAATACTCGATCTTCAGACTAGGAACGTTGCCTGGATCTACCTGTGCATCAAAATTTTTATCTTCAATATGCAAAACCAAAAAGACAATCTCTGTTTGAATCTTCAGATAATGAATTTCTACAGGTTCCCATTTCCACCCATGTTCCAAGGCTTTGTCTGAGAACTTCAGCGCTATTACGCAGTAGCTCCTATGAAGAACAGTCCTCTCATACCCAACATAGCTGAAGGGAAGTGTTGTACTAGATTTTTATCAATTTTTTTTTGCCTTGGACTTTGTGTTAGAATACCTATTCTTACCTTCTGCAATAAAATAACTGGACAATATGAACTTATGTAAAAATATCTCACTAATGGTGCTCTTTGTAAGTTTCATAATTGCACTAAGAAGAACACATTTACAATGCTGAATAGTTTTTAAGACATTACCATGCATGAAAATTATTCATGTAGTAATACATTTTCATTGCTTGTGGACAGGCCCTTAAAATCTTACTAATGAAAATCAAACAGAAACCAAATAATGACTTGTGAAATTTGTGACCATTAAGCATTCATTTTCTCTAATACCCTGGGGTTAATAAATAGCTGTTAAGTACATACATGCTGTCTGTTTTCTGCAATTTAAAGAAAAAAAGAAGAAATAAATTATAATTATATAGCAAACATTCATTGATATAAGTTAAATGATGTCCTTAGTAAGAGTTGTACAAAATTATAGTGCAAAATTATCGATGATGTAGCAACAAGCATGTATGCAGAGAAACAATGGAAAGAGGAGAGGGAGTACGGCAAATAGGATAACACAGAATAGGATAGACTAAGAAGACAGGAGGATAGAAAAGGAAAAAAAAACTCAAAAAGATTGATTTTAAGGAGCACAATCTATTACAGAGTCTGTACAGGGGTTTTATTTTGAATAAAACAATCTTCAAAAACTTTCCCTAACAGATTATTGGGGTGTTTGTGTGTGTGTGTGTGTGTGTTTGTGTGTGTGTATTTATTTTCTTATATATACATTTCATTCATTGAAAGTGGGTAGCTATTGAATCTCCTTGGAAAGCAGAATCTTTTAACACCTTTTAAAAGGACCTTGCATAGTTTTCTTTTCTAAGGACAGGTGTCATCCTCTCCACTTCTATGCTGCTTAAATTCGTTATGTAACTTTGGAATTAATGAGTGACAACTTTAACATCTCTAATAGGATCTTCTGACATATGGAAGTTTATCTCTGCTATCCAGAGCCAAAACAACAGTGAACATATTCCACAGTATTCAGTGCCTTAATGATCAGAGAAATCACAGGATAACTGAAGCAGGAAGGGACCTCAGGAGGTCTCTAGTGCACCCCCCACCAAGTCAGTCCCAGCTCTGAGGTCATACCAGGCTGCTCACAACTTGATCCAGTCAGTGCCTTCTCCAAAGACAGAAATAGCACAAAATCTTGGGGCAACCTGCTCCACTGCCTCACTGTCCTCATGAGGAAAATTTACTCCTTATACCAAGTCTGAACCTCTGTTAGTGCAACTTGTGCCTCTTGTCTCCCAACAACCTCCCCTGCACCACTGTGAGGACCCTGACTGGCTCCTCAATGACCCTTTGTAAGCACAGGGGGGCTGTTAGGTGCCTCTAAAACCACCCCCTCTCCAGGTTGAACTAACCCAGCTCCCCCAGCTTCTACTCACAGGGCAAGTGTTCCAGCCCCACCACCTTAGGGGCCCTCCACTGAGGTCCCTCCAGCATGTCCATGTCTTTTCTGTCTTGGGGCTGTCCTGGTTTTGGCTGGGATAGAGTGAATTTTCTTCCTAGCAGCAGGCATAGTGCTGTGTTTTGGATTTAGTAGAAGAATGTTGATAACATGCTGATGTTTTTAGTTGTTGCTGAGTACTGCTTATGCTAGTCAAGGACTTTTTCAGCTTCTCATGCTCTGCCAGGCGCACAAGAAACTGGGAGGGGGCACAGCCAGAAGAGTTGATCCAAACTGACCAAAGGGCTATTCCATACCATATGACATCATGCTCAGGATATAAACTGGGGGGGGGGTGGCCAGGGAGCAGCGATCGCTGCTCGGGAACTGTCTGGGTATCGGTCGTCTGGTGGTGAGCAATTGCATTGTGCATCACTTGCTTTGTATATTATTATTGTTATTATTATTATTATATTGATATTATTATCATTACCATTTTACTTTATTTCAATTATTAAACTGTTCTTATCTCAACCCAGGAGTGTTTCTCACTCTTACTCCTCCAATTCTCTCCCCCATCCCATCGGGGTAGGGGGAGTGAGCGAGCGGCTGCGTGGTGCTTAGTTGCTGGCTGGGGCTAAACCACGACAGTCCTTTTTGGCGCCCAACGTAGGGCACGAAGGGTTTGAGATAATAACAGATTAACCAGAGTGTATTAAGGAGTCTGTTAACAGTTGCTGGTCACGATATTAGTTCTTCTGATCTGCACCATGTTCTTTTTTTTGCAGCACGCGTTAAAGCTTGCTGTCAGTTTGTGTAGTGTGCTATGCTCTGCAGTGATTCATGATCTTTTGCTTGGGAGGCTCCTTATCAAAACCCTGACCTTGAGCATTCTTTGGTATTTGGGTTTCATACAGAAGTCACTACTGTACTTCGGTACTACCTCATAGAGAGAGTTAGCAATTATACTTCTTACTCTGAGAGGCTTGTTGTGGAGGAAATACAGAATGGCACCTTTGCTGCTTTCTTCTATGATGTTTCCTCCTTCATTACAACAACTTTCCTGTATCTTGAACACCCCTGGGCAGTTAAGATACTTCTATTGATAATTCTTGGGAATGTTGTTTCCGTTTTGATAAAGGTCAGCAAGCAGTTTAAAAATACCATCCAGAGATCTACCCCAAGGCTGGATAGTTATGAGTGGCAGGGTGTGTGGGATCGTATGCGCAAGTACCTAGGGCAGTGGGGACCTCCAGTGTTTTGGAACTTCACCCCTGAACAAGTGCAGAATCCTGAAGAATTAGTAAAGTATTTGGAAGAAGTATGTTGTCACCCTGGTAGCTCCAGAGAGACACAAATCATTGCAACATGCTGGGGACTGGCCCATGCCTATCGAGCCGTGGTCAACGCTAATCAGTACCCTCAAAAGAAAGAGAAGGTCTCTGGATCTGATGACAAAACAACAAGCACTGTGGCTACTCAAACCCCCACTACAGGCCCTGCGGCTACTCCAAACCCCACTACAGGCCTTGCAGCTACTCAAACCCCTGCCCCAGGCACTGTGGCTACTCCAGCCACAGCCATGAGCACTGCGGCTACTCAAACCCCAGTGACAGACACTGTGGCTAAACCAGAGAACCAACCTGCGCCGGTATCAGTTGCCCCTATACAGAAGAAAAAATGCACGAGGAAATCAGTTCGTTTAGTAAGGGATGAAGATGAACCAGGGCCATCACGAGAACCAGAGGAGGAAGAACCCATAAATGAGATGGTGACCACCCGATCCCTATCCCTGAGTGAGCTGCGAGATATGCGAAAAGATTTCGGTCGTCATCCAGGCGAGCACGTCATCACCTGGCTGCTCCGATGCTGGGATAACGGGGCCAGTAGCCTGGATTTAGAGGGTAGGGAAGCCAAGCAGCTGGGATCCCTTTCCAGGGAAGGGGGCATTGACAAAGCAATTGGAAAAGGGGCAAAACCGCTCAGCCTCTGGAGGCGACTTCTGTCAAGCGTGAAGGAAAGGTATCCCTTCAAGGAGGATGTTTTATACCGCCCAAGCAAATGGACCACCGTAGAGAAGGGTATCCAGTACCTGAGGGAATTTGGCATGCTGGAGGTGATTTACAGTGACCTGAATGATGAGCAGTTACCCAAAGACCCAGATGAAGTCAGGTGCACACAATCCATGTGGCGGAAGGTGGTACGGAGCGCACCAGCATTGTATTCCAACTCATTGGCAATACTAGCCTGGAAAGATGACGAGGCACCAACGGTGGATGAAGTGGCTAGACAACTCCGGGACTACGAAGAAAAGCTCTCTTCCTCCCTACGGGCCTGTGTCTCGGCTGTGGAAAAACTGTGCCAAGAGTTCCAACAACTCAGAGAGGATCTGTCCTACTCCCCTCCTGCACGGAGCAGTGTCTCAGCCATTAGGAGTCAACGTCCCTATGCTCAAGAGAGAGGATATAGAGGATACACACCACGGGGCACCCTGTGGTTTTACCTGCGTGATTATGGAGAGGACATGAGAAAGTGGGATGGAAAACCCACCTCAACCTTAGAGGCACGGGTGCGTGAGTTGCAAGGAAAAACTATTAGAAAAGGCGGTTCTCCCAGGAAAATTGCAGCTCCAGTTTCCAGTGAGCAGTTCCCGAGACAGAGTAAGAGGGCTAATTTTACTTCCGACCTTGATCAGGGGACTTTTGATTCACATTTACAGGAAGTGAACAGCGAATACTGTGACCAGTGTTAGAGGGGCCCTGCCTCCAGCCAGGTGGAGGAAAGGGACAACTGGGTTTACTGGACTGCGTGGATTCGATGGCCTGGAACGTCAGACCCACAGGAGTATAAGGCTCTAGTGGACACTGGTGCACAGTGCACGCTAATGCCATCAAACTATAGAGGGGCAGAACCCATTTGTATTTCTGGAGTGACGGGGGATCCCAACAGCTAACTGTACTGGAAGCTGAAGTGAGCCTAACTGGGAATGAGTGGCAAAAGCACCCCATTGTGACTGGCCCAGACGCTCCGTGCATCCTTGGCATAGACTACCTCAGGAGAGGGTATTTCAAGGACCCAAAAGGGTACCGGTGGGCTTTTGGTATAGCTGCTTTGGAGACAGAGGAAATTAAGCAGTTGTCCACCTTGCCCGGTCTCTCAGAGGACCCTTCGATTGTAGGGTTGCTGAAGGTTGAGGAACAACAGGTGCCGATTGCTACCACAACTGTGCACAGGTGGCAATATCGCACCAACCGAGACTCCCTGATTCCCATCCATAACCTGATTCGTCGACTGGAGAGCCAGGGAGTGATCAGCAAGACTCGCTCACCCTTTAACAGTCCCATATGGCCAGTGCGAAAGTCTAATGGGGAGTGGAGACTAACAGTGGACTATCGTGGCCTGAACGAAGTTACACCGCCGCTGAGTGCTGCCGTGCCAGACATGCTAGAACTTCAATATGAACTGGAGTCAAAGGCAGCCAAGTGGTATGCCACAATTGATATTGCTAATGCATTTTTCTCCATCCCTTTGGCAGCAGAGTGCAGACCCCAGTTTGCTTTTACCTGGAGGGGTGTTCAGTACACCTGGAACCGACTGCCCCAGGGGTGGAAGCACAGCCCCACCATTTGCCATGGACTGATCCAGACGGCACTGGAACAGGGTGAAGCTCCAGAACATCTGCAGTACATTGATGACATCATTGTGTGGGGCAACACAGCAGAAGAAGTTTTTGAGAAGGGAAAGAAAATAGTCCAAATCCTTCTGAAGGCTGGTTTTGCCATAAAACAGAGTAAGGTCAAGGGGCCTGCACAGGAGATCCAGTTTTTAGGAATAAAATGGCAAGATGGACGTCGTCAGATCCCAATGGATGTGATCAACAAAATAACAGCTATGTCCCCACCAACTAGCAAAAAGGAAACACAAGCTTTCTTAGGCGTTGTGGGGTTTTGGAGAATGCATATTCCAAATTACAGCCAGATCGTAAGCCCTCTCTATCAAGTGACCCGGAAGAAGAACGAATTCAAATGGGGCCCTGAGCAACAACAAGCCTTTGAACAAATTAAACGTGAGATAGTTCATGCAGTAGCCCTTGGGCCAGTCCGGGCAGGGCAGGATATTAAAAATGTGCTCTACACTGCAGCCGGGGAGAATGGCCCTACCTGGAGCCTCTGGCAGAAATCACCAGGGGAGACTCGAGGTCGACCCCTAGGGTTTTGGAGTCGGGGATACAGAGGATCCGAAGCCCGCTATACTCCAACTGAGAAAGAGATACTGGCAGCATATGAAGGGGTTCGAGCTGCTTCAGAAGTGGTTGGTACTGAAGCACAGCTCCTGCTGGCACCCCGACTGCCGGTGTTGGGCTGGATGTTCAAAGGGAGGGTCCCCTCTATACATCATGCAACTGATGCTACATGGAGTAAGTGGGTTGCATTGATCACACAACGGGCTCGAATAGGAAACCCCAGTCGCCCAGGAATCTTGGAAGTGATCATGGACTGGCCAGAAGGAAAAAACCTTAGAATATCACCAGAGGAGGAGGTGACACGTGCTGAAGAGGCCCCACTGTATAATAAATTGCCAGAAAATGAAAAGCAATATGCCCTGTTCACTGATGGGTCCTGTCGTCTTGTGGGAAAGCATCGGAGATGGAAAGCTGCTGTATGGAGTCCTATACGACAAGTCGCAGAAACTGCTGAAGGAGAAGGGGAGTCGAGTCAGTTTGCAGAGGTGAAAGCCATCCAGCTGGCTTTAGATATTGCTGAAAGAGAAAAGTGGCCAGTCCTTTATCTCTATACTGACTCATGGATGGTGGCAAATGCCCTGTGGGGGTAGCCGCAGCAATGGAAGCAGAGCAACTGGCAGCGCAGAGGCAAACCAATCTGGGCTACCGCATTGTGGCAAGATATTGCTGCCCGGGTAGAGAACCTGGTTGTAAAAGTTCGTCATGTAGATGCTCATGTACCTAAGAGTCGGGCCACTGAAGAACATCAAAACAACCAGCAAGTAGATCAGGCTGCTAAGATTGAAGTGGCTCAGGTGGATTTGGACTGGCAACATAAGGGTGAATTATTTATAGCTTTGTGGGCCCATGACGCCTCAGGCCATCAAGGAAGGGATGCAACGTATAAATGGGCTTGTGATCGAGGGGTGGACTTAACTATGGACAGTATTGCACAGGTTATTCATGAGTGTGAAACATGCGCTGCAATCAAGCAAGCCAAGCAGTTCAAGCCCCTTGGGTATAGTGAACGATGGCTGAAATATAAATATGGGGAGGCCTGGCAGATTGATTACATCACGCTCCCACACACCCGCCAAGGCAAGGGCTATGTGCTCACCATGGTGGAAGCAACCACTGGATGGTTGGAAACATATCCCGTGCCCCATGCCACCGCCCGGAACACCATCCTGGGCCTTGAAAAGCAAGTCCTGGGGCGACATGGCACCCCAGAAAGAATCGAGTCAGACAACGGGACTCATTTCCGAAACAACCTCATAGACACCTGGGCCAAAGAGCACGGCATTGAGTGGGTGTATCACATCCCTTACCATGCACCAGCCTCCGGGAAAATTGAGCGATACAATGGATTGTTAAAGACTACCCTGAGAGCAATGGGTGGTGGGACATTTAAACATTGGGATACGCATTTAGCAAAAGCCACCTGGTTAGTCAACACCAGGGGATCTGCCAATCGAGCTGGCCCTGCCCAATCAAAACTTTTACGTACTGTAGAAGGAGATAAAGTTCCTGTAGTGCACATGAAAAATATGCTGGGGAAGACAGTCTGGGTTACTTCCCCCTCTGGCAAAGGCAAACCCATTCGTGGGATTGCTTTTGCTCAAGGACCTGGGTGCACTTGGTGGGTGATGCGAAAGGATGGGGAAGCCCAATGTGTACCTCAAGGGAATTTGATTTTGGGTGAAAATAGCCAATGAACTGAATTGTATAATATTAATTGCTTTATAATACTGTATGTTATCTCTTAACTATATGTTATCGCTTAACTGCATGTTAATATAATAATATAGTAGGTTAATATTAAGTATATAATACTGTATATTATGATTGCTATATGCCACATCAATGGTATTGCAGTAAGAATTGCCCAGCTTAATGAAAATGAACTTTGATGAAACCATGTTGGAATGAGAACTGACTTCAGCATGCAACAGTCCAACACTGCACACCACCTCTCCTGCTCTGAAAGACTGTGATGACAGATGGAACCCAAAGTCATGGGCTAAATGAACTCAATGGACATTTTAGAGGGATGGGCCATAGACGAAGGGAACGATACCTGTGTGTATATCAAGATAGGGAAAGCGGTGGTGATTAATTAGAACACATTGGAAAGGGGAGGGCCTGTGCATGACGTAGATGGTATAGAATAAGGGGTGGATACTGTCCTGGTTTCAGCTGGGATAGAGTTAATTTTCTTCCTAGTAGCAGGCACAGTGCTGTGGTTTGGATTTAGTAGGAGAAGAATGCTGATAACACACTGATGATTTTAGTTGTTGTTAAGCAGTGCTTATGCTAGTTAAGGCCTTTTCAGCTTCCCATGCTCTGCCAGGTGCACAAAAAACTGGGAGGGGGCACAGCCAGAAGAGTTGATCCAAACTGACCAAAGGGCTATTCCATACCATATGACGTCATGCTCAGTATAGAAACTGGGGGGGGGGTGGCCAGGGAGCAGCGATCGCTGCTCGGGAACTGTCTGGGTATCGGTCGGCGGGTGGTGAGCAATTGCATTGTGCATCACTTGCTTCGTGTATCATTATTATTATTATCATTATTATCATTATTATACTGTTACTATTAGCATTACTATTTTACTTTATTTCAATTATTAAACTGTTCTTATCTCAACCCAGGAGTGTTTCTCACTCTTACTCCTCCGATTCTCTCCCCCATCCCATCGGGGTAGGGGGAGTGAGCGAGCGGCTGCGTGGTGCTTAGTTGCTGGCTGGGGCTAAACCACGACAGGGCCCACAACTGGATGCAGCATCTAGATGTGGCCTGACGAGTGCACATAAGGGTATAATTCTTTCCTTTGATCTACAATCTGTGCCACTGTTCATACAGCTCAGGAACTGTTGGACACCTTTGCTGCCATGGCACATTATGGGTTCATGTTCAACTCACTGTCCGCCACTACCCCAAAGGACTTCTTGCAGAGCTACTCCTCAGCCTCTCTGTCCCCAACCTGTGTTCTGCAGGAGCTCTTCCCTCCCTGGGGCAACACTTGACATTTGGCCTTGTTGAACTTCATGGGGTTCCTGCTGGCCAATTCCTCCATCCTCTTTGGGTACCTTTGGAAAGCAGCTCTGCCCCCTCTAATATATCAGCCAGTGCATCCCATTCCTACTCCACAGTTTGGTGTCACCATCACCACGTAATAAGTGTGTTCTTCACCACTGGCTCAACATCACTGATAAAGAGATTGTGGGACAGGTCCCAGGACAGACCTGTGTGTGGTACAACACTTGCCACAGGACCATGGTTCTCCTGGCCCAACAATCTGATCAGATTTCTTCCTGTCTGGGTGCCCACCCATCCAGACCACAATGACGGAGTTGGACATGAGAATGTGAGAATGCTGTAGGATGCAATGTCAAAAGCCTCGATAAATTCAAGGTAGAGTGGACAACCACTGCTCTCCTTTTGCTCACAAATCCAGTTATTTTATCACAGAATTTAGAATGATTTACCCTCAAAAAATCCATGATGACTGCTCTACATGCCCATAAATGTGCTCCAAGAGGACTTGCTCTATGATCTTCCCAGGGACTGAGTGATTCCTGTGTGGATTGTTGGCCCTTTCTGGAGGTGGGTGCAACAGTTGCCTTTCTCTAACCTTCATTCAGTTCCCTCAGTCACCATCAACATATGGTAAATATTCTGAGAGGCATGTTAGAATTGCAACCCAACTTTTAGCATTTCTTTTAGTTGCTTCTCTAATTTGTATTCATGATTACAGTTTACTGTCTTCATATCTGAGACTTTACACTTAGGAGCGTCCAGCTGCATCCCAACACCTTTTCCAGCTTTGTGTCAAGGTAAGGTATGTTCAGCAATACTTGTGTTACCAGCATCTGGGAAATTAGGCATGTGCCTGAATGGAGGCTGTGGAACATCCCAACAGGAAGAAATGGGGGTGATCAGAGGAACATGATTCTTAGTCCGTGTATTTATCAAGCAATTAATATCCAAAATCAGTTTTTTCTTACATTCATTTTCTGTTTGTGTCCATTCTTACTGGGAAAAACACAGTCTCTCTAGACTGTATATATGCTTCCCAGCACAATGATATCTTTATGTCTTGAGTGAAATGCTAGTCATTTTTCAGACATAAATATTTGATGATGTTATTATTCATTTACGTATACAATTAAAGAAAAAGAAATTATGAACAAAAAAAAATTAACAATCCTTTTGAGCAATTTTACTATGTTATGGAAAGTTTATATTTTTCTACCTACTTTTATAGGGCTTGCTTTTTTTAATTTAGGCTCTAAATACATGGGCAATGTGGGTTTTTTAATGATACGCAACACATCTAGGTCAGTTAGGACACGAGTATGGCTGGCTACTAATGCTTTCAGATTTTTCAAGTTCTAAATCCTGTAGTGATGGACACCTAAATTCTTTAGATTTCATAAAATATCACAGCATATGAGAAAGACAATAAAATTTTTATTGAGGCTGTGTATTAAAAAAATCAACCAATCAACAGCATTACAGCAGTTGGTCACAAAACTGAAATAATTATTTCTTAATATAATCAAATTATTATATAGTCTTTCAAACTTCATAGGGATTTATTCATATTTATCTGCCTAAAAACTGTTCTTCAGGGTTTGTTCCTCAATCCAACTACTCTCCCTGAACTACCATTGAGGACAGAGCCTCATTGCCACCTGGATGGAAAACGTCTAAGTATTCAGAAAGCTTTTAATCTTAGGCCCTCAGTTTTGGCATTCTACGTATGCAACTTTACCTGATGAGTACAACAACATCTTCCCAAATCGTGCCCTAGCCATGTCTCTCTATCCTGTTCTAGTTATATTTTTTGCTTGTAACTCACCGCAGTCAAATGGAAGAATACCAAGAAAGTAAACCAAGGATATACAGTGCAAAATTAGTGCTGATGCCTTCTATGTCTTTGTAGCCTTTAAGTGTGTTTAAAATAATAAAGGATGTGTGGGCACACAGTTGTCTACCAACTGTTCCTAGGAACATGTAGAAACCCACAGGATTCTGCTCCATAAATTCTAGGCCAAAATATTTTGCCTAAGTATCATATAAAGTGTGGAGCTTAGAGAGAAGTTCTACATCTTTCACACTTTACAAGTGCACGAGAAGGACAGTCAGAAACTGGCCAAAATAATGTTTGATTCTCTCCTCTGCTACTGGAATATTAATAGTTACTATATTTTATGACAAATTTAAAGTTTAGATAGTTCCTCTGAATGCCTAATTTCTCCTGTTATACTGCCTCATTCTGTCCTGAAATTTAATGCATAGGGTTAGTGGAGTTCAGACAGCTCCTGTCACCAAGATAACAGCTGTTTCACCATGTATTCATCAAGCAGTTCTACATAATAAAATCATTTATTACTCTGGCTAAATGTTCTTTTTTTCGGACATCCCCCACCTACACAGACTCATGCCTGCGAAATGGTGGCTGAAAGTAGAACTAATGATAGCTACAAGGATGACTGACACAAGATTTTGTCTTTTTTTTCTTTCTCTTTACACTTTGTAGTACTGAACGACAGGTAAGACACTTAGAATTAAGTCATAAACCTAAAACTTTTTCTAAAGACAATTTCTGGTACTATATGGTACGTCCACAGGATCATCATCAGTCCTAAAATATAAATTTTGTGATAATAGATTTTAGAAGAGTTGAACACTAAACACTACAGCTTGCTTCCTTAGCATAAAAATCTGCCTTTTTTAAAGGGTGACTTTTAAATATTTGATAAATATTTCATGCTAGTTCTACTCGTTCTCTAGTACAGAGACAGACCAGATAGAAACAACTGGAAACAGAGGACCAGAAAACTCCAAGATATAACATATTATCCACTTAGAGCATGTTCTGAAATTGTTCTCTGCCCAACAAACTCAACAAAAAGCAATCTTAGATTCTGCCAGAAATTTTAATGACCTCCTTTAATTGACATCTAAGAGATGAGTGCTTTACAGAAAAAGTCCTCCTGAACTGTAAACTGAATCTTTGCAGTTAATGAACTTCACATGGTGTTGGCACTTGTTTTGGACCATAGATAATGTTAGTGTAGATTGTTGTCTGGAGAAAAGACATACATGTAGTAAATAAACTCTTTGTTCTAATTGTCAACCAATTCAACATGGATAAAATTAAGATTTGGTACCAGTATTTAAGAATTATTCTTCCTCTTCTAGTGCAGAGGAGGTTTTGTCAGTATAACACTTGGTCTGAGAAAGGATGGTGTAAATTGTAGCTCTTGTATGACAATTTTACTCATCAGAATGTGAGAAAGCATTTGTAAAAAACATATCTATATGCATTTACATTTCCTCCTAGTTCTTAAAACATTTACCATGTTCTGAATTAAACAATTGAAACATAGTACGTTAAAATTAGCAATAATTATTTTCAAGAAAAAAAATCCAATCATACAATGTATTTTCATATGATTAGGTTCTAAAAAAAAGTTTTCAAGAACTTATTAGAAGAAACTTATTGGAAAAGATTTTTTTTTCCCAAGCATTATATTGTTTCAGTTTGATGGAAAATATTGTTGTTTATTTTGCTCATGTCAATATTTCCATTTTAATTTCTTTTATGTTTTTTCTTCCACAAAATTGTTAGATAATAAAATTTAAAATAGAAACTCAAATTTAAATGTAGAAATGTCTCATGAAATTATACTTCTATTTTACAGATTATTATACAAAATATGCATTAAAGTCAATGAAATACAAAGATTTACATCTGAAGAACAGAAAAATCTTTTGCATATATTCTGTGATTTCTACTTATGCAGTTGAATATCATACGGGGAGATTTTTTCAGTAGCTGATAGGTACAGGAGCAATATATAACTAGCTACATAAGGACGAAAAGACTGAAGTAATCTATTTGTGTTATGATTTCAGCTCCTTCTAGTCTATTCCTGTTACTACAATCAATAGTATTAATAAAAAAGAAACTAATGATTTTGGCTACAGATGTTTAAAAAAGCCATAAATAAATGTTAATTTATTATCTGGGAGAATCCACTCACTTCCCATCTCCCATAACAGGGATTTTATTGGTCACTCTTTAAGTCTCTTCTGACTCATGTATTTCTATCTGTGAACTAAATCACCACAGAATTGTACTGCTACAACCCTAACATTTCTTTGCTCCAATTTCCAGTTTATGTCTGTTTCTTCTACCACATCTATGATTTTTATATAGCCCTCTACCAAGGAATGTGCCTTTTGAATTTCTTTGCGTACTGTCTTAAGTACACATTATGATTCTATAACTATTAGATAAAATAATAATTAGAAATACAAGCTTTTGTCTTCTCCAAGGAGTTAGTGATTTTATTCTTAAGAAAAGGTCAGAAGGAAAAATGGACATAACTTGATTCTTTTCAAATTCACTGTCATGTAATTTTCATGTTAGTGCACTTATTTCAGCACTATTATCTTTTAGGTTATAGAACTAATTTAATTTAATTTAATAGTGTGTAAGCCCAAGACTCAAAAACCAGAATCTGCCAGTCAGTTAAGGTGAGTAAAAAAGGGGAATGTGTAAAGCACAAATCCACCTTGTTTGTTCTTTATTTTCTCAAGCTAAAACTGCTACAGCACAGTCATAACACAACAGAACAAAAAGGCAAGAGCTAGGAAATTATTCTGTTGTAGAAGATGATTCAAGAAATCAAAGATTCCTGAGAGACTAGTATTAAGTGACCAGTTTACTCCTAGAGGTAGTAACATAGGTATTTTGGATAAGTGAACATCAGGTACAGAAATACAGTTCAGTAGTTAGATACTAAGCAAGGATGTGGGCACCTGGTTTCAATTCCCTCATCCTACCTAGTCTGTCTTTATCATTTCAAGAAATTCACTGATTCAGCACACCTAATTCTAGGGAACCATTCAGCAGTCCAAACATAGGCATCTTATGCTATTTGTGATACTTCCAGGGGTACCTGAGACATTCACAGAGGTCTGGCAGATACGACAGGGGATATCCTTGTCCTTCTGGAGGGGCGGCTTAAGGCTGGGGAAGTTACTCAAAGGCCTTCAAAACAACAGTAGACATCTTGCTTAGAGATCAAATACCTACTCCAAGCTAGTCATCTAGGGCTCAGTTCAGTTTCTCACACACCATTACCCAGTGCCACTTGAGGTGCCTTGCACTCCCACTCTCTCCAAAGTCAATGCTGAGATGACTTGAGGAGGTGGTATCCACGCTCCACCATAGCAGCCTACACTGAAGGGCTGAAGCACTATCTGGCAGTGCCTCTCAGTTTCCCTGGCCATGCATGCAGCCTAAATTACTAATTGAAACTGAGTGCTTAACTTCCTATATGAATAAAGGTGTACAAGATGAATGCCATCATCCTTTTTCTTTCTTGGTATTTCCGTTGACTATCCTACTTCACAGGATGATATGAGAATAAATTCCCTAAAAATCCTGGAGCTGTGGCAGTGATGAGTGCAGCATAAATACTGGTGTGAAGCTCTGCTCCTAAGTGAGAATGGGCGACAGATGCCAGATTAAAATGTCTTTCCAAAAGAGGAAAAAGGAGCACTCAAGATATATGGATTTACAAAGTTTGGTGCCGAAGAAGATTGGCTAAGCTAAAAAAAAAAAAAAAAGAAAAAAAGAGAGAAGAATGTTTTTGTTCTGTTACTATTTTTCACATATAAATTTTCCCCTGAAACTTGGCCTGGAATATCCCGTAAATAATATAAATACGTGAAACCATTCAAATTGCTCAAAGAAACTGGGGTACTTTTATGATCAAGTGGTACTTGATTATAACATTTGCATTTGCAAATGAAGGTATGGTTGTATTTGCAGTGCAAATATGTGTTCCCCCTCCCTCTTTAAAAATTGGACCAACTCATTGCAACACATCTATTAAATGAGCCCCCAAGGTTAACTGACCGTACCAGATATTTTTTGTTTGAAATCATAATTTCCCTTCTCCTAAAGTTTTATGTGTCAAAAGGAGAAAAGCACTCTAACTTTCAATTAAGGTAAAGAAATTTATATTTTTTAACAGTACTGGTGGCAGAAAGGGTAAGTACTGGTAATACTGAGGAAATAAATAAAAGATATCAAAGGAAAACAGGCTAGAAGAATAAAGTGTTCAAATATCTGTGCAGTTGTTGAGGACTACCACACCTGACAATTTTATTAGTTGGTGAAGATGCCATTTCCTTTGTGATGTTCAGTAGCAGAACACTGCTAGATCCAAACAGCGCAAGCTGAAATCAGTATTCTGTAACAATAAAAGATGCTAGTGAAAGCGTAACGCATGTCTAGCATGAAACACAGACTTGGTTAGCTACCTAGAAAGTTTGGTCCACTCTGCAAATGAGGATTGATGATCAAATTTTCATGGTTATTAGGTGGGTTTCATCTCCGGTAACACTGAATATTTACAACATAGGCAGCTACATCTGAGCCTGTGATGAGTGATTTCATTGATAGTCTTGGGGACCACTGGGCCATTCCAGAGAGTGATTAATGTCATTGGGTTGTAGACACTAAAAGTAAGCAAGGTAAGCCACATTTTTTTAATAGGTTGTTCCAGATGCCTGAAAACAGGCACCTGACTAGGTAAGAGAAAAAACGCCAAAGGATGTTGATGAAAGTGTCCTGGTAGTTGTCACATATGGACAAAGTATCAAACAGAAAACAGTTTTACCTGGGTGTTTCTACATCAGTGTTTTCATCCAGGGAACATCTCTGTTGCTCTCCCTCGTGGCACTTTAGCTTGCACCACAGCATGCTGCTGGGGAATGGCAAAGGAGTCCTTTTCAGATTAAGCTAAACCAAGAGATCTGCTCCATGCATGTACCTAAAGCCCACCAAGTGCTAATGTGTACTAACTCTGCAGGACTAGCCTAGAGACAGTCTAAAGTGAAACTGTAGAAATGCATACAGTCTGTACGTCAAGTCCATGACACCAACCATTTTGTTGTACAGACCTGCTGCCAATATAATGCCCTAATTGTTACACTATAAACATAACCTTTAAGATCTAGGTCATATTATAATGAGTAAGACAGCTGGTGCACAGTGCTCTAAGTCATAGAATTAATTTTACATTTCTTATATTCATTCAAGGAATTCTCTTCCTTCAATTTTTCTTCTCATAATATTTCCATTCTGTTTTCTTGTTGCAGAAAAATGATCACACACAAAAACACATACACATGTATTTATGTATTTATTTGACTAATTCATAGATGGTTCATTTCGGTCTCTTAATGCAAAACAATATTTTGATTCTCTATTATACAAATATGCATTATTGAAAGGAATTCCTCTACAACTGAATGCTTGGAGCTCTACCAGGAATTGCTCATCAGCACATTGCTGCAACCTGAAAAGGGAATGGGTGGTATGGTTAGCAGCAGACACATAATTTGTAATAAAAAATAGTGGGAAAATTAAAATAATCCTTCTTAACTGTTTCGGTGGGAACTTTTTCTCCATGTTTCCATTAATTCTAATCTCTCTCTCTATTTTCTCCCTAAAGCTCTCTTTCCAGTCAAGCACCTCTTGTATTACAGTGCCTGGAGATGGATAAGCAGTGAGATACAACAGCAGAGAGGGTGAATAATGCATTGCCAACATGCAAGTACCCTTAGCATTTATACAGCAGCTGCTTCAGACAGACTTTTTTAAAAATAGGATGTAGGAGAGAGGTGTTTGCTGAGGTACAGATAGCATTTTCAGATTCTACAGGTATAATAAAATAAAAAATTTATCAGACCTTGTGATTGTTGTAAGTGTAGGATTTAACAACAGTTGTGAAGTAACCACTTACGGAAATAGTCCTGCTCTGTTATTTCTGGGACAGCTGTTATTTTCTGGTTAGTTTGTTCCAGTCTCCCCCATTTCAATTTTTGGTTGGTTGGGGGATTGCTTTGGTTTGGTTTGGTTTGTTTCCCCCCCCCACCCCCACCCCAGGTAAGGGAGTTAATTCCTTTCTTGCAGCAATACAGGTGAGTTAGATTTCATGAAAGGAAATTTTACAAAATTAAGAGCAAAATTAATATGGCAGTGAGAGGAACTAATAAATCTTATGAGACTGGAGACAGATTGAAAGATCTTGTTAGGAGTACCTAATGAATCAAAGATAGAACAATCTACAAATTCCCCAAATAGAAAACTGTTGTGGACAAGAAAAGAGAAGTTCTGCTAAACAAGAAACTGGGTACAAGGAGGGCAGAGAGAAGGGGAATGATAGAGATTTGTATATGGACTGGAAGCCTAAAGGAAATATTTTTACCTTGTATTTATTTCAACAAAAATAAGGATCAGGATTTTTTTTTTTTATGTCAGTATATAAAAGGATAACAGAAATATTAAAATCTATGAAAAATGTCAATACAGTGTAATTATATTTTAGAATATTTAAAGACAACGATCAAAGTCCTACATAGATGAATACTGTGGAGATCCATAGTAACAGTCTGAATAGCAAAGACCTAAACATGCAAGAAAAGCAGAGACAAAGATGTATGAAGGAAAGATAAATGAAAGTGTAAAACCCTAATTGCCTCACCCAGTAGACTATTCTGCCTCTTTCCAAGGCTAAAAATTATAGAATGAATGAAAGGCAAGAATCAATAATTGAGGAGGAGAAGGGGAAAAAACCCCAGACAACCCATAACTACCAATGTAGATTACTGAATTTTTGTTTTTACCAAAGGTGAAGAATAATAGGAGGAACTTGGTAATGCCAATGCTTTTTCCAGAAACGTTTTAGAAAATTTGGAGACAGAATAATTTATTTCTAAGGCTGCAAATATGACAGCTTTTGGTAAAAAAAAAAAAAAAAAAAAAAAATTAAAAAAAGAATTCTTTACAAAGTATTTTTTGAGACTTATATTTGAGATTAGGCAAAACAACCCAAAGGAATATCTCAGGAACAACAGTGGAAGCTCCACTATTACATGGGACAAGATTCATAAGAAATTGTTCTTGTACTACATGTGGCCTCAGTAGACTTTTATACCTATTTTCTGTTATTTCATGCAGCTTTGGGTTGTGCTAAGATGTGGACTTATTTTTCCTTAAGACAAGGAAACCTGTTCCCTACTATACAGAGATATTTTTCCCTCAGAAATGGCATTGGCATATCCTCCAGCATTATTTTTTTTTTTTTCAGTGATATATGCTTTTACAGACAGTGTAATATTTAATTTCTGATTTAAGATACAAATAAGGCATATTGACAGTACTTATTCTTCCCTTTCAAACCCTCAGTCTGTCAGGAGAAAGATAAAATAATTAAGTATGAAGTCCTTTTTTTTAATAGTAGTGATAACCATCATGACTTCAGTGCCTGTGGGTCTCGAGACACCTAAAGAAATATAACTAAAACAACTACAAGACATATGATGACATAGCTCAGTAAATTTCAGAGCCCTTAAGAAAAAAGCACAACCACCACTCTGGAATGACACAAACAAATTATTCAGTAAGGAAAATTCTTATTTTTTAATCATTAACAGTGTGTTCTCACCTATTAACATGTTATGCTATAAATCCTTTTAGACATGGAAGCTACACTGCATGGTTTCCCAAGATGGAGATACAATTTCATAGATGCTTTTTGTTAATAGCTGATTAAGGTGAATCCTTGTGTAATCTGCAGTGTCATAGAGTTATAACAATGAAACAGGTTGCTTCACCTCTGAGAATTTTTCAGCATGTATTTTGCACCCAAGTGCATTGGTTATGAATTGTCTCCTTTTTTTTTCTCTCTTTTTGCTTAATCACAGTATTTGTCACTGTATCTGGGGCAAATTCAACTTTTGATAACTACATTCTGCTTATAGAAATTTTCAGTAGCTTTAAGTTGAATAAAGTATCATTTTTGTAGCATCCTGTATTATTTCAAGTCACACAATCTACTGCTAGCCAGCTGATACGTTCCACTAAAGAACTGGCTGGAGTGCTGCGACAAATGAGATGAGCATTAACTACACGGCGGAAGTTCTGTGGAGCTTGATGTTGCTCTTGTAATGTGTTTCAAAAAGGGCCGGAAAATACAATTCATGCAACTCTAGAATTTATGGTGTATACTTATTTAATAATTTCATAGTCCTGTACAAACATCTAATTAAATGCAGAGTGTTACTTCACTAGTAAATGAATGCGATTATTATTTTAGATAATAGTCTTTGAGGTCAGAAAGCTACATAATGGTGATGACAATTCCTCTCTCCCACAGCTTGTTTTCGTTCTTGAACATTAATCTTGAATGTATTCCTTTCTAAACCTGAAGGTCTGCATTTCTCAAAAACAACATATGTAAATAAACAGAAGAAGAGTTTCAGTTATAATTTACATTATACAATATTAGCTTTAAAACATACTAATCTGTAAAAATAATCAGCCATCAGCATCAACCATATAATAGCTTTTAACCATTTTCTGCATCAGGTGTTTGGGCTACGATGCGTTTTCTGACATGTTTGCTTTTGCATACAAATGTTAAACCACCTTTTATTTCTAATTGGCATGGAAAGAACTCCCATAGGAGTTGGGAATATTGTGCTGTTTATTTGTTTTCCTTTCTAGAAGAACATAAATAATTCAGCTAGAAACTGGATTTCTTCTGTACAACTTCGTTCAGGATTTTGTTCCTTAAGCTTCAATTTATGACCACTTTATGTATGTGATACTGTTCCTAAAACATACGGTGAAGTTTTTTATAGGTTCTTATTGCCTTTGGGTGCCCTTTCCTCCCTTTTGAAAGTCTGGGAGTGTTATGCTTGCAATATCTCAGGGGATCGAGCCCAGAGTTTTTAGGAGATACAAAGGAAGCTGCTGCCTTCCGCTCTGACCTCAAAACATCTTATTATAGGGCAAAGCCTGAGCTCCCACTAAAATAGATATGGATGCAGTGTAAATCCACTGAAAAACTTGGCTGATTGAGCTATTTTTCCTCCTGTTTGGTTTTTTTTTCCTTTCTTTCTTCTTCTTCCTCTCCACTGCTGTCCCATCCTGTCCCATGTGTCTTCCTTTCCTTTTTATTTTAAACATAAAATCCAGCCCTTTCTGGTTTACTGACCTGTGCAGAGCAGGTTATAGCTAATAGTAACAACTTACCATTCTGAGATTAATGTTGTTATTCTTGTGACATAGGGACATCAAAAGCAGTATAAAAACATTCAGAGTGACAGGTGGCATTTGCTTTGTTACTCTGCTTTTGCACATGTCTGTGACATCTATTCATAGACACAGTAGGGCTTTGATTCCTCGGTGTTTTGTATTCATGTACTTTCTACAGTGCTGCTATGGATCTACAGTATGCTAGGAATTGCAGAAACTCAAAGCATGCATGTAAAGGGATAAATGATAAATTGTTGATGGGAAAAAAATGTCTGTGGTCAAGCATGGGAAATAATCCATGAGAGATTTGTATTCCAGAAAGAGTATAAACTCCCATGGGAACATAAATGATCACTATTGTTTGTCCTACAATTTTCAACCATTCCAGAGAGGTTTCCTACTAATACTAATCTTAAAAATAGATGGTAGTTAGCAGAGGCCACAAATGCACCCTCTCATAGCTGGGTAGTATATTTTATTCCTGTAAGTGTCATTGTGTCACTCTCTGGTTCAACGTTGGTTTCCAAGTTTAGTATTCAGAGAGCTAATTCATTTTGTTGCTGGCAGCAGTGCATTAATGCATTAATGATCAAGCTATGACAATGAACACTGTCTGAATAACAAATGCGTCTTTCTCAAGCTGCAGTAAATACAAAGTGATTAACATGAAATAACTGCTCCAGCAAACTGCTTCTCTGCTTTTAAATAGATACTAGTGTTTTTATTTAACCCTGCATTTGTCAGATATGTCTCGAATGGGCTTGTTTGCATTTATTTTTTGGCTGAGTTAAAAGCAAGGCGGGGATTGCCACCTTGGAGCTTTATTTTACAGAGTGCATTCTCTTGGAGATCTGCTGTTAGCATACTGGATGCAAATGGTTATTAATACTCTGTTCCCTGCTTCTGACATTTACTAAGGCAGAAGCATCAAATAGAACTAAATCACATCATGCTCCTTCCAGCTAGCTTAATCCTGCCATCCTATCTAAGCTAATGAAAATAAGGTCTGAGCAGGTTAATGTTGCAGTTGTTAATAACCTTTAAATCTAAAAGAGCACAAGGTGGAGTTGGTTTGCCTTCTGAGTCAGACAAGAAAGTACAAAGAGGGAAGGTGGTGGAATGAGAAGAATCAAACTGAGGTTGCTCTCTCTCAGAGCTCCACCTTCAGTTTTTCTTCTTAATCCTGGCATAATGAAAGATCTGAGCAAGGTCACTGTATTATGAAAAGATGGGATTATTCTATTCTTAGAAGGAGTAAGACAGAGACAGAGACAGAGACAATTGGTTTGACAGTCAATGTCCCTCATCCTTATTGCCACTCAATGCCTGTTGGGGGAGCCCCTACCTGAAATGCAACAGTGAAAAACGGAAAGTATTGCACCTTTCATGAAACACTTTGAAATGGTTCTCTTGTCATCCAGACAATCCTCTAAAGTCGTGTTGTGGCAATCCCACTGCCATCTCACCTCATCTCATTATCATGTGCCAGCAGCATAGTTTTTCTACTCCACAACAGTCTTTTAGAGACAGAGTTTTATTGGAAGATGTCACACAAGAGAGTTCAAGTATTCTTGTTTATTCTCTCCCCTCCCCCACCCCAAGGCATTGCTGTATTATTTATTTATGTATTTATTGTTTGTATATATTTTTAAAGGGCTAGAAATTTTCCTCATTTAGATCATAGAATCATAGAATCGTTTAGGTTGGAAAAGACCTTTAAGATCATCCAGTCCAACCATTAACCTACACTACCAAGTCCACACTAAACCAATCAAGGGTAGAC
Organism: Pelecanus crispus; assembly: GCF_030463565.1. NCBI lineage: Eukaryota > Metazoa > Chordata > Aves > Pelecaniformes > Pelecanidae > Pelecanus > Pelecanus crispus. The sequence goes on from NC_134643.1 coordinate 146,393,595, forward strand.
TAGACTAAACCATGTCCTGAAGTGCCACATCTACCACATTTACAACCAGGTTATAGAACTTGAATGGTTCTATCTCTTGTGGAAATATGCCTTTTTATGGTTCTGTGAACCTCATTTAAGGGTATATCAGTGAAAAATAAACAGTATAATTCCAATGTGAAGCATAATCAAGAGGAAGAGAAAAAGAAAATCAAAAGAGAGAATTTTGCTTTCCTCAAGGAGAAACACAAAAAGTATTAACAATATGTTTGGGGTTTTTTAAAGACATACTGATGCACTCACCATAAGTATTGAAGAAAATTTGGAGGGGAGGGGAAACAAAGAGCTATCTTCAGGCACTGTTTAAGAATTTGGAACCAGTTCCTTTTTCATTCGTTAAGCATAAGTCAGGTTCATAAGAGCCTTAAATCAAAGGAAAAAAATCCCCTCTCTTCCTAAGAATAAGAAATGTGCTTGGATTATTAAGAAGAAAGAAAGATTTGGTAAACATCTTTGCTTGGAGCAGGATGCATATGGACCTGTGATTATAATATAACCTACTGAAGACCATGAGCAGAGGAGAAAAAAATAGCTGGTAAACAGGCAAAACAAATTTCCTGAAGTATTCTCTTGACAATCAGAGCCTCAAATGTAATAATGTTTAAATATGATGAGATCAATAGAACTGTGCTGATTCAGAGGCATAAAGATTCCCATAACTACAGCTCTCATCTTCCATTTTGGTAAGTTACAACAGTTTGAAGAAAGTGGCATCCAGATAGCGTGAGGCTGAGGTGTGCCTGCTGTGCTCAACAGATGAAGATCTGGAATACCTACAACCAAAAAGACCCACTGGCATTTAAGTAATCACAAAAGAGGTAACATCTTCTATCTCCTGTTTTTGCAGTACATTAGGTGTGCAATGGACTGATATAAGCACTTCCTCCCTGCTACTTTGCTCCCTTTTTTCTCTACTGCTGTTAAAGTTTGTTGTCTGGGACTATAGACAGTCTTATGTAGCTGTCCTGGTTTCAGCTGGGATAGAGTTAATTTTCTTCCTAGTAGCAGGCACAGTGCTGTGGTTTGGATTTAGTAGGAGAAGAATGCTGATAACACGCTGATGTTTTAGTTGTTGCTGAGTACTGCTTATGCTGGTCAAGGCCTTTTCAGCTTCCCATGCTCTGCCAGGTGCACAAGAAACTGGGAGGGGGCACAGCCAGAAGAGTTGATCCAAACTGACCAAAGGGCTATTCCATACCATATGACGTCATGCTCAGTATAGAAACTGGGGGGGGTTGGCTGGAGGGCAGCGATCACTGCTCAGGAACTGTCTGGGTATCGGTCGGCGGGTGGTGAGCAATTGCATTGTGCATCACTTGCTTTGTATATTATTATTACTATTATTATTATATTGTTATTATTATTATTTTACTTTCTTTTATTTCAATTATTAAACTGTTCTTATCTCAACCCAGGAGTGTTTCTCACTCTTACTCCTCCGATTCTCTCCCCCATCCCATTGGGGTAGGGGCAGTGAGCGAGCGGTTGCGTGGTGCTGAGTTGCTGGCTGGGGCTAAACCACAACATAGCAAAGATAGGTTCAGGAAGCCTGAGAACACACGTGCATCTGGCTAATGAGCAAATTTTACAGGTCCTGCTAACCTCTGTCTTGCTCCTTTAAAATTATGACTATTGATGTTTTAAAAAGATACTTAAGTTGGTTAAATCAGATTCACACTAGGGTCATTTAGCTAAGATTTTTGTGTGTGTGTTTCTTTTCTTAAACTAGGGGTTATATGCCAAGCCTTAAATGACAGGCCACTAGTGAAAATTCTGTAACTAATGAAAAAAATAAGCTTTTGATTAAAATAATGAAAAATAGCACCATATCGTGAAAGCGAAGTAAGAATGCTGGCTCAAAGTCACAGCTCTCAAGACAGCTAAACCAATTTCAATTGATTTCTCAATTAAATAAAATAACTGACTCCCTGACAGACTGAATTAATGAATGAATGAACAATTTAAAAAGCATAAAAGAAGTTATGATTGTTATACACTGAAGGTAAGATGGCATCAAGCCAACATCAGTTTTTAGAGAAAGTTTTTTAACAATAAATTGCTGTGAGGCCAACAATCACTTCTTCTGCTGGTTTTTACTGCAAGAAATTCCCATCAAATCAAGGTACAGTTCTTGAACACCATGGATGAAACCATATATAAAAGAAAATCTCTATTGCTTTACACAGTCCACTTAAATTTTACATTGATAAGGTAACCCTTACTCTTTGCCTAAACTGTTTGGACAGTAAGGTATGTGATCAGAAAATCAATAGCATGTGATGTCTCTCACACTGAGAAATAACTTTGAAAGCATATGTAAACCTGCATCATATGGGTTCTTACAAGGTATCCTACAGCCTTATTTATGGTAAGATCATGAAAAAAATAGCCATGATAGTGATGGGGTTTTTTTAAGAGAAATTTTTTGTTAAGTATCCATTTTGAATCTTCTTTTCTCTGCTCTGGCTTTTCTCTGGGTCACTGCTAAATCATAAAAGCTTTGCTTGTCAAATGTCTTATGGCTACTTAAGCAGGAAAACCAGCTGTGTACTGGAGCTTAGGTAAAGACTTTTAACCATAATGAATTTTACTTCTAGATCCTAGTCTCTTTTTCTTTTCTAACTTGCTTCACTCAGGTACTTTTTCTTTTCCCATTTTTCCTTCTTTTTTACTTGTTCACAGAACACTTTCAGTGTAAGGAGAAAACATCAAACAGGTCAGAGTTTAAAAAATAGTTTTGGCCTTGTGTTGGTAGTATTAGCATACTTTCTCCAAACACTTAACCTTATACTGTTTAATGTAAATATCTTTCTAATCCAGGTTCTGCCTTCTACAACAAGCCTCCTACATTATTTATGTTACTGACTCAGTTTTTCCCAAATCTTTCCAAAAATACATGTTATGAAGTTTCTTCTTTCACCTTTATTGCCTGCCTGGTTTTAGTTAACCTAATGCTTGCATCATTTTTCACTAACAAAAATTTTAAGTTAAAACTTATATTGTATACTGTATAAAATTGCATTGTGTCTTCTTAAAGAATTATGTTGACTGGATGCCAAATTGTGCTTTGCTTAAATAGTCTCCACTGGAGTTCTGTGGTAAATCGTAAGCTACATAATATTTGAGAATAACAGATTTTTGAACAGCTTTTGACAACCACTCTGAAACATTGATAAGAAGCATTAAGGAAGCAAAGAGGAAAGGAACACCACATGGAGTTTCCATTAGTAGAGTTGTGATAAATTGACAGTTTACTACTTGCTCTTTTATTCATGTGCTATCACTGGGGAGCATCGGGCTGCTGAAGTAAACATCATGGATAGGAGAAACACACAGAGCACATTGCACTGCTACAAGGAGGGAATGATTTGGGAATTTATCAGCATATTCTTAGTGATTTTGTCTTCCCTGGTGCCAGGCAACAATTTCTGCCCAAATACTGTTGCAGTATTGTTCTTATTATTTTGCTTATATTTCTTCAGAGTTGCTACACTAGAAATAGGGAAATCCACAATAATATTCTGTCTTTACTAGTATGAAATTATAGTGTTAAAAATTATTATAATACTCTTTGATGTATCAGACCAGGAATATGGATCTTTATGGAACATACTGTGCCAAAAGGCTAATTTAAACTATTAGTTCATGGAAATTTTAAGGGACAGAAGCTCTTCAGGTGAGAATGTATAATGATGATTGTGTTTTAAATGTCCACATTTTACCATATTCTTCATCAAAAAAGAGGCATCTATTTACATCAGTAGCCAGAGACATCTTTATATTGAATTCTGAGCAGAAAACTGTTTATGATAGGTCTATAAAGGAGGTCTTTGGGCAGAAAAAAAAATGCTGAAATTATTGTAAGGTTTTCCAGTTTTGTCCTAGATAGAGTAAAAATGCGGATGGTATGGCCAACAATCAGAACAAGAAAGAAAGAAAATAAAAAAGATAACACTTCCCTCCCCCCAGTAAAATCTCCACTGGTTGTTTTTTGGTTTCTTTTGTTGGATTTTTACTATTCTTACTTATTCACATAGGGTGGAAGGAAATGAGGGTCCTGACAACCTGTTTTGATGCTGCTTGATAGTGAAGTGATGAAGAGCTGTTGGATTCCTACTGGTTACCCCTGTGGATTAATGAAGGGTGAGACAGAAATTGCAGAGCTGCTATGCAGAATGACCTTACCTGATAAGACTGTTCTGCCTTCACTGCAGTAGGTGAGAAGGGCAGGCTGTATGCAGCAGGCTGTTTTTTCTGTACCTTAATGAGAAAAATTGACCTGTTTATCCACCAGCTGTCTTCTTTGTTTTTGATTCAAGCCATTTTTGGAAAACCTTTTCTGTTCTTAAATGTTCAATTCAACTGAATCCTCCAAAGAATGGCTTATTGTCAGTAAAATCTAGTGGATTGACACACACTATGGAAAAAAAACCTGTCAATAGATGCATTTGTAAGACAATGACATTCACAGACTACTTTAAGACACATAGTATTACTGACTTAATTTATATGACACATGAAGTAGTATATGAGTGAACACAAGCTCCTTTTTCCCACCTACTAAACTGTTTTCATTGTGTTCTATACACCTTCTCTACAGCTTGGCTTTGTTTTTTATTTTTCTGTCATCTCTTTAGGACATCTTTTGGTGAAAAAGTAAATTATGAAAATCTCCAAATTATAGCTTTTTTTCATGTAGAAAATGAGCACTTTGATAACACTTTCCTTGGCTCTAATCTCATGCTAAAAGATATTTTCTAATATATGTAATGGAAACACAACATATGTATGTCAGACTGTACAAACAAATAAAGTATCTTTTACGGTTACTGAATCAAACATTGAAAAGGTAGGAAATGCAAAAATAAAGCTGGAATGAACAATTAAGTTAGAATTAAGGTAGAGTGAACAATTATCTGTTCCACTGCTCTCTTTCTGTTTTTCGCAGTTCTTGAATGTAGTTCTTTGTGCAGTTCAAATTTCTCCCCAGATGCTCATCTCAGCATCTGATTCCTCATTCAGCCATTAGACTCCTGCTGCTCCTTGATTTTCCTTACTTGTTTCCAAATCACAGAAACACAGCAGCCCTTCTCTCCCCCAATGTGGTATCATACTCAAACTTTCACTGTCCCCATCATCCAGGTTGTCAATAAATACATCAAAAAATACTTGCACCAGCATTCATCCCTGAGGGACGTTATTGTTAACCATCCACCAGTGGGACTTCACCTTGCTGATCTCAATCTTTTGCTCCTGATGATCCAGCCAATTTTCAATCCACCTTTTAGCTGACTTATGCAGTTCATATGTCAACAGTTTGGCTGTTAGACTACTATGGGAGACCATATCAAAGGCTTCACTAATGTCAAAGTAAACAACACACGCAGCTCTCCTATTGTCCACAGGGCTAGTCATCTAACCGCAAAAGGTAATTAGTTTTGTCAGGCACTAGCTTCTCTTGGTAAATCCATGTTGGCTGATCCCAGTCACCTCCTTGCCTTTCAGAAGGCTGGCAACCACTTCCAGCATTAGTTGCTCCATCATCTTCTCAAATAATGAGGTGAGGCTGACCAGTCTGTTTCTCCCTAGACACTCCTTCCTATCCTTCTTGAAGATGGGTGTGAGTTTTGTCTTTTAACCATTTTCAGGAACCTCCCCCAATCACCTTGATCTTTCAGATGATAGAAGGGGGCCTCACAGTGACATTGGCTGCATCCCTCAGCACCCTTGGACGCACCCATTTGATCCCATGGACTTGTGTATGCCCAACAGTCCAAAGTGCTCCCTTACTCCTTCCTCCGTTGCTCTGGGTGATGCTCACTCCTGCAGACTGCCACTAGGCCTGTGTGCAAGCTTTCACCTTACCAATGAAAACTAAGGCAAAGCAGGCATTGAGAACCTCTGCCTTTTCCATGCCTCTTTTCATGACATCCCCTGTCCCACTGACCCCTGGACTCTCAGTTTCTTAAGCCTTCTATTGGCTGCCAATTTTTTTAAAGAATCCTTTCTTTTTGCCCTTCACATTTCTTACTGTTTTCAACTACAGCCAAGCTTTGGCTTTCCTAACTCCTGCCTTTTTGTAGAGATCATTTAGCATTACAAGGTAACTTACAGCAGCATATGAGACTTTTTCCAGGCCCCTACACTCTCAGACAGAAGTCACTTTATTAAAGCCTGAATCTACAGATGGCTGATTCAGCCCTTAACATCCACAGACCAACTATCTTTTGCAGTATATACTAGCAGAAAGTAGACAGAGTTATTTGCTGTAGGTCACTTCCACAGCAAACTTAGCTTCTCTCCTACTCAAAACACAAAGAGTTCAGTTTGTACAAATTGTCTGAGATATTTTTTCACTAAATGTTTTAAGCAACTATATTTCAGTCCGTAGGGTATTGCTTTTACTAGTAGCTTATGATTCACTGATCTTCATGTAGCAGTACATAATTCTTATCTAGTATAATGTTTCAGACATCCTAGTGCTTGGCAGAAATCAGTCTTGAGAGTTCCCTCAAACTCTGGGACTGTGAGTAGCATCAGCATTCACAAGGCAGTTATGTTCAGTTAGCAGATAGTGATATATGTCAGTATTACCATACTTGCACCACACAAGTAGTAAGGACAGTCCAAGTCTCTTAGACTGTCATTTACCACTCTGTGATATCTACAGTATACTTTTGCCACTTATGTAGCTGTTATTATTTTAAGTTGTGGTGGATCCGCGAGTATGCCCCTCCCCAAGCATTTGTGGAGCAGAGTCCACAGGGCAGCAATAAGCTTCCAAAAAAATCTGAAAGCAGCACTGCCAAACAGATTTGGCTAGTCTCTAGGTTTAGCAAAACTCTATCAGACAAGAGCAAGGTGGGTAGTTGTCGTGGTTTAGCCCCAGCCAGCAACTAAGCACCACGCAGCCGCTCGCTCACTCCCCCTACCCCGATGGGATGGGGGAGAGAATTGGAGGAGTAAGAGTGAGAAACACTCCTCGGTTGAGATAAGAACAGTTTAATAATTGAAATAAAGTAAAATAGTAATGCTAATAGTAACAGTATAATAATGATAATAATAATAATGATACACGAAGCAAGTGATGCACAATGCAATTGCTCACCACCTGCCGACCGATACCCAGACAGTTCCCGAGCAGCGATCGCTGCTCCCTGGCCACCCCCCCCCAGTTTCTATACTGAGCATGACGTCATATGGTATGGAATAGCCCTTTGGTCAGTTTGGATCAACTCTTCTGGCTGTGCCCCCTCCCAGTTTCTTGTGCCCCTGGCAGAGCATGGGAAGCTGAAAAAGTCCTTGACTAGCATAAGCAGTACTCAGCAACAACTAAAAACATCAGCCTGTTATCAACATTCTTCTCCTACTAAATCCAAAACACAGCACTATGCCTGCTGCTAGGAAGAAAATTAACTCTATCCCAGCCGAAACCAGGACAGTAGTCAAAAACAGCTTTTCATGGAAATGCTGCAAAGCATTAGCATACCACATAGCAAAGTTTGAACAGATAAGGATTGATGGGCTATAATGTGTATTTGGTGTAGGTGTCCAGGGGTGGTGTTGGTAGCAGGGGGCTGCAGGGTGGCCTCTGTGAGTAGAAGCCAGGGGCTGTCCTGTGCAGGACACAGCAGGTTCCAGCCAGCTCCAACGGACCCAAGATGGTGGTGCCTCTGTAAAAATATGTTTAAGAAAGGGCAAAACACCACACAGTAGTAAGAAGTGAGGGAAAAAATTTGAAACAACCCTGTGAACACCAAGGAGAGAGAAAAAGGAACAGAGAAAGTGCTCCAGGGGCTGAAGTAGAGATTCCTCTGCAGCCCATGGAGAGGACCACACCAGAGCAAGTACCCACGCTGCAGCCCATGGAGAACCCTGTGCTGGCACCAGTGAATGTGCCCTGAAGAAACTGCAGCCCATGGGAAGGGCTGCAGACATTAGCATCAAGTTCCTGAGGTTCACCAGTCAGCACTGGCTACACAACCCTAATTAGACCTTATCTAACTCTGAAGCTGTTAGCTTCTCAGTAAGAATGTCTGAGATATTTGGGTGGTGAGAACAGTACACATGCTCATCCCAGTAAATTTCAGAAAACAAGATGGGCCTCTATAGATGACATATACATGACGTATACAACTTGATCTACGTTACTTATAGGCATGAGATACTCTTAACCAAAACCTTTTTTATCACTCCTCATTTTCTTCTTTCCACAAAAGACCACAACCTTTCCCTCCAAACTCAGTCATGCCCTAACTCATTTAGAAGCATATGCCAATGGATCTGGTCCATTAGAGAACAGGCCTTTGTCATCCTGAAAATCAGTGGCATTGCCTCCAGCAGTTTGGGGCAGCCTTGCAGTGTCTCTGAAGACATTTAACATCATTTTTAGGGAAAACTGTGTTCTGTATGCCAAGGGAAGGGCAGAACCCTGCAGTAGCTTGTTGGAGATAATTCCCAGTTCTGGTCCTAACTTCTTGGCTAGGAAGACATTTCTTGCTGTGCCAAGACATAGACTTATGACTGCAAATCTATTCCAGCACAAGAACTCCTGCTGGACTGTTAATTCTGAGTGAGCCCTGTAGGGACACATTACTTTCTTGGCAGCATCACAGAGGCAATCTGGACATGTTCTGTGAGAGATAGAAAGATAGATAAGGCAGAAAAATGGGATAGTTACTGCCTTACATTCTCAATAACATTTCTGGCCTGAACCAGAAGCCCACAATACTCAAGTTCATTGAGCTGCAGTCTGACCAAATGGCACTTACAAGAGCTCAGCATCACCAATCACATCACAGCAACTTTCACCTGCATAGACGTGTTAGCAGGAAGCATGGAGTTAAGCTGAATCATTACATGAAGTTTTGAGATAATTGTCCTACTCCATCCCTTTGGTTGCTGTACAATTCCATCTTTTTCCAAAACCTGGGAATTTTTCTGTGATGTGGGAGCTGGAGTGGCCAGCATTGGCTAATGCTATGTGGGAAACCAAAGAACTTTTGTTCCAAAGAAGACTTAGAGAAAATCGTGAGATTTCAGGTTAGAAATTGTTAGGAGTACATAGAGACAAGCAGAGTGGTAGATTGTTACTTGGAGCAGTTCCTGAACAGTCCTGTTCACTGACTTCTTACACTGACTTCTTACCAGACATGGAGAGTGCAGCATATCTTCTCATTCCCTTCTTCCTCCACTCTGAGGTAAGTAGCTCTTAAAAAAGGAGCATGTGGTTGTGATATTTCTAAGAGCTTCATACAAAACCTTTCCCTACCTCTTCCAATGTTGCATAGATAAAATCTCTATCTTTGGTTCTTCTGAAGAATTGCACATAAATTTTCTGTTTGTGCTATAGCTTGTTAACAAGTAGGAGGTTTTGTCTTATTTGACAGATGCTATAATAAGTTGCTGTTCTTTAATGTAGAGATAATGACATCTTAATTTTCTGCTATCAACCAGTTATTAGGCAGAGGTCCTTACTGAAATCAATAGGAATTTTACATAAAAGATGATGTTTTACCACATCCTTTTATTATTGAAGTAGGGAAGATTTCTTTTTTTCCTTTTCTGCTCTCTCATTAGTATAGATTACAGTTCCATTTAAAGTTTTTTCCAAGACTGGAATTAGTGTTATGGAATTTCCTATGAAAAGTTTTTTGTTATCTGAAATAATTTATATAAGTTAAATCTTTCATAACACATTTGTAAGTATTAAAATGTGGTCATGTATTCACTTACTGTAGCTTAACACAGAGAGGGTGTCGTAATATCAAGTACTACAATAAAAAGTACCAGCTTTCCTAGTTAATTTAATATTGTCCTGTGGCTTCATTAAGAAGAAGGTATGTATACAAAAGTGCTCTGCTTTTCTGGCTGGCTTTATATGCAACATTTGTAGTACAGCTAATGAAGTAAATAAAAGGAAAACAAATCCCTGCTGTATCCTAGTTTGTTCACTGATATGAAAGGTCTCATTAAAGGAATGGCTATTGTGTACAAGTATTCCGCAACATTTTGCATATTAACATTAAAATAAAGAGTGCAGTTGGGAGCATATAACATTTTCTAGCCTTATCCTACTACCAGAATTATCTTGCTCTGAAATAAACTTGGAAACATTTAATTATTAAATACAAAATTAACATTTCTGGCTTTCCATAGCAGATATGTATTTAATAATTAAAAATTTGTTTCAAGTAAATAATGGAAACATTGTTATTTAATATCTGATTGGCAGTATTGCTGTGGCATTATTTTGCAAGCCATTTCATGGTTTTCTCTGCAATTACGCACTCCGTGCCACTTACATGTCATCTAAAAGCTTCTGAAAACATTTTTCATATCTTAAAACCAAGATAGATAACAGCTTCTCCTACTAAGTGTAAATATACTGCAGAAATGTCCTTGTTATTAGATGGCTAAAAATATTTCTGAAAAGGTTTTGATAGATGTTTATAAAAACATAGAAGGGAAGCATTCTAACTTTTCAGGATTGCTTTGTTCAAGAAACTGTATAATGGTTAGGAAGCAATTATAATACAGTAGTCAGTGAGCATATTAACTCTAATTTCATTTTCAAAGAGAGAGAGGAAAAGAGAGTTAATATTTTGCTTTTAGATAATAATAGCCATTGGGCTTACATATATAGCCTTCATCCATAAAAGGACAATTCAGAAAGTTCTAAAATGACAAGGAAGTTGGATAGGAGAGAGAACCCATGCAAGTAATTATCCCCAAGAAGCACTGTAACTGCAGCAGACCATTGTCCTTCCTAAAGCTAACATTCCCTCTAGCAGTGCACTCTATAGAGTCTGAACATTCCTGGAAAAGCAAGACTGAGGAATCTCAAAAAAAAATATAGATCTACTCTTACAAGTGTACTAAATGCGCCTCTACACTGAGAGAGGGAATGAAATAAAGAGGGTCAATGAAGCTTCAATTTGTCTTTACTGTCAGCCTATGGAGCGTACACTGCCACACCCCATCATGTGGCCATTCAGCCCTACCTTCCTGGTACAGAATGGGTTTGCTTCCTCCTCTGAAACAAACTTTAATCCAGTGACCAATATTCTATGCAGACCAGCTACATCCTAACTGTTGGGAAAAAGGACTTTAGACCTAGAAGTAAAAATCACCCTTTCCCTTATACTACTGCCTTAGGAGGCTGACAGCACTTAGGCTGACAGATTTTCCAGTCTGGTGCTGTGCTGAGCCCATAATATGTCTCAACCTTCCTACCCATAACTTATGTAGTATAAACCAGATTAATTACAAGACATACAGGGACAGATTTGGTTTATCTATTTATTCTACTTCTGATCATGACCTGATTTTGCTTTTTATTTCTTTGCAGGTACGGATTACTTCAGTAGTTTCAGCTTTTCAAAAGAAACTGCAGTGGGTGTTTGGAGTTATATAGATTAAGCCTCAAGGGAACCCCTCAGACAAAACTTGATGCTGTGCATCACTTACAATTAATATTTTATGTAAAAATGGGAGCTTGCATTTTTCTGGTCATACCCTTTGCTTTCTAATACATCTTTTTATTAAGCATGTCACATTGGAAAGAATTGTTAGGTCATATAATTGCAAATGAATTGCATGTAGTTACTCTGCCACTAACATGAAACTCCAAAGTTCTTTCTGAGTTTGTTAAAAAAAGCTTCTCCTGCCAAAGGTTGTCTAGTCCAGACAATTTGTAACTGAATCTTAAGCTTACCCCTCATGGAGGGGGTGTACTCTCATCACTGCCGTTGCTGCATGGGCGAGGTAAAATGCTTGAAATTCTGACTTCTGGCCAGGATCTTGAGGAAGCTTGGAAAACTACCTGCACAAAAAGAAACAGTGGCTTCAGTTCATTGTGAATTTAAAATTTTTCATGGAATTTTAATCAGCAAGGTAGGTAGGACATACTGGCATTCTCATGCAAATTGCTTGTATTAACAACAAAGTTAAATACTGAGTATTGTGGAAATGGTGTGCAGACACTTGCCCATTCCATTATTGTGGGAAAAAAATCAGGTGTCTGACCCATCAAAGAATATTAAATGTAGATTAGACTGCTCAAGCAAAATCCTACTGTGACGATCCAAACTGGGCTGCCCAGGGAGGATTGCAGCAGTCCTGTGATTCCCTTGGGCTAAATTAAGGTGAAACAACACCGAATGATCAATTAAACACTTTATTGATGGCAAAAAACAACCGGAACTTGGAAAGCATAACGGTAGGCAACCTGAACTAGGAAAACATAACGGTAGGCAATGTGAGTTCTAATTGGAATACTTATAAGAGGAAAGGAAGAGGAAGAAGAGGGGGAGAGAGAGTGATCACCACCCTTGGATCCCGTGATGTCAATGGTAAATATGTCAGTCCTCTGGTGATGGGCACGCACGCGGCAATCCTTGGGTGGCGGGTGCGCTGCTCTTGGAGCGCAGGGCTTCTGGCTGTGCCAGCAGTGCTGGCAGCGGATGGGAGAGGCAGGTCTGGAGCAGCACCGACGTGGAGTCCTCTGGTAGCGGGGGCACGCACATGGCTCCTCCGAGTTCTGTCTTTTACAGGCCAGTCCCTGCCTCTAGTCTTGCCCCGCTAAGGACCCACACATTTCTTGTTCCAGAATGTTCTTCATCTTCTGCGCAGGCATCACTGGGGGAGGGGGAGTGGTTGCGAGGGGTCTTTTGGGTGGTCGTGAGCCCCTGCCTCAAATGAACTCTGCATGGCCTTCGGCCATCAGAAGGCAGAACTGCATCCTCCCACAGGTCTGCCCCTCCATGCCAATCGGCCTCTCACCTGCGGTGCTATGCAGACCCTAATTTATCGCTATGGGGACCTTAACTTGTCTGTATGCAGACCTTAATTTGTCCTACCACAATGTTTGAGATATTAACTCTTTCAGTCTCTCTCACCTACTTAGGTACAAAGCCAAAAAATACTTTATGTCTGCTTAGTCAAGTTTGCTTGCTTGCAGAATGTGTGTACCAGTTAATATGTGGTAATCTTTCAGTTGAGATGTATGTGGTATGAGGCAAAGGACGATGGAGGGAGGAAAAGTTATACTTTTCTGCTAATGACTTGTGTATGCGCTAACCTTCCAAAGGGACACGAAGACTTGTATCCATACTACAGAAAAAAAGGTTTTCAAGGCTTAATGGAATTTTTAATTTTTGCCACATGTTCTCCTCCATATAAAGAAGCTTAATTTTTTTTTTTTTTTTTTTTTTCTAACTAAACTATTGATGAGCAGGCTGTTTTCTAAATAAATTCATAACTAATAGAAGACAGAGCTTGAGGAGGTAATTACAAAACCATGACTAGGGACAGAATTTTTTTCAGTCTCCTACAACAATTATTCCTTTATTGGAAACCAGAGGCTTTGCAGAGGATTTTGCCAAGTGAATTATGTAGAAGAAGAAAAGACTAAGATCTTAAAAAGTGAGAAGAAACACAAAGAGTTTCTGGTAACATTTGTTTTTTGGATGAATCAGTCTAGTTATGGTTGTGTTTAGAGCTAAGAAAGGTTGAAGGATGATTTTCCAAGAAATGCAGAATAAGCCACCAAACCAGATATTGTATTTGAGAATCAGGGAATATGCACTTTCAACAAGAATTGCAATACATATCACAATACTTTAAAATCCTATGATGGTATCCATAAAACTGTAAAATCCTCTAACAGTCAAGAACTTAAGCCTCAGGCAGTGCATGAACAGTAAACATTTAACAAAAACAACTCCCATCTCATTTTTCCTCTTGCTGTGTGCAGTTTAATTCATTTTATTGTTTCATATCTGAGTTGATCACACGCTACTTTTTCCCTCCCCACAATACTAGTCAAGAAAGTGTATGGTAATTAGATAGCATGCCTCTGGCACAAGTTGTTCACTGCAGTGGAGTCAGAAGGAATTTCTTCCAGTTCACAGTTCAGAGTTGCATTATGGGATAATTTAATTTAAAACACCTATGTTTTTTTCTGTGGTGAAAAAAAGCAATAAAAGAATAAGTATGAGGCAGGGGGAAAGAAGGAATTCAAGGTTTTTTCCTTAAAACAACCAGAATTAGGTATGTGTGAAGGCACAGATGACAAAATGAGGCTTCCTCCTGCCTTTGCTGCTGGATTTAGGGCAAACCCTCCAATTTTGTTTCTGCTGCATAAAGATTTTTTTCTGCCCACTTAGTTTCTTTCCAGCTCTAGCACTATTCCCAGCTGAATACATCTTTTTTCCAAGCAAACTCCCACAACTCATCTTCAGAGATTCTTCCCCTTGGAGTGAACATCTGGATTTTCCTCTGCACATCTTTTGAAATAGGCAGCAGACATAGCTCAGCAACCTTTGGGCAACACTGTTAACAGTTCAGGACAGAGGTCTTAACAATACTTATCTTAAAGAAAGATTCTTCTGGAAGACTTCTAAATGTCTCTGTATAGGAAAAGGTAGCAGGAATAAAATAGAAGGAAGGGTAAATACCAACTGTGTGTCTGTACAAGACAATGCCCTTCCAAAAATAAAATCGAGTTCTAATCTACCTCCCTCAGGCCCCAAAAGTCAGTACATCAAAATTTTTACTTTGGCCTCACAAACTGTAGCCGGCCTCCAAGCCTGTTCAGAAGGTATTTTTAGTGTTTGAATTTCTGATTTCTCAGGGTCTTTGCTGGAGTGGATATTGGTGATGGCCTATGGAAAACTGATATTTTTTTCAGGTGTGACTATGGTGCATAAATAGCCACTTTAGTGCACAGATATACCTAAACTAAGCTAACTACAGGGCAAAATATGTTTTGAAGTATATTTTCCCCTAATTAATTTTTAGAAATTTCAACAAAGTTTTGCTTTCCTTAGAATGTTCAGGTGAGGTTGGCAAGACTGCTATTTGAGTATTTTGCAGATATCTTCCACACAAATGTAGAGAAGATGAGGCAGGCAGTGGACACCTGTCTTAATAGCATTATTCTGCCAGAACTACCCTGAGGGAGCCAACAAAATTTTCCAGCTGGCCCAACACCTGACTTCCATTAATGATTATACAGTGGCTAAAGAGGTACTCTTAGCATGCAGACAATGCCAGATCTGCTCCTGATTTGGCCACATCCCTGAAAAAAGGGCGCATCCCAGGAACCATAAAGAGGATGATAGCACTATTTTCAGTCTTCCTGGATGGTGGATTTTGTATGTAAGCCAGGCTGCATGTCACTGGGCAGGACTGTGACAGAGATAGGGGAACTGAGTTGGCACACGGGCAGGCCCTGGCTAGGAATGAATGAATTGACCTACAAGCGTCATGCGTTACCCACAGCATGTGCATGACGTGTCCCAATTAGCTTTCTTATGTATACCCATAAATTCACTAAAACTTGGCTTGGATACGAGACAGTTCCATGTGGGTTGCATCAATCTGTTCCTAGCCCTTTGCCGTGCTCCCAAGATCATGAAACTATTTAGATTAGAAAGGACTTCTGGAAGTCAGTTAGTCAAAGCAGGGCTAAATTCAAAGTCAAAACAGGTTGCTCAGAGCCATATTCAGTCAAGTTTTAAATATCTGTGAGGATGGAGATTTTACAACCTCTTGGGTCAACCTGTTCCAGTGTTTAACAACTTTCTTGGTGATGTCCCCCCCTGCCACCTTATCTCCAGTCAGAATTTCCCTTTTTGCAACTTGTCACTATTGCCTCTTTTTTTATTATTTCTAGCTGAAAATAGCTTGGCTCTGTCTTCTTTGTAACCACCCATTAGACACTGAAAAGAGCGATTAGGTCCCTCTTTAGCTTTTTTTTTCCTCAAGGCTAACCTCTCCACCAATTCGCTCCAGTTTATCAATCTCTCTCTTGCATCAGGGAGCCCAGAAGTGGCACGATATTTAAGATGAGAACTCACAAGTGATAAGTAGGAAAAAAAAAATCATTTCCTCCAACCTGCTGGCTGTGATCCTAATAATGCAGTCCACCATTCAGTTAGGCTTCACCTCTGCAAGCTGTATTGCTGATTCGGTCAGCAGAGTCTTTTTTTGCACAGATCCTTAGCTAGCCAGTCTCCAGCCTGCACTGACACGTGGAGTTATGTTGTAAGTGAACCTGTATCCAGCTGTGTCCAGCTGTTCCGGAACTGTCATTTTGCTTTCCCAGCATGACTTTGGACCTGACTCACTACCTCAACCTCTCTGACGGTCACTGGATCATTGAATGACCCTGTTGCTATTATTACCCCTATTCTGCTCACCCTGCTCAGACTGTGCCCTGTTGCTGCAGTCACTGCCCCTGCCTGGCCAGTGCAGGGTCACCCATGGCTGTGTCTCACCTTCCCTGGGGAGGAGCCCTGTCCTAGCCGCTCCCTGAAATGAGCCTCAGGACAGGACTTCCTGCCAGTTCGTTGAACAAGTCAAAGTCTGTTCTGCTGAATCTGGGATCTTCAGTCTGCTACTGGTCTTCCTCAGTTTCCTCAGGCTCTTAAATTTTCCTGTCTCATGGTCACTTCAGCCAAGGCTGCCATCAGCTGATCAGTTCTTCCTTATTGGTGTGTGCATAGCAGATCCTCCAATGCATTTCACTTTGTTGCTTTTCCAGCACAAACATTAAAAATTTTACCAAGCACACTCCAGAAATTTCTGTGCCAGCATGGGGTGAAAGTTCAAAGTCTCCTATGGAAAAAAAAAAAGCCATGCAATCATGAGGTTTTCCTTAGTATTTCAGCTTGGGGAGGGACAGGACATGCAGGAGGTAGGAAGCTGTGCAAGAAGGCAGTAGCATCATAACCTGTGCAGCAGAGGGAATATGCATACCCAGCTAAAGATGGTTAGACTTTTCTCCTTTGTGTGTCTGTACTGCACACTGCCTACAGGTACACATTCAAAACAGCACCTACCTAGGATTTCAGAAATACACGTAAGTTTGGCACTACATTACCCTTTAAAGTGTAATGTGATTGTGATATTCTGACATAACTCCTGGCTAGGAAAATCTGCATCACCAGGCAGCCCAGGTGTCAACATAATACTGGCAATGCAATAAGGTTTGCAGAGAAAGTGAGACATCCTATCTCTCAAAGCCACCAAGGCAGAGGAAAAAGGGGTCCTTTTATGGCAGACGAACAGCTCTTGGCTTATTAGTTTGTATACATAAGGAAAACTCTGGCTCTATTAATCATTATACTCAGTTTTTTTGATTACATGGCATATGATTCCTTCACAGTATGAAGGATGCTGCACAGGCATCATAGACACATGTTCTGTAAATGACACAGAGTTTAGTCTTCTGCCTGTGTGTATTAACATAATATGATGGCATGGTGCAAACTCTGTTGTGCTTCATTCTGGGGATACTTAAAGTATCGAAGGCATCTGATGAAAAAGCTGTTCATGACTGTTGCATGGTTTCTGGAGCACATACTCTAACAGGTGTTCCCTGATTATGGCTCAGATGTGTTCCAAGGCCAAAATAGCATGGAAAGCCAGGAAATTGGTCCTTGGGCATTTATCTAAGACTGTTGAAAATAGGCAGCATACACATAGTTAGCAACATTAAATGATCTCCTAAGACAATCCAGGAGACTGCTGGAGAATTTAATGTTGAGTCCAGGTTACCCAAGTATACGTCATGTGCTTTCACAGCAACACCGTCATTTCTCTGATGTTTATCTGAAGCTTCTGGCTGATGATTGCTTCCCACTTCCTATACATTTTATTGTGTTCATATGATTGTTTTTCATAGAATAGAATCATAGAATCATTTAGGTTGGAAAAGACCTTTAACATCAAAAAGACCTTTAACATCAAAAAGACCTTTAAGATCAACATTACATTCTCAAAGGTAAATCCTAACTTTTGCTACTGATGTTAAAACTGATAAGAACTGATCAGAACTACTTAAGGAAGCACATACTAATGAATGGTAAGAGGTAAACAGCAAAACTAAGGAAAACAGACACTTCTTAATATCAAAGGTCATTTCCTAGCTCTGTACCAATTAAACCTCTACAGTTTGCATGAACCTCTGCAGCTCCAGTTTTTTGTTCTTTGGAAGTTTCTAGCTTAAACTGTCAGATAAAATGTCAACAACATCAGATAAAGGATCAGGGGGGAAAAAAAAGAACAACAAACAGAAAAAAACAGAAAAAACATCAGATAAAAAAAATGACATGGGATTCTAAATCTATAAATGTTCTTTGTTTTCTCTTTCTAAAAGTTGAACAACTCAAACCATGTGTTGTAAGACTAAAAGTTAGTACAGAGGAACTGAACAAAACCAGTAATGCCAATGGTAACATATTGGTATATTCTATTATCTAATGCTTGTACAATAAGCTGAATAAGGTTTCTATTATTGTCTTTACATCTTTTTACTTTTAAAATTATACTTCTCCTATGTTTTTGAATCTTCACTGCTGCATTTTAATAATTTTATTTGCTTTGTGTGTTGCAATACTTGTGAATGAAACTACAAGCCATTTGACAGGAAAATAAGATGGGTATGATACATATTTCTGATAAAAATGTTGAGAAAAAATACAGTAAAGCAAAATTTAAGCAGTCATTTTAAACTTTAATGAAATCTATCAGATAGCTTTTAATTTTCTGGCTTAGTTTAAGCAGCCTATGATGAGAACTCCTATTTTCACAGCTTCCTATTGCAACCCTGAATTTAGGTGTTCTTCATATTAATACTGCAAGGTGGAAAAACAACAACAAAAAAGCACTGGCAGTATCACTGTCCTACTCTGATAGTTTAAAAAAGCATGCATAGATGGAATGTAGGCTGTTGCTGCATGAAAGCTCAGGCAAGGTACTGGCATGGAGAAAAGGTGGGAATTCAGGTTACCTAACTTTAGTATCTACTGAACCAGCCACCTAAGCTACCTTTATAGTCAATGGGAGATGTTGACAACTTTAGAATATGATTCATCCAACCTATTTTCAATGACTATTTGAGAATGATAGAAACCACAATCTATTAACAACTATTTCTTTCTGCTAGCTAAAAAGGGAGTATAACTTGACTATTCAGATGTAGATGTCTACAGTTAACCAGATGAGTTACACCCAAAAGCTTAGTTTCTTCTATCAACTTTGACAGAACATGTAAACAGTAAAGGTCCTACTGATTTCCTTCGCCCTTTTCTATTATAAGGCAAGAATATTTCTCCATAACTCACCCTGAGAGTTTCATTATATTGCACTAAATAGGACGAGACATGGCTCTGGCCTCTCCTCTTGTATTGACGTGTCTGTTTCTGAGGGACAACATACAAACCATTCACCTTTGCACAAAGGAAACCATTATATGTCTTATTAAAGTTGTTTCCCACAGCACTATATTAGTAAATTTGATAATGTCAGGGAATGTTCCTGGACACTGAAACTCAACCATCCATGCTCTTATACTGTTAGAAACATTGCTGGCATGGTTTTTGTAATGAATCAAAAGGCATTCTCACAGGCATCTTCTGGACTCATTGTAGGAATTAGCAGAGATAAGGGATAATCCTCAATATGCAATCTGCATACAAGTACCCTTTTTTGGGAGTTAAGAGAGTTTAACCATACAAATGCAGGCCACTGCATGCCAATGGGTCTCAATCCTAGAGAACAGTTAACCTTCTGGAAATATTTATTTTTCTACTGCAGGCAAAATTCAACACCCTAGCCACCTAAGTGAAGGAGTTCATAGCTCTTTTCATTTTAGCATAGTTGTCAAGATTTTTCTTCTTAATGATACTAAAAATTTTAACTAGATAGAAACTTCCTCTGTAATCTCCTCTTTCTCCACAGTCTTGAAGTACTTTATTTTGCAGCAAGATGACTGACCATAATGGAGGAGGCTGTAGTGTCAAACACACTTGATTTTATTATCACTGAATAAAGCAACTGGGAAAATATAGTATTTGTTAACACTTCAGCTTCAAAACCGTCAACAGAGATAAGGGATAATAATAAACTATATCACAGATTGATGAAGTTTCAGTAAGTCTCTCTAATAAATATAGCTGTCTATCTTCACAGAAGGTCACAAAAAATTATTATTGGAGGTACAGATTATTGAGATTTAGGCATGCTTAACCTTAAAGTTAAAAGTTCAAAATAATTTTCTATACTGGTGGCATAGCATTTTTGGTGTATTTTTCCATAACTTTTTTTCCCCCTCCTTTTTTTTTTTTCTATTCAGATTGAATTCATTGTGTAATATAACTTATGTCAAAAGTGCAATGCATTCCTAAAGAAAAGCCATTACCGTATACTGAAGTGTTTTATACTATGAAGCAATATGTAAAATACACCTGAGGTTAATAAAATTGTATTGTGCTTCAGGCTACATTCTCACTTTAAATAAGTAGTGACAGTAATTAAAGGACCAACAAAGGTAAAAGAAAGTGCAGCACAGCTGTTATTTTTACTCCTTACACTCAGTGGTTTCCAAAAAATCCTGCAGTTCTTTCCTAGAAGTACATGGTTTTAGGTTGTCCCTAACACAAAGGAAGTAGTGGAGTTTGGACTCATATTATTTTACCACAAACAAGTGGAAGACAAAAGAAGACAAGAATCTGGTCCTACATCCAATTACACTGTCACCTTAACATCTTTCTGGATCTTTCTTGTTATCAGCTCTATAATTCATATAGCTTTTTTTCCTCCTTACATGCTTTTTTATGCAGACCATATTTTTAAATGAGCAGTACCTGGTATCTACAGCCTAATAGATTTTACTCCACTACATGAAAATGTATATTGTTCTAATTTTGCTTTGTTATGTACATATTTGTATTTCTTTAACTATCCTTATCATGTTTTGGGACTTTCAGTGCATTCTTGGCATGAGAAAAAAAATCTTCATATCAGAATTGATTTATAAATCTTTAAGGCGCTCCTTAGTGTTTTACATCTGAGGCGCTTCTTCCTCTCTTAACAGTTCTTTTTTTTTTTTTTCCTTCCCTCTTTTATAACAAGAGTTAAAAAAATCAAACAAAACAAACCTTTCTAAGAAGTGCATTCAATCTGTTATAGACTGCCTTTCTTGAATGAAGGCACTAATAAATGGGAAAAAACCTATGGGTCAAAACAGAAATCACAGTACTCTCTGCTATTAGAAGGGATTGATACATATATATTTTTCCCAATTAAGATAAAACAAATAAGATTAACCAGACATTTAGAGTTGTTCTGGTGAAATATTGCTTAAGAATGCTGACTTCATATTTATTAATATAATTCAAAACCTTTCTAATAATGTTTAATGGAACAAAGGTATACTGATTTTATATGCTATGAGTGTTTTGAAAAGTTCTAGTTATTTCTACAATCCAGCATAATTATTAAATATTTAGCTGACCAATGATGTGTTCATAAGAGCTAGCTTGAACCTAAGAAGTAGGAATTCTTAAATCTAAACCTAAAGATTTCCCCTAGTGCTCACCATCAAGTTAGTTTCAGCTTTTCACCGACAGTAATGCATACATACTGTGCTATTAGACCAGGTAAGAATTTTCTATCAAGATCTTTTGGATACTCATCATGACATTCCTTAATCCTAAAAAGCTAGGTCATTCATCTCAAACCCAGTGTTACCAGCTTTTTCAGAAACTAACAGTGAAACAATTTTTTTTACTCACTTTTCATATTCGTGTAAAGTGCAACTGAGAACTTGTAGCTTGTGTAAAAAATGTTTTACTGAAAACAGAGTTACATACTGAGCTTTAATTTGCCTCCCAGTCTTCAGAAGACGTTCCAGTCAAAATGTGCACTCTATTTTCTATAGTCAAGGTAAACTCCAGCTCATGACAGAGTTTTCTTTGCTATCTGTGAGACATGGCTTTGCATGGCTATATCTGATAGGTATTGACATTTCCAGTTTGCAATGACTGGTAAGCTACAGGCATTCTGTTTCTGGGATACAATTTGAAATATGTCACTTTTACCATATTTTGCCATATTTTACCAACTATCACAATGCCCACCACTCCAGAACAAGATGATGAAGAGGGAACACAATGCTTCCACACTAACCTGCATAGTATTGTTTAGGATATTGGTAGGCAAATTCCAAATCTGCAAGGAAAATTCTAGGGGAAAAAGTTAGCCAGAATATTTCTATTCACAGAGAGGCATGAAAGATTAGGATGTCCAGTTCCAGAGAGTCCTCACTAAAGAGTAAAAGAGTATTGAAAATGTCTCCACAGCTATTCTTTGTACCTAGGAGAATGCAATTAAGGGTTGCTTTTTTTTTGCATGCTCAGTTTCTTGGCTTTCTGTCCTGCAGAAGGTTAATTGTAATATAGCTACACAATTAGATGCACACACAAGATCTCAGTAATATACAAGACTCACGAAAGATTATTTCAGAAACTCATTGGAATAAAAATTGTCCTTCCAGAAATATTTCATCAGTATTTCCAGAGAAATGATATCTAATACAACATGTTCAGATCTGAAGCATGAGGCAGCTGCTTTGGCATATATTTATCTTATATTTCTTATCTGCGAATATTGTCCTTTGCAGAATTCTTGCCAACTTCATCATTTTGGATGCAAACCTTAATGAATGGACTTCATATATTTCTCTGTCTCTGGATGCCTAGCCACTGTGACAGTCTCTTTTTTTTTTTTTTTTTTAAATTATATTCCTTCAAAAGCTAGCAATGTGGATACTACAAACTAGCTATATTGTTTCTGTGATTTTCCTTTATATCTTACTCTCTCATCATCTTGTTAAATATTCCTTGACAAACTGTTCATTAAAACAACACAGAGTGTGTGGCATCCTCACTAAAGAAACAAAGCTAATGAATTTTCCTATGAATGTTTTTTCTAGGGTTCTTTTTTATTTCTTCATAATATTTTATCCAAAGGCCTAAACTATTTGGTTTTCTCCCCCACTTTTATCCTATAATGTTAATATTTTTTTTTCCCCTTTCTCAGTGTTCATTTTAAGTATGAATAAAAGCTTCTAAAGAGTTTTGAATTGTCATCTGTGTTTCATTAATTGCTATGACTCTTGTCAAAATTTCTTCTGATGTCTCTACTGCAAAATGATGCTTAGAATTTTCTGTGAGTTTTCAGGGATAATAGTTATGCTAAGCCTTTTTTAGCACTAACAGAGATTCTGGAAAAGCAAGTTTTGTGCAGACTGTTGACTGAACACAATTCTTTAGTTTTCAGCATAAAATCTTTTTTTCTTCCTTTTCTCAGTTTTTGTTCCCACTCCTTTCCCAATGTTGAAAAAAAACCCAACCCCACCCCTCGCACAGTGAAACTGTGGGTTTGCTCCTTTTACTGTACTAGTTCTTCCTCTAAAATCTGAAAATATATATTGCATTTTGTCATATTTTTTGTTCAGATGCACTAAGAGAACACTTGTAATACAAACATTTTGTATTGTAACACATTGATAATATCTATTACATTAAGTAGAAAAGTACCAAGAAATCTGAAAGGAAAATGTGAATGAGAGTGGTGGAGGGATGAAAAGTAGTCTGATAAGCTGAAAAGTAAATTACTTCATCTTAGCATCTGTCAGTTCATATATTGAATATAGCTTATAAATTTGCTTCTTGATATAAAACTTTAGCCAGTGAAATGTTTACAAGAGGAGGAGGAAAGACATATTTTAAACTCCACTAGAAAGTTGCAATTTTCCTGATCCCCATCCATCACTTCATTGCACCTCAAGAGACATCGGTCAATAAAGGAACTATTGTTTAGCAGTAATACTGATGGTATTACCTTCAGATAGAAATATTCTTTCCAAATGTAATTTCTGGGTAAAATCAGTTGGAGACCATATCTTGATTAACAAATTTGGAACAGAGTGTTTCCTTCTCACTAAGTTAAAATTAAGACTTCTTGTCATTGGAGCTAACACAAAAAGTTTGCACAGCTGAGAGATTGCACTTTCATTTGTCATCACCACATGATTGTGCATCTGTAGTCTTCATTTGAATATTGTGCTCAACATAGAGATTATGACCCAGAGACACTGGGGAATTGAAAACTTTTCCAGGTCAAAGACCATTCCCTGTGGGATTTTGAAGTTAACAGCAAACCCGCAAAAGCCTCACTCAAATGCCCCACTTCTATCATGGTTGCCATATTGCCCAGCACCTGGAAACTCAACTGGGGACCTTTAAGTTAAAGATACAGACTACCTGTCATGGTTTAGCCCCAGCCAGCAGCTAAGCACCACGCAGCTGCTCGCTCACTCCCCCTACCCCGATGGGATGGGGGAGAGAATCGGAGGAGTAAGAGTGAGAAACACTCCTGGGTTGAGATAAGAACAGTTTAATAATCGAAATAAAGCAAAATAGTAATGATAATAATTACACTATAATAATAATAATAATATACAAAGCAAGTGATGCACAATGCAATTGCTCACCACCCACCGACCGATACCCAGACAGTTTCCTGAGCAGCGATCGTTGCTCTCCAGCCAATCCCCCCCCAGTTTCTATACTGAGCATGACGTCATATGGTATGGAATAGCCCTTTGGTCAGTTTGGATCAACTGTTCTGGCTGTGCCCCCTCCCAGTTTCTTGTGCACCTGGCAGAGCATGGGAAGCTGAAAAGTCCTTGACTAGCATAAGCAGTACTTAGCAACAACTAAACCATCAGCGTGTTATCAACATTCTTCTCCTACTAAATCCAAACCACAGCACTATGCTTGCTACTAGGAAGAAAATTAACTCTATCCCAGCCAAAACCAGGTCACTACCAAAGTTTGACCTTTCGTGAGCTGATATAATTTTTTTTAGAACAAGTTTGAGGAGACATGTAAACACTCGTGTTTAACTGTCACACAGTTCACATCATTAAACAAAACACATTTTACTCCTACATATTCTTCTCTGTGATTTAATTCTTTTCAGATAGGTGGAAAAGTCTGTTTTCTGTGATCTTCCTAACAGTTTCCAGTGTTTCTGTGGAGTCTGACAAACATGATCATTCTTTTCTAAGGAGGTAAATCACTGTTAACACAGTTACATCCACACAGTCAACCAACCTAAAGCTATGATTTACTGACTCATTTGACTGAGACTGCACAGTATAGTACTTCTTTCTATGATAGTAGGTATAGAACACCTACTTTTTCTTCTACAAAGTTTCTTTTTTTTCCTGCCTTCTGACATATAATCCTGCATCATCATAAATCTTTTCAATTTATCAGAGTCTATCCTCAAAATTGTCTTAGCAAAGCCTTAAGCCTTTTCAGTTTTGGATTATAGAATTTACACATGATCCAAATTCTTATCTTTCCAAGCAGTTCCATACAAAAGCTTAGCACACGTCCAAACATCTGTAGTGCTGGGTATCTTTCCTTCTCTTTCTTATTTCTGTCTTAAAAGCTAGTATTCTGTATATACAGATTTCTTTCTCTCTTTTATTTCTGTCTTAAAAGCTAGTATTCTGCATATACAGATTACAACCCTTTTAATACAGTTTGAAAAGGTGGATAAATTAATATGCAGCATTTGCTGGAACAGTTGCCTTGGAAAGTAGGCATAACAGGTGGCATGATTTTCTATTAATAAAGTTCATCTAATAATTAATTCTTTGGCTTTAATGAGTACCACCAAGCTAATGTTAAATAAATTAAAAAAAAAAATATTATTCTTGCAAAAACAACCAACACCAGTACTTTCCTCAACAGTCTTGTGCAGAGATACAACATATATATAGGGGTATAAAGAACTAGCTCCTCTTTCACTGCAGTTTCTTTAGTACTCATGTAGAGCAAATGCCACAGCTGTGTTTAGTTCACACTGACTTGGGTCTCTCCTCTCCAGGGCACAGTCCTTCAATAATGATGTAGAAAAGACTTCCATAATCACACCCCCCCTCCACTGATTTCATGATGGTACCATCCCTGCACTCTTATGCAATGCTTAATCTCCCCTTTCTCTATCCTCTCAATCTTCTGTCTGCTTAAGGTACTTAAGTCAGCTGGCTGTGTGAAAGCAGTAAGTTGCATTTATGACGTTGTGTGCTAATGATCAGCCTTTTGAGCAGAAGGTGCATTATGCATCACTGTTTCCAGAGGCAACAGATAACTTCCTTGTGGTGCTAGAGCTCTGCTCAATCCTTTGAAGGACTCTAAAGAATCTGATTTAACTCTACATTATATACAGGTTTATGCCTTTCTCTGGTAACCTGAGAATTCTCTTGAGACAGTTCTATGTCTACAGCGTTATTCCTTTGTTATTCTTTTCATTTTGTCTTAGTCTTTACAGGACAACATTGGATCATATGCAAAGATTTGTATTAATGAAAGTGACATGAAAAACGAAGGGGCTGTGTTTAAAACCTCTCTAGTAAAAAAGTACGTGCAATTCTGAATTTTAATTCTATGGTATTAAAATGTTGACTGAAAATGTAAAAATCATCTTATACTTTTTTATACTACTTATTAATATTAAACCAGATATGGTATACATATATGATAGATCTAATTCAACATGCTGTAAAAGTGGTAGGGAATTGCCTTCTGATTTTAATGGCCACTGCATAAAGCCCTATTTTCTTTTTTATGTTACTTGTATTTTGCTATTTGTTTCCAGTTGTCCATTGTTTTACTATTCTGTCTGCTAATGAGAGGCTGAACTGCAGCAAGATGTTTTGGCAAGCTGGGCACTTCTAGTTCCCGCACCAATGCTCTTTCATCCCCTGCTCAAGGTCTCCTTCCAGCCTCCAGGGCTTGCTTTCTCTCAGTCCCATAGACTACACCGGCCTTTTGGGTTCCTTACATCTGCCACTGCCACAGACTTCTTATCTCACCAAGTCAGGAGCAGCTGCCATTAGAAATCTGACATATTTTTCCTTCTTGGCAAACCCCATTGTAGTCTGAGGAGCCAAAGTTGTGCACTGCATTCAGCTGTGATATTGCACTTTTGGCCATAGCTGCCTATTTTGACCTATTTCTGCACAGAAAAA
The DNA here is from genome assembly GCF_030463565.1 of Pelecanus crispus. NCBI lineage: Eukaryota > Metazoa > Chordata > Aves > Pelecaniformes > Pelecanidae > Pelecanus > Pelecanus crispus. Next base: position 146,420,533 of record NC_134643.1, read on the forward strand.
GGCTTCCTGCTCCATGGAAGTTCTTCAAACTATGACTTTTTTTCTATCCTGAAATGGGACATGAAATTGATATCTTAGGTTTTCATAAACACACTCTAAAGTAGAAAAATTGATCAAGGTAGTTGAAAAATTTCAAGTTTTAAATATGTATTCTTTAATTTTTCTTAATATAACTTAATGTCACTCTCAGAAAGAAGATATTATAAATTGATGAATGAAACTTTTACTTCAAAAAGTTAGAATAGAATGTTTTAGAAAATCTTTACTTTTTCCTCTGCAATTTTCTTTTTCTTTTATTAGGACACTCACTTAAATGAAGCCTTTCTCTGAAGGTGAATTGTTTTTTGATAAGTCCACAGTTTCTGTTAAAAATGTTCAATGGAATATTTCCAACCTGTTTTACCTATACAACCAATGATCCTTCATAGATATTTAGGAAGAAAGAATGTAGAAATGTTGAAGTGTAATCAGAAACTAATAGAATTTAGAATAAAATTCAAAAGAGAAAAAATATCATATTTGAAATAATGTATGAACAAAACTGTAGAGAATACTAGACATGAAAGAACTAAGACAGCAAAACCCATCTATGCCATATTTTCCAGAACTGTAATCCTGAAATGTAAAGCATGACTTAGAAATCATTTCTGAAAGTCATGCAACAGCTTCTAATGTTTGTAGAAAATAAAGGTTTTAGAATATTTAGAAAGACACATGATTAATAATAGTAAGTCTTCACTTTGAAGATCAAGGAAAAAAAAAAAAAAAAAAGAACTAGGAAAGTTGAGAAATGTAAGAAAACCTGAGAGGCAAGCCTTGTAGAAAGCAGTCCCAGAGTAAAAATGAGATTAAGTAGATGCTACATGTATAGGAGTCGGAAACTAGGAAGACTGTGTTCCCTTACATATTGATTGACCAGGAAGAAAAAGAAAACAATTGACCTTAAAAAATAAAAAGAATTAAAAATAATCTTTTGAATACAGAAGAAGATGGTATTGTTTCATTTAGTTCTATGACATCTATTAGTAAATGCTGTGGTCCTAATCGATCTCTGTCACCATAAATTTCTGTTACCAGATCTAAAAGGATGAAGAAATAACAAAGGGAAACAGATGTTAAAGGAAACTTAAGATGACTAATTTGCAAGAGAGTAACAATGCATCTCTCTGATTTTGTAGTAACTTTTGTAAAGCACAATTAATTTGCCTATTTCAATACTACTTTTCCATGTGCTGATGGTCAAAGCAGAGCCAGCAACAAGTAAGCTGAAAATTTCTAAATGGTTTATCTGTATTTTCTATCTGAAATTTATATTCATCTTTCTCTGTTTTGTCTATAGGGTTAGCTTAAAATTATTAAAGTGTGTCTTGTAGCTAGTTCTATTGCCATGAGAATTTTACTCCATTACTTGTTCTTTCTGCTTTTAATTTTTCCTCTTCTACCTAAGTATTACAGGTTTGTCTGGTTTTGTTTCTAATTAAGACTTTTCTGATCCTAATATATATTTAAATGCACAAAAGTATTCAAAAAACTGCATTTCAGATCTCATGATCTTCATACTTTCTCTGCAAGTGGAGAAATTCCGGCTTTTCCTCTGTGATTTTACTTGGAGAGAATGTGTAAGTGTCTGAAGGAGAATCCATTGAATCACTGTTTTAGTATCTCTGCGAATTCAATCTGCAAAGATACAGCTGTGCTGAGAGGTGTTCAAAATTTCCCTGTGTGGAAATTTCTAATATTTTGAAAAAGCTTTCATTTCTGACTGTAAAGAAAAAGAAAACCTAAAATGTGGAAGGAAAAAGCCCCAAGCAAACTGCAACCACAACACCTGAAACATAACTTAAATCTTTGATTTCAAGTGCGAAGAAAGTCTCTCTATATTCCCCCCCGCAAAAAAAAAAAAAAAAAAAAGAAAAAAAATTGAAATTCTATATGTTTTCTTTAACTAGAAGACTCTCTGGAGAACAGAACTCATCAAGTGTCAAAAAGGCAGGTCTGAAAGAAAAACTTTGAGCCATATCATACCTTGGAGCACCCAGACACCCAATGGAATTGAACTCCGTAGCCCTCACACAGCAGAGACATCAGCAACCACATCTCCCAGGGCAAGATGCCAGCTCTCCTACTCCAGGCTCTGTCTCAAATCAGTCTTGTCTTTTAGTAGAATGTTTGAAAAATGCCTATTTTATTGTTTTGCCAAAATTAGATTTTGCACCAAAAATGTGGTGGGTTTTTTGTTTGTTTGCTTGCTTGCTTTGTTTCCTTGACCCATTCTATTTCCCAGGATATTTCTCCAGGAGGTAAGTACTGAGAAGCAGGGACTTGCCTGGGCCGACAGGCTCTGTCCTATTCTGACAGTTGCTTGGATCAACGTTCTGCCTCATGTGCAAGTAAGCAAATTAATGATAATAACTCCCTAACTCGTTAGCACAAACTAAAGCACAATGTTGCCTAAGACAAGAACTCTTTCTTCATTGAAACAAGTCTTTCACAACATAAAAAGACAGTCTAGTCATGATGGAAATAATTTAAGGACAAAACACTCTTGTGCTGATTACTGCAATAGATCCAACTTATCACACTCAAATAAAGCCACAGAATTACCGTGATACACTCTGTTTCCTGCTTGATTAGTTCTAGCTGCGTAGATGTGGTGGACTTACAGTTAACCTGTCATTATCAGAAGGTGACAGAAAAGTCACTAGCACTAAAAATAACTAACAGTAAGTGATTCATGCTATCTTTATCTTTAAAGACTTCTGGATGCTTAGAAACAGAAGAAATCTTTCTTAAAGTCAGCCTAGCCTAAAAATTTTAGTACTGGAGAGGGGGAAAAAAAAACCCATCTCTTCTTCCATGTGAAGAAATGTGAAGTACTACTTTTCTAAAAATCCACTGCACATCTGGATCAATAGATGAACAAAACATTAGGCAAGTAGAAGGATATATAGTATAGTCATCTACCCTGTTGTGGTTTAACCCCAGCCAGCAGCTAAGAACCACACAGCTGCTCGCTCACTCTCCCTACCCCCATGGGATGGGGGAGAGAATCGGAGGAGTAAGAGTGAGAAACACTCCTGGGTTGAGATAAGAACAGTTTAATAATTGAAATAAAGCAAAATAGCAATGATAATAACAATATAATAATGATAGTAATAATAATATACAAAGCAAGTGATGCACAATGCAATTGCTCAACACCCACCAACAGATACCCAGACAGTTCCTGAGCAGCGATCACTGCTCCCCGGCCAACCCCGCCCCCCAGTTTCTATACTGAGCATGACATCATATGATATGGAATAGCCCTTTGGTCAGTTTGGATCAACTATTCTGGCTGTGCCCCCTCCCAGTTTCTTGTGCGCCTGGCAGAGCATGGGAAGCTGAAAAGGCCTTAACTAGCATAAGCACTGCTTAACAACAACTAAAATCATCAGTGTGTTATCAGCATTCTTCTCCTACTAAATCGAAAACACAGCACTATGCCTGCTACTAGGAAGAAAATTAACTCTATCCCAGCTACAACCAGGACATACCCTTAGGAATGCTACTTACAGATGCAAACATTCTGAGTACTTGTTCCTGCTTCCTTACTTTCTTATGCATTTTTCTCTGGTAGTTTGAACAAATGAAATACATCAACAAACCTAGGATCAGCCAGTAAAGCTTTATTCCCCTTTCCATGTGAATACTTCATAAATCAGACAACAAAAGAATATTAATCTTTGTGTTTCCTGCTCTGAATGACTCTTGTATTTTTCTCTGTGAAGTTTCAGCTGGAGCAATATTGATTGCTTCTAATATTGAACATTCCAAAAAATCCTGTAGCCTACTGATTAGCTGACCCACCAGGAAATAGGAGGAATCTGAATTTCCTCAGGCAGAATAAAAACTTTGATCTCTCACATTCTCAATGGATGCTCTGACCATTGCACTAGACTATAAGAAGCTCATATTGGAGAATCTGGTTGAAAGTCTGTTTGTGGATCAGTCCAAGGGCATTTTGCTCAAGGAACTGAAAGAAAGAGCTATCCTGCTAAGAAGGTTTCACTGTAGCAAGCTGAAGAAGAACAAGAAGGCCATCCAGGGCTTACAAAATACCATCACTAACACCTTCCTGTGTATCAGAAAGAAAGCAGCCAGTTACTCCAAAAGCATTTTTAGATCCTCAGCAACTTCCCTCACAAGTAGAAACTCGCCAAAGACAGAATCTTGGGCCAATTAAAGACTTGTAGCATTTTAGCTTTCTCTTCAAAGAAATGTGTAAAACCTCCAGCCCTGCTGTACCGTAGAAAGGAGGCAGACACAACAACCAACCATGAAAGACTGCTGAATTGTGTAAATCCATGGTATCTACAGTGGTTGGCTTGCTGTGCATAAGGGGCATAAGGGGCGAACAATCAAAACCAGAGTTCCCAGTCAAGAAGCAATCAAGTGTTGACTATAAACTAATTGAACTAAACACCATGACATCTTGTAAATGCTTCCTTGCAGTTCTGTACCACAGCTTTGCTCAGGAAAACTGGCTAAAGAGCAATGCAACCAATCTGCCATTCACTGTGTACTTGAGGGTGAACTGAATAACTTTTTGACCACAATGACTAGATTTCTATGAACTGTGAAAGAACTTGGAAACTTAGCTCACATGTGACCCCTAAATGGATGAGTTGGGATGAGCTGAATCCTATTCACAGAAAAGATAAAAAAATGCAATGGCCTTGAAAAGGTGAATATTCAATATCAGGTAAGTGTATAAAAATAAGTGTAGCCCAAGGTCTAATGAAGGCTGGATTTACTGTAGAATGGATTTTGTTATAAAATACTAGTTATTGGAGTAATTGGAATTATTCCATTAAACTGAAATGCATAAATAACACCAGAGTAAATTAAACATATTATCTGATTTTTATTTAGCATTTGTCTGAGTTCCCTGGCACACCAGTGACAGAAGCTCCATTCCAAAGCCTTTGGGTTAAAATAGGTTATGTGTCTGCAGCAAAAAATACAGATAATATTTTTACTCATATCTTTAAATGGTTTTCTCTTCCAGCATTCCTTCTACTTTACCTGAGTCAGTCACTTTGCTATTATTCATACAATAATATGTATTGGTGTTCGTACACCAACAGAGGCGTTAAAGTAATTTCAAAATTAAGAATATTGCTTGAAGGGTGACCAATGCTTCTAAATTTTTCCCTTTATGGATTCCATTATATGAATCTACCATACAACTTAATAAACTTCATTCTCATTGTCAAAAGAAAAGACACTTATGACAGTAAGAACATGGTGTTAAATTTTACAGTGCTGGAGCATCAACAAAAGAGCAAACCCATACAAATGCATCGGAGATTTCACCCAAGTAGCCCAGCCTCAAACTGAACACTTAGTGGCAAGATACCATTCATGCAATGTGCAATCTGAATATGGTAGAATTCAGATATAGGTTGCTTGCTTTAGTTTCTGAAGAAACTATGATTCACCCATCCCATATTTCAGGCAAGCAAGTGATATTTTATATATGGGATTGCTGCAGGCACAACTACGCACGATCAATACTTTTTGCAAAAAGATTAATGTCTGCAGAATACAGAAACTATGGCTCATCTGCACTATTCTCTGATCTCCATGAGCATGTAATTTGTTGACAATGTTCCTCAGAGAAAGTCAGTTTATTTACATGTTTTTAATTTCTGTGCTGATTGGCTTTCAGTATCAGATTTCATTAAAGTGTGAAGTTGGAAGAACATTTTGTTTTCCTCTCTTGGTTCTTCAGTCTCTTAAACTGTTTATACCACTACAGCATAGAAATGCTGAAATAGAAAATATGACTACTTTTTATCAACATTTTAAAAACCAAAGCTCATTATGATTATCCTAGGCTTTTGTGCATCATTCTTCACTCTTATCTCTCTGTTCTGTGTATATTTTGGCAATCTTCTGCTCCTTTTCTTGGGAGTCTTCAGGAGATTCTCCTATTTTCTCATCAAGATTTGTCTCTCAGAGAACTCATGTTTATAATTTCAGGGTTTGGCTTTGAGGGCTTGCAGATTTTCCCCATCACCACAGCTTTACCTCCATTAGTTCCTACTGCCTCTCCCACAAATACCTTGTTCTAGCTGTCCATTTAAGAATTCACTTAACGTGGCCAAAACAGAGTTATTTTATTTTCTAAGTTTTGCATTTTTCTTCTTTATGATAATCTCCACAATACTTTGTCATGCGGATCTTGTTAGCTAGGGGTTGGTTTGGCTTGACACAACCATAGTCCTTGTTTCTGGGTGCCAAGATTCCTATGTTAACCTTTTTTGTATCATACAAACCATTTCTAAGTAAACTTATTTTCATAATGATCAGTAAGAAATGCCAATTATATTTTGACTGCCCCACACAATCCTTCCATTTCAACATCATTGTTTTACCATTATTCTATGAACGACAGTTTTTATACATCACTTGTTCTTGTCCAAACCGTTGTGTACCAAATTCATACAGCCTCCTACATGTATAATTAGCCATAAAATGTCTATATGAGAAAAAGAGGCAACTACAGTTATATCCAAATATTTCATCCTTTCCTAACACCACACCATTTCCTAAATGATTTATTATAATTAAAAAAAAAAAAAAAACCCCAACACCAAACCCCCCCCCCAAAACTTCTATTGCTGTCATGCTTTTGACTGGCTCAGAATTGAATGGACAAAAACGTGGGGTGAAACAATTTAGCCTGTGAAATAAGGAATATGAATGTCAGTCACAATGTGTTTTTAAGACCTGAGCTCCATGAATATTGGTATAACATTGTCTTCCTACCTCAAAGAGGTTTGTGTAATACAGAGATCTTGGATAATAACAGTTTAGAAGTCCCCAATAAGTGATTATAAGGTTACTGTTTTCTCTCTTAATTACAAAAAATATAATAAAACTAGAATTACAAAAAATGAACAATATTTTTTTTTAAAACAGTATCAATGAATAAGCAAATATAAAGTACAGAACTTTGGTTTCTGGTCCCATGTAAACAAATTGTTTCAGTTCTATTAATCTTACTATCAATATGTTTAAAGAAAATAATTTTTTTTAGAAATAAAGACACCATTATTTACCAGTTTACAATAAACTACAACATAGACTTAACAGCTATATTAATTACCAATAAAAATAGAAACATTAATAGACATTTAAGTCCATTGTAACTCCTTGGTACACTTTTGTGTGTCTGATATCCATCTGTGTTCATAAATACAGCTGTATATTACTGACAAATTGTATTAATGTCAAATGCAAATTGAGGGAGTAGTTCATAACTGCCTCAGGTATGCCTTGCTAGAAAACATGCAAGTTATCCTAGTCTTTTTGCCAAAGCTGAATATATTAATAACATGTCATTGAAGCAGAATTTTAATGAGCTGTAAATGGAGTTGCTATGGAGAAATAATATAGTATGATAGTATTGAGAAATGTGTACAGTACCGTAATTGCCTGCAACAATTCCTTATAGAGACCGCTTCTATACACTCAGATTTTTCTCTATCAACCAATTTATAAATTCTGACAAATAGCAGGTCACATGGTCTCACTGATCAGTGTGTGTGTAGTCTCACACAGAAATCAATGATTATTGCTTCCCCAAAAAAGGACCAGTGAAAGTCCTAATATTTTCTGGAGGACTGTGTTTTAATATAGTGTCAAATCAGGACATATGGAAGTAGATGTAAAGAACTGGAGACTATAGAAATACTTTTATTATGCACTGCCATGTGTTTATGTGCCAAATTCAGATGCCCCAAAATGGCCTCTGTCCACCCCTGTTCTTATGAGCAACAGGCTATGGATGCAAAAAACAGCTTATCTTATCCGGCTTTATGAAAGTGCTTTTGCGCTATATTTGCCAAATAAATCATACATTTTTTAACCCCATCAACATAAACATGCCCTGTGGCACGCGCATAATCTTTCCCTGAGTGAAGAAATAGGTAAGACGAGTTCAGCAAGTAGAACAGAACTGGACTAGAAGTGAAGAGGACAAGACAGGACAGACGGAGAGAGTGAACTAATCATCTGAGGTACATCCAGATCCTGAATTGTCTCTCAGTCACCTGCTCCTTGGAGGAAAACAAGCAAAGGTTTACACCTGTACAGGAAATGCCTTCCCAGAAGTCAGTACAGTAGGCACAATTTAAGCTCCCAAGTTGCTTCTTTGCAGCTTAGCAGGAAATATTTTTCAGCTCCTGTAATTCCCTAGGCACATGTGCAAGTCAATCAAGGATGCCAGCACACACTGCTTTGCTTGGATTTGCTACTTCCATGCAGACAACACAACACAGGTTTGTCAGTCTCACCCTGACTCAACCTGTCCCTCTCAACATAGAAGCCTTACAGTAAAACTAACAAAAGAGTCCTCAGAAGCAAAAAATAAAGATAGAATATTGGTTAGAAGATTAGAAATAAAAGGCCACATGGAAAGCTAATAACAAATGATATTTTAATTGCAACTTTACAAGCACATGCTCCTTGAGTTGCTAAATCTCTTCTCCCTACAATTTAAGGCATAGTCCAAACAGCAGAGCTGGGGGTTCAGTGTTTAGTGTAATCCCACATTTCTAATGTAATCCCACATTTCTAAGTATTCCCTTCAGTTCCAAATGAGCTTCCTGTTTCCCTCCTTTGCATACTTTTTGAGTTTTGTTAGGGATATAGACATAATTGCCCTTGATGATCAAACATGGTGAAATGAATCACACTGCTTGATCAACTATTGAACTGAATGACATAATGTTTTATAAATTATTTCAATTTTTGTTCTGAGTCAAAAATTATTTGCAGACCAAACATGATCTTTAAGTTTCCCAAAGCTGTATTTTTATCACATGGACTGTGTATTCATATAAATAATCACTGGTTTTGGTAAGAAAAAATATTCAGATTTGTCTTAGCTCAATCTTTATTAGAGACAGTATGCAACCAATATAAAATGTACCCATCAGAAAAAATACAATAATATATTTAAGCTACTGTTTCCCAGCATCAAGCTCATTAAATCATACTTGGAAATGTTACAGCTAAAGATCTATCATTCTCCTCAACTGGCCAGCCCCCTCACATTATCAAAGTACTCTTGAGGGATTAAGATGAAAAGTATACCCACTCAAGTGTTTGGAGAGTTAACACTCTAAAAACAAGGAGACTGAAACTTTCCCATATATTTGATTGTCCTGAAGTTCTGTTGTAAACACAGGTCTAGGTCTAGTTGAGGTTTAGTGCTTTCTGTTTGTATATTGCCTCACACTGTATTCTTTTTCTCTTAAGAAGGACTCCTATGAATCAAGACAAACAGTAATGAAGCAAAACCAACTAAGCCCTGCGAATGAAGTACCAGCTGCAGATAAAATAAGCACTGGGAGAAAATTCATATTGCTAAGAAAATTAAGCTTAGTACGTGGCTGTTTCTTTCTTTAGAGCAAATAGAAGCAGTTCTGTTTCAAGGTCATGATATTATACATAGGATAGGATTTTAGTAGTAGCATGACCACAAACTGGACCAATACAGAAGATTTGAAATGTCAGGGATTTTGTTTTCAATTTTTTTTTTAATTTTTTTTTTTTGTTCACAGTCCTGTGAACATTTCTTCACCTCAGCTTTAGTAAATCTTTAAAAAGAATCAAGCTAACACAAGAAACTAAAAATTCAACATACTTTGAAATATCTAAAGCCATCCCAAAATATTTGGTCATTTCACCTAGGGTTCCTTTGTTTTCACATACTATTTATGTACCTGTTTTTAAGCTAATTGCATAGATTCTTATATAACCAAATGTGCACATCTAAATTTTAATAATTCTCTCTGTATTGACAATACTTCATACACAGAATTTAGATGCCGTCACATCTTTCCCTATAACATGATCTTATTAACATCATAAGGTTACCAATGATTTTTCACTAAATTAATTTTTGTATAATCTAGCATGTAAGACATTACATACTTTGCTTTTCTGAACAGTATGACCTTTTATGAACAGTACAATGTATATTTCCTATGGCTTTACTACAACAACAGCAACTTCAAGGTTGACTTAAGCTAACTTAGTCTTCTCAGTGGCTTTTGTAGTCCACTGTAAGCTCTGAAGAGTGTATCTATACTGCTACCAATGCCCAAGACTGATTACAGAAAGCTCTGTCTACAATACACTGATGGCAGCTTTCTCATTGTAGTTACACTCTCAGCCTCACGGAAATGCACAAGGTCCCTCAGAAATGAGCAACCTGATCTAGTTAAAGCTGTCCCTGCTCACTGTAGGGGTGTTGGGCTAGATGACCTCCAAAGGTCCCTTCCAACCCAAAACATTCTATGATTCTATGAAATAATGCATTCAAGAAACTGCATCAGGACTCAATGCCTAGTTCTTCCATTAGACCATTATTTTTCTGTATAGATGAATTTCTGACTGAACAATATTTCAAAGGAAGTCATGCATCACATAAGTTTATTAATTTTTATTGATTTCAGTGATTAACATATATAAAACCCCAAAATAAAACAAATAAATTCAAATCAACTAGTTACAAATAGACAAAATAACATAATTTAAAATGTGGCAATCATTACGCTTAACTCTTTGAAGCTGTGTAAGTTCTTAACGGTTCAGAACAAGAGTTTTATTAAAGAATTGCTTACAGTATGAAAAATATTACATACAAATTAATGGAGCTATTTTACTATGAATGACTGGTAATGAAATACAGTTACCTTATTTTAAGAATATATGTATATATATGTCCAGTAAAGTAATACAGAAGTGAATAAAAAAAAAAAATAGCAGCTACTTGTAAAATATTAAAAGTGTGGTGATTTTCCATATAAGATTCCAGCAATGTCACTGTATCAATTATCTTGGTATGTGACAAAATCCAAACACAAGTGCATGAGATACTGCACATCTGAGAAGAAACTCTCAGGCACTGGAAAAAGCAAAGTAGTAACATAATAATTCAGTCCCAGGGAGTCCATAACTGTATTTTCTCCATAAAGTAGTTCTAGTTATCTCTAAAATACCAGTATGGATAGAGATTAAGGTAGTCTTCAGTGACTCATGACCATTCAGAACTTTTCAGATTTTAGTTTCAGAATTAAGACAACCTTAACAGTTACATGTATTTGCAGAAACTTTCTGAGGAATTTTCAGATAGAGGTTCTCTAAAAAAAGTCCCCCAAAAAACATTTCAGCCAAGTTTCAGATGACAAATTTTACAAAATTTTCTGTCTGCTGCAGTGACAAAATGAAAAGGCAATCAAACTTGCTCACATTACAGAAAGTACAAGTACAGTACAGTTAATGAGAACATCATCAGACACTCGGCTGCTACTATGCAGTTGATTCATTAGGAACTTCAGCAGAAGACTGCTTTTTAGGACCACAGTTCAAGAATACTCTAGAACAATGGTCTAGCAAGTTATTGTCTGAGAGGAAAATTCCTTCTCCTTATCTATTCTATGGGGCTATTCACATATTCTGTGTTTTCACTATCTAAATGTATATAGTAGACTTCTGAGTTACAGCCAATAGAGAGAATAAAACACTTCTAAAGTGTGATTTATTTAATTTTAAAGAGAGATTGGAACAGAGTCTATAATACATTCTCTACAAGTCTCTATTTTTTCTCTGTTGTCTTTAAAGGAAGTCCAGGTTGATTAGCCCAGATGTAAATGTCTGCACTCTAGATGTCCATTTAAATTAATTTTAGTTATTGCATTTCTAAAGGTTTCCATTTCCAATTCTCTCTTTCACAAAGTCACACTTCACAAAGTGTTTTAAAAAAATCATGTTGCATTCCTAAAGATATTTCATTTGTCCTTTATTTTGTTTCTGATTCTGCATACCACACAGGTACCAGACTACTACATTGCTAAATGTGGAGGTTCCAGAAGATCATCCTTGGTCCTCCAGGCCCAAAAAGGAGCAGAAGAACTCATGTTCTTGCTGCTTATGGATAACTCCCTCTGGTGCAGCCTAGTGAGAGCCACGTGCAGAGTACTTGGTCCCGGGGTCATCTCATGAATGCCTGCTGTGTTCACATGCTAACATGCTTACATGCTTCCTTCCTCCTTTTGATTTAGTGGTGAAGGTGTCAAGATATTAGTAATAGAGACGCTGGTGTGTACGGGTAGAAATACAAAATATTCACCTTGTGACTACTTTGGTTTAGAACAGGCCCTGACTCATTTAGATGTGCACTGTCCTTCAGAGAGCATGTCACTCAGTCTCCATCTGTGGAAGCAACATCCACAAGGACTCTCTTCTCACCTTTACCTCCCACTATTTACTGCTCTTTCTAGCCTCATTTTGAGCTGATGTCTGAAAGGTATAAATGTCTTCTTCATGATACCATCCTTTTCCTATTCAAAAATTGTGTTTGCTTACCTCTAGAAGTTATTCCTGGGCCTATGACATTTAACTCTAAACAGAAAAATATTCAAATAGTTTAAAATGCTCATATGCTTTGATCCTTCAGAGTCCAAGACATGCATGTTCCCATGACTGATCATACTCCTGCCAGTGTAAGGTCTCAGATTGTGTCTGTGCAGTGTAAATATTTTTAAATTATACTCTAAATGAAGTTTTATGAAACATTTTGCTCTCTTCAGCTCATCTGGAGACATTTGTGCATAATTCTAAGCACTTAGTGTTTAGGAATGAATCATAGCTCCAAATGTTCTCATTCAACTCAGAAATTTCAAAATACTTGTTCTAGACACAGACTTGAGAGCAATATTAGGCAGGATTTTGATATTAGATGTCTCTGTAGCATCCTAGAAAAGCATGACAATAATTGTTTTATTTCCTCAGTGTCAATGCATGTGTCTGAATCACAGTCCCAGTGCCTAAGAATTTAAAAAAAGCCCACAGGATCTAATGAAACATATTCTAAAAGTCAGAGCCTGAAGCCCTGCTTAATTATTATTAAAGTTTGACTCACTCACTGAAAACAATGTGCATAATGACATAACCATTTCACCTAAAACTATACTTTCTATGATCAGAGCCTACTATCTATATCATTAAAAGTATTCTTTCTTGTACTAGTTGTTATTTAAAAAAAAACCCCTTAATCTCAATTTTGTCTTGTCCCTACCATAACCATTCTAAAAAATGTTTTGTTTACCAAACTCAGATGGCCTGTTCCTACTCATCTTTCATAAATAACTGGACACATTCTGTCTTATAGGTAGTTTACATACCTGAAGTGATTAACTTAGAAAGGCAGTGTAATTGAAGATGCCTCATTTAGATTATTGCCCATTCTTTTTTTTTTTCTTCAGTCAAATGCTTTATGTAGCAGAGTACAAAAGTATAAATGGAAAACCCATTACTCATACATCTTTGTCTGGTTTCTATTTCTGACATACTAATCTTTGTAGTTTAAAAAAAAAATTAAATAACACACCTAGAAACATGCGTCTGGCTTCTGAGACTGTGTCATCTGACTGCCAATTTTCTGTTTTATAAGGCATGTAATGCTCTTGCTCAGAAGGGTGCTCATGTCAGTCTAGGCTGACCTCTTTTTTTATTTGTCAATAACTTCCCAATGGCTTAGTGTGCACCTGCTAAATGAGTTTCCTTTCAGAGAAGTTTGAAGAGGACTGAAGTTGCCAGATGCCCATTTAACTTAAAAGCTGTCTCTGACTGAGGCCAAAAACAACTGGCAAAACAAAGAGAGGAATTGTCCACACTGAATACACAAGCAGATGCAGGACAAGCACAAGAGCTCTTTCCAAAAGGAAAACACACAAGTCAGATATGAGAAAAACGGGGGCTAGAACAATTAGTGCAATATAACAATAGGACGTATTATGACAGCTCAATCAGAAGCGGCAGTTTCTACCATCTGTCCTGTCTGACTATTGTGTTATCTGCACTTCTTACCTAAAGTATAACTTACTAGAGTTTGAGATTTGATGCACATTTTTCTTCACCAGTTAGTTGGTGGCTATATGATGTTAACAACTATAAACTTGGGTTGTTAGAGCTCTTGCACAGTACCAGTGCTTGTGGTACTGGGAAGATGAGACTCATGGCAGCATAGTACAGTTAGACCTGATTTTTCCCCAAATCAGTTAACAGTGCTGTTTCAGGGAGGAAGACGCACAGAGTGATGTTCATAGTACCCTCAGTGCTAATGGTCTTGTCAGTTCTGTGTCCAGAAGCTGGACAAGATGTGAATACCTGAGGTACTTTTTAAGACTGTATTTTAGTTGAGAATGAGGAAGCATTTTAAAACATAAAGTTCCAGTCTTTTCAAGTATCTTATGAGCATTGAGGAACCTAACCTCCAAACTAATAAAGGGGTATTATTTTTATTTCAGAGGTGTATGTTCTCTCCCTTCATTTTCTGATCTTTTCATGACTTAAAAAGCTTAAAATCTTAAATTCCCACTAAGACAAGTTTTCTTACTTCAGGTTCCAAGATCACAGCCATGCCCTTCCTTAGCTGTCAGTAGCTGTTGTGAAGTTACACATTTTTCAAGATTCCAGAACACGCTGCAAGATTTCTATATAAATAAATTCTGGGTTATAAGTAAAAACAATTATCAGCAGCAGTTCAAGTTATATGCTTAGTTGATAGTATAAAGCAATGTTTAATAGGTTGCTCTAGTAACTGTCCTTCCTCAAGAGCCATTGGCTTGCTTCTTGTCTTACAAAAACCTCCTCAGGTCTCATTTTATACATATTGTAAAAGATGGAGCTATACTCATGAAAACTTTATATCTTCCATAGGCGGCAGCTTATTTGGCTTTGCAATAATATAACCAGAGGCTTCTTCCTTCCCCAGAGTAGTTCATTACTGGAAGGAACAAAATTATCACAGCCACCAATACTCTTGGCTTTGGTGTGGGAGGGGGAAATCCATTTAGGCTATTTTCATTGACATGGGAAAATGATTGGAAGATAAAATAAGAAAACTGAAGACAGCTATATTTTTCCTAGTTATTTTCTTTTCATTTCTGTCAAACTTTTTCAATACAAACAGAAATAATTTTTTTGAAGAAAATAAGATGAATTATTTTGAAGTAAGTAGCAGGTATGTTTATTTCTTTACTATTTACATAAAAAGACAATTTAAATTTTTACTCATACTGTAGCATATCAGTAGTCATTTACAATTTTATGTCTTATGTAATGCTGCCACAGACTAGTTAAGAAATAGTGAAAACATAATCAGTTATATGACTTAAAATAAAATAAACCCAAATTTTATTCAACCCAAAATTTTTCAGAACAGAAGATATTTCTTAATGTCACAAATTTCTTACAAGAATTACTGCAAAGTTTATCTTTTGAAATGAGAACTGCTGAATTTGTCTCACAGAATTCTGAGTTCTGACCAGCTTTGAATTAATTTCTCCAAGTTGAATCAAGAAGCATGGTGGCTACCCACAAAAACTGTTGGAAAGTGAAGCAATTCAAATAACATGCAGAACAGCTTATCACATTATGTCATCTCTTGCATCTTAGTTACATCAGTCTCGTACCATACTGGAGAAAGAAGTGGGGTAGCAGTGGTCTTGAAGAGAGAGAATTAAGGGGATGGGTTATCTAGCTGTTAAAAACATGCAGTCCTCTTAACTACCTTAAAGTCTTTCCTAAAGACTTTCCTTAAAAAAGGCTTTGATCTTATTTACTTCCCTCAAAGGCTTAGAAAGGGAGGAAAACTCTTATAAGAATAGACAAAGTAATAATAGCGCTTAATTTGTATTTGGTGCTGAAAATCTCCAAAGTGCCCTACAAACATTGACTAATCATCACAAGATAATTTTTGAAGGAGAGATGAATGTTTCTATGTTAATAAAACAGCTTAAAAAATGCTCCCCAATGTTAAATGCCTTGACTCAGGGTGAAAGAAAAATATAGTCAGAGAATTTGGAGGTTAAAGATTCATAGGTCTTCATTCACATCCTGTGCTTAATCTAAGTTCAGGATTGAAAGTACCTTGTAATTAGCAGAAAAAGAGAAAACTAATAACATTGTTGATAAATTACACTGTCACAGAAACTTACAATTATACTGTTTGAAAACTTCCATACGATAAATTTATAAGAAATATATTTCTATTTATTTATTTATTTATTTAAATTCAGGACAGGTAAGGCTCCAATTCCTCTCTGTGCAGAGCAGAAGAGTCTTTCCAGCAACTAGAAAGTTCATATGTCCAGTTAATATGTTACCTCCTTTTCCTCCAGAGAATGCCAGGGAGTTACCACATGCAAGCCCCCCAGGCTAGGAAATTGGCTGTTGGGTACAATTCAAAGAATCCATGAAGTTGCTCTAAAACACTATGGGTGTCACCTCCATTTATTTACACCCACTGCCTATGCTGGTTGTCAATAGAATTTTAATTTTTATATCGGGCTGCCCTTTTGTTATGGAAATTGTTTCATCCCGACAATGGAAGGAGGTGTCCTTAACACTGAGATACTCTGTCACCTGTGTGGTATGACTACTTGCCACAGAAATCAAAGGGAGACTAAGTAGACCTCACACAGTAAAAAAGAACCTTCAGCCAGACCTTTTAGGAAGCTCTGTTGGTCCACAGGAGATTCCGCTGAGACAATCTCTTACCTTTCCCTACAACAGAGACATCTCCTCCTGCAGCTGCATGTAGGTCTGCACTTTAAAGGCTACAAGAGAAAAGATGGGGAAAAAAAGAAAAAAAGGTGTTTTAAAGAATTAAGATGTGTCTACATGGAATGGGAATCTTAGACTTTCTCTTTCATCAACTCCACAACTGAAGACTCAGAGAGGTGACAACTGTGCATTTTATATCTACAGGATACCTCATCTGTGAAGGGTGATTATTACTGCTTTTTGTGGTGCTTTTCAGTTACTAAAGTCTTTCTCTGAAGTGAAAGAGAAATAATCATCACCCTTCACTGAAGAGATTTTATTTGTTCTGCAAGAAACCATGTCTTTATAAAAGCCTACATTTTAGGACTGAATTAGTAAGCACATCAGCTTCAGTCAGTCAGCTTTTATTTCTGCTTGCTATCACTAAGGAGGAATGCTGGCCTTTACCTCTCCCATGGAAGGAGGCCAAGGTCTCTGGCAGAAGATATCCTATGGAACATCCAGAACGTACATATCACACGGAATAGCAACCCACAAGCTCTGTGGAGCTCAAACTTTTCCATTAGCTGAAAGTATTTGAAACTTTGAATGCTTCTTCAGATTAAAAATAGTAACCATTTTTTGAGAATTTTTCAAATACATTGGCCCTTCCCCCATGTCTTGGAGACACAAGTTTCCATTTAAAATTTGCATATTAAAGTTACATGATTCCTGTGATGCTTCTGACAACTGTTTTTTATAAAACACATATAATTTTCAAGACTATGTGTACTTTTTGAAAACTGACCTGGAAAAAACTAGTGCACAGCTATAATTTAACTTCTTCGCATTCACTCAAGTACACACTAATTTTCTGGGCTCCATTTCTAAGGAGTGTTATCTGCATTGTTAAAGGTGCTTGGATTGGATAAACATATGAAGTTCTGCGTGGTCTTGTTTTGTACTTCTGAAGTACTACTGGCACTGAATGTTGTATTAATACATTAACACTCTGAGTATCATATTGTTCCTGACTCAAAAGAGATTGCACTTACACATTTTTAATTTGAAAATGGATGTCAGCTATAAAATTCATAGTAGGCTTTCAAGACTCTAATCCCTCAAAGAGGGATGGTAACTCTATGCCTCACAAAGTGCAAGTAGTATTTGCTTTGAGTATTTTAATTGTTATACATGAAATAGACTTGTATTAACTTCACTGAATTTAGGGTCTATCTTCCCCAACACTTAATTCTAGTGTCTTCACTCTGTAAGACTTATCTGGATGACATCACATTTCTATTATTATTTTAGTTAGCCATTTGCTGTTTTAAACATTTAACAGCTCTAAATGCACTTAGGAGTACTTAGGAGTATGGAGTTATGTTTTCAGGATCTTCAGCTTTTGCCATGCTGCCCCGCTGAAAAAGTAGGCACGGATTCATAAGCTTTGTAATCCAGGCCTTGTTATATGATACACTTAGTGATTTGTCCTGAAATCTCCATACTGCAGAACACTATTTTATTGCACACATTTCCATTTGTAATCATTAGAAAACCGTGACAATCTATGATATTCATGGTAAAGCTTCCCCTTCTTTGGCACTTAGAAAGCAGTGAAATGTGTTTGATATATTCGCATGCAACTTCACTGCTACAGAGCTGCTCCTGAAAGCTGCCCAGTAAGTACCCCAGGTTGGATTGCCTTAACACTGCAGGCACTAAAGTAAGCTCCAGAGACCCCCAGGGGCTTCCTTGCTGCACATAACAATATGTATCTGGTCCCACCAGCTGCCCCAAAGCCTCTGAAGTGCCCAAGAAAAGCCCTGCCAGACATCATTCACTCTAAGCTCATTTGCCCATATCCCATAAACCCATCATGGAGCTCCAGGTGAAGGGCCCTTGAACAGCCATCCATGGTCTGCAAAATGACCCTATTGCATTGAGATCAAGTGAAACAATTAGTAGCTCATGAACTTAAGGGAGAATGAAAGAAAAAAGAGCAGAAGGAGAGACAGGTTTCATAAAGCTCACCTTTTCCAAGTTAGCACATAATGCAGTCACTACTTATAGAAAGACTAGGAAAGATACTGATTTTCACCTACCTAAATGCAGCTTCAAAAGCTAATGAAAGTAGAGGGTAAGCCTTAATTCTTATATAAAAAATTTGAATCTCTCTGATCTCACTAGTGCTTAAAACAAAGAAATAGTCATAATAAAAAGCAATCTGAACCTCTCCACTCCAGCCATATCTAAAAAGTCAAAGTATGTTTCCCATAATGCCATATCATATATACTATATATACCATGCTATGAGGTGGTGGGCTGACCTTGGCTGGCCACCAGGTACCCACCAATCCACTCTCTCACTCCCCCTCCTCAGCAGGACAAGGGGATAAAATAAGATGAAAAGCTCATGGGTCGAGATAAGGACAGGGAGATGACTCACCAATTACTGTCTCAGGCAAAACACACTAATCTTTGGGGAAATTAATTTAATTTATTGGCAATTAAAAATAGAGTAGGATAGTAAGAAACAAAAACAAAACTAAAAATACCTCTCCCTCTGCCCTTCCCCTCCTGCCGCCTTCTTCCAGGCTCAGCTTCATTCTTGAGTCTTCTACCTCCTCCCCGTCAAGTGGCACAAGGTCACAGGGAATGGGGGTTGTGGTCAGTTCATAACGCTTTGTCTCTGACGCTCCTTTCCCCTCACACTCTTTCCTTACTCCAGCTCAGGTCCCTCCCATGGGAGACAGTCCTTCAATGGACTGCTCCAACATGGGTCCTTCCCACAGGCTGCAGTTATTCAAGGACTGTTCCAGCGTGGGTCTTTTCCTTTTGGTACAGTCCTTCAGGAGCAGACTGCTCCAGTGTGGGTCCCCCACAGGGTTACAGGTCCTGCCAGAAAACCTTCTCCTGCACGGACTCCTCTCCATGGGCCCCTGCTCTGGCACAGATTCTCCGTGGGCTGCAGAGTCCATCCACCTGCTCTGGTGTCCTCCACAGACTGTAGTGTGGATATCTGCTCCACTGTGGTCTTCCCCACAGGCTGCAGGGGACTCTTTGCTCCAGCACCTGGAGCACCTCCTCCTCCTCCTTCACTGACATGGTTTTCTGCAGGGCTGTTTCTCTCACATATTCTCACTCCTCTCTCCCAGTTGCTGCAAAGCAATTTTTACCCTTTCTTAAATATGTTATCACAAAGGCACCACCAGAGTTGCTGATGGGCTCAGCGTTGGGCAGCAGCAGGTCCATTTTGGAGGCAGCTGAAACTGGCTTTTTCTGACATGAGGACAGCTCCTGATCTTTTCTCACAGAAGCTACCACCACAGCCCTCCCATTACCAAAACCTTTTCACGTGAACCTGATACACACGAATAGAAGAAAAAAGAAAGTACTTTGGTGATGGGGAGGATTCTCAGATCTCTAATGTGATTGCTAGGTGCCTGCTTCCAGGCAGGTACTTTGAAAATTTACCAATCTTTAAATTTATCAGCTAAATGTATTAAAATGTGGGTAATCCTGCAATTCAGAGTTGTGACATACATGGGAAGAAACGTTTTGTCTTGGGACAACAGTAAGTATTGAAAAGGAAAAAGAAAACGAAAAGGAGTATAAGCAGGAAAAAATGCATCGTGCCAGCTTGTTGTAATCTATTTCCCCTGGAAGTAGGCTACTGAGCAGAGTTCAAGTAAAAAGTGATAAGCACATTTGCAAGAATTGCAATTAGCCATAAATCAACCTCCACCCTCTTAAGAAATGCTCTACAGTCTTCAGGACTGAAATTAGGGCTTCTTTTTTGTTAGATAAGGATAAAAACAATAATCTGTTTTTATTATATAATTTATTGCATTATGTGTCTAGATCAGAATGACTTAGTTGAGAATTAAATGCACAAATCTCTATTTTAACTCGGCTTTTTTTTTAACAGAATAAGAGAAGTAATCAGCTAGAGATGAGTCAGGAGTAAAGACAACTTGTTTCTTAGTATGTCAAGGAAAAACTTTATAAATACAAAGTACTTCAGCAACAGAACAAGAAATACAAAGGCTCTGAAACCACTCTCTGCAGTTGCTTATGGCAAGACAAGAAACACCATCAGAGAAATCAATCCTCTAGCAATTCAGAAGGATTCACTAAAAAACCAACCCACCATAAATCCTTTTAACCTGAATATTCTATAAAAATCTCAGAAGTTAAAATTATATACTGAAAAATAGGAGTTATACACACGGACAAATCTGGTTTTCTAATTTTCTCAGTTTTGAAGTAAGTTCTGTTAACTTAAGTTAACAGTAAACACCCTTGATTTATTTCTCAGTCCTTCACAGAGTCCTGCAGAGTCCTGTTCTGACAAAACATGCAAAAAGATATTTTCCCCTCATGATATGCAAATAAATTGAACTTTAATGAAGATGAAAATTACAGATTAGTGGAATCTTTTACAAGTTCAGTTTCATCCTTATTTACCATTTTACTCACATGAGACAAAAAGACAAAAACAGCACAAAAATATGTTTGGCTGTTACTAGTATTTTGGCTTAACTGAGCAATAAAAGTGGCAGCTATGAAAGGTGTGAATATTCTGGATAAATATCTTAGCTTGTTTTATAACTGCATTACTCCTCCCTGTGCAGGTAAAAATTCCACTGAATGCAGCACAGCTACAGTAGTGCAGACATGAGCTAAAGCCATCAGTCCATTGAAGGTCTGACTGCTTGTGCAAGTAGACTATTTTACAGCTTTTCATCCACCAGTCCCAAATACTTTTAAAATGTAAATCTGCAAATATGAATGGCCTTATTAATCTGAGCTTCCATTTCTGACTAAAATAGATTAGCCACCCAGAAAAATATGGTGTCGGGACCTTTGACTAATGTTTTCCAAATCTGCTTTCTTTCTGCAAAATACAAGCAGTGCTTCATTACAAGGAAAACTGATTTCATCGGTGGTGTGGGTTAGAAAGGATAGACTAGGAAGGAGCTAGGAAAAAGAGAAATGTTTCAGAATAGACCCTCCTGTTCCTCCTCAAGATGTCTGGTACACATTGACCAGTCAAAGCAATACAGTAGTTGTGCACTTTTGACTTTCATTTCATAGTCATTTAATTATTCAGGGCTGGAGGATGAGGAGAGGCACAGCTTCTTGATAGTTTGTGATTCCCCACCATGTTATAGGGCCATGACTTGAAGATACTGGTAGTGTGACTGACTATCTTTTTGGGCTAAGAAATTTTTTTTTCTTACTGGGATCAAACTGGTAAAACCTTAAGAGTTAGTCTGTCTTTGTTCACCTCAGTTTCAGCACTATTTAGTCAATTAGGATTAAGATTAGATGGTCTTGTGAGTTATCTAGAATGTGTATCTAATGCTCAGTATGGGCAAAGGAGCCAGGTCATACAAACATAAGAGCCCTGAGGTATCAACGAATGACACAGAAATGATGTGACTAGACCTGGTAATCCCCCATAAGGCACTTAAATGCCTTGTATGTGAAGGAGAGAAGAAGGAGGAGCAGATAATTGCCATCTTTGTTGTTGAGTGCCATACAATAATTTTATTAATTACCTCTTTGTCTATATTAATTTCTACACATCTTGATGCTTGCCTTTTAATTTCTGATTCTTCGAAGTAGGTTATTGACTTCAGTCAAAAATGCACAAATAGAACAAGAAGACCAAAACAGTAGAAACAACAATTACTAGTGAGAATGTGCCACACTACAATGCCCTTTCTACCGCAACAGGCCATGTTCTGAAGCTACCTCCAGGCCATCCCAGTCCCAGTCTCATTTCAGACTACAGAGCACATTACTGCAGATCACACTTGCATGTGCACACTCTCCTAAGCTCTTCTGCTTGTCTGCTTCATGCACTACTGCATTCACCTTGTTGCAGTTTAAAAATAACTCATAGCAGAGGAGATGCTTATTGGTTTTTTATACTATAATAGACTTAATTCTTGTAAGTTTGGATGAAGGATGAAGAATTAGCACACATTGCTTAGACTACAAGTACAACACTCATGGAACAGTCATTCTTGCTTACTTGAAGCAGCAAGGTTTATTCACCTAGAAAGTGTTTTGATTACAAATACCCTCTCCTTCCTTCTTTACTTACCGTGACCACACATACCACTGCCAACACATGCATACTTACTACAACTACCTGAGAAATAGTTCTGACACAGTGCAGGTCTGACACAGAATATGGAGAAATAGCCCTGCCTTTCTTACAGGTTATTAATCCCCAGCTGTCACAATGACAGTGACAAACACCACGGCTTAGGGGAATGGATTAAAAGAATGCCTTTTTTGAGATCCTTGCGCAGAGATGTTTCACTATTATGATATTTATAAAAAATCATTAAATAACTCTGAGTGTTTGCATGGATTGATCTTTTTAAATTTAATAAACAGCACAAAGTATCATTGTTCCCTCATTACTTAGGGTTTTTATTTTACACTATATTTTCATGATTTTGGAACTCTAAGACTTCAAAGAATCCAGTTGCTCAAAATTATTGCTCAGTTTAACTAGATCTACTGTACTGCAAATATAACATCATGTATAATACACATTCATCATATGTGTGTAATCCCTCCTCAATAACAAATTATTTAAACTCTTATGAATATATTGTTGAATATAAACTTAATTTAACTAACAGCTGTAAGGTAATACTTTTTTATTCTTGTTCCCATCTCTCTCTAATTCAAACATTAAGGTTGTCTACTGTATTTATTTCAGAAATACATTTCAGAGAATTATTTTTGTGGAGTTTTCCTATTTTTCAGCTAAACAATAAAAATATGCTTTTGTGTTTCAAAACAGGGCTAAGGGTCACAAATCTCTTTCTTGGCTTCTCACTCTGACAACTTGATCAGGTAACTTAAGCTTCTCAGATCTTTCAGAAAGTTCTGAAAGTTCATATAATACAAATTATATGCTCTGTTTTATAGTCTTGCTTTGAGCTCATAACGTATACTTCCTGAGAGATTCATTGATGAAAACTTTTTTGTTAAAAAAAAAGGTTTATTAATGTCAATAAAATAATAAATTAAAATTAAAAAATATCAACAGATGAACCAAGTGTCTAAGCTCTGTATCAATGAAGATGTAGTTAAAATGGCTAATGTAATCTAGAGACCTATCAGGTAACACTAAAACAGTTACCTACTACTCAGTTTGACCTCCTAAACATAGTCTTTTAGTAATATTTGAAGTGACTTAGTGTATCGTGTCTGACCTTGGTTTTACTGGTCTCCCATAGATCCTGTGTTACTTCTGACTATTATACTGTTACTATACTGACATCCTGGGTACAACATGGTATTGCAAATATCATTAGATTCTTCTGCTTAAGGACTTGAACCAAACTTTGTAGGTTTGTTAAGATAACCTATCTAGATTGATAGCATGAGCATCAAGCCATTTAACCTGTGGATCCTTAACTCTACTTTTCCTCTTCTGAACAGGTAGTTAAACAAAGAAGGGATATGCTTCATAAGAAGATGAGTTATTCCTTCAGGCAAGATACTTTGCAATGCCCTCTTACTCTTAATGTACAAATATCACCTCTTACATGCTTGAGAATACTGAAGGACAGCTTACAGAAGCTTTGACCTTGTATTTACTGTATACATTGCTGGTTGTTAATAAACTATCCAAGACATTATTCAGCCATCACTGAAATACTAAATTCACTGCTGTACAGAAAATATTTCTGATTCATTCCATACAAACTCTTTTTCTTATTTGTATAGGCTAGTTTCCATCTCACAATGGACCTATTTAGAAATTGTTACAAGTAGTCACATTGTCTAGATGTTGTCTCCTTTTAGCCAACCAAGTTGAAATTTCTGTTAATTAGCTGGCTGGGATTGACTATGGCTCTCTAGTTTTATCTGTTTAAAAAATTAAGCTCACTGTCTTGCTGTATCTAAAGACAAACATGGGAATGCCAGAATGCAATTTATTCTAGCTTATCTTAAAAAAAACAGGATAAGTTAAACTAAGGGTAACACCATTACCTATGTTTATCTTACAATTGCAGAAAACAAGATACTATTTATTTCTGTAGCACCTGCCACATACCCTATCTCTACTTGGTCTTAAAGTTCCAAAAATTTGCATCTAGGCAGAGCATAAATTAATTTCCCTTAAAAGGCAATGAAGGGAATGGCCTAAGTTGTAAACTACAGAGGAACTTTTTTACAGAAGTTAAGCAGTTAAGTGAATAGGATTTTACTCTGGAGGTTCACACAGGCATTTATTCCCTTGTTGTGACAGTGAGGATAAATTAGGAATTTCTTTAAGAGGTTTACTTCTGTAGATATCCAGAATTTGGGTTCAGATATCTGCATAATAAAGATCTCCCATTAGTAAAAAATAAGCTAGGTTAGACTGAGAGGACTCACATTCTAAAAATCTTGGAGGTTTTAGACCTAGTGCTTTTGTTGTAACCTACCAATTAAAAATAATAATTTTTGTTAGTTTCATATTTTTTGCCCAGTACAGAACACTATTTCTGGTATTTTATATAGGTACAAACCATCAACCATGAACCACATAAACATACCTGTGGCTATGTGGTCTACATTTTCTCAAGGGGTATCGAAGACCTACGCTTTGAAAGTCAGTATACATACCTTCAATTCCCGGATACTTTTAAAATTTCACTGATAATACAGATGGAAACAAATGTTTCTTTCTCTCATGCAGAGCTAAGAAGATTTGCAGTGATGTTCAGCAAAGTTTACAAAACCTTCAGATGACTAGCACAGATGCAACCCCTTCAGAAAACTCAAAAGACACAAGAAAGCTCAAAATCTCCTATCTCCTAGCAGCTGCTCTTTAGAAAGCCTGAAAATTTCATTTCTGGAGACCACAAAGATCATAAGCTCCAAAAAATCTAGCTATGGTTTAAAGCACTTAAATCTCCATAGATGGTCTGGGCAGAGCAAGTAAACTGTGCAGGTTAAATACCTGTGATTTAAGGGACTTTAAAGTTTTCATAGAATCATAGAATCATAGAATGCTTTGGGTTGGAAGGGACCTTTAGAGGTCACCCAGCCCAACCCCCCTGCAGTGAGCAGGGACAGCTTTAACCAGATCAGGTTGCTCAGAGCCCCATCCAACCTGACCTTGAATGTTGCCAGGGATGGGGCCTCCACCACCTCTCTGGGCAACCTGTTCCAGTGCCTCACCACACCCACTGTAAAAAATTTCTTTCTTATGTCTAGTCTAAATCTATTCTTCCTTAATTTAAATCCATTATTCCTTGTCCTGTCACAACAGGCCTTGCTAAAAACATTCTCCCCCTTTAAGTACTGAAAGGCTGCAATAAGGTCTCCTCACAGCCTTCTCTTCTCCAGGCTGAATAATCCCAACTCTCTCAGCCTGGCCTCATAGGAGAGGTGCTCCAGCCCTCGGATCATTTTTGTGGCCCTCTTCTGGACCTGCTCCAGCAGGTCCATGTCCTTCTTGTGCTGAGGGCTCCAGAGCTGGGGGCAGTACTCCAGGTCTTACCAGAGCAGAGGGGCAGAATCACCTCCCTTGACCTGCTGGCCACACTTCTTTGGATGCAGCCCAGGATTTGGTTAGCTCTCTGGGCTGCAAGCGCACATTGCCGGCTCATGTCCAGCTTTTCATCCACCAGTACCCCCAAGTCCTTCTCCGCAGGGCTGCTCCAATCCCTTCATCCCCCAACCTGTACTGATACTGGGGGTTGCCCCATCCCAGGTGCAGGACCTTGCACTTGGCCTTGTTGAACCTCATGAGGTTCACAGAGGTCAACCTCTCCAGCTTGTCCAGGTCCTTTTGGATGACATCTCGTCCTCCTGGTGTGTCAATGGCACCACTCAGCTTGGTGTCGTCTGCAAACATACTGAGGGTGCACTCGATCCCACTGTCTATGTCATTGATGATGTTAAATAACATCAGTCCCAGTAAGGACCCCTGAGGGTCACCACTTGTCACCGGTCTCCATGTGGATATCAAGCCATTGACTGGTACCCTCTGGATGCGACCATCCAGCCAATTCCTCAGCCATCAAACAGTCCACCCATCAAATCCATATCTCCCCAATTTAGAGAGAACGATGTTGTGGGGGACTGTGTCGAACGCTTTACAGAAATCCAAGTAGATGACATCCATTGCTTTTCCCTTGTCCACTGATGCACTCACTCCTTCATAGAAAGCCACTAGGTTGGTCAGGCAGGACTTGCCCTTGGTGAATCTGTGCTGGCTGTCTCGAATCACCTCCCTGTCCTCCATGTGCTTGAGCATAGCTTCTAGGAGGATCTGTTCCATGATCTTCCCAGGCACAGAGGTGAGGCTGACAGGTTGGTAGTTCCCAGGGTCCTCCTTTCTTCCCTTTTTAAAAATGGGCACAACATTCCCCTTTTTCCAGTCACTGGGGACTTCCCCTGACTGCCATGACTTTTCAAATATCATGGAGAGTGGCTTGGCAACTACATGAGCCAATTCCCTCAGGAGTCTGGGATGCATCTCATCAGGTCCCATAGACTTGTGTACATTGAGGTTCTTTAGGTGGTCTCGAACCTGATCTTCCCTTACAGTGGGAGGGGCTTAACCCCCCTGGTCCCCATCTTTTGGTCCATCGATTCAGGAGGGGTGAGGAGAGAGGTTGCCTGTGAAGACCGAGGCAAAGAAGTTGTTGAGTACCTCAGCCTTCTCCTCGTCCTTTGATGCAAGTTCTCCTTTCTTGTTCATCAAGAGGGGTACGCTTTCTTTAACCTTCCTTTTCTGATTGATATACCTATAGAAGCCCTTCTTGTTATTCTTTACATCCCTTGCCAAATTCAGCTCCATCCTCACCTTGGCCTTCCTGACCTCCTCCCTACACAACCGGGCAGCTTCCCTGCATTCCCTCCAGGACACCTGTCCCTGCTTCCATTGCCTGTGCAGTTCCGTCTTGCTCTTTAGTTTGACCAGCATGTCTCAACTCAGCCATGCTGGTCTTTTCCCTTCCTTGCCTGACTTCTTACACCTGGTGACTGATAGCTCTTGTGCTCTATGGAAGGTGTCCTTAAAGATCTGCCAGCTCTGTTCTGTTCCCCTGTCCCTGAGGACCATCTCCCAGGGGGTCCTTCTGACTAACTCCTTGAAGAGCTGGAAGTCTGCTTTCCTAAAATTTAGGGTCCTGACTGTACTCCTTGCTTTTCCCATGTCCCTCAGGAACATGAACTCCACCAATGCGTGATCACTGCAGCCCAAGCTGCCTCCAGTCTTGACATCCCTGATGAGCTCACTTGCATTGGTGACCATCAGATCCAGTATCACGTCCCCTCAGGTAGGTGTGTCTATTACCTGGTTTAGGAAGTTGTCATCTATGCATTCCAGGAATCTCCTGGATTGCCTACAGCTCACCGTGTTGCTTTTCCAGCAAATGTTGGGGTAGTTGAAGTCCCCTAGCAGGACAAGTGTCTGCAAGCATGAAGCCTCCCGGAGCTGGAGGAAGAAGGCTTCATCAGCAGGCTCCCCTTGATCAGGCAGCCTGTAGTAGACACCAACCACAAGGTTCCCTTTGTTGTCTCTGTCTCTGACTCTTACCCATAAGCTTTTGACCTGCTTGTGGCTATTCTTCAGGGACAGCTCTTCACACTGTATTGATTTCTTTACGTAGAGGGCAACGCCTCCACCCCTCCTTCCTCACCTGTCCCTTCTGAACCGCCTGTAGTCATCAATAGCCACACTTGACTAAAAACCTCCATAACATACATCATTTAAATAGCTTAAAGATTTTTGGGAAATTCCAGACCCCAATCACATTTGTTGTCAAGGACCTACAGGTGATGAACAGGAACCATAGTTTCACCATTTGAAGTGTTCAGTGGCAACACTTTGCCACAGTGCCTACTGCTTGACTTCTCACTCCCACGCTGTTGTGTGACACTTCCCAGTTGTGCCAAAGCAACTGTTTCTGAGTTCAACCTGGGAGACAGGCAGGGGCTGATACATTTTAAAAAGAGATTTTCCACTTCCACCTCTCTTTCAGAAAGGTTTTCTTTTTTTTTAAAAAAATAGATCAGTTACTTCATCCCACAAATATTGGTGTCAGAATGACTGAGAAGTAGTGTTCCATGACCAGCAACAAAGAGCCAAGGGCTGATGGGAGGGTGGAACTCCTTGCACTGGAACTGTCACAGGCATCCCTTGTTGTAGATCAAAGGTCTGAGACTGATGGTCCAAGGCCTTGCTCTTCTGGGACTTGGACCAATTGACCTGAAGGCAAAACTAACAATTCTTTCAAACCACAGACTGATCCACAAAAGCCTCTGAAAGTTGTTATTCAGACTTCCAAGGCATTCCGAAATAATACATCCTTTTCTCCAATGCTTAATACTTTTTAAAGTAATCTTACAGTGGTGAAATCTAGTCATGAGACGTTTCCAAGGCTAGAATGGTAAAAAGTTTGCCTCCACCTGGGACTTGTAAGTGCACTTGTCTTGCTGAGGAGCAAAACAAAGGAGATGAAGGTCCATGCTCTTCAAGGGCTCCCACTGAAGCAGTTGCTGTCTGCACCATTCTTTAGTGTGGAGTGTTACTACCAAAATGTCAGTCTTTTGTTTTTTTCCATTGTCTCTATTTCACAAACACCCTACCCAATTCTTCAGTGCTGAAGAAGAGCGCTAAATAAACAACACTTGTTTTTTACTTTTAGGCAAAAAAGCCCACCTCCCATAAAACCACTACCAAATAATGAAGTATTAGTTATTTTCCTATTATTCAAGCAAGTTATAGAGTAATTGCCTTCCCAGGGCTCCAACCTTGTGTTAACTACATTTGTTTGTAGTTCTCACTAGAGAAGCTGATCACAAACCCAGGTTAGAAAAAAACAAAACCAAAAACTTGGAGAAAAGAAAAAACAGTGGTGTAAGATGAATTCAGAGGAGACAAGTTATAGAGTCCACTTTAATGTTACAAAAGTGTCTAGGGAGCCATTGCCTTAACTGACTTATGCTTCATGCATTTTTATACAAGGGTGGTTAGGACACAGCTGAAGATGAAAGATTTTTATGCTGACTAATAGTCTGGATATACCCTGAGCTACCTACATATATGAAAGTGTATGTGTGTATTGCTTTATTGATTTTACTCTTTCAAGAAAAGAGTAACTACATTATTAAGCGAATAACACAGTCTCTCTTTTATTAAAAAGCATCAAGTGTATGCTATGCTCATACAATAGATGGGTTTTCCTCTTCTGTTGTTATTAAAACAAGAGATGTTTTCAAGCCCAAAACCCAGAATAGCTTTTTGTTTGCTGTTCTGTTTTTAATATAGACTTTAAGTAAATTATGCAAGGAAACTATCTTGTATTATCTTTAGAATCAGGTTTTCCTAAACTTACATACCTGTTATCCCAATAAATATCTAAGCAATTACAGTTTCCAAGAAAAGTTCTGACCTTCTAGAATGATTGTCCTATCTTTGATAAGATTTTTTATGCACTTCTGTTAACTAAAACCTTATGGGGATAGAATCACTTGAGTAAATTTATTTTCCTTTAATAGACAGTAGGTAGCTTAAATTCTAACTGGTGTCATAACAAGTAGCTTCCCTTCATAACAAACTCTATTATTATAAACCTGGTTATTAAAAAGAGAAATGTTATCACTTACTATATAGGTTAAATGCAAACAGGTTTTCAGAACAGTTAAAATACAGAGAGAACAGCAAATCCATCAGGAAAGGAAAAAAAAGAAAGTGAACTTTTAATAATTAATAAGAGGAAAATGGGAATATAAACACCATAAAACTTGGTTTTGACACCAGGCATACAAGATAATAATATTAGGTAACACATTTCCTGTAATGTTCTTTGTCATAGTTAAGAAGTATGTCATTACTGCAGGTAATATTGTAGAATTTCAGGATGGTCCACTACACTGTTGAGATTCTTGACAACTGGGGAAGCACTATAAAATAATGAATAGTAAAGAAGTGCTGCCTTTCAAAAGTGTTGAAATTAATGTATGTCCTGCAACCACTTCCAACTGTCCTGGTGGTTGGACTAGATGTTTGTTGTACGTCCCTCCTAGCTGCAACTAGTCTAGTCTAGTCTAACACTAATTTGTCCTTCCCTAAAAGGAGTACTTGTCAAAAAAGCAAATTAGACTTCATGATCAGGACATGAGCTTTAAGATAGCTTGCATACACTGTGCATTGTCTCTATCTCTCCCTCAGCCTTCATTGTAATTATGTGTCCTCTACATGACTTTGCATAAACCTACTAGACAGTAGCTACTAGACTATACAGTAGAGTATAAGAAAAGGTAATGCCCTAAATGCTGAAGATCAGACACAGTGACTTGGACCTGCACACGGGGGGTATTGCTTCCAGGTAGGTAGAAAACAGACAGCAGCAGGGCTGAAGAATAACATGCCCAAAGCACACAGGTCTGGGTGCAGGAGAGACAAGATCAAATCTAGGCTAGGGGTAAAACTCTCATCTTGTAGAGCCACATAATAAACTCACAAATCGCTTTTGGTCAGTGAAGAGTAGCACCCTGACAGGTCCAGGCAGAGCTGCCAGCCAGGAGAGCATGCCACTGCTGCTAGAGCCAGGCTGTCCTCAAGCAGCTGACAGGCTGAGAATTACTTACAGAAATTTCTGAATGAATAAAGCTAATTAACAAATGCATGGAATAAAGCAACAAATGGCAGCCATCAGTTCAGGAAGATGGGCAGGGCTGATTGTAGGACGTAGTCATCACAAATCAGGCCCAAGGAAAACTTGTCAGTATGACATTTCAGGAAAACACCTGAACCTCATTTCCACCCTTACTAAGCTCAGACTTTCAAGGCAAATATAATTCAGTGGAACATGCAGCTCAGAAAAGGGATCAATAGCCAACCAATATAGATTCACTTCCCAGTGAGAAAGTTCTTAGAAGCAATTTGTTGGATGAAATTCGGAAACATCTTAAGAGGAGTGATTTGGCTAGAAATAGTCAACAAGAATTTACAAGAAAATAGAGGGGCTGGATTTCTTTTTCTTATCATGTAGGGTTTCTCAAAGAAATTACTGTTATAGTCAACACAGAAGATAAAATATATGGCAATTTTGTTATTTTTTTTAACAGCATTTTGTCTGTCTGTGTGGAGAGGTGTACTGGTGTGGCTGGGATGGAGTTAATTTTCTTCATAGTAGCTTGTATGGACCTGTGTTTTAGATTGGTGACCAAAACCAATGTTGATAACACACTCGTGTTTTGCTGTTGCGGAGCAGTGCATACACAGTGTCAAGGCCTTCTCTGATTCTCACTCTGCCCCCTCAGGGAATAGATGGGGGGTGAGGGATTGTGCACAAGAGGTAGGTTGGGAGGTGTCGTGGTTTAGCCCCAGCCAGCAACTAAGCACCACGCAGCCGCTCGCTCACTCCCCCTACCCCGATGGGATGGGGGAGAGAATTGGAGGAGTAAGAGTGAGAAACACTCCTGGGCTGAGATAAGAACAGTTTAATAATTGAAATAAAGTAAAATAGTAATGCTAATAGTAACAGTATAATAATGATAATAATAATAATGATACACGAAGCAAGTGATGCACAATGCAATTGCTCACCACCCGCCGACCGATACCCAGACAGTTCCCGAGCAGCGATCGCTGCTCCCCGGCCAACCCCCCCCAGTTTATATACTGAGCATGACGTCATATGGTATGGAATAGCCCTTTGGTCAGTTTGGATCAACTATTCTGGCTGTGCCCCCTCCCAGTTTCTTGTGCGCCTGGCAGAGCATGGGAAGCTGAAAAAGTCCTTGACTAGCATAAGCAGTACTCAGCAACAACTAAAAACATCAGCCTGTTATCAACATTCTTCTCCTACTAAATCCAAAACACAGCACTATGCCTACTGTTAGGAAGAAAATTAACTCTATCCCAGCCGAAACCAGGACAGTATCCACCCCTTATTCTATACCATCTACGTCATGCACAGGCCCTCCCCTTTCCAATGTGTTCCAATTAATCACCACCCCTTTCCCTATCTTGATATACACACAGTTATCATTCCCTTCGTCTATGGCCCATCCCTCTAAAATGTCCATTGAGTTCATTTAGCCCATGACTTTGGGTTCCATCTGTCATCACAGTCTTTCAGAGCAGGAGAGGTGATGTGCAGTGTTGGACTGTTGCATGCTGAAGTCAGTTCTCATTCCAACATGGTTTCATCAAAGTTCATTTTCCTTAGGCTGGGCAATTCTTACTGCAATACCATTGATGCGGCATATAGCAATCATAATATATAGTATTATATACTTAATATTAACCTACTATATTATTATATTAACATGCAGTTAAGAGATAACATATAGTTAAGAGATAACATACAGTATTATAAAGCAATTAATATTATACAATTCAGTTCATTGGCTATTTTCACCCAAAATCAAATTCCCTTGAGGTACACATTGGGCTTCCCCATCCTTTCGCATC
This sequence comes from Pelecanus crispus, assembly GCF_030463565.1. Taxonomy (NCBI): domain Eukaryota; kingdom Metazoa; phylum Chordata; class Aves; order Pelecaniformes; family Pelecanidae; genus Pelecanus; species Pelecanus crispus. The sequence continues at coordinate 146,453,603 of NC_134643.1, forward strand.
ACCCACCAAGTGCACCCAGGTCCTTGAGCAAAAGCAATCCCACGAATGGGTTTGCCTTTGCCAGAGGGGGAAGTAACCCAGACTGTCTTCCCCAGCATATTTTTCATGTGCACTACAGGAACTTTATCTCCTTCTACAGTACGTAAAAGTTTTGATTGGGCAGGGCCAGCTCGATTGGCAGATCCCCTGGTGTTGACTAACCAGGTGGCTTTTGCTAAATGCGTATCCCAATGTTTAAACGTCCCACCACCCATTGCTCTCAGGGTAGTCTTTAACAATCCATTGTATCGCTCAATTTTCCCGGAGGCTGGTGCATGGTAAGGGATGTGATACACCCACTCAATGCCGTGCTCTTTGGCCCAGGTGTCTATGAGGTTGTTTCGGAAATGAGTCCCGTTGTCTGACTCAATTCTTTCTGGGGTGCCATGTCGCCACAGGACTTGCTTTTCAAGGCCCAGGATGGTGTTCCGGGCGGTGGCATGGGGCACGGGATATGTTTCCAGCCATCCAGTGGTTGCTTCCACCATGGTGAGCACATAGCGCTTGCCCTGGCGGGTCTGTGGGAGCGTGATGTAATCAATCTGCCAGGCCTCCCCATATTTATATTTTAGCCATCGTTCACTATACCCAAGGGGCTTGAACTGCTTGGCTTGCTTGATTGCAGCGCATGTTTCACACTCATGAATAACCTGTGCAATACTGTCCATAGTTAAGTCCACCCCTCGATCACGAGCCCATTTATACGTTGCATCCCTTCCTTGATGGCCTGAGGCATCATGGGCCCACCGAGCTATAAATAATTCACCCTTATGTTGCCAGTCCAAATCCACCTGAGCCACTTCAATCTTAGCAGCCTGATCTACTTGCTGGTTGTTTTGATGTTCTTCAGTGGCCCGACTCTTAGGTACATGAGCATCTACATGACGAACTTTTACAACCAGGTTCTCTACCCGGGCAGCAATATCTTGCCACAATGCGGTAGCCCAGATTGGTTTGCCTCTGCGCTGCCAGTTGCTCTGCTTCCATTGCTGCAGCCACCCCCACAGGGCATTTGCCACCATCCATGAGTCAGTATAGAGATAAAGGACTGGCCACTTTTCTCTTTCAGCAATATCTAAAGCCAGCTGGATGGCTTTCACCTCTGCAAACTGACTCGACTCCCCTTCTCCTTCAGCAGTTTCTGCGACTTGTCGTATAGGACTCCATACAGCAGCTTTCCACCTCCGATGCTTTCCCACGAGACGACAGGACCCATCAGTGAACAGGGCATATTGCTTTTCATTTTCTGGCAATTTATTATACAGTGGGGCCTCTTCAGCACGTGTCACCTCCTCCTCTGGTGATATTCTAAGGTTTTTTCCTTCTGGCCAGTCCATGATCACTTCCAAGATTCCTGGGCGACTGGGGTTTCCTATTCGAGCCCGTTGTGTGATCAATGCAACCCACTTACTCCATGTAGCATCAGTTGCATGATGTGTAGAGGGGACCCTCCCTTTGAACATCCAGCCCAACACCGGCAGTCGGGGTGCCAGCAGGAGCTGTGCTTCAGTACCAACCACTTCTGAAGCAGCTCGAACCCCTTCATATGCTGCCAGTATCTCTTTCTCAGTTGGAGTGTAGCGGGCTTCGGATCCTCTGTATCCCCGACTCCAAAACCCTAGGGGTCGACCTCGAGTCTCCCCTGGTGCTTTCTGCCAGAGGCTCCAGGTAGGGCCATTCTCCCCGGCTGCAGTGTAGAGCACATTTTTAATATCCTGCCCTGCCCGGACTGGCCCAAGGGCTACTGCATGAACTATCTCACGTTTAATTTGTTCAAAGGCTTGTTGTTGCTCAGGGCCCCATTTGAATTCGTTCTTCTTCCGGGTCACTTGATAGAGAGGGCTTACGATCTGGCTGTAATTTGGAATATGCATTCTCCAAAAACCCACAACGCCTAAGAAAGCTTGTGTTTCCTTTTTGCTAGTTGGTGGGGACATAGCTGTTATTTTGTTGATCACATCCATTGGGATCTGACGATGTCCATCTTGCCATTTTATTCCTAAAAACTGGATCTCCTGTGCAGGCCCCTTGACCTTACTCTGTTTTATGGCAAAACCAGCCTTCAGAAGGATTTGGACTATTTTCTTTCCCTTCTCAAAAACGTCTTCTGCTGTGTTGCCCCACACAATGATGTCATCAATGTACTGCAGATGTTCTGGAGCTTCACCCTGTTCCAGTGCCGTCTGGATCAGTCCATGGCAAATGGTGGGGCTGTGCTTCCACCCCTGGGGCAGTCGGTTCCAGGTGTACTGAACACCCCTCCAGGTAAAAGCAAACAGGGGTCTGCACTCTGCTGCCAAAGGGATGGAGAAAAATGCATTAGCAATATCAATTGTGGCATACCACTTAGCTGCCTTTGACTCCAGTTCATATTGAAGTTCTAGCATGTCTGGCACGGCAGCACTCAGCGGCGGTGTAACTTCGTTCAGGCCACGATAGTCCACTGTTAGTCTCCACTCCCCACTAGACTTTTGCACTGGCCATATGGGACTGTTAAAGGGTGAGCGAGTCTTGCTGATCACTCCCTGGCTCTCCAGTCGACGAATCAGGTTATGGATGGGAATCAGGGAGTCTCGGTTGGTGCGATATTGCCGCCTGTGCACAGTTGTGGTAGCAATCGGCACCTGTTGTTCCTCAACCTTCAGCAACCCTACAATTGAAGGGTCCTCTGAGAGACCGGGCAAGGTGGACAACTGTTTAATTTCCTCTGTCTCCAAAGCAGCTATACCAAAAGCCCACCGGTACCCTTTTGGGTCCTTGAAATACCCTCTCCTGAGGTAGTCTATGCCAAGGATGCACGGAGCATCTGGGCCAGTCACAATGGGGTGCTTTTGCCACTCATTCCCAGTTAGGCTCACTTCAGCTTCCAGTACAGTTAGCTGTTGGGATCCCCCTGTCACTCCAGAAATACAAATGGGTTCTGCCCCTCTATAGTTTGATGGCATTAGCGTGCACTGTGCACCAGTGTCCACTAGAGCCTTATACTCCTGTGGGTCTGACGTTCCAGGCCATCGAATCCACACAGTCCAGTAAACCCGGTTGTCCCTTTCCTCCACCTGGCTGGAGGCAGGGCCCCTCTAACACTGGTCACAGTATTCGTTGTTCACTTCCTGTAAATGTGAATCAAAAGTTCCCTGATCAAGGTCGGAAGTAAAATTAGCCCTCTTACTCTGTCTCGGGAACTGCTCACTGGAAACTGGAGCTGCAATTTTCCTGGGAGAACCGCCTTTTCTAATAGTTTTTCCTTGCAATTCACGCACCCGTGCCTCTAAGGTTGAGGTGGGTTTTCCATCCCACTTTCTCATGTCCTCTCCATAATCACGCAGGTAAAACCACAGGGTGCCCCGTGGTGTGTATCCTCTATATCCTCTCTCTTGAGCATAGGGACGTTGACTCCTAATGGCTGAGACACTGCTCCGTGCAGGTGGGGAGTAGGACAGATCCTCTCTGAGTTGTTGGAACTCTTGGCATATTTTTTCAGACAGTTTTTCCACAGCCGAGACACAGGCCCGTAGGGAGGAAGAGAGCTTTTCTTCGTAGTCCCGGAGTTGTCTAGCCACTTCATCCACCGTTGGTGCCTCGTCGTCTTTCCAGGCTAGTATTGCCAACGAGTTGGAATACGATGCTGGTGCGCTCCGTACCACCTTCCGCCACATGGATTGTGTGCACCTGACTTCATCTGGGTCTTTGGTTAACCGCTCATCATTCAGGTCACTGTAAATCACCTCCAGCACGCCTAATTCCCTCAGGTACTGGATACCTTTCTCTACGGTGGTCCATTTGCTTGGGCGGTATAAAACATCCTCCTTGAAGGGATACCTTTCCTTCACGCTTGACAGAAGTCGCCTCCAGAGGCTGAGCGGTTTTGCCCCTTTTCCAATTGCTTTGTCAATGCCCCCTTCCCTGGAAAGGGATCCCAGCTGCTTGGCTTCCCTACCCTCTAAATCCAGGCTACTGGCCCCGTTATCCCAGCATCGGAGCAGCCAGGTGATGATGTGCTCGCCTGGATGACGACCGAAATCTTTTCGCATATCTCGCAGCTCACTCAGGGATAGGGATCGGGTGGTCACCATCTCATTTATGGGTTCTTCCTCCTCTGGTTCTCGTGATGGCCCTGGTTCATCTTCATCCCTTACTAAACGAACTGATTTCCTCGTGTATTTTTTCTTCTGTATAGGGGCAACTGATACCGGCGCAGGTTGGTTCTCTGGTTTAGCCACAGTGTCTGTCACTGGGGTTTGAGTAGCCGCAGTGCTCATGGCTGTGGCTGGAGTAGCCACAGTGCCTGGGGCAGGGGTTTGAGTAGCTGCAAGGCCTGTAGTGGGGGTTGGAGTAGCCGCAGGGCCTGTAGTGGGGGTTTGAGTAGCCACAGTGCTTGTTGTTTTGTCATCAGATCCAGAGACCTTCTCTTTCTTTTGAGGGTACTGATTAGCGTTGACCACGGCTCGATAGGCATGGGCCAGTCCCCAGCATGTTGCAATGATTTGTGTCTCTCTGGAGCTACCAGGGTGACAACATACTTCTTCCAAATACTTTACTAATTCTTCAGGATTCTGCACTTGTTCAGGGGTGAAGTTCCAAAACACTGGAGGTCCCCACTGCCCTAGGTACTTGCGCATACGATCCCACACACCCTGCCACTCATAACTATCCAGCCTTGGGGTAGATCTCTGGATGGTATTTTTAAACTGCTTGCTGACCTTTATCAAAACGGAAACAACATTCCCAAGAATTATCAATAGAAGTATCTTAACTGCCCAGGGGTGTTCAAGATACAGGAAAGTTGTTGTAATGAAGGAGGAAACATCATAGAAGAAAGCAGCAAAGGTGCCATTCTGTATTTCCTCCACAACAAGCCTCTCAGAGGAAGAAGTATAATTGCTAACTCTCTCTATGAGGTAGTACCCGAAGTACAGTAGTGACTTCTGTATGAAACCCAAATACCAAAGAATGCTCAAGGTCAGGGCTTTGATAAGGAGCCTCCCAAGCAAAAGATCATGAATCACTGCAGAGCATAGCACACTACACAAACTGACAGCAAGCTTTAACGCGTGCTGCAAAAAAAAGAACATGGTGCAGATCAGAAGAACTAATATCGTGACCGGCAACTGTTAACAGACTCCTTAATACACTCTGATTAATCTGTTGTTATCTCAAGCCCCACGTTGGGCGCCAAAAAGGACTGTTGTGGTTTAGCCCCAGCCAGCAACTAAGCACCACGCAGCCGCTTGCTCACTCCCCCTGCCCCGATGGGATGGGGGAGAGAATTGGAGGAGTAAGAGTGAGAAACACTCCTGGGCTGAGATAAGAACAGTTTAATAATTGAAATAAAGTAAAATAGTAATGCTAATAGTAACAGTATAATAATGATAATAATAATAATGATACACGAAGCAAGTGATGCACAATGCAATTGCTCACCACCCGCCAACCGATACCCAGACAGTTCCCGAGCAGCGATCGCTGCTCCCCGGCCAACCCCCCCAGTTTATATACTGAGCATGACGTCATATGGTATGGAATAGCCCTTTGGTCAGTTTGGATCAACTATTCTGGCTGTGCCCCCTCCCAGTTTCTTGTGCGCCTGGCAGAGCATGGGAAGCTGAAAAAGTCCTTGACTAGCATAAGCAGTACTCAGCAACAACTAAAAACATCAGCCTGTTATCAACATTCTTCTCCTACTAAATCCAAAACACAGCACTATGCCTACTGTTAGGAAGAAAATTAACTCTATCCCAGCCGAAACCAGGACAGGAGGGCACACAACCTGGCAGATGACTCAAACTAGCCAAAGAGGTGCTCCCTGCCATATCATGCTCAGAAATAAAAAGGGAAAAGGGGGGATTTTAGGGAGGTTAGCCATCTTCTGCTTGGGAAGTAGCTGGGCATCAGTCTACCCATGGGAAGTGGTGAGTGATTGCCTTTGCCTCACTTGTTTTGTTTTGTTTTTTCTTCTTTCTCTCTTCTTCCACTTCTACTTTGCTTATTAAACAATTTTTATCTTGACCCACAACTTTTCTTGCTTTTACTCTTCCTCTCCTCTTCCCCCATCCCACTCAGGGAGGAGGGGAGTGCGCAAGTGGCTATGTGGTGTTTAGCTGCCCACTGGGGCTAACCCACAACAAGAGGGTAATGGGACAGATCACTTGCTGCATAGATAAATGGCTAGAAAATAAAACTGTTGTGATACACAAGGAATCACAGGAATCAATACGCTTTAGGCAGGAAAAGAGGTATGTCTGAGTCCCAGGGCAGGATTTATAGCTGTAGCATCCATTAATTTATTTTTAGACCTATTTAATTTTCTATATAGATTAAAAAAAGAAAAACTTTAAAAAAAGGTGAATGTGATTCCAAAATTATGCCTTCGATACATATATACGTCCCCAAAGATATAAGTTCGTATACACATCATGGCCATGATTTTTTTTCCTTTGCACTGTAGTGACAGAATATGTTAGATATTTGAAAAAAAATCCACATGAGAAATACATACATCAGTACAGTAGTACATTTAGCTCTACATTGTGCTAATTACAACGCATTATTACACATTCTGCCTGCTTAACATATCTTTGCTTTCAATCTAATCTGCTTCAGAAAAAAAATTAGAATAACTAAACATTTCTGATTAAACATTAAAGAGAACCACCAGATAGTGTTTTCAGAACTTAGAGGGTTTTTTTTCTTTTTAAAGATGAATATATTTAGTAGCACAGTAAAGAACAATGCCCTAGCTACTAAAAAAGGTTAAGTACTTGCATAATGTTTCCTTCCCTTCATTTTCTGAAAGAAGTCTAATAATAATAATTATGCTTCATAATAGAATTTAGCGGCTGCCTAACTGTGTTTTGATTTCTTAGGATTAGCAGTTGGTGCTGTAATTGTTATTCCTTCTGATTGCAAGAGGCACAGCACTTAACCAGTTGGTTCTCATTTAGCATTTCACATGCTGCATCCTTTTTGAGACTGATTTACAGGTAATGAAGTAATCTATATTTAGATATTTTTCAGGGGATGATTCTTTCAGTATTTTTAGTTGGAAGTTAAATATGCACTTTCCAGGTACTAAATGAATAATGCTGTTAATATGCATGAAGTTATGGGATTTTTTTTTTTTTTTAAGCTGGGATATAAAGTATTAGTTATTTTTAATTGTGTTAGAACAGAGAACAGAAAATAGTCTTACATATCTGTGTTTTATTTAGTTGGAAAATTCACCCTTCCAACACACACAGTATGCAAGAGCAGATCAACTATTAGATTCATAAAATGGAATATTAGAATAGTGATTAGGTGCTGAATCAATACTTATGTCAAACAAATCTACTAACTTGTTTTATTTCTTAGATTGTATAGCACCTGTTTCTGACATTTATCAAAGTATAACTGAGAAAGGAAAGATGGCCATTATTGAGGTTTCCAGTTTTTCTGAGAGTTTGTCTTTTCCATAGCGTAAGTTAAGGCACGATTCTGTTCTTCCTCGGTAACAAATAACATTGCCTCTCAGCCCCACAACAGTCAGGGACAAATTCCCACTGATCTCTAAGGCCAGGATTTCACCACTAAGATTGAACACAAAATATAAATCAATAGATTTTATTTCAGCTTATCCAACATTAATATGTACTGTTTTAAACATCACAGAATTGTGGAAATGTTGGCTGGAGGGCATCTCTGGACATCCCTATCCCAATGCTCTAATTGAAGCAAGGCTATTGCCAAGAGTAGATCGGTTCATTCAGCGTGGCTTGGTCTAATCTAATCTTGAAGGTTTCCAAGGAGGGAGGTTTCATAGCCCCTCTGAATAAGCCATTCCAGTGCTGCACAGTGCACAGTGAATTTTCTTTCCTGATGTTCACCTGACCCTCCTAAGCTGCAATCTGCAACTGTTGCTCCTTCTGTTAGTGCCCCTTGCACTAACCAGAAACGTTTAGCTCCACAGCTTTGCAACTGCCCTTCAGATAACTGCAGGCCTGTGCTAGACCACAGTTTAGCCTCTTTGCCAGACTAAATAAGCCCAGCTTTCTTTACCTGCCCTCCTAGTTGATGCCAGCTAGACTGAACACCCTAGTAACTTCCCCTGGGCAATCTCCAATTTTCTTGAAGAGGATAGCTCAAAATTGAACACAATCTACCTGTGTAGCCTTGCCAGTGCCCAGTAGAGGGAGAAAACCACTTCTCTTGATCCTGTTATAGCAAAGTATGTGGTTTGCAATTTTATCAGCCAAACTCAGATATCTATAATGTAGGCATCCACATCTGAGCCCATGCTATGTTCTTTTTCTCAATGGTAAAATGAGTTGCTTAAGATTCCATCCACCCTCCTTGCTGTAGTGTTATCCCTTACAATGAGGAATGCCTATTTTTATCCTTTGATAACAAAGAATATCACCCTGGGGTGATACCTAGTCCCTTGTTAGATATCCTGAGGTTTCTCAGTCACCTTCACAGGCTGGCACAGGACATGTCAGATGTCTTTACATCTTAGAATCAACACTAAGATAGTGATCCTGGAAGAGAATCTATGCAACAGATGCTGGATCTACTGGAGATACATAACCTATATACAAGCTGTATGTGGTCAATATGGGGTGATCTTTTCTCATAGATAGGTATGCTAAAGTTCAAGCTGTATTTAGGTTGGGGTAAACGCATTCTACATCTTTAAATTCCCTGTATTATTCTTACCTTCATTTCCTGTCTTACTTGATTACAGTGAAATAAATTTGGTCTGTTACACTCTATTTACATTTCAGTGCTAGGCTAGTTGCATTTGATTTCCCTTATGGCACTTCAAATAGTATGAGATATAGAGAGCAACAAAGGAAAAGCTTTTTGTTCTCTGGAATAAAAGTCAAAGGACTCCAGTATTAGTAATAATAAGCATGAATGGGGTCAGATGGAGCCTCCATACCCTCTACTTTTCTATTATGTCTCCAAGAATAAAGTGTTATGGCTTTGAAGTACTTAAATTTCCAAATAATTATATCTACCAATCTTTTGATTCCTTATTACTTGCAGAGTACTACTAACGTCTGGGGAAATTGGTGCAGTTACAAAGGTCCACCTAGACAGAACAAAATGTAGGACTAGAGAATTACTTTTGCTAATATCCCTGTGTATTTTAGGACATGATGCTTTCTAAGGCTATGGGAGCACCTAAAGATACATGCACTGACATAAACAGTTTCACAGTAACCTATAATGGATCAATGCTAGGAAAACTCTTCTGTTGCAGTTATACAAACAGCTCACCCCTGTGTAATGATTTCAGGAAGAATATCTTCTAATACTAGAGGGTTGTCTAATGGGCATCTTTATTTTTCATTGACAGTGAATTCATCCTTTTCAAAGGGCAAGTACAAGGTCTATGGACATTTAGGTCCCATTTGAGTGCTCAGAGTAGAGCCAAATAGGAAGTAAATGGTCTTGTTATGGACTCAAGGTAAATTCTACACTGATTAAATAGGCCATAGTGTCTCAGTGAGAGACAATGGTTAACCGCAGTAAGGGCAGGAAAAAGCTGTTCAAGTGATAATGTCTTCCTAAAAGTGCCCTCTTTGCCACTTCAGAAATGTAAAATTAGCCTGATGAATTTAGGACCTTGATTATAGCCTCCACCATGAAGGACCTGCAGAAATGCAAACTGCTATCAGGTAAATTAGTGCTTAAGTGCTATCACCTAATTTCACAGAGTACACATATTTACTCTAACTCTTTCCAAACCTCTCTGCTGGTCTGTGTTTGTATATGCTGTTGCTTTCTCTGTCATCTATTAATCCACTTGAGAGACTACTTTCTGTGTTGCCTTCTACAGAGCCTGGGTATCACATTCCTGAGAATTAACACTAACAGCTCTAATTCTTAGTGTTCTAATTGTAATTTTGAAATAAAAGGTAAAAATCTCATTTTAATAAAATATGAAATAAAATAACCTTCTATATAAACAAAACCTTCCTCCTCTGCTGACTCTTATTTTCAAAGTGTTTTCTGATTTAGAGCACTTCTCTAACAAAATAACTGTATATAACACAAGGTCTGAGAATATTCATAATTCATCACATAAATTTTCTGGACATTTGAATGGGTGATGAATGAACTGTAGAAGAGAATTGTCTGTTGGTAATCCAAATGCTTCTTCTAAAAGACCAATCTAGTAATTACAATTTTTATTTCTTAACTGTAAATTGATTATCCATGCTGCCTATCTGGATGGGATGATCTTATACATGGTCCTTTTTGGTATTTATATCATGAGATTGTTCTCAAGAGAAGGGACAAAAAGAAATTGTAAGGATACATCTCTATAGTATCTGCAAACAGAAGCCTTGTGTGTGCTCAGCTTTCTCATTTCTTTTTGGCATCCTTTGTTTAAGGCAATGTGTATTTTTTTTTTTTTTTTTTTGCATAGTAAGTTGTCACAGTTCTGTGCTCAAGAATTGGTATTATTCTGTGATTTTAATTAGTTTACCCACTGGGAAAATGAAATGCTTCAGTGTGTACACAGAGAAGTAGTGAATGAAAATGGATCCCCATGGAGATTTCTTAGCAAAAAAGTTTACATTTGTTTTATGTAAACTTGGTGGCCAGTTTTTAATTCTTGTAGTATTTAGTTTATAGTCATATTTATTTAGTGCCTATTTTCTTGAAACTGAGAGCAGTGATAATCTAATGTTCAGAAAATGGTTGTCAGCATTATTGGTAAGTGTAGTTAGTCCATCTTTCCATGCATCTGTACACAATGTAAGCTAATATTGGTACACTAGTTATGAAATGTGAACAGACATTGATAAAGCTGTCAGTCTAAATGTGAATAGCTTATCCAGCTTGAATCCTACTGTCTGGTAAGTAAACTACTATCCTAGAAAATAATAACATGTCTGTTTAGCAACATTTTAGAATAAGCCATAATTCATGGACCACTACTCTATCTCTTTTCTACCTGTTTCTATTATCTCTGCTCCATGAAACTAGTGAAATTTTCATATTGGTTTTTCCATGTTACCTCAGATCCCTGTTGTCTATTATAATTTTCTTGATCCTCTGTGTTGATACTATTGACTAAACTCCCCTTCTGACCCCCACTTATATCCTACATCACTTCCTTCATTCCCATTCAGTAATGATTTTCCACCTTCTCACCTGTGTTTTGCCACCTTATTGTCCTCTCTGCTGGTCAGCAGTAGGAAGCTTTTATGGTAAGCTCAGTTGTTATTACACCTTTAGTTACTAAACAGCTCCAAGACTGGTAACTCTTCCTCATCTCTTTTCCCCTCCTTTCAGTTCATACCATCTGTCCCTCTGCCACCTTTTCAGTTGTCAAACTAATCATGTCTAAGACAAATTTGTATCATCATCTCCTCACTTTTGCAACTAAAAATTTTTGTGTTGCCTCCATTGAACCTGTCATGTTTATGTCTCTTTCAAATCTGATGTTCCCCAGAGTGTTCTGGGAACTATGCACACCTACAAACTTCTGCAGCAATCTACCTGACTTGTAGGATACATCCACTCCTCTTCAAGTACTACCCCCTTGCTTGGAGAATCAAAGAGAAAAATTCCTGGCCCCTGTGCCCTTTACCCCTGGCTCCACAGTCAGGTAGCCACACTTGGTATGATCCAGGCTGCCCCTAGCCATATTGTCGGAACCCACACGGAAGAGCAGCAAGGGCAATAATAGTACAAGGGATGGACAAGCATTGGTGGTCTCTCTACAATGTCCAATACCCAAGCCCCTGTCAAACAGCTAAACTGCCTGACAGGTCAGCATATGGGATCATCCATCCTCCACATCGGGCAGTTGCCCTCTGTTGTCATTCACCACTTCCTCTTGGTGCTGCTGTGGGGCTCAGTCTCAGATGACATTGGTTCTTCACTGGACACAGCTCCCAGCTCCCAGCTCCTTGCCTGCTATCAGGGCACTGAACCTACTCAGCAGCTGCAGATCTGCAGGTGGAACAGGAGCTCTCTTCCTGGTTCCAGAAGTCACAAGCTTCCAGCCTTTACTCTCATTTCCACACCCAACAGGCACAGACCTTGCCTGCTCCTCCTTTGGTACAGCTGTGGGACTCAGGCTATTGTACCCTCAGGATCTCAGAAAAGCTTGGGTCACTCTCCTTTTTGTCATCTCTGGCATCATATAGCCTCCTGACCTCCACCCACAACTCCTTTCCTTGGTGACACAGAGGGCCCCTCAGTACACACCTCCTGGGGAGGAGGAAATCCTCTTCCTCAGCAAGAGGCACCAGACACCCCACACCCCAGAGCTGCATCCTCCCTTGGGAGCTTGCTCTGGCTTGAGGCTCAGCTATGCCGGGGTAGTTGCTGCAGGGCTGGTGACAGGGACCATGCCTGTGGTGTGTCACCACCACTGCAGAGCCTGTGTGCACTGCCCTCAGCAGAGCTTCTGGCCCCACTTCTGTGTGCCCTTCTGCCCAAACTACTGCTTCTATTAGTTACGCTTTTGGCCTGGCACCCCTAGGCAACGGCTGAAATGTTGTTTGACCCTCCCTAATAATTTGGAACAAAGCCCTTTGACCAGGAATAGCTGACGAGGTTCAAACTCATATTGTCTGTCTCACCAAACACACCTCTCAGGAGGGCAAAGAAGGAAGGAAAGGACTACAGGCTTCCATTCAGCTCAGTAAAGGGTGAATGCTCTCAACATTCTGTGCAAAAGGAGGAATAATTATTGTTTCCTCCAGGTGTACTTGAAGGTGTACTCTCTTACTCATGCACATGTTTTCCTTCACTCTCAAGTTTCCAGCAGAAGTGACTCATAAGTATAACTTCAGAAGAAGTTTCAAGGTCACAAACTTCAAGTGCACGTAAGTATGTCACTGAAACTCTGGGCAAGAGCATAATGGTAATTTGTCTACTCAGTGGCTGCAACAAACACATTACATTTTTGTTTAACAGATATAATTCATCATTTCAATACACAAAATACATGCATATACTTTATTTCTCAAAGGGGATAAATAGGATGTCAACACTAAAGTTACATTTGTTTCCCGAAAGCAGTACTACTAATTCATTCTTGTGTGTCCCCATAAGTAGGAGCCAGGCTGTGACTGTGGGACTGCATTTTTAAGAACAGTCAAAAATTATACTGAGGAAAGAACCAGGCTGCATACAAGCTCCATGCTCATTTGAGTAGGTGTAACACTATGTGGAGATGTCATAGGACACATTTATTTTTAAGTCTGTTTGAGAAATCATGACTGCTTTATCTGCATTTGTTAATATGGGCTTAGAGAATATCTAAATATCTAAGTAAATCTAAATGACTAAATCTCTTTTCCCTGCATAAATCCTTTGAAAGTTTTGCTTGTCCGTGTCAGTTTAAAAAAAAAAATAATCCCTAGCTTCTGTAGACCTTTTAAAATACTTTAGTGTAACCAGAGAGAAGAATGTTTTCATATTGCGTGAAATAGAAATATCTGCAATAGAAAGTCTCAGTGGCAATATTTAAGATAAATAGAGATATATGCACCCATTGTGGCTTTTCTATTATATCTATAATCTATTATATAAAAGAAATGTATGATGATCATTATTAATCTCATTTAGTGTTACTCTGAGATGATCTCAGCTTGGTTTTAAGATCTCAACAGGTTTAGCACAGCAGTGGTCATTTTTAGATGAGTGAATGGGTAATTAAGAGTTGCAGAATTCTGAAGAGGATTCCTTTTAGATTAGAAAATAAGAAGTAGGTTTAGCATGTCTTCAGATGCCATTTATGTCTTTAATATTAAAGGCAGAAATTCAGATTTTCCTCATGTGTTTGGTGTAGAATGGAATGGAATAGAATAGAATAGAACAGAACAGAACAGAACAGAACATTTCAGTTGGAAGGGACCTACAATGATCATCTGCTCCAACTGCCTGACCAAAAGTTAAAGCGTGTTATTAAGGGCATTGTCCAAATGCCTCTTAAACACTGACAGTGCTTGGGGCATTGACCACCTCTCTAGGAAGCCTGTTCCAGTGCTTGACCAGCCTCTCAGTAAAGAAATACTTCTTAATATGCAGTGTAAACCTCCCCTGGCATGGCTTTGAACCATTCCCATGCATCCTATCACTGGATCCCAGGGAGAAGAGATCATAGAATCATAGAATGCTTTGGGTTGGAAGGGACCTTGAGAGATCATCGAGCCCAACCCCTCTGCAGTGAGCAGGGATTGAACCTGTGACCTTGGTATTATTAGCACCACACTCTAACCAACTGAGCTAACCCGGCTGGTCTATCAGCACCTCCCTCTCCACTTCCCCTCCCCAGGAAGCTGTAGAGAGCAATGAGGCCACCCCTCAGCCTCCTTTTCTCCAAATTAGACAAGCCCAAAGTCCTCAGCCACTCCTCAGAGGACATTCCTTCTAGCCCCATCACCAGCTTGGTTGCCCTCCTCTGGATGCATTCAAGGACCTGAACATCCTTCTGAAATTGTGGGGCCCAGAACAAAACAAACAGAAGTACCTTATTAGCTGCTTATTAGCTGTTTAGTAAAGTTATTTATAGATGTTTATAAAAGCAATATGTAAAATAATTTGATTCTGAAAATAAATATGAGCTTAACTTCATGAGCAGGAAGGTCATGATTCAGTCTTACAATAAATCTTTTTTAGAATTTCCAGTACTGTATTAAAAGTGTCATAGCAGCATGATACAAAATGCTGATCTCATATAAATGCACTCTGCCAGTTCAAATCCTTTCAGAAGTTTATGGTAGGTTATCATTATACTGTCAGACTTTATGAAAGAGCAAATATTGTTCGTTCATGACTTTTTAACTTTATGCTAAATCAGGTATTGTCTGTCCTCCTACAGTTGACATAGAGAACAAAAATTTTGTGTTGTGCAAGCTCTGGCTATTTCAACAGAAACACAGTGTGAATCAAAGGTGTTTATATGATGTATGACGTTTGATGCAGTGGTTCAACAGATATAGTAATAAAAATCATTAAATTAATTTGAGACAACCCCTGCTCTGTGAAATTGGTAAAACTATCCCCAATCTATTACATTATATTAGCATATGTTTCTCCAGAATTAAAGTTTAATATGCAGCAATCAGTGTCAAGGGCAATATAATTTCACATAGCAACTAATCTGAGGATGGCAATGGCTTTCTATAAAACTGCTGAATATACCAAACAAGAAAATGTATAACAATTTTATGTATATTTCTTCATTCCTTCATGTTTCTTGGGGAACAAAAAATAAATCTATTCCAGTCTGTGCATGGTCAAGGAAGGTGGGAGAAAGTTTTTAAGGAAAATAAACAACAATTTTGTCCTAATAGCACCTGTTACCCCAGCTAAAGCAGAGACACTTTCCAAAGAGACTTTGTCTACTTTTGTAACTGTGTGACCCAGTTTAAAAATTACAAATGTTAGGATTATGATTACAAAAAAAAGAAACCATTTGATTAAATGGAAATTAAACTGAAGGATGGAGACAAATTATCATTTTATAGCATCAAAGTAACTGATTTGTCAGAGAGCATAGCAGTCAGAAACCCCACTGATTTTTCTACCTAGAAGATAGGCTAAAGAATTTAATACTGGATCTGAAATTCTGCTTTGTTATGATGGAAATAACATGAAAATTATCACGAAAGAAAGGCATTGCAATGGAGAGTGAATGAACACATATAGCTCCCTAGATGGGTAAAACTAGAGAGCACTGATATGCTGCTAACTGTAAATATGAGCTAAGATGCTGAGTGCTTACTTAAAAAGTGTTGAAAAATTCCAAATTAAAAAAAGGGTATTGGGGGGGGGGGGGGGTGGTGGAAATCAGTGGAATGTAAATATGTAAAGCAAGATAGACACTGTTTGTTGGTCTCCAGAAGTGGTTATCAGACTTAAATTAACAGAAAACAATCAATATTCAAAATTTCCTCCTGGCCAACTATGTATCTTTTTAATTAAAAGCAATACTAGAAATACTATTTAATATGTTTCCTCGAAGCAGAGAGTTTACCATTCTTTTGTGGACAACAGTTTGGAAACCTCTGATTTATATTGATGAACTTCTGGGAAATGAGTAGTGAAATATGTTTTTATGACATATATATTAAGTAAAGATCTCTTGGGATAGCAAAACTGGGTTTTATATAGCGCTTGTTATGATGTTTCTTTTGCAGGAGAAGTAGTGGAATTTGGATTTGGGAAATAAAAATGTTTTTCTTTATTCTCATCTAGGTGTCTGAATTCTCTCAGCTCCTTAAATCACAAGGGCTACAAATACATTTTTCTCTCAGATGGCTCTGCAGAATTATGTAGGGAGGTAGTCCCAGTAGGTAAGGTCTTGCCAGCATCCATGCTGCAGCTCCTTAGGGACATCATAATGCAGAATGCAAACTGAAAAATAGGAAACTGGAAACAGAGAACATTTTTAAAGCTGAATGTATCTTACAGTCTTCCATAGTAAAAATTAATTTTCATGTCTGAAAAATCAGAGGATCCATAATGTTTTTAAGTTACCAATATATCAAGATGGTGTCACTGATACTTATATTTGACTATAGGGAGAGAGAATGAGAAGACATGCACACACAGAGGTCATATGTAACTTTTATTCTTTTTGGATAGGCAATAGTATACTATATTATTTATTCCTCAGACATGAAAAAAGCCATCTATGAGATATATAGGTCAATCCACATGAATAGCAACATTTTTACATCATAACTATACCATGGTTCACTTTTGCATGGTACGGTTGCCAATTATTTCTTTTGCATGTGCAAGATAACGTTTGAAAATACTTAGGGGCTATTTCACTTGTGCACACAGTCTGGAACTTTAATTATAATAAGCTCAAATGCAGAATATTCAAAGAAATTATACAAAGCTCCAAACTATAAACAAATTCTACAAATTCTTTATTTAGAAAAGAAAAATCTGTCATCTCAGAATTTCTTGAGAATTGAAGTGAATCTCCACAGTCACGTATTCTAGATATGAAAGGTCATGGGATCATATATCTTAAAAATGTACCATGCTTCTAAATATAGAAAAGTTGTTTGTCGCAGGACTGTACGTTAGTGACCTGAGGCAGCACAGGGTTATGTTGAGGGTAAATTGGGCCATTTAGAGGAGGAGGAAAGGTGCCTTAGCAGAGTCACGAGAACAGAAAAGTCTATCTGTAGCCCTCCTGGGTCCTAAATCAGCTTTTTTTTTGCTGATATTTTGCTTCCTATGCTGATTTGGATGAGGGAATTGGGAATTATTTCCTCCTTTTGAAACTGTGCCATTATACACACACACATACACACACATGCATGTATATATAATCTATATAAAAACATGATTAACAGGGACAAAGAGAAAGTATATAAATAAAAACACATTCTTCAAGAATAGGTTGGTTTCAGTTCTGCCCAATATTTGATATCACATTTATATTTAATAACTCAACACTTCAAGATATACCATGGAGATAAGGAGTTTCTTTTGCATATGAGGAAGCTAATGAATAATTCTGGTGGTGGAAATACAAAGCAATGAAATATTGCTTGGGGAATCTAAGAAGCCTTAATAAAAAAAATTAAAGAAATAAGATACTTGGTAGTTTGAAAACGTGAAAATTGTTCAGAAAGATGATTCTGAAAGTGAAGTGAGGGGTTTTTTTTGATTTTTTCTTCCTTACATCCAATTTAAATAGCTACATCTCCAATTGGATGTGGGGACAAATTTATGTTAGATGGGCTTCTTTGCAATGGATATGTGCTTATGATTAGTGTTCAAATAGAACAAATAGAAACCCTTTCAACAATAAAACATTAAATAGAAACTCTGTGTAAGAGCCATGTCAACACAGAAGCATGGAATGATGGGAATATGAATGCAATTTCTACAAGAAATTCTAGCTAAATTTAACAGTTAAATTTAGAAGGATAATTATCTTTCTATAGGCTCTTTCCAGCCTATCAGTTCTACTTCAGCATGTATAATTCAGGGACCTCTATTTGAGAAAGAGAAGCACCTGCCCAGCACAAGTTACTGGGTGAACATGGTATTTTTATACCTGAGATATTTATTCTTTGACCAAAGTTCTAACAGTTCTGGTTTAGATGAGAGAGGTTTAAATCCCTCAGGCAGAGAAGGATCTTCAGTCCTCTCATGTGCTAGATGAATACACCAAACACAAAACAAAACTAGTGTTAGAGGAACCAGACAACCAAATTCTGGCTGACAAAAACCAAACCTGTTTTACCTTCCCAAATGTGGTCTTTCTGCTCTCAAGGAACAGGTCCTGTATGTTTCTTGTGAAAGCCAATATCCTGGGTATTAGCAATCTGTAAATGGGAAAATGCAAGTGAGAGAAAGTGACACCATTGTGGCAAAAGATGAGAAAACACTGTGATTTCATTTCTTCTTTTCTTTTCTTTTCTTTTCTTTTCTTTTCTTTTCTTTTCTTTTCTTTTCTTTTCTTTTCTTTTCTTTTCTTTTCTTTTCTTTTCTTTTCTTTTCTTTTCTTTTCTTTCTTTTTTCTCTTCTCTTCTCTTCTCTTCTCTTCTCTTCTCTTCTCTTCTCTTCTCTTCTCTTCTCTTCTCTTCTCTTCTCTTCTCTTCTCTTCTCTTCTCTTCTCTTCTCTTCTCTTCTCTTCTCTTCTCTTCCTTTCCACTTCTGAATATAGAGGTTATTCTAATTAGTTGTGTGTAAGACATTAATAATTTAACCTTTCTTTCTTTAACAACTAGATAAATCCAAATACCTTTTTGAGTATTTTATCCCTAATCTCTCTCAATTAACAAAAATCAAAGCTAATTTAAAAAGCTTGACAGGATAATATAGATTTGATTAAGAGATAAAGAAGCCTTACATTAAATGTTTTTTTCAGTTGATATTTGTGAGACCTATAAATTATGTATCACTGCTTTGAATGTCTGTATAGAAATTCCATTGAGAGGTCATTTCCTTGTGGACAGAAGATCGCCTTTAAGCTATTTTGAAATGGGA
Source organism: Pelecanus crispus (assembly GCF_030463565.1). Classification (NCBI taxonomy): domain Eukaryota; kingdom Metazoa; phylum Chordata; class Aves; order Pelecaniformes; family Pelecanidae; genus Pelecanus; species Pelecanus crispus. The sequence continues at coordinate 146,472,614 of NC_134643.1, forward strand.
TAAATAGAAAAGAGGATAGAAAAGGAAAGACCTGAAGGGAGTTTAGGTTTATTTCACATAAAACTTGATGTGGTAAGTATTCATAAACTTTCTTTTTTTGTTAGTTATAAGAAATCCTTACTTTCAATAACTCTGATTTTTTTCTTTTTCATTTTTTTTAATCAAATTTAAGATTTGGAGGTACACCAACCCAAAATAGGATTTTTCAGATGTTGAAAGTCAGATTTCTAATATCAAAACCAAAACAAAGTGCTCTGACTGGTATGGTATGAGGGTGACATTCCTTTATTCCTAATCTGTTGTGAAATCTTGTTATGTTAGTGGCAAAAGCCTAACAGTTTGTGTCCACCAGTGAAGTGAGTGGAAGAATGCTTAATTTTCAGCTCTCTTGGGATTGATTTCTTAGAATGATGGCAGAAGTATATTGATTGCCAATGAAAAACGTGATTCCTATAAACATATATCAGGAGGTAAATGGTAGTTAAAATATATTTGTGGAGCAGGGACAGAGTTAAAGACCCTAATAGTTGCCTAAAGTATAAAAATGTTTTGGACAAGTATCCCACTTCGTTAACATTAGAGCAAGGGAACCAGGGAATCTACATGAAAGAATTTGTGTCTGCAAGCAGTTTTATCATTTCAGATTTCCATTTAAGGAACATAGATGTTCTAATATAAGATCTCCATACCTTAAAAAGTTATAATTTAATAAAAGTGTTAAATGGTAAATCTCATTTTTATCTATTTTTTTTCATAGACCCAGACAAAATTAAGCTCTACTTCTTGACAGATCAGCGTTTTCTATACTTCTGTTTACTCTTAATATTGTATCATATGCTCTTGACTATATCATAATTAGTTCCAAGTTCAATAACTAAAAATATTGTTCTTCATCCACACTGACATACCTAATATGAAGTAGTAAAATCCTTAGTCTCTGATGGATCAAACAGCAGCCCCACATTCCTATTTGTGTTCAAACAAATTCTTGATTTTGAAGGCTTTTTTGTTGCTTGTTTTTAATTCCCTTGGCATTTCTGTAATCAGAAATTATGGAATTTGGTTTAAGAATTGCTAATGATAGTTTAGCAAAATATAAAATCCTTTGACTGGACTTAAATCTATGGTCAAAATTCATACTTTGTAACCCAAGTCACATTATGGTTGGAGTACAGACCTTTCCCATGTAAAAATTGTCAGTCCTGCAATTACAGTAGTTTAAAAGGGACTGGCTCATGAGAAGTCAGCTGAGGAATTAGTATAATGATAGTATTCAAAGCAATTTTTGAACAGTCAAGAACAGAAAGTTTCCTTACAGAGCCTCAGACTATTGCAATTTTTTTTCTATTCTATGTGAAACTGTCTTTATACCTGGACACAATTAGTCATGCTATGCTTTATGAAAAGAGCACTTTCACTTTCAAAAGACTCCTTCATCTGTTTTAAATGAACTTGGTTCCGTTTGGCATCCATTTGCTGTATACTTTTCAGAATAAAAAGCAAGAACACCAACACAGTGCATTCAGGCTCTGAAACACATGTAAACTGCTACTAAGCAAACCTTCACATAGCACAGTTACTTCGCTTTCTAGAGAAATATCTAGTTGAGAGAGTCCTTCTGAAAATTCTTAATCATTACAAGTCTCTGCCTGAATATTGGATGATTTTTATAGCCTTGACTTGCCTTTGTACCTGCTCACACATTATTTCTCTGTCTTGTTGGTACACTGTCTTTATTGAGTTAATAATGTGTGTACCTATTTGATTCAATAACTTTGTGAGACAGTTATCCTAATTTTACTCTAGTTTAGTTAAGAACACATATTGTTGTCTTCCCACGGGAAATATAGGTAAAATGAATACCCCATCGTATTTTACCATTCTGTTTTCCTCTTTGTTTTCTGTTTGTGATTCAGTATTTATATTTTAAGTTTGCACAAGAAGTAACCAGTTTATGGATTTTTTTTCCCCCTAGATGTGGTTAAGAAACTTAAGGAAAGCTGCCAAGGATAATTTTTCTTCCTCCTCCAGTAGGCATACTGAAGCCACCAAAAAATGAAAGAATGCATAGACAAGAAGCTAGTAGTAATAATAATAATAATAATAATAATAATAATAATAATAATAATAATAATAATAATTGTTTCTTGGAGTGCAAATGGCACAACATTGTGAGCATGTCCAGTTAGGAGGTCTTCAGCGGAGCTTTTGGATAGTGTGTCAATCACCGCCCTCTATGGCAAACTCTCTTGCTTAAATCTAACAAGAAGGTAAAAGTATTTATTGTCAGTCCACAGTACTTCAAACCCCATGAGAAAATTTGCAGCTCTTAATAGGGTGCACAACCTCTATCCCTCAGCCTTGCTCAGTATGATATGTGGTATGTTTACACATACAGCCTGTGTACCACTGGCACAGTCCATTTGCTGTGTGTTATGGCTGATTTTTTAGACTTATTTGCAAGAATCTAAACTGAACGTTACAGACAGAACTAATTTGCTATAAAATGTAAATCTCAGTTCTTAAACCACAGATAAAGTAGAATCTACTGCAGAGTTATATGTGATTTTGGCCTACTGCCAAATCTGCTTTCATAGTGGTTATAAAAAGAGTATATTACAAATAAGTCACAGTGATATGCTGACCAACTGAAATGTATCATGCGTGTGTGTGTGGGGGGGGTCCATTTCTTCCCAAATTATAAGGTTGCAAGCACAATATACTGCTCCATTTCTACGAGTTTTATCCTGCACAGTGTTTCTTCAGGCACAGCCAGTTACATGAAGTCACTCAAGAGAAAACGCTTTTCTAGAATGACTTACAAGAGAACTTCAATTTTAGTAGCGATTTTTTTCATAGATTTTGTATTTTTCAAACCTTTAAGAGATAATGCACTAGTTGGTAAAAACAGTGCTGAAATGCTTCACACTGTGACTTGTTCCATTTACCACCAGCTTCCTTCCTGCTACCCCTAGGATATTTAAGCATTTTCTCTTTGTCTTTGTAAAGTCCTACAGGATCATTACAAACAAATTTTACGTCTTCACAGCTTTCATCCTCTTTTGGGAATGGTTTCACTGAGACATGCTGAAGGAACACCTAGACCATAATACTTTCACTGCCAGCACAAACTAGTGATGTCTAGGCAATGTATAGGAGAAAGGGCTGATACACAGTGATAGATCCATCAGTATACTCACTGAGCATCTCAAAATCCAGTTTGTATGGATTTAATGGGTAGAAGCAGCATGATTGTTCTTATTAAGCACTGATAGATTTTTCTTTCATGAATCTTGGTTGTCTGGTAGTATGTTTGCTCTCAGATAACATGACAACTTTTGGCATGGTCCCTGTAAACTGCAAGTCTTTTGATACATGCTCAAAGCTGCAAGAAGAGTGGGGCTGGATACTGAACATATGTAGGGCTCTTGGATTAGTCAGTGAAATGTTGACTTTTCAGCTGATGCTTTCTTATGGCATTAGAAGACTCTGTTTTGCAGATACCGTCTTCCAAATGACGCTGTGTTAACCTGGTCCTGAGGCAAGTAGGGTAGAAACTGTTTGCTCGTCCAAATTCTCTAGAAAATCTCCCACGTTGATGAGTTAAAAATTATTCAGCTAATGTTTGGTAGACAGCTAGGCCCTTTAGAATGATATGATCTTCGGTGTCATAGGGCAGCAGAGCAATTACAGGTGTTTGTAATATGGCGTTGTGTGCCAAAAAAGTGTATGGTGGTCTGCCAGGTGGAAGAATAAGAGGTAGATCATTCTGTTTGCCATTGTCTATATTTTCTGTCATCAATATGACTAGTAAACAATGTGGAAGTCCTTCCTGGCTTACAGATAATGCATAAAAATACTGCAAATTTTCACCTCTAGTCCATAATTTGATTTTCAGGATAATATTTTAAACATTTTACAGTATTTTTAAACTTCCATGATCACTGTAATGATGCCTTTTATACAGTTGTGCTTATTCTGTTTACTGTGTAGGTGTAAACCAGGATAAGTAAAAAGAAAGTAGTAGATGGACTCAGGCACTGGTGAGGTACTCAGAAATACATTTTGTATTTTTTTCAGCTGGGTAAATTGAGTCGTATATCTGACAATGGACTTCCATGCTGTAATTGTCATATAAATGGTTATTTTGAGGCAGAGAGATTTTGTGAAGGGGATTAGGATTATTTCAAAAAAGGTGAAGGACATATATTGCAGGGCACAATAGTAAGGTAGTTTTAGCCACTAAAACTAGTTAAAATAAAGAAAAACTAAACAAAGAAATCTGTGCTTTTTTTTTTGTTTAAGTTGTTCTGATCTATACTGATTTTCATACCTAAAATAAAAACACGTAATGTGACATCATATCTCAGACTTTGATTACTGAAATATTGTAATGCTCCAGGCCTGGCTTTTAGGCCTCATCAGCCTGGTAATGAAATGTTGAACAAAGAAAAAAATACATGGACTGTAGAATCTATTTAAAATAGCAAATGCTTGCCACATATGGGGACTAGTATGTTTTATTCCAGCTATACTTTCACTGCAAGTTCAGTAAAATATGAATGGAAAGAGTTTGAAATTTAGAGTTTGAAATGTTTTATCAATTATGTGCTTTCTAGAATGATTTCAACACTTCAAGGAAGGCTGAAATTGGATGAAAATTTCTTTAAACAGGAGAGGAGCTGTGCTTTAAAGAGCTACTGACAGGACTGGAGAAGCCAGTGTGTTTTATGGAAAGATATTCCATTTTCCAAAACCAAACTTTTTTGAGGCAAATTCCTGTGTGTATGATCACAGAATCTATAGCTCACATTTATGTAATGTGTATTAAAAAAATTAATGAATCTTCGAATTTATAAATTCTACATAGAAATCTTATCTTCAGTAATTTTTTATAATCTCTCAGTATTCTCAAAATACATTTCACATTTTCTTTCTTGTAGTCCAACGGCAAAGCAATTTCTACATATCTTTCTCTCCCTCAGGTACAAAACCACCAGCTTTTCTTTACCTTTCACAGTTTCTGCAGATGATAAGCAAAAAAAAAAAAAAAAAAATTTTCAAAAAAGGAATATATTAAAGCAGTGCAATCATAAGACTAGAGTGGGCTTCAAAATGTCACTTGATTCACTCTCCTGCCCCAAAGCAAGATTAAATATACTTTTATGATTCTCAACAAATGTTTGTCTAGCTCGTGGCTAAAGATGCCAAGTGATGAAGGTTAGGTAACTTACCTTAGTAACAGATTCAGGCAATTTAGTATTATGAATAAGCTGATAGTGTGTAATGTGTATTGTGACAATCAAAAGCAGTGTAGTATTTTCCTTGCGGAGAAGTATGGTTGTTATTTATTGCATGACTGAAATTTTGTACCTAAGATTTGTATGTCAGTACACTGCCCTTTGCTTATCTACCTTTCTATCTCCTATCCATGTCTTTCATTTAATGTCTGGTACCCCTTCAATCTGCTTGTCCCCATCATAGTGTGTTAACAGATGAGGTTTCAGGATCTAACACTGAGCTACCACCCTCTGATTTCTAGAAGTCAGCTCTGTGGTGAGCTGAATCAGTTCATTGATTCAGCTGAAAACTAATCATTTTATTTTAAATTTTCATTGTTCGTTTTCAGCTGGAACAGTAACGACATTTCTGCTGTTGGTGCAAGAGATTGCCAAATAAAACACCAGACTGAATGCTGCTTATATCCTTCTTGGAAATCAGTTCTTTAACAAAAAAGAAAAAAAAAATCTGTCAGCTACAGTGGAAGTCCCATGCTATGTTGTTTTTTTTAAATGAGAAAAAAAAGGATAATTTATCTGAAATTGATAACCTATTTGAAATTTGATAAGCTTTCCATTAGAAATATAAGAAATACTCACAGTTTGTTGAAGAGTATTAAATACTATGCCTTTAAGTACCAAAAGAAGAAACCTTATTAATAAATGCTAAAATATGAATAATAGAACAGGAAATATTATGAAAGTGTTGAAACACAGGTGACTACAAAAGACTGTAGGTGAACTCTAAACCTTTTCCCATTTTCTCCTTTAAATTGTTTGTACCCTGTGTTTTGTTACTTTATTTTTAGTTTGCTTTTTCTTTGAATCTTCTGCTTCATCACAGCTAGAATATTATTAGATAACCTTGCTCCAACAGTATAGCTTCTTGAAAGCCCAAAAGAGATACATCAGGCAGAAGGTATCTTAATGCTGCAAAGAGATTCCTTAGTTGAGTTCTGTTTTGTTGCTTTTTGTTTGATTTTTCTTTTCTATGACTTTAGGGGGGTGAATGTAGGGATTTTTTTTTTTGGGGGGGGGGGGGGGGGGGAGGGGGGTCGGGTTTTTTCCCCTCAGGATCTGGGAAGTGTACTATAAGTACTAGAGTGCCTGGTATTATGTGAAGCTCTGAAACAGTTTCTTTAATACCAACAATACCAGTCGAACTTCAGTACCTGATGAAATGACAGAGAAGATTATCCTAGGAGTTACTGAAAACACTATAAAGACAATGCAGTCATGGGTCAAAGCCAACATGGATACATGAAGGGAAAGTCATGCCTTACTAAATATTCTTTTATTACAAGGTTACCTACCCACTGTAGGAAGGGAAGGCAGCAAGTGTGGGTTTTTTGGATTTTAGCAAAGCTTTTGATACTGTCTGTCATAGTATCTTCCTGAACAAAATGCCCGGCATACAGATAGACAGGAATACAATGCAATGGTGAACAATTGGTTGAAGAGTCGAGTTCAAAGAGTTGTAGTAAGAAGAGTAACTTCTGTCTGGTGGCCCGTCACTAGTAGTGTTCCTCAGGGCTCAATTTTAGGAACAGTTTTCTTCAATGCTTTTATTAATGACCTGAGCACAGGAGTTGAGTGCAGACTAAGTAATTTGGTCTATGATACTAAATTAGGAAGAGCTGTTGAATCCCTCAAGAGGCCTTACAGAGAGTTCTTGATAGCTGAGAGCTCTAGGCAACAACCAGCCATATGAAATTTAACAAGGGCAAATGCCAGATTCTTCATCTGGGAGTGTGTAATCCTGGATGTACGTACAGATTGGAGGAAAAGAGGCTGGAGTGCAGCTCTGCAGAAAGGGCTCTGGGGGTTTAGGTTGATGGTAAGCTCAAGGAGCCAACAATGTGCCCTGGTAGCCAAAATGGCCAGCCATACCCTGGGGTGTATTAAGAACAGGATGGTTAATTGATCAAAAGAAGTGGTTGTCCTGCTATACTGAGCATTGGTGCAGACTCATCTTGAGTATTGTCTGCAGTTTTGGGCTTCACAATATAAGAAGGATATGAAAATGTTAGGAAGTGTCCAAAGGAGGGTAACAAAGATGGTGAAAGGACTAGAAGGCATGACTTATGAGGAGCAGCTGAGGATACTAGGCTTGTTCTGTTTCAGCTGAACAGTTTTGTCCTGGTTTCAGCTGAGATAGAGTTAATTTTCTTCCTAGAAGCTGGCATAGTGCTGTGTTTTGGATTTAGCATGAGAATACTATTGATAAGACACTGATGTTCTAATTGTTGCTAAGTACTGCTGACACTAGTGAAGGGCTTTTCAACTTCTCATGCCCTGCCAGCAAGAACCTGGGAGGAGGCACAGCCAGGATAGTTGTCCCAAACTGGCCAAAGGGATATTCCATGCCATACGCTCAGTATATAAGCTGGGGGCAGTTGGCCAGGGGGCAGCAATCGCTGCTCAGGGACTGGCTGGGTGTCGGTCGGTGGGTGGTGAGCAATTGCATTGTGCATCTCTTGCTTTGTATATTATTACTATTATTATTATTATTACTACTACTAATTTCAGATTGGGTGTTAGGAAAAGGTTCTTCACTGAGAGGGTGGTCAAGCACTGGAACAAACTCCCTAGGGAAGTGGTCATGGCCCCAAGCCTATCAATGTTCAAGAAGAGTTTGGGCAACACTCTTAGATATATGGTTTAACTTCTGGATTGCCCTGTGTGGAGTGAGGAGCTGGACTCAATGATCCTTGTGCATCCCTTCCATCTTGGGATATTAGTTTTCCCTCAGCCTTGATCTTTGCATAAGATAAACAGAATATATATTTTTTTTTTTAAGAGAGTGACATTTTTCTATTTCTACTTTCTGCTAGTCTATCTATCAAGTCATGTAAAAGATACAGATATAGTAATATACAAATGTTTACTGATATTATTGGGTTTGTAAATTAGAAAACTTCTGCTGAAGTAGAAAATTCTGATATTTAACCAAAGGTTTTACAATTATTTCTGATCTGGAATGAAGAATAGGAATATTTAAATGTTCCATGATTTTTTCCTTTAACAGAAATGCTTCTAATGGAATTTTTATTTTTTTCTTTTCATTTGGAGTTACAAAGGTGTCCTGGTTTCAGCTGGGATAGAGTTAATTTTCTTCCTAGTAGCAGGCATAGTGCTGTGTTTTCGATTTAGTAGGAGAAGAATGTTGATAACACGCTGATGGTTTAGTTGTTGCTAAGTACTGCTTAATGCTAGTCAAGGACTTTTCAGCTTCCCATGCTCTGCCAGGTGCACAAGAAACTGGGAGGGGGCACAGCCAGAAGAGTTGATCCAAACTGCCCCAAGGGCTATTCCATACCATATGACGTCATGCTCAGTATAGAAACTGGGGGGGGTTGGCTGGGGAGCAGCGACTGCTGCTCGGGAGCTGTCTGGGTATCAGTCGGCGGGTGGTGAGCAATTGCATTGTGCATCACTTGCTTTGTACATTGTTGTTGTTGTTGTTGTTGTTGTTGTTGTTGTTATATTGTTATTATTATCATTACTATTTTACTTTCTTTCAATTATTAAAGTGTTCTTATCTCAACCCAGGAATGTTTCTCACTCTTACTCCTCCGATTCTCTCCCCCATCCCACCGGGGCAGCGGGAGTGAGTGAGCGGCTGCGTGGTGCTTAGCTGCTGGCTGGGGCTAAATGACAAAAGGCCTCTGACTTATTATAAAAACCTTGAGGGCTATTCCATTTACTAGAGTTTGCCTTGAAACAGGATCACTGTACATGTGTTTGGTGCATCCACGCTGCTTCTGTCAGCTTTAAGAGTGCAAGCTTCCTGTTGAGCCCATGGTGCAAGTTAGTAGTAATATCACAGGTGCTTGATACATGTAAGTAGGATTTGTTCAGAAGTTTGTCAAACTGATAAGTTTCCACAAAACATATTATTGCGGTTAATCAGTATTTGAAAATCTGACATCCACAACTCAGTTTGACATTACCCAGATGAAAATCTACTTTCCAGTTAAATGTTTTACATAGCCCGGCTGTAAAATCTACAGGGACACATTCCAGTTCCTAACTTCCTCTTATGCCTTCTCAGGTTTTCTGGTTTTTTTTTTCCTTTCTTTTTTATTCCCTTTATTTGATGTAGCACAAAGCCCTCAAAACAATGTAAATGATGCTTTAATGTTGCACACAAGAGATTTTTGTAATTTTTCAGTGACAATACTGGAATGTCATGGTAGAATTTGATCACAAATGAACACAGATTAGACACCACCACCGCAGGTTGTCAGTAAGCTTTTCCTTTTACCGATGTCTGATTAGCACTTAAATTGTTTCACACCATTAGTTGCCTAGGATTTACTGATCATTAGTGGGTCTGAAAATGAACAAGATAAAAGGAAGCTTTGTTTTCAATTCAGAGGATGGTTTACTTTTTCCATGCAGGGTCATTTACCACTAAAGAGGTGTGTGGTGTTGATTAAAGTTTAGTTTTATGCATCGTTATATTCTGTTATGAATATTAATGGCGGTTTCAAGTTAGGCAGGGTATTCTTCACTTTCTCCTCCAAACATTGTGCATTTAGTGGTGTTGTGCATCCGCATAAGTTGGATGTAGCTTGCTTTAATGATACTATTCACATTCATTTCCATGATCAGCTGCATTTCAGTACTGTGCTCTGGGTATATTTATGCCTATGCAGAACATGTATTGACATAAACATGCACAAAATGGATGGTATGGTTTCACACTGGTTTGTATTGCTGGTACTACTGTCTCTGAGCTAAGGTGTGGTGTACCTGTATGGGACTGGATCATTGTGAGGTTGGATACTACAGATGTGAGGGCTATACTTAACTCTAAGTGATATTTAGTTCTTCACAGTCAGTATGAAAGCATAATAATCCTGTAAAAAGATAACTAATATGCCAGTTTTTAATGCAAAAGCATGATACAGAGGTTAAATTACTTAAGGTTTTTTTGACAAAATCACAAATAATGGTGTCTTGAGTCTTGTGTTGCTGGGTTAGTCCATTAGCTTCTGTTGCTTCTTTACTCATGTGCACTGTATGACTAGCATGGATTGTCTTTAAAAACTTTTCTTTCTTTTGTTCTGAAAGTAACAACAAACAAAAAAAAGATGATGTGATTAATTTTTTCTTACAAGACATCCAAAAAGAAAGGAAAGTGTTGGGGTTCTTTTTCCTGAATCTCTACTAGAAATCTTGCTGTTGTCACTGAATAATGTTTCTAAAGAGAAAATCCAGACCTTGAAAGTTACAGGTTTTTCATTTGTTACTAAATGAAATATATTGACTAATGTATTTGCAGTTAGTTGATGGTGTGGTGGTGACATGGAGGAGAGGTAGAGAGAATTTGTGATTTTTGTCACAGCAGTTTAATCCAAGGGCTATGAAAGACTGTAACTGGAAAGTTAGGCAGACATTTAAAACTTGCTCTAAGTAACAGTTTATTTATGTTAACATATTTTTTTAAAAAGAATTTAGGAAATGATTGTTCAGTAATTGGAAGAAATTGAAGAATCTGATAACAAGTAAAGCCTACTGCAGATGGCTTAGCTTATGATGTTTTGGTTCAGTGGCTCTAGTAATGTGCCACATTAAACAAAAAATACACCTTGTAGTTTATGATATTGCTGGCTTTGTGAGAAGCAAACAGTGGCACACAGGGACAGTTCACATACAACAAAACATTAATTGTCTTTGTTGCTTGAAGAAAAGTTTCCTGAGGTCTTGACTCTCTGATGATATTTTGGCGTTATAGAATAAAAGAAATGTTCGACATTCTTCTTCATTACATTTGTACAAAAAGAGACATACTTTTCAACTTCACCTGAGATAATCTGTTTGGCAGTCCTTATTGTATGAACCCTGTAGGCACAGGAATACCCTTTTATTGTTTCAGAGTACAGTAAAACATAAATGTTAATTTGGATGTTGATAAAACACGGAAGCATGCCATTTTGCTGTATGATTGATACGTGCCCTGCTGAGAGGTAAACTCTTAAAAGATCTTGAGATTGTACAGCAACAACTGAAGCTAAGAGCCTTTAGTAAAGAACTCTGAATGTCTTTCAAGAAAGGAAACATGAGAGTTTGCTGAAATTGCGTAAGTGACTATATGGATGTAGATAGCTGATATTTGAATTGAACTTGGTTCTGGGTTTGACTGAAACTCTGACAGGGTTCAATGTATAGAAAAAAAGCAAGACTTACTGAGCATTTCCAGGAGAAGTTACTGCAGGTCTCAATGGAAGCGTTGTGATATTAGAGTAAAAATTTTAAACTGGAACCACACTGGTGATTAAATATAACCACTCTTTTCTTGAAACAGAGCTTAAAAGAAGTGACTTCCAACAAATAAATGTAGTGTGCATATATAACAGTTACTTTCCAACAGAAAAAGGATGTGTAATTTTGCCATTATGTGTTCACCTTTTCTTATCTGGGGTGATCATGAAACTATTCTAGAGACATTAAAGTTTCCTGTTGTTGGCTCTAATTTCAAAACTTTTAGAACAGAATATGGCTGTCAGTGTACTTATCTCCACAGGCATAAAACATCTGCAATGGAAAAGATGCCTGTGTATAAGTTAGAGTCTTAAGATTGTCTTATTATGCAACACAGCACCACTGCTAGGTTTCATATCCATAAAAACATAGTGCTATAATTAATTTTCTAGTTGCATAAAGATTTGATTTGATTTGATTTACGAAGCTGCAAGTAGTCTCTGCTAAAGGTTAGGCACCTCTATTTAAAGACAATTTTCACTTCCTACAGTTGCTTTGATCAGCATCATTATAAGAAAGAATTAGGAGCAAAAATACTATTGTAAAATGCATGTTTAATTGTGACATACACCATAGTATCTCTTTTGTAATTCCCTTTTAATTGCTGAACAAGGTGCAATAATTAAGTCCTGAACTTGAAGCCCTTCATTTAGATTGTACTGTTTGTTAAAGGAAAGAGGTTAGTGAGTGTGAGATTTTCTGCAGTCATGAACATTATTTTGACTTTAATGACAATTTTGAAGAAGCACTAAATTTTCTCTGTCTTTCTCTCTGTTGAAGACATGGAGAATTACTTTCATTTAACAGTGAATCCATCTCAAAGTAAACCTAATTTCTGCAGGCTAAACAAATAATGGAGGAAAAAGAGAACACAGATAGTAAACCATTTTGAAAGTCAGAAGTAGAGAGCAGGTCTCAATTCCTTCCACCTAACCTTAGTCACTGAATTCAGGAGCTGCATGTGGTAGTCTTATTCTGTAAGGAAAGAGACAGGCTCATTCAGATGTGGTTGAGATTGCCTGAGATCTGAATCATTCTGTAGAAGCCTGCCTCTCTTTAATCCACGCTGGAGGGGTACTAATTTCCCAAGTAGGACTTTTCAGCCTATTGTGATTTGCCACAGAGCTGTGCTGATCCAAAAAGCAAGTAATTGCTGAATGATTCAATCCCTCTGGCTTTTCTTCTCTGCACTCTTGGATAATCTTTCCTACCCCTTTCCACCTGCTGGCACTGGCAGTTGTTTGAATCTGAAGACATTTAGGGCACCAAACATTCAAGAAACTGTTGACTCTATGATAATGTTAGCTTTTGATGCCTTATGTCTTTGAATGGTTTCAGTGCATAGTCAGATGAGGATCAAGGGCCTCTGTCGCTATCCAGTTGTTCAACATGCTCAGCTTTTTCATAATACTTTATCCTTAGCTAAAAGGTGAAGGGGATGTTACAGGAACAGAATGGTAGTTTGTACAAGGAGAATTTGAGGTTTGAAACATTTACATTTGAATCTGCAGAAGCTAAAATAAATTAATATTGCATATCAAAGAATTACTGAGGTATGGGAAGAGATAACATTTTAATAACTAGGTTTTAGTGTCTCAGGTTAAAACTGACAGACATCTTTCTCTGGTTATTCTTGATTCATATTTGTTCAGAATGTCTTTTGCAACTATAAAGATGAGAAAATGGCTTGTTACTTTTAGGTGAAGATACAACTGTGAACTCCAATTTGTCATTTTCAAAAAGAAGTGCCAGTCAGTAGACTGACACAGGCAAATTATTGTGCCACATAATTCAAACAAGAGTTTCAAGTAAGTCATGCAATTTGCTACAAGTTCTGTCACTTTACTAAGTGAACTGGTAATCTATATTCAATTAATTTTTTTTTTTTTTTTTTTTTTTTTTTTTTTTGGTCTACTGTGGCCTTAGATAACAGTCAGGAGTTATACACTTGCAACAAAGTTTACCATAAAACCCCTCTTCTTGCGAACAATCAAGAATTGCAGGAGCAGAGTACATATAGAATACTGACAATTTTGTATGTTGTGTTGACGTCTCTATCTTATATTTCCTCTGTGATTCCACTTTCAAGAACAACTTCCAAAGGAATTTGAATTAAAAGGAACATAATTCAAACTTTCCATTAACCTTTAAAATTAAAGACACCCTTTACAATAATCAGGCAAGGTAGGATAGTGTATTTAAAAAGTAGAGAGGCTTTCTACAGAAGATACCATAGAAGAACCAGAGATGCTTTTCTGAGTTTATGAAAAGGTTGAAAATACTGCATGTGTCACAAGGGACTCTTTTGTTTACAGTATTTCCAGGCCAAATTTGTAAACTCATCAGGCTTGGATGGCTTTCGTTGAGAAACTGAAATTGTAGTAGAATTGAATCTCAGCCTTTGATTTTGATATTGCTCTTCTCCCCCACATCAAACTCATTAAAATATTGATCAATTTCTCAATTGCACTGGTGAATACAAAGCTTTAAAGTGAAACATAAGAGCTTGCTGAATGTTATTTTACTCTGTAGAAGCTTTCTTTGTTATTATTTGTTACTGATTTTTGTTAATATGACTTTAAAAATCATCAGGAAGAAATATTTTGCTGTTAGTACATCAGACCAGGCTAAGTAATACTAATATTTTTCAAAAAGACTTGCATTTGTACTTTAGAAACGATGCTACTTCTGACAGCATGTCTGAGAGTTCTTCAGTGTTAATGAAACATTGATGGTCTTATTATTTTACCTCACCATGAAAAATCACAATGAAATCCACTTGTTGCCTGGTATCCAAAGATTATTTTATTTTCTCCTGTGTTTACAATTAAAAGTTTCAGTCCACATAGATGTTTTCAATACAGATTTATCAGAATAATCATGGCCTAGTCCTGCCATGATATATTCACCAGAGGGGTATTTGTGAGGATTAGAAGCTGACCAGTTTTGCTTTTGAATATGGGCTATGAGAAGCCTACTAAGGAATGTATAGTCTAAAATACCTAAAATCTCACACTTGAAGGAAAGATATTTAAATTTGGACAGACTATTCATAATAAACAGTATGTGTGAGGATTTTTGGTTTTCATTATTGGAATTATTTAAAAAAAATGCAAGGGATTTGTGGATTTATTTAATATCTCAAGTATTCTCAGGAAAATTTATGCTAGACATTTTTTCACTTGAGAAGAGTTGGGCTGGTTTTGAAATTGAGAATGTAATGTAATAAAATGTCAAGATCTTTGAATCTCTCTCCTGAGTTCTGCTCTGCTTAGCTGAACTACATAAATGATAGCCCTATGCCTTAAACCTTGGGGTGAAGGAGAAACAAGCCATTACATGTGCTGAACTTTTAATTTTTAAAAGGGTTTCTGTTTTAAGAACAGCAGCCCATTCCAACTGCATGTGTCTTCAAAAAGTTCATACAGTAGTCATTCCCATCTGACATTATTATATGTATATCTTCCAGAAAAAGAAACCACAGTAATGATTGTTCCTCCCCACGTTTGCATGTCTTATCTCCTTCCTGTTCCACTTTTGACCTCTGAAAAGACTTTTCTGTTGTATCATCCATTCCAAATCACCTATATAAAATGGCGACAGTTATTTTTACGAAAAACACAGACTGCATTGTCATAAATGGAGGATAATCTAGTAAATCAAAAGTGATTTTAATTAACCAGAAAGAAATCTTTACATCTAAGAATGCAAAAATAGAGTGCCAAGCTATAGGAGTTAAAACAATTTGTAAACATCTTAATTTTGTTATTCCTCTAGCCTAGTTGTGAGACACTGGCTTGGGCAAAAATTCTAGATTACAGCAAGAAAAAACAGAGTACTTGGGGGGGAGGGTGGTGTTGTTATTTTTTCCCTCATACATATATATACAAATGTAATTATTTTGTGTATATCTATATATGCTCTAAATGAAGTGTTTTAGCTGAAGTGATTGTTTGTGGTAAGAAGAGAAAAATTTCTTGACAGAGTCACTGAACCCTGTTTGTTAACATGGTCCAAGACAAGTGTATATAGCCAACATTTAGGTCAATGGTTTTCACAGCTTACTTAACGAAAGGGTATGAGACACATATGTCAAAAGGATTAAAAACACTGGAGGCTTCCTTTCAGTCATGCTTGTAGGATGATATCTTTCTAAGATTTTCCTGGGAGACGACAGAAGAGGTTGAATTTGCCAGAGAAGAACAAGTGTGGTAGAACAATCCAAATGGGTATAACAAAGGAATAAACTCTTTGCTATGGAATGCTTATCCTGAATTATGCTTTACTAGCTAAACAACATAATTTATATCACCACCTTCATACCCTTCTTTCATGAATTATTAGATTAAAAAATATAAGGGTGAATATTATTTTACTTTAGCATGAACTCTTGTTTATTAGCAATCTCTTGCCAAGGGATTCCTGTTTCAAGCTCATGACATCTAGTGAATCAAAACAACATTTTTAGAAATGTACCCTACCTTGATTCAGAGTTTGCATCCCAATAGAGAGATGTGAGATACTGAAGGTGCTTATAATGGTTTATTACTGCACCACACTTATTCAGGTATACTATAATTTCCTAATGGAAATTGTCTTTTTCAATGGCTGGCTCTAGGTTTAGCAAATTGCGAATTGCCTACACACACAGCGAAGCTTTCTGCACAGATCCTTTTAACGCCTTCTCTTCATTGTCTCAGTGGTCTGCGTCACTTTGCTAAGGCATGTGTATTTCAGTAATTTCAAAATCGAACTACAGACTGAATGAGATTGTTTTATTATGGTCCCTTTCTCCTAATCTCACTTATCAAAATCACCATGTCTTTCCTGCTGATATCTGAAACACAGTTCCACTTTCGACAGGTGAGACCTGTATTTTTAGTTCCCAGATGTATGCCTTTTCATTTAACTGTATTGAAACACATGCATGAATGTGCCTTAGCCAAAGAAAATAACCTGCCTCTTTTAGTTACCACTCCAGCAATTTTTGAAAGCTTTACATGTTGTGCCAGTGTTCCTGTTTTCTTTCAGATAGGTGGTAAGATTTTCAGTAGGCACAGTCAGAAGCAGCTTACTATATATGACTGCAGGTGGAAGTTCTGTTTAAGGTTATTTCTTTAGATCTATCATGTAGCTAGAGTTTAAGCTATTAAAACTCTGTTTTGATTTGCACACTGGCAACTGTTTTAATAAAAAGTCTGGGTTGTCTCTTCCATACCTTGAATAAGTTTTGTGATATCTGAATAGTGAAGCAGGTCTGCTGAAAATCCACAAATCCTAACTCTAAGAGGTTGCAAAGCAATGTAAATTTCTGAAGAGCTCTGGACATAAAGTACAGCCAAGAAAAGTTACAGACAGGAACAAAGAAAAATTAATCTGCCTCTTGTAGTCTTAGTGCAGTAAGTTCATTTATAATTTATTAAGTAAGCTCATTTTAAAATGGTAAAACTCAAATGTTTTGTGACAAAAGTTCCTATTACAAACAAAAAAATGGTTACTGGGACAACTTAAAATTCTTTATACCCCACTGCCTGGTGTAACTTTCTAAACTTAATCACCTTCACAAATTAAAAATTTTTAAGTAATAATTTCCAACAATCAATCCATGTGCTTCTGGAATAAAACACACTTTAGTATTAGACCAAAAATATTTCTCCAGATGAATTACACCTGGTGTAAGTGGACATTCACACAAACATTCATGCAGTTAAGTATCTGTGTAATTCTACTAGTACAGCTATCACAAAGCTATTTAGAGTTTCATTTTCCAGAAAAGAAGCCTTGTATTTGAAGGAGCTACTGGGCTTTTTTGTTTGGTCAGCTGTTTTCTTGTGGTTATTGGAGGGGAAGCACAGATCTGTATTGACAATAAGACAAAAAATTCTGAAGCTGAACTTCTTCCTAGGGACAGCTCCCAAACCTAATCATAGACAGCTGAATATGAGCCAGCAGTGTGCCCAGGTGGCCAAGAAGGCCAACAGCATCCTGGCTTGTATCAGGAATAGTGTGGCCAGCAGGAGCAGGGAAGTGATCGTCCCACTGCACTCAGCACTGGTGAGACTGTGCCTCGAATACTGTGTCCAGTTTTGGGTCCCTCAGTACAAGAAAGACATTGAGGTGCCGGAGCATGTCCAGAGAAGGGCAACAAAGCTGGTGAAGGGTCTGGAGCACAGGCCTTATGAGGAGCGGCTGAGGGAACTGGGGTTGTTTAGCCTGGAGAAGAGGAGGCTGAGGGGAGACCTTATCATTCTCTACAACTACCTGAAAGGAGGTTGTAGTGAGCGGGGGGAAGGTCTCTTTTCCCAAGCAGCAAGTGATAAGATGACAGGAAATGGCCTCAAGTTGCTCCAGGGGAGGTTTAGTCTGGATATTAGGAAAAATTTCTTCACCAAAAGGGTTATCAAGCATTGGAACAGGTTGCCCAGTGAAGTGGTTGAGTCCCCATCCCTGGAAGTATTTAAAAGATCTGTAGATGTGGTGCCTAGGGCCATGGTTTAGTGGGACATGGTAGTGGTAGGTTAATGGTTGATGATCTTAAAGGTCTTTTCCAACCTAATGATTTTATGATTCTATGATTTTTACACATTCCCCTTGAGACTTTTTTTACATCCATATTGACAGTCTCTACAGCAAGGAACTGTGATTTTTGTTTGAATTTGCAGACAGGAAGGAATTTATTTGGAAGATTTAAGAAAAAAAATAATCTCATAACAAAATTTCTAATGCAGGTCCCAATGTTGTCTGATAGTGACTGCAGACACTGTCATCAGACAAAGGCACACTACACAAAAAACCAATATTTTACTGAACTTCTGTAGGTTCTAACAGAGAGACTGAGTGAAACCAACAAAACCACCAGGTCATTTTCATGGAAAATCCTAAAAGTAAATGTTTTAGAAAATAAGATGTAATATGATTGCAAACCTCCCATAAGGTTCTGGTAACTGAACTGGGTTTTGAATGCCTTTTATTGTTGTCATCGTTGTCACTGTTAATTAACCTGGCTTAATCAAGGAGATAATACTGTGACTGTATGATAATGCCTTATATATTTTCCAAGCTGGCACATTAAGCTAATAATCTAATACTTCGTGCTTCACACAATTGAGAATGTTGCCAAGAATTTTTGCAAAGCTCCCAGTTATCTAAAAGACTAACTGGATTATCCAGGTTGAGGAGTCTTTTGTTTGCTCAATTGGTTTGTCCATGTAAGTATTTACATTAGGAGATTCCTGCAGCTGCAAGCATGAGTTTACTGCTGTGTGAGAGAAAGAAAGAGGCTTGGGTAGCCAATTAAGAGATGCAGTGTAGTGATTGCTCCAGGCTGGAAAAATGCCAACATCAATTTCAGGTTCTTCACACTAAACCAATCAGCAATAGACTTTGTTTCAGCTTCTGCTCTCTTGCAGGTTTTTGGTTAAATTAGATTTTATAAACAGGCAAATTGAACTGAGCTCTTCACCATTTTGAATAAGGTTTTCTGTTTGTGCAAGTGAAGGTCAATAGGAAATGTAAATATCATACGCATACCAATTATTCTTTTAAAATGTTTCACCTTCTGCACCCCCCTTCAAGTCAATTTCCTTCCATGTAGAAGTGCTTCACACTGAGTTCCCTAGAGTTTAGCCATTTGGAAATATATAGGCACCATGAATATAAATTGTATTAAATATTCCTGGGTTTTAAGTGATACCCAAACAAGATGTGTTTTCCAATTTCATTTAGCTACAATGATTTGATGGTTTCTGTAATTTAATCTTGTTTCAGATCAACTTCCCCTCCAACACAGAAAAGTAACACTTTCCAGCTCTTCTATTAAATTCATGGTTGCTATAGTAAAACATCTGAGGAAGTGTTCTGCTCAAAAAGTAGTATGGACATTTCCCTTTTCCCAATATGTATGTATAGGGTATAGATATGGGCTTCAAGGGCAACTTTCATTTTTTTTCAGATGAATATTTACTCCCAAGTACATATGTTTCAAGTTTCAAGTGCCTCATATTCTTTTTTAGCCCTTATGGTGGTTTCTTGAGGAAACTGTCAGATTCTGGTCCTTCCTAGCTCAGACTTCTTCCATGGCATCCTGCAACTTTTCAGTGCAACAAAGCTCAGAGGAAGATAGTACATTCTTCCCACAATTGAGCCCTCAGAAAAAAAATTCCTTCCCTACTAAAGAGACAAGCCTTTCAGGCTGATCTAAAGAATAAATCATTCGGATGAATCTGATCCAGCCATGCAGCAAGGCTGTTCTATTCTTCTAAAAAAAGGAAAGACTTATCTGTTATATATTATGACAGTTTCAGGTCTCTGGACTATAATCATCACAACTGCTGTGATCAACCCATGGAAGGGTGCCCTCATGAGTTTTACCACTAGGATCATGAATGTGATTTATGAGTACTTTTGCATGCTGTGGATTCGTCACAGAAGTTGTCTGTATAAACATGGGCAGCATCTTCCTCGTCACACAGTCCCTAAAAGCTGTCCAAACTTTATGATGCTGTTGGAGATATCATAGGGGTAGAATGTGAAGGTTTTATTTGAAAAAAGCTGGGCACAGATGACGTCTGCTTTATACACTTCTTTGTCATGGACGTTTAAAAGCAATTGATACAAAATTTGTTCTACAATTTTTTTTTTTTTCCTGAAAACATTTTAGTACCTAGTCTTATCCTTTCCTTCCTCCTATAGCTTAGTTCTAGATATTCCAGCTGGATACAGCTATCCTCTGCAAACAGAAGATTATATGATCCTTTCAAAATCACAAGTTTTAAAGATTTATTTAGATTCTTCATTGAGATATGATCAAACATGCCATTTGATCACAAGATCATTTCTAGAAGAGACCTTGGAGATTAGACACATATGTTCTTCAGCTCTTAAGCATGGATCTACTTAAGACTCTGAAATTTACATCAGCGAAACACTCTCAAATGAATGATCACCTAATTTGTATATGAATGTAGGTCACTTCCTCAATTTGCTGCTGCTTCTCATGAAGCTTCTGGTGCTATGGCAGTCTGTAGCAGCTTAATGCAAGCTTAATGCTAGCTTTGCCATTGTTAGTAGTATCATGCTTTATCTTGTACAGTTGCTACCAAATTAAGTAAATAAATCCACCAAGATCACACATTTGCTTGAGAGACAATAGCCTTTTGTGTTTTGTTTTCTTGCTTGCAATATGAAAGTAAATTTTAAAAATCCAATTAAAATTATGTTTGTGATCAATTGTATGAGTTATACATTTCTTCACAGAAAACAACACACCTTCTGCACTCTAAGGAGCCTTGCCAGGTAGTTAGCTGATTTTTTCCCAATACTTTGCAATATGCGATCTGTCTCCTCCATTCATATTTTAACATCTTGGTATGAATGTAATGCAAATGTTGCTCTCCTTTGGCCATCTTAACCATTTCTGCAGTCTAAAGATACTGTATTGCTCTACATGTATTAACTGCTGGTTGCAATGACTGAATGCTTTGCCTGTCGAAATTACCTTACACCTTTCTACCAGCAGGGTATATCAAGGCCTAGAGACTCTTATTGGAGAGAGAGTTACCTATTTCTGAATATAGAGAAGATATTCCGTTAGAAGGTACAGACATGTCTACTTCAGGAAGAAATTCTTGCTTCTTATTTTGTTTTTCTTTTCTGAGTTAAACACTTTTATAATTTCTTAAGAAAAAGAAAAGGACAGGAGAACTTTAAACAACTTTTCTCATCAGTTCAGGGTTATCTCATTCTGAGTTTCTTTTCTAGGGAAAGGAGCTGCATGCACTCCAACTAGTCTGAGTTACCCAAGTTCATGACAAATGGAATAAGTAGAAATCCAGGCCAAATTAAGATAATGAAACATTTTGTCATAAATATTTAAGAGTATCTTTATTGGTCTGATAATAAGACCACCCCATCTGGTATAAAGATTCTGAATGTAAACAGTATGAGATTCTTATGGTTTAGTTAAGGAAAAAGTATTCCTATTATATTACTCAGCTCCTGGGAATCGACAGTTCAAAGCCTTTCAAGTTGGAGGCTGCATCTAGACTATTATGTGTAAACATGATGTCCAGCAATAGATACTCTCCTTTAATATCTGACATGTTTTGTTGTCTTTGGTATACTTCAGCAATGCATTACACAATGCAATCATCTTCTGTATTAAAAAAAAAAATTGCTTTCCTTTCTTGCTGTCTTGAGATTTGCTACCTTGTAAGATGTTCTCTTCTGAGAATAAGTATTTCCTGTTCATTCTCTGCATATGCTTAGGATATGTAGACTTCTTTGGCTCTCGGGCTATTCAGTTAGGACATCTGATTTCTAGAGTATTTAGTCTGTCTACTGAATTTAAAATAATTCACTTGCACAGAATATTTCATCATCCTTAATGATTTCTCTGTACCTTTCTAGTTAAAGGATTTTCTTTTTGAGATGGAGTAGCTAGAGCTATGCATAATATTCAACTGTAGGCTCACCGGCTACTGTTAACATCAGAAAGATGTTTTCTGATTTATTTTCAGTTCCTTTCCTAATGATTTTTCACACTGTGTTGTCTTTTTGACTGCTGGAGAAAACTGAGCTGACATTTTGAGAAATAAGCAACTGTGGCTTTGAATTCTTTGAATTTTTATAAGTGGTAATACCTAATCTAGAGTCCATCGCTGTCTATAGGTACAGTGATGACTAACCAGTTTTTTAAGGTTGACCTCTTTTAGTGAAAAATAAATACACCCCCCCAATAAGGTTTCTCTCCACACCATCAAATGATGTCTTACCTTACACAGAAACATACAACATGTTTTGTTTGGCATTTCCAAATTAAACTAATCTTAAGTATCGTTTATGCCTTTTCAAAGGTATAGAACATAAACTGCTGGTCTTTATAGCTTCAAAGTTTCACAATTTTATCTTACTTACATACCCTGAGTTATAACATTGCAATAGAAGCATTGTGTATTCAGCATTTCTAAAATAAATTGTATTTACAAAATCTTGTCTATTTCTTGGGTGTCTCCTTTACATATATAAGGTCTATCTTAGGCTCTGAATTGAGGTTGCTTCCCATTTAGCTTTATTTTATTTACAAAAGTGATTAACAGGAACTAGATCACCTGGGTTAACAGACCTTTTTACCTTCTTACTTAGAGAAATTGTTATAACAATATGATTTTCTGAGTCATGACATTCATATACTAAAATAAAGTCAGATATAATGTGATATGAAAAACTTTACAGAAGCACAGTCCACGGTTAAGCTGCATCAATCACTTGCGATTTTGCCTCTGCTGTGAATAGCAACCATCTTAATTTTTTTTAGTAATTTACAGAGAAGAAATATTAGGTATTATTTTGCCATTGTCAATCAATAGGACATTAATTTTCATTTTATATTTTAGTACAATTACAGAGTGATTTCTAAAATAACAGCTTTCTTTGATCTGTTTAAGAAAGACAACAGACAATTTCAGAAAATGGAAATGAAAATTAACTGTATAGACAAAGAAGGGTGTTTTTTCAAGCTGTACATACCTAAATATCTAGAAGTATTGAATAATTTTCCAATGCTAAGAAATATACTTGCAAAAAAGCCAAATTATAAGAACCTGTGGGAGGAGGAAATTCTGTGCTATAGGAAATAACTTTTAACCAATGATTAACTCAGATCAGGTGAATCTCATAACCTGAGAAGATGATTTGGCCAAAGATGAAAAGCAGTCTTCACACAAAGAATAGTATGCATGCAAGCCTCAATTGAGTTTAGACTGTCTGTCTTATTCCCTTTTAAATCAAAGGTGAGAGCTTGAATACTGAGGCAGAAAAGGAATATAAATAAAAAGCACAAGTCTGTGATATTGAAGCTGATTAACATACCCAATAGGATTTCAAATAGAAGAACAATTGCAAAGCCACTTAGTGCTGCGTTTTAAAGAAAATAAACACCCTTAGATGCCTCAGAGGAACAGGAAAATATCAGCCAGAAGAAGGGCACTTCTGAACACACAAATGAAGTTCAGTGTTTGATAGGTAAATTCATATTGCTGATGATACACAGTGGACATTAATCTCATTGCACAATTCACACAGGAACCTGTGGAGACAGCTGAAGGTGAGCAATGCTTCTTCTATGTTCTCTGAAATAAAGGTAAAAAAAAGAAGAGCAGAGCCCTCAGTTAAGTGGTAGAGGGGTAAGAGCTTGAATTTGACAAACACAGGACATCCATTACAGAATATTTGATGGTTCTAATGGATTTGTCTTGTCTCTAACAGCACTTTCCCATATGATAGATTAGCAAAGAAATTGGAAGGCTTTAATTAATCAGATAGACGAAGATTTGGGCCAGGGTACTCATGGTTCCATAACTTCAATATGCAAAATCTTCACGTTGTCATACTTGAAAAAAAACCAAGAAAAAACAGATATGCAGATATTTAGTAATTCCTTATGCCAATGATAAAGAAAAAGCTGGAGATGGGTGGGGGTTCAAAGAGATATGTCATGTTTGATATAACTGAATAGTGGCAGAATTTTTCTTACAAATAGTAGGTTTGCTGGTTACAGCTGGCATACTATTGGGATATAACAGGAAGGGGGGAAAAGCATATTTGCATTAAAGATACCGTTACTTCCCTGATGATTAGGATTATGAAAAAATAAAAATTAAACATGTAACTTTTAAAACAGTTAGTGCTAACATTCTCTGAGAAATGCTAATACCTAAAGACAAAGTGCTCCTTAAGAACCTGTTCATTCTGTGTCTAATAATTCTGTATATTCTATTCAACATGAGTTACTGAGAATATTTTTTGTTTGTAGAATGGTATTTCCTTACAGGTCTAAAATGGATAATTTTTTACAGCAAGTCTTGCATTCAGCAAGGCTGATTCAGTCATGAACTACATACACTGATATAAATTTTTCAATTTCTTAGTTCAAATTGATTAAGATCTTGATCCATATACTTGATGTAATTACGTCATGGTAGTTGGTAAATATGTACACATTTACAGATATGTAGATGATCATTTAATTCTAATTGTTTTAATAGGGTGCTATAAAATATGAGTTTTACATAACCCATATCACAAAACTATCAGTTAGCTTAGACCAATTGAAATTTTGTTAGGCTAAATAAGTTATAAGATCAACAAATATTGAAGGTGTGAGACAGATATTAACCTGGGCCTCCCAAATGGCCAAAATTTAGTAGGAACAACTTGAGTGCTAAGCAGCAAATCAATTTAACATTTGCTTTGTTTAGATTGAAATAAGATTGTCACTATTTTATATAAATTAAGCTCTACTACTAGAATTAGAAAAGGAGTTGCCAAAATTCTGACTGAGTTCCTCTGTATTTAAAATGATACTTCCCTCTGCAGATCTCAAAATCCTCCTTAAAAGACAATAAAATTTCTGATCCAGTAAAAAATTTTTCTGTAAGTCTTTAAAATTATCTGTATTTTTGACTTTTGCTTATCTACTTTTCCTCTCTTAAACTTGCTCTTCCTTTTCTTCCATTTGTCCACATTTTGTATCACTGTACCAAATTACTTTGCCATGTCATATCCATATTTCTTTATTTTTTATTTGTTCACTGTGCTATGTGATAAAGTTGTTGAACAACACTCTTTTAATTTGTTACTATGAAAGTTTTTCCCTTCATAAAAAAATTACCTGAGCTCTAGTGATTTGCAAGGGCATTCTCAACAGAAATGGAGGTCTGTAAGAATTTGATGTTGAAGCACTGGATAAGATTATGCTATGTGCATATTGTTTATGTTTGTGAACATATGTTATATATACTTATATTTATATACACAGGCAATCTCTCTCTTGTGTAAATATGCTTTAAGGCCAGTGTAAGCGTTCAGGGCAATGAGATAATTTGGTGCTGGCATTTTTGACAGGAAATAATTAAAATGATAATTTTTTAATAAAAATAATGTATAAAACCTCATGGATTTATAAATTATGTTTAAAATATACATAATCATTTGGGGAAACAGTTAACAGTGCTAAGAATTTTAAATATGTATTAAGAAGAAGAATCACAGGTCACGTTCATTGCTAGATACTGACAACATTTCAGAAACCTTTGATAAATTCTTCTATGTTGCATCTGAATCAAACACAGGCATGTATAGATTCTATATGATGCTGTAGCAAAGAAGTGAGAGACATCGTGGCTAAAACAACACATTCACAAACTAACCTGTCTGTATAATGTATGATAAAGAATCTTAAAAGAGCATCTGAGAATTCTCTGTAGCACTAATGTGAGTTATTAACACAGTGTGGAAATCTTAGGAAATGCTAAAGAATAAGGCACAGGGGATGACCTTGGGAATTATGTACAGTTGGAAAGTTGTGTTAGTCTTTAGAATATACTAATGGCCATGTGTTTTAAGTAGGGTAAGAGATTTTTTACTTTTGCTGCATTGCATTTCAATTAACCATTGGAACAAGTTGCCCAGAGACCCTGTGGAAACCATCCTTGGAGGCTTTCATGACCTGACTTGGCAAAGATCTAAGCAGCTGGTCTGAATTCAGACCACGCTTTAAGCAGGTGACTGGTTTGAGGATTGCTCACCCTTTCTCTGTATTTTCTTGATATTTTGTAGACTGTGCCAGGGCAGAATGACATTTGGCAAAGCACTCTTCTGGTGAGGAATAACTCCTCTTATGTCTTAAGTGTAAGACACTTATTTCTTGCAGATGCTGTTTTGTGTGCCTGTTCACAGATATCACTCACATTCTGGGAAGTGTCTTCAGAGGTCCATAACCGTAACTTGTTGTTTTGCTATTTGGATTGCTCATACAATGCAGTCTCTCATTTGCATGTAAAAGTTATATAGCAACATCTCTTTATGCATTGTTATCATTACTGGACTGCTTTGGTTTGGAGCATGACAAATAGAATGAGTTTGCCCAGACTTGAGCCAATGGTTTGGTAAAAGACATTGTCTAAATCGCCATTAAGAAGAATAAGTGAACACCATAAGGAAGTGTAAGTGTTCAAGGCAGTGAGATAAATCTTCCACTTTTCCTCAGTAACAAAAATATATTTGCTACAATCCTCCATTAAGTCAAGGCAGACATGATATTAGCTTATTAATACACACTGGGAATTCACACAGACTACACAGTTTTTCTTTTCACAGTTAAAAATGTTTTCTCTAATTGCAATAACACTTGCTGTGCCAAAAGGACTAGATTTTTAAGATATGCATATCTGTAAATCTTGTATATTATTTATGTTGCTATTATAAAATCTGGTTTGGTATGAATGCATATCCAGTTAAAATATCTTTATTTTCATCCTAAAACAGAGCTATGTAAGTTTAATTGCATTCATGTTGTCTTTGGTAAGATCAATAGCACTCTTAATTTACTAACAGAAAACATTAAAAGGGTTTCCATGAATATTAAGTCACACAAATCAATATGAATTTGTAATTAATTACTTGTTCTAGACAAAAGTAACCATGGTTTTAATTTCTTGAAATGTCTTTCAAGTTCACGAAGATGGAATAGTTCTGTCGTGTTTATATTGTGTTTATACATAATGCTACTTATAGGAGGAAGGTTATCAAAACCCATCCCCTACCAGAAACCTTGTATTTTTATGTGCTTAAGCATATGAGACAGAATTAGTTAAATAAAATTGTAGCTCTCCTTTCTCTCTATCAATGAGAGATAATTCATGAAAATAATAGGAAATGACAGAGGAAATTAATATAGTTCAAGAATTTTGTTTGTAAGAAATAATTTTCTGGAGGAGACTATTCTGTGGTTGGCCTATATACAGAAGGAGATAAAGGTAGTGTTTATCGTATTTTCTTAGTTTCCATCTAAATAAAAGTTAGTATTGAATCTTGCCTCAAACTAAGAGCTTTTCAGGAAAGGAGTCATTACACAGATTCCAATCAGTCATCCCATTGTAAATCTGGATTGCCTCTATTGAACTTGCCAGCGTAACTCTCGAATTACTGCAGTGTAATTTGGCACATGCAGTATAACAAGATAAAAACCCTGGTGGCGTGATACAAAAAATATATATATGCACATAAAAATCATAATTCTTTCTGCAATGCATTTAGCGGGTCTGTGTAAAGTTCTGTGCAAAGGAGCGTGCCAGAGAAGCAGGTTAAATGATATGCACAATGTTCCAAGCTACAATTGCAAGAGCTGATTTTTCTGCAGCTGGTCTTGGTATCTGCTCACTGCACAGTAGGCAGAGGTATAGACAGTCTGAGAATCACTTCAGGAACTGCAGGGTATAATGGAAAAGGTCCTCATGTGCAAACATTCTGTAAAACATTTAAAATGCTTTAATAAGTTAAAATTACCCAAAAGGTGCTCTTGAATTTTTTTTCATAAATCTCTTTCTGAACTTGAAATATTTGGTTTTACCATCACTGAAGCTGAAAAATAAGGAGATAAAGCACAAATATTTCATAGATTACATTTTCTTTCAAGAAAGTTTTCCTCATTGATTCTTGTATATGTACATTCAAAATATATATAGTTGTGTGATAGGATATAAAATATTATTCACATGAATTAAGATGATTGCAATTCACAGCAGAGGCAAAATGGCAAGTGATTGATGCAGCTTAGCCTTGGACTGTGCTTCTGTAAAGTTCTTCATATCACATTATATCTGACTTTATTTTAGTATATGAATGTCATGACTCAGAAAATCATATTGTTATAACAGTTTCTCTAAGTAAAAAGGTAAAAAGGTCTGTTAACCCAGGTGATCTAGTTCCTGTTAATCACTTTTGTAAATAAAATAAAGCTAAATGGGAAGCAACCTCAATTCAGAGCCTAAGATAGACCTTATATATGTAAAGGAGACACCCAAGAAATAGACAAGATTTTGTAAATACAATTTATTTTAGAAAACTATTATGGACTCTTTGTGTTTGGGAGAGGTCACTGACAAGTGAGACAAAAAGACTCTCCTCCTTATGCAATTTGCCAGGACAGTATTTCCTCCTAGCTTTGGGAATCCTACCTTGAAATTGAGGGGGAAAAGATACCATAAATCTATGTACATGAAGATTCTGGGAAAAAAATTTTCTGGTCTGATGAAATTAACTCTATCTACAGTGATATAAAGGTTTTTACTAATTGTCTAACTATAAAATACTTGAACCCCTCTCCACCAATAATAAATACATTCTAGAACACTTACAAACCATTAAATATTGAAAACCATTCTCATAGTCTTGAAATCTGCTGTTCATTACCTCCTGCCCCTGTGCCAAATGCAAATATGCACAACGTTCACTGGCTAGTTGCCAGTATCCCAAACAACTACCCACTTGTTAAATTTTATGTGGCATTTTGAAACTGACAGCCTTGTCTCTCTAGTCTGCTTCTAGGAATCTGTCCAATAAAATATGTATTAATTAAGAAAATATTGTATATTGTGTTCTAAACACAGTGTTCTTCATAACAGGGGAAGGAGTATAAATGAAAGAAGGGGCAAAAAATAAGCTGCTGCATTGTTCATGAAGTTGGGGGTACATTCCCAGTGAGGGAGAAATTAGCAGCACCTTATTTCATGAGCTTTGTTTAAAAGGAAAGATGTCTATTCACGTGATTTACAGTGCATTTTTCCATCCTCATTTGCACACGTATCACTCTTCTATCTTCATTAGATACTTTATATAAGCATTTAAGGATAAAATTTAACTTTTTTTTCCAAGGATACAGATGCTTGCCTTTGGTTAACATTTACTTCAAACAGTGTACTGATTAACAGAAACTGATGGAATCAGCTCTTGCATTTTGAAGAGACTTTTTTTTTTAGGGGGACAAAATAATCTATATATTAAGATTTCCGATACCCTTGACTGGTTTCTCAGTTTTCCCCTATTTGAAATGATTGGAATTTTGACAGCAAGAGACAGAATTTGCAATTTTAAAGAAGTTTTGGGTTTTTTTCTTCTTTCCCCCACACTGGGAATAATTAAGATTTTGGGGCTGCATAACAGTTTGAGACCATTATGAATAAATTACTTTTTAAATTTACATCACACTTTCAACCAAACATGATGTTTTCAATAAATCCAATAAATAAAGAGTAATTGGTTTTCTCAAGCATTCTGTGTCTGATCATCATGATGGCCTAGAGAAACAAGCTAATGAGAGAGACAAAAACCTTCACTCCAATCATTGACAGATGTTGGAGAAGTTTGCATCTGAACTTTGTGGATCATGGTGCTTTTTCCTTAACAAGCCTAAGCTTTGTTAGCCTATCTGTAGTAAAACAGAAGGATCTTTAAATGCACTGCATGCATACCAAGATTGTGTAAAAAATTTGCAGCTCCTGAACTTACATGCAATGCGATTGATGCATCATTAGAGAGATAAAGTTGGAAGTTAAATTAGTTATTGAACTACCTGCAGACTGATACCATCTATTTAATTGTGATTGGACAGTAAGACTGACAATCACATATATCCTCATATCACACCAGAACTAGTTCAATATCTTAAGCATATAGATACTGTTGTCCTTGAAAACACTGCTAAGACAAAAAGCCTGGTTTTAGTGGGGAGGGTTTTTGGTTTTTTTTCTTTTTTTTCTGAATGACAAATAATCTCAGCTGCAAAAGTATGGTTGTACTGGCTTTGAAGGATAAAGGGTGCATGTGTCCCATGTCAGGAAATCACAAGACAAGTTATGTCTTATAATCATGATGGTCCAAGTGGTCCATGTAAACATGCTATTAAGTTGTCTTATGAATATACACACACATACCAACAGTAAGCCAACAACTGGTAAGTAAAAAATTTTGCTGGTTTTGCTTCCTTGTTTTCTGTGATTACATTGTTGATATACTTTCCTTTTTTCTTTTTTTTTTTTTATTTTAAATGGCATATCTATACAAACAAGATATGGGATAACCAAAAACTGGACTAGGACTTGCCCCAGTCCACAACTGTTATCCTAAGACAAAAGTGGCGTGAATAGTTAACATACTGCAAACTCACTTCCTAACTTGCCATTTCAAACTTGCTTATGTTACTAAACTTGGGATAATATTGAAACTGGTAAGACAGTATGGTTTAATAATGCATTCCAAATTAGTTGTTGGCCATGTTTCCTATGACAGATTCAATGCCTCAGTTGCAGCCATTTTAATAATGCATTCCAACATAGTTATCAGCCATGTTTTCTGTCACAGATACAATGGCTTAATTACAGTCAGTTTTTTAAGCAACATTTTGTCTACATATTGCAGTCTGCGTACAGTAAAGGAGAGGGTAGTGCCCTACTCTGTGTCTTCAGGAAAAGAAATCCCATTCACTGCATAAGTTAATGGATAACACAGGAGTTACTATCGTGTCTTTCTCAAGTAGTTGCATTTTCATACTCCTTTATATCCGTAGCTGTCACGGTTTAGCCCCAGCCAGCAACTAAGCAGCATGCAGCCGCTCGCTCACTCCCCCTACCCCGATGGGATGGGGGAGAGAATCGGAGGAGTAAGAGTGAGAAACACTCCTGGGTTGAGATAAGAACAGTTTAATAATTGAAAGAAACTAAAATAGTAATGATAATACTAACAATATAATAATGATAGTAATAATAATATACAAAGCAAGTGATGCACAATGCAATTGCTCACCACCCGCCGACCGATACCCAGACAGTTCCCAAGCAGCGATTGCTGCTCCCCTGCCAATCCTCCCCAGTTTACATACTGAGCATGACGTCATATGGTATGGAATATCCTTTTGGCCAGTTTGGATCAACTGTTGTGGCTGTGCCCCCTCCCAGTTTTTTGTGCACCTGGCAGAGCATGGGAAGCTGAAAAGTCCTTGACCGGCATAAGCAGTACTTAGCAACAACTAAACCATCAGTGTGTTATCAGCATTCTTCTCCTACTAAATCCAAAACACAGCACTATGCCTGCTACTAGGAAGAAAATTAACTCTATCCCAGCTGAAACCAGGACAGTAGCTTAGAGATTTTTTTAATACTTCTTTGAATATACTGATAAACATAAGCTTGCTTAACATACAGAAAAAAGACAAACATCTTTCTGAAAATGCTATGGCATGGGGAAAATGGAAATTAGCTCAGACAAATTCCAACCATGAACTGTCACAAATTACTACCACAACCACTGAGATATAGTGAAATGAAGTAAATTTCTCACTTCAAATTGAAATTCTAACTTTATTATACGTAAGTTTTCTTGGAACATGGCTATCTCTGAAAAAAAGAAAAATTTGGCTTTGACAAGTCTGATCTTTTACTACTATTTTAAATCATATAATTCTCAAGAGAAGTACAAATGGTTCAGACTAGTTGAAAAATTGGGCAGGCAAACTAAAGAATATCAAGTGTAAAGCATAATGTTTTTGCTAGTGACCAATGGAGCGTGAACCGGTGATTTTCTGCAAACAGCTGTGCTTGTAAAGAGACACACCATCATGAAGCTCTCTCTTCATCCTCCTCTTTGTTGAAAGGACAACCCAAGGAAAGGCAGGGAAGAGCGTCCCCCTTTCCTGTGCCTTTCTGTACTCTAGTTACTGCTGTCTGCCATAACAGCATAAGTAAGATTTTTGTGAAAGAATATGTGTGTAGTTAGCTGCTGCTCAGAGAGAAACATATTCATTTTAAATGACATTATTACAAAAAAAATAGTCCAGCTATATGGCAGCATGAAGCTCCACACTCAGATTTTCTTTGTTCTTAGCAGGGGTTGAATATAATGAGTTGAATGTTTTTGCTGTCTAAGCTAGCATTCAGTTCATTCAAACTTCATACAGCTCCATGTAGCAGATTATACTCTGGACACAACCATAACAGGACAATGAACTTGGACAAATTTACAGATCAGCCAAGTCAAAGATCAAGTAGAGATAAGAATTTGGAGAGCTGTGAAATCTTCTGAATTGTAGTTAGGAATATTAGTGTATAGAATTTTTTTCTTAAAAAAACATTCTATTAGCTACTTGGTTTTGATTGTTCATTTTTGCTATCAGTAATTTACTGAGCAAGCAAGATAAGTACAAGGAAGAGTAGAATTTTCATACCTTCTTTTGAGGATATAATTCGTGTTTGGCAAATCATGTGTATGCATATGTGAGTGTGTGATGAAAGGGACAAACTAAAAATGCTAATATTGCAACTGTAACTCACATATTCTTTTCTTTCCCCTCATTAAGGCTGTAAATAAAAATTTTTCAGTTCCAGCTCCAGTACAGAGTAGATATTTTTAAATGGTAAATGAATTAATCTATGAAAAAAATGTAAGAGGGAGACTTATCTTTTATAAAATGGTGTTCAGTCATCTTTTTCTTTTCTTGAAATGTTGTAAAAACTCATGATTGCTGAATGTTGTAAGTGAAATTATTGTTTTCTGACAAGTTTTGTATGAGTCAAACTACAGCATTAAATAATTACATTAGCTTATTTTATTTGCTACTTGTGATGTAAAATATGATTAAAAAGAAACACAGTGACAAGGTTTTGTTTGGGTGGTGTTTTCTTTTCCCTTATTGACAAGCTTTTTTCCATTGGGCATCTTCTTTTCCCTGATAAAATAATATCCAGTTTAATGAATGCTTAGTCTCTCTGCTAAAAATCTGCATTTTTGGGCCTGATCCAAAAAGAAGTGAAATAAATGAAAATCTTTCCATTTGTTTCAGAGGGATTTGAGTCAAGCTTTTAGCTAAGCAGCTGTTTGGTACTTCTAAGTAGTATAAATCACTCTTTTGGATGATACACATTTTTCTGTACTGTACAGCTACTCTATGTAAATTTTGAGTTTAATAACAACATGTCTTTCTACAGGTGACATTCTCCAATTTCATCATGTGTACCTGGTCTGAATATAACTTGTAATAGGGATAATTGTTAAATGTGATAACTAATTTGACTGAAGTAAAAAACAAGGCTGTCAAACCAGAAATGCTAAATAATACTGTTTCCAGGAAGCAACTAACACTGGTGACATTGTCATCTATTCCTGTAAAAAGCTATGATGAAAATTAAATATCTCAAATACAAATTCAGATGATTCATGTCAAATGCAGCCTTTAAAATACTGTCAGGATAAATGAAAAATGTAATGTCATTTGCAGCCAACTCCACATAGTTCTGCCATTAGAAACACAGTTGAGGTTATAAATAGCTATTTTTACACAAAGCCAATACTATATGTGAAACAGACAATTTAAGTTTTCTTCCATCAAAAATAGTCCTTACATACAGTACATCAGGCAGAAATTTTAAAATGCAACAGGAATACACTTGAAAGAGTAACAATACCTCCATTCTTGAAAAGATATTGTAGCAAGAGAACATTATGTTATCATGTTGCTAATAACACTATTGTTCTCAAAATGATGTGCTATCCTGAATGATCCTAAATGAGACAGACAATTGGTCTAATGCTTGCTACATGGGGTAATAGGATATAGTAGTACATTGGCTAGAACAAAAGTTTTGTCACATTAGCATAGTACTACTCTCCAAAAATAGGGGAATGTTTGAGTCATAGATTGTACATATGGCCTCATTCTGCCGTCGTTCTGTACAGACACTGTATTTCTTCCCTTCTGCTCTTGAATGTAGGTTGCTTTTCTCTTCCATGCCCCTTTTCTTTACTATCGTCTCCAAACTTTTGGCATGAAATTGCACAGCTCTTAGAAAATGCACTGCCTATACTGCAAGTTTTAGTCTCTTTCCTGATCAAAATACTTCAGACATTATACACTATGGCAAGTATTAATCTCTTGCGCCCACTGAAATAAAATACTGTGATATTCTTAACCAATGTTTGTATTAAGAGGGCATGCAGAACAGTGTTCTGTCCAGCACATTATGGTCTAGGGAATAAACTTTGCCTTTAATTGCCTAATACAGTTAAATAGTCATTTTCTGTTAAAAATCAATGACCAATGTAATTTTAACTTACAAGGGTGCTTCTGAAATCCTGA
Organism: Pelecanus crispus; assembly: GCF_030463565.1. Taxonomy (NCBI): domain Eukaryota; kingdom Metazoa; phylum Chordata; class Aves; order Pelecaniformes; family Pelecanidae; genus Pelecanus; species Pelecanus crispus. The sequence continues at coordinate 146,507,126 of NC_134643.1, forward strand.
AAGACCTTGCACGGGCTCCAAGTTTATTTTTAACCTACTGAGTGGGAAATAAGATAATTTAATTTAGCTGATTTAACAGTAATTTTTTTGTTGTGTTACAAAGTTACTGGATGTTAGTAAAATGATGGTTTAAGCCTATCCTGCAAAAGGGGGATGAAATATCAATTTGGCTTACTGAGTTTCCCTTCTCTATTTTATACCTTGAACGCAGAATTGCACACAGGATCATGGGATGGCTGAGGCTGGAGGCACCTCTCGAGATCTTCTAGTCCAACTCTAAACTCAGAGCAGAGTCAGATAGGGCAGCTTGCTCTGGGCTGTGTCCAGTCAAGTTTTGACTGTCAGCAAAGATGGAGGCTCCACAACATCTCTGGGCAGCCTGTTCTGGTGTTTGCCCATCTTAGAAAATTGTTTTCTTACACTCGGACAGAATGTCCTGTTTTTCACTTTGTGCCTGTTGCCTCTCATCCTGTCGCTGAGCGCCGATGAGAAGAGCCTGGTTCTGTCTTCCTTACTCCCCCAATGGGGTATTTATACACACGGATAAGATCCTTCTGGGCCTTCTCTTCTCCATGCTGAGCAGTCCCAGCTCTCTCAGTCTCTCCTTATATGCCAGATGCTCCAGTCCCTTAGTCATCAACACACTACAGGAAGGGCTGTTTATTCTGGTATTTCTATATAATATCACCATAAATGCTGGCATGTAAATGAGAGAGGGTCAGTCAGTGAAACAATATTTCAGCAATGTCAGAACCAGTCCTGGCATGACAGAACTATCACTTTATGTCTATTGTTCAAAAATAACATATTTCCAGACCCATATTAATTCCTGTATGACCTACTTTTAGCAGCAGCTCTTATTTCAGCAACAGAAGATTTGGATCTGTGAGTAGCTCATACTGCAGCTTAGTTAAGTGCCAGCTTCTCATAATCACACAGAACACAAACAGCAAAATTAAATGTGATTGTTGTGGTATTCTAGTGTATTCGTACCAACACATATTTTTTCTTCTTGTCTGTAGCTAAGGCTTTGACGTTTCTGAGTCACTAAGAAAACTGAACCTGATAGGCATAATTATTGAAATATCTCCTAGCAAAAAAGGAAAAAGTGGAATGGAAATCTGTGGCCATGAAAAAGTTGAAAATAACTGAAATCTCAAGAACTGCAGCCTGTGTATCACGGATTGGGAAGAACTCACAATAACAAATTTGGTTTTGGTTAGATGAATAGAAATGACTGACTCATTTCATGGCAGTTTTCAAACTCAGCTTTGTGAGGTCTTTTTGGTTTTGATTTTCTGTTCAGTTCGCTGTTTGTTATAACAAGGTAAAAGAACTTAGGGCAGATGGGAACCCACTAGAAACTGGTTATGTGGTTTCTGAGAGTATTCTTCCATCTGTTACTATTTTCTTCTATACAGTGACTTTGTTCACTCTCTTTAAAGGGTAGCCAAATAAGAAGGAAGAAATTTTTGATCTGTTCTTAGAAGGAGACTTTTTTTCCTTTGGTCCAAATCCAAAATCTGCATATCCCTTCCTCAACAGCTGCAATGACATAATTTGGGCATCAGTATTTTCACTTTTTTTACAATAAAAAATCTTTATGAAATCTTTTCTATTGCTTCTTTCCTACACTGATAAAATATATATTGGGAAAAATATTGATCATGCTGCTGAAACATATTGTGTTTATAGAAGGCACATGGAGCACGTTTGTCCTATGAACTTTTTCCTTGAACTTTTGTTTTCATGTTGTGTAGATGGATATGGACACTGAATATGTTTCTAATATTAATTTAAATTTTGTTAAAATGGTTAAAGAACTTACCATACCACTTCTGTACAGACTGTATGAAAGTGCAACAGTGCATTGTAGCTTGCATATACAGAGACTAATTACTCAACACTTTCCTAATAGTAGTAAAGACAGTAACAGTTTAAATGGCTTAAAACTACACTCCTCTTGTATTGGATGGAAATTTCCAAAACAAAGCTAAAAAAACCCCATTAAATCAATCAGAAATTTGTTCTTCACAGATTTTGGGTACTTCTGGAAAGTTTCTTTTAATACAGATTGCTTTCATAAATTAACATTAGCTCAAATACTTTACATGAAATGATCCAATACTATCAGGGAGGAAAAAAAAAGGTAACTTGTCAATTTCCTACTGCTATGATTTCATGATGGGTGTGTGTGTATATATATATGGTATCATGTCTCTCTGGAATGAACAGGTCCTATTCTGTTCTCATGATTTCATCACTACATAGAAAAAAAATTTATTTATATGAACAATCAAACACTGCCAATGCGAATGTTGGTTTTGTTTCTGGGGTTTTTTTAATGCAACTGATGTATTTGCTGCTATTTTTAAGGCTGAGTGTGCAGGATAGTCTAAAAAGTTAGAATCCATTATGCTTAATGAAGCATGTGAATTTACTGGTTTTCTGTAAAGTCAGTCAGGGGCAGTGAAGGTAATGCAGTATAATAACCTAACAAGTATTCTAGATTGACCTCTTCTTGTGGCTTAATGTTATATCTAGCACTACTGTCTAAGATTAAGAACTTTAAAAATACCCAAAAGCTTTTAAATAAAAGGTAGGAGAAGACTCTGAAAATTCAACATATTCTGTAAATTGTTAGAAGAGCATTATTATTATTTTTTCTGTAAAAGTACATCATCTGGCACACTGTATGATTACATGGGCCATTTTACCTTATCATTATGTGAATAATTAAACATACAATATCCTTTAACACACAGAAATCAACATGTGTATTTTGTGAGGGGATAGTTACTGAACACTAGAGTTATAATGGCATAACCTAGCTGTAGCATTGAGGGATGTTTAGTAACAGATAGAATTACTGAATTATTCTTAGTTCAGATAGTGTTACAGTAGGCTAGAAAAACTGTAAGTATGGCTATTAAACAGATTTTTTTTTTAAATTAACAAATTATTAGAAATTGGTGTATTGGGTTTGCATGGCGAGGTTTTGGTAGAGGCAGGGCTTCAGGGGTGGCGTCTGTGAGAAGATGCCAGAAGCTTCTCCTATGTCCGATAGAGCCAATGGCATGCCAGCCAGGTGCAAGACAGACCTGCCACTGACCAGAGCTGGAGCCCATCAGTGATGGTGTTAGTGCCTCTGTGATAACATATTTAAGAAGGGGGGGAAAACCTGACTTGCAACAGCAGCCAGGAAAGAGGAGTGAGAATATGTGAGAGGATGAACTCTGCAGACACCAAGGTCAGTGAAGAAGGAGAGGGAGGAGGTGCTGCAGGCACCAGAGCAGAGATTCCCCTGCAGCCCCTGGTGAAGACCATGGTGAGGCAGCTGTGCCCCTGCAGCCCATGGAGGTCCATGGTGCAGCAGATATCCACCTGCAGCCCGGGGAGGACCCCACGCTGGAGCAGGTGGATGTACCCGAAGGAGGCTGTGACCCCGTGGGAAGCCCACGCTGGAGCACTGGTAGGCTCCACTCCTGGTAGGACCTGTGGACCCATGGAGAGAGAGGAGCCCAGGCTGGAGCAGGTTTGCTGGCAGGACTTGTGACCCTGTGGGGGACCCATGCTGGAGCAGTCTGCTCCTGAAGAACTGCGCCCCATGGAAAAGACTCACGCTGGAGCAGTTCATGAACTGTAGCCTGTGGGAAGGACTCGTGTTGGATAAGTTCATGGACGACTGCCTCCCATGGGAGGGCCCCCATGCTAGAGCAGGGGAAGAGTGTGAGGAGTCCTTCCCCTGAGAATGAAGGAGTGGCAGAGACATTGTGTGATGAACTGACTGCAACCCCCATTCCCCATCTCCCTGTGCCACTCGGGGGGAGGAAGTAGAGAAGCCAGGAGTGAAGCTGAGCCCAGAAATGGGGGAGAGGAGGGGGAATATGTTTTAAGATTGGTTTTTATTTCTCATTATCATGGAGCAATCACCACCCTCGGCCAAAATTTACTTTTTGTAGGACTACATAGAATGCAATAATTAGTCTTTGTGCCTTGGTTGTGGACAATTCGTATGCAGCATGAGAGCTATACTACCTTAAATGATAATTAAGACGTCATAATAAGAGTTGAGTGGGGTTTCAGTACATACTGGAATTGGTGCAGTTCCTAGTCTGCATATACAATTTCATCTTCTGAATTCTCTCTGTCCTGCTTTTTGTCAAAAGGTGTTTTTAGTAATGTGGCCTTTACATTCTGGATGTAATGAAAATGTGGGTCTGATTACAGCGACGAGTGTTAAGCCAGCAATGGACATATATACATACATATATATATTTTCCTGTTGTCCATACATATGTATATATATGTATGTAGATAATGCAACATCTATTCTGAACACCAGTTCACAAATTTGACACCTGTCCGGCGTACCATTCCAACTCTCCCTAGCAACACACCAACTCTTTGCAGTAACAATCCATCTGTCTGTGTTACCAATCCAACTGTTCACAAGAAAACCCAAAATCTTTCCAGGATCAATCAATCTCGGTATCCTGCCAAGTTATTTTCCCCTCCATGTTAAAATGACACCAGTTCTTATGCAAAAAACCTACTGTTTTTTTAAAGGGCCAAATCTGTTGTGGTCTTCAGACAGTCATGTAGCTCAAATTTCAGTTACAAAAATCAGATAACTAAAAAAGACAGAGGAAAACCAATTAAAGTTAAGCACCTGTGCCAGATAAAACAGAATAATATTTTTTAGAAATCATATACTCTTACAACGCCTTCAATGCTGGGCACATCTCCATATGGGAGTACAATGCATAACTTTGAACTGAAATTGAAAGGAAGATAATTTTCTGCAATCACAGAGAACATTTTACACTAGAAAATATGCAGTATTTCTTTGGGTGAGTGCTGAGCACTTCATATATATTGCAAAATTCTAAATGTAATTATCTGTATTCATTTCTCTCTCTCTCTCTAATGCTATGAAAATAACCATTTATGCATGTCATTTACCCTATTTCCAGTCTTATTTATTTGGTCTTTAAGCTCCAGTGACTCTCTGGTTCCCTGTGTCATTTTTCTTTATCTCACATACAGGATCACAGAATAATTCCAATGCATGTCTTTTTTTTCTATGGTCCCAAACAGTAAATGAGGCTGGCAGGGACTTCAGGAGATCTCTAAGCCACCCCACAGCCCAAAGCAGGGCCAGCTATGGGGCGAGACCAGGCTGTCAACAGCTTGGTCCAGTTGTGACTTTAAATCCCACAAGGACAGAGATAGTTCAGCTTTCAGAGCAACCTGCTCTACTACCTCACTGTCCTCACAAGGAAAAAGTTTGTCCTTATATCCAGTCTCAAACTCTCTTGTCTCAATATACACCTGTTTCGTGCCTTCCCTCCCTGAACTTCTGTGAGGAGCCTGGCTCCATCTCCTTGATGACCCTTGTGTCAGGTGTGGGGTCTGTTACGTACACTGAAGCTGTCTGTTCTCCAGGCTGACCCAGCTGAGCTCCCCTAGTCTCTTCTTACCGTGCAAGAGCTCCACCCACCACCATCTCGGAGGGCCTCTGCTGAGTTCCCTCTGGTTTGTCCATGTCTGTCTTGTCAGAAAAAAATGGGAAAACCTGGATGCAGTATCTAGATGTTGTCTGTTGAGTGCCACATAGAGGGATTCAAGCCGTTCCCTGAATCTACAGGCTATGCCACTGTTCATACAGCCCAGGAGGTTGTTGGCTGCCTTTGCTGCCAGCACACACCCCGTGGGCTCATGTTCATCTTGTTGCCCACCTCCACCCCGGGGCCTTTCCTGCAGAGCTGCTTCATGGCGTCTCCATCCCCAGACAATGTTGTTTCAGGGGTGTTTTTTTCCCTGCAATGGGAAAAGTTTCTTGGAATTTGGTGAGCTTGGTATTTTTTCCTGCTGAATTTCATAATGTTCCTGGTAGCCCATTTCTTCAGCCTGTTTGGAGCTTTGTCTTTGAGTGTATTGACTGGTACCCCTAATTTGGCATCATCTGCAAAGTTGATGAGAGTGTGCTCTGTCACCTCCTGTTCATCATTGATAGAGATGTTAAAGAGGAAAGGTCCTGGTGCAGACCCCTGTGGTAGTCCACTTGTCACAGACTTCCAGGTAAAGTATGACCCATTAATCACCTTCTGAGCCCCATCATCCAAATATATTCGATCCCTCTGGTTGTCTAGCCATGCAGACTGTGACATCCCAACTTCAATATCATGGATGACAGTGTCAAACTCTTGCCAAAGTCTATGCAAATAACATCTACTACTGTCCCTGTATCCACAAATCTGGTCATTTTATCATAGAAGACAACCAGGCTGGTTAAACACAATTTACTCTTTGTAAATCCATGCTGGTAGCTTCCAATCACCTGTTTAACTTCATGTGCCCAGAAATGTGCTCCAAGAGGACTCATTCCATGATTTTCCCAGGAATGGAAATGAGGCTGACCATCCTGTACTTCCTGGGGTTGACGTTTTGGCTTTTTTTGAAGAAGGCTGTGACATTTGTCTTTTTCCAGTCAACAAAGACCTCCCTTTCCTTCTCAAAGACCATGAAAAGAAACTAAAACAAAATTGCTATTTTTAAATCTTTTCAAAGCTTGCACATTTGTCATTGAGTATGTATTTTGTTGAACAACAATAGAAATATTGAAATTACACTAATATTTAATTTCAGCTGAAGTTCTATTCATTTTCATGGTACGTAAATTCTTCTAGGTATGGATTACTGATATAAAGTTTCTGGCTACAGAATATATCTTGGAAATCTTCAAGAGGGTTATTGTGTTGGCTTACTGTCAAGTGTACTGTAGCTTGTAAGATGTCAGTGGAAATTAGAGATGTATGGACATTAAAATATGAACATCCAACTTAGCTGAGGAATTCCTGAATTATTCTAAATTAACCTACTCTTCACTCAAAGGCAATTCAGGCAGTGTTTCAAGTGAACAGTCTAAAGATTATTCATATGAATTAATAGTGTGGGCCTGAGTACACAAATTTGCTAATTGCAATTAGAAAACAGTAGTAATTAAATATGTTTCCTGAGAGTTTAGAAATGTTTTTTAAATAGTTTCTATTGCTCTCATTACTGCAGTTCATCTAAAGTTCAGTTAATTCATATTCTTTAGGTTATGGGTCTTTTAAAAAAGGCTGACATGTTACTTATTTAAAATAATTAAAATTATGCTAAAAAAGCCAACATGACATATACTAATAAGTTACTTTCCTGCCTAGTCCATTGTACATAATTTGTCTTTTAGATCAGTCCTGAAATAGGTATGTCTGGATGACTTTTAAATCCCATTCACCTGCACAAGAAGATGGCTTTGCACATTTTTTTGTAAGCAGAAAACTCTATCTATTCTCTCTTGTGCTGGTACTGTCAGCATTCAGTAGCTAGAGTTCCTACCTTATGGTCTCATGCTCAAAAACCTCAGCAGCTGGAAAACTAAAGTGAGGGTGGGTTCATTTCTTGTGTGTGAATTTTTGAGGTGCCTGTGGAGAACACAGGCAACACAGAAAAGCTCTAATACAAGATTTTCCACTCCTGCTGCTGAACAGTGTTAATAAGTGAGTCTTGTGCTTTATTTTGCTTTATTGATGTGTGAAAAACAGTTTTAGTTATGCTTATAGCACAAGTAGCACAAGTATTGGTCCTGCTGTCTTTAAAAATAGCCATCGCCTTGTAAAATCTTCTGGGAAAATCAGGTCAACTTTATTTTTGATGTCCAAATCAGCACTGAGGTGCTAGGGATAATATGCTTCTCGTCCTTTATGCAAGTTGTTCCATACATGCACACGTACTTATTATTACTTGTATTTTTGTACTTTTTTCCAGTGTTCAACATGTCCTTAAGCGGAATTAAGATGTTAAAAAATGGATCATATAGAATATGTAATAGGGTAAAATATAATTTGAATGAAAAAATAACAATGCTAAAGCTGACTAAACTAATCAAATGATTACTGATACTATAAGTAGGTCCCTAGATATTCTTGGCATTTTATTAGTTAGAAAGATTTCAGTCTGGAGAGGTAATCTAATAGTCCTGTTCAGTAAAATCCAGCTCTCAACAGATGTCCTTATTCAGATGAGTTGCCCTGTACATCCTGAATAATTAGATTGTACATGGGTGGCTTGAACTTCATTGCTTGGTGCAAAGAGCTGACTCGCATCTCTTCAGGTCATGTGAACTTAATTTGGGATCTGTAATGTAATAGAGGGTAGGCTTTGTGCACAATTCACATGCCAGAATAACAACAGGGGATTCATAGGGGTGAGAGGGTTGAATGGATGAAAGCACTGCTGTATTATAGACTCACACTTTAAGCCTAATTTGGAGATAGAATTTCACCTTTTCAACTCTTCCCTACATTCAGTCGCAAAGCACAATTGCTCAGGCTTTATACACGCCACGACTTCGGCCCTGCAGTCATAAGCAGAGATGTCGCAGTTAGTTGATCTAAAATGTGTATCAGCACCAGGCACCACTTAGGAAAATGTTTAAAAACAAGTAACACCAAGCACTGAGTATTCAGAAGTTGGCTGTCGTGTTAAATCGATGAGACAAAATGTGTTACAGAGTCTCGTGGGAAGCAAAAGGAGGAAACAGCTGTAGATCTAATACTGCAGACCTATTCCCCTCCCCAGAACACTACAGAAAGGATGTTTAATTTTCCATGTTCACTTTTACAGGTGTTTATACTTATTCAATTTTTTATTTTTTACAGTAGTTGAAGAAGGAAAGTGATACTATAGTTATATTTCCCTTTTCTTGCTTGCTTGTTTTCTTCTACAATGACAGAGGATGTTGTTAGTATTTCACATGCCCCTGTCAATTACTGAAGGGTAAAGAATCATATGGTTTTAAAAACTAGATAGCGGCAGACAAGGACAGGTGATGTAAGAAGGAAAAGAAAGGTAGCTAGAGGAAAAAGAAGAGAGCCAGAGACCCAGAAATATGGCCTGATTTTATACATTGAAGAAAACACAGGCAAAATAGATTTCCTACCACAGGCAAATTCTAAGCAGGAAACATAAAATATAGAAAAAAAAATTAAAAAAGACCCTGCATTATACTATATTTCTTATATGTGATCGGGCTATTTTCTATCTTTTTGATGAAATTACAAATAAATGCTATAATAATGTTTTGTATTAAAGAACACACATGATATTTATTTAGTTAGCTTTACATTAGAACAGGTTCTGGATGAAGAAAGATTTTCTGTTTGAGATCCATTTCACATCTCATCTTTATGATCAAACTGACTTGTCTTGTGGCATTAGATGGAATACAAATGGGTACTAGAGGACACAGAAAGAGGAGCAAATTGGGATGAAATTTCACAGGAAAGCCTTATGAAATTAAGTAAAAGAGTTTGAGTCTGAAAAAAAAGCCAGAAAATCTTTTTTTTAATCTTTGATTTCTCTTTGTCCTAATTAGGTATATCTTGTGGAAAGTTCATCAACATAAATGTTTGGTACGTATTTTTAAAATTACAAAAACATTCCTTATTATAATGAAAAAGAAGCATTTTGAGCTTGAAAGTATAATGCAAATTGCTACACTTAGCCTATAGCAAAACATTCTGCATCAAAGAGCTGTGCTAGCTGAGGCAATAGTCAATGTTTAAAAAGAAATAATGAATGCAGAAAATAAAGCTTGAATTTTAATTCTCACCGCATGTGGAAACTTAGATAGTTATATTTGTGGAGTTACATTCTTGCCCTTAAATCCAAACCGAAATTTAGTCTTTGATCATGATACAGTTCATAAACCTGTAGTCCACAACTGTGGCAGATCTGGAAAAACAAACCAGAAACAATCAGAAGTTGTGATTTTAATATGTTCAAATGGATGTAGTGGGCTTGCTCCTGAAATGATACATTTGTATAAAAATTAGAAGATTTCCTAAAAGAATCAGAAAATGACAGACTGGTTGAGGTTGGAAGGGACCTCTGGAGGTCATCTGGTCTAACCCCCCTGTGCAAGCATGTCCACCTAGAGCTGGCTGCCCAGGAACATGTCCAGATGGCTTTTGAATATTACCAAGGAGGGAGACTTCACAACCTGTCAGGGCAATCTGCTCAGGGCTCAGTGACCATCACAGTAAAAAAGTGTTTTCTTATGTTTAGACAGAACCTCCTATTTTTGGGTTGTGCCCATTGCCTCTGGTCCTGCCACTGGGCAACACTGAGAAGAGCCTGGCTCTGTCCTCTTTGCACCCTCCCTTCAGGTATTTATGCACATTGATGAGATCCCCCCTGAGCTTTCTCTTGTCCAGGCTGAACAATTCCATATCTCTGAGCCTTTCCTCATCTAAGAGGTGCTCCAGTCCCTTAACCATCTTCATGGCCCTTTGTTGGATTTATCCAGTATGTCCCTGTCTCTCTTGTACGGAGGAGCCCAGAACTGGACACAGTACTCCAGCTGTGGTATCACCAGTGCTGGGTATAGGAGAAGGATCACCTCCCTCAACCTGCTGGCAGTACTTTGTCAAATGCTTTCTAGGATACCACTAGTTGTCTTTGCAGCAAGGGCACATTGCTGGCTCATGTTCAACTTGGTGTCCACCAGGACCCCCAAGTCCTTTTCTGCCAAGCTGCTTTCCAGCTGGGTGGCCCCCAACATACACTGGTGCATGGGTCATTCCTCCCCAAGCGTAGGACTTTGCATTTCCTCTTGCTGACCTTCATGAGGTTCATGTCAGCCCATTTCTCTTCCCAAAGGAGAACCCAGAGACCTGCAAAAACTTCTGCCTCAGCTGGCTGCCTCTGCTATCTGCACTATTACAGAGATACCTCTGAATAACCTGCTATAGAAGCAGCACAGTTGAGTAGTTGCAGCACCCTCCACAGGTTAATTAATTCTGATTAGAAATAGACTCTGTTAGCTTTGCTGCATGTTGTTGCTAATGTGGCCATCCTGTTTACAGAGTGCACTGTGCAGACATACAAGATTTCTCAGTGCTAGGTTATATTTCTGCATAATAAGTCTATCAATGTAGAACAATATTATATATAGATTGCCTAAAAGATCAGCACCTGCCTCATATGTTTATTCAGTTTTCATTCAGCTTTCTAACAATCACTTAGAATAACCAGTTATTAATTGTAGGGAATAGTTCAATTATCTTTTTTTTTCCCTCCTTTTTTTTTTTTTTTAGGGAAGGAACAAATAACAATTGTAATTTTCATGTTTTTTCTTCTTATGTTTGTGTATTTTACATTTACAAAGAATTATAAGAAACGTTATCTATAATGCACACAAGGCTATGAAAATAAGCAACTATTTAGATTTAAGACTTGTAACAATTGTTTGGAGTAAGGCAACCTGATTCTTAAGGGTATGGGAAAGGCTTCTAAAGGATTTTGTTCCTCATTTGTATACCTTGTTTTATCTAGTAAACATAAGGATCTAATTAAAAAAATCAGCATGAGAAAATCTTAAAGGCCTTTAGTCCATTCTAAAATGTTTCATGTTATTATTTCCACAGTAATAAAAAGAACTTTTGCCTATATACCACACCTACTTAGATTAGCCAATATATTTCATAGTTTTATTTAAATGAATTGTCCAATAGTTCTTTTTCAAACTTCCTGTTCCCAACTTTCTGTAACTGTTGTCTCAACTCAGGTCTTTATCATGAACTTAGATAGCATCAATGATTTCAATGGAACTGATAATTATGCACAGATTTAACTCTAAACACAAACATATGCAGGCCTGTAACATCAGTCTCTTTTTAAAAAGAGATTAGTTCCTTTGATTATTTCAGCAAAATTAGGAAGTCAGTGCCATGCCTTTTTTATTCCAAACTTCTGACTTTTTTTGTTAAACATTTTTAAAATTGGTGAGGTTTGATATTCAAAACTTTCCATGGAAACAGGCCCCACTAAGAAGTCTGTATTTAAAGTTTATTTTTGTAAGGTGGAAAAAAAAGAAGACAGAGAACTTATTTCTTCTAATATTCCAAAGTATGCAGGTAGTAAAGATTCGTGACCCATGGCTGCAGTGAAAAGTGTAAGGAATAATGTTGCTGAAAAGTAATCAGGGTATCTTGGGGGCTCGAAAGACTTTTGAAAAGTGTTGCGAATGAGCTCCTAGACACTGTCAAATGGTTGGAATGAGCTTTGCTTCAGCATTTGTCCTAAAAGCCTGCAAAGATGACCAGCAAAAAAAGTCTCTCTCCTTCACACCATGTGAGCTGTTTAGTAGAGAGCATTCAGGCTTCAAGTACTTCTTGGTTATAGAATCATCCTGTTGCAAGCCTGAATTTGTTTTTATATTCCTAATGAATTACAAGTCACTGTCCTTCTCTAAAAGCCTTTATCATAAACTGACTCTTTCCATCTCCTCGATTCTCAAATATGAAAGGGAAAAATTCTTTACTGAAAAAGAAAATCCAACAAAATTGTGTTAATGATTGTGTTAACAATTGTGTTAACAGATGTTAATGGCGTCCTAACCTTTTTTCATATAAGAACTTCCCTTACATAATCAAATGTTCCTTATCAAGTAATTTATTTTTTCTTAAAACCTTAAAAGCTCTTGAGTTCGATATGTTTCACCATTTTGTCACACAGAAGAGTTAGTGCTTTTAAACAAGTAAGCATTGGCTGTACTCTGACTTAGCTGATATTCTTTCTTTGCTTTTCTGTGTATTAGCACTCCATATTTTGTGTGCTCAACATCATAGGTAAGTCCACCTTTTTAAATGTGCTATTCCTCGAAAAGAGATGTTCAGATAAGCACTGTCTTCAGGTAGCCTCTACAGAAACAGGGGGAGAGTAGCCATTACCTAAGGTGAACTTTTTGTTTTATTACCACACATGGAGACAAAACTTATGACTACTGAATTGTAAATGCTTTTAAAGATAACTTAGAAGTCATAGATATGAAATACACAGCAGTAAATTGTTTAACTACACTGATGGTAAAATACTTGTCTAGCTAAAGTACAATACTTTTTCTTTTCTGGCAAGCAGAAGATCCATATTTTTGTTTGGGTACCAGCTTTTCAGGTCAAATTTTGGAATCTGTTAGTTACAAGATATTGTATATCCTTCAAGGTATCAGCCTGAATTTAAGATCAGTAAATCAGTAATTTATTTTTTTTTTAATTTCCTTCAATTAACATTCCTCCCAAAAAAAGTTAAGTAAAGAAGGAAAATCATTTTAAAGGCAAAGTTAATCTTTTGTTGGGCCAAAATAAATAACTATCTTTGATTCTTCACTCCGTATGAAGGCAAAGGTCTCTTTAAGGTAAATGTTACTCTTTAAGTAAAAGTTACAAAACTGGATCAAAAAAGTCTCTGAAGAGAAAAAAGATAATACATTCCTGTGATGGACTATGTCTTCTTTAGTAACACCATTTGTAAAAATGTAGTCCAGACTTGCTTATACTATCAGGCTGATATACACGGATCTGGTCATGCAAAGTAAATGTAAACCTCCACAGAAAGAAACAGGAAATCAGACTGAAGTACATTTTGACACTGTTAGCCATAGCCAATAGTTGCTTACTCCAGGAGTGTTTTCGCTTAATTCAACAGACCTCATACCAGTAATATAAGCCTGCTTTCCACTGGTGTGCCTCTTGTGCAAAATCCTTCCTAGTCAGAGTGATAGCAGTTGATATCTGCTTCACACAGGTGGAACCAACTACACAACACAAGAATCAAGTCCTTAATAAATATGTGTAAACCAAATTGTCCAAAGCAGTTACCTGCAGCAACACAAACCAGAGGGATTGTTTTCCCTTGTGTGAATTTTGGCTCAAGTTTTAACAAAGAATTGGTAAAACTGAATAAAGTATAATCTGAATCTAAGTATACTTTGAAGATTATGTAGTTTAAGCATTTTCTATCACAAGATTCAAAAAACAGTATTGTGCATATCAGATACTTGGGTGACATTTCTATTTATATTCTCTAAGTAACATGAAGGCTAGAGACTGGTAAATAGTCCAAAAATTAGTGGAAAACAGATAACTGAAGCTACCAGAAAACTTTGATTTAAATACAGGACTACTTCTTAGAAGATTTCTCTCAAAATTATTCTAGTGAGAAAACCTTAAAAAATCACTATAAGCAGAACTCTGTGATACTTCTATCTACTTAATGTGTAAGTTCCATGTGATATAAATGTTTTAATAGTTTTTCTCCTCTGTTTCTTACTTTATATAATTTATTAATAATATACTGCAATTTTTACAAAACTAAATGCATCAAGGAACAGGAACAGAGGAGTCTGGCACAGCATCACAAGGGGATCTTTAATTAAACTCTAGTGGGCATTTCAAGACTCCCACATTGCCCTCTAGGAAGGGGTTTTCTACAGCAGTAGATTCAAAATACACTATACTGTTACTTTAAAACATGGTCCGACAGCATTCATTTTAACAGAGTTGCTTGTATTTTCAACCCTGGCAACCCTATCAAATTACACTGTAAACAGCTGTGTTGTACCAACACTCTTAAAAGGAAATCCCATTTCCTGTCCCATATGAACAATGCTATGAACAGTATTTTTCTGTTCTTGTTTAGTTTCTGGAATGAAATATGACAGCATGTTGGAGACAATTACAAGTCATGATTAAGAGTATTCTGCATGATTCCCTCAGAACTGCTCCAGATTATTACTGAACACAAATGAGTGGTGCTATGGAGAAGATGAAGTGTATTTTAATCCTTCATTCCAAAGCAATGAAATAACTGTGAAGCCCTGTAAGGAGTATAGACAAATCCTTTAGCAGTGATGTATAGAAAAATGTATATTTAAGTCCTTGCAGTTTACTAACTAGAAATTTCAAGGTCAAAGTTGTTTTTAAGAAGGGTCAGTTCTTGTAAAATGCAAACACATGAATGGACATAAAAATTTGAATTGCAAACCTAAGAGCAAATTTCCAACACAGGGTGCATAAAATGCACATACAGTTACAATAAATAATGAGAATTTCTGTCTTCTGAGTATTTTAAAAATTGACTCCACATCTGATTTTCTTAAGGAATTGTCAAAAAATATTATCTTCATTTTATTTCAACAATATCTGCATTTTTATCAGGTTAAAGGATATTTTTATGAATTTAATGAAACTTGATGTAGCCTTACAAGTTCCCTCAAAATGACACATGAAGGCTAGGAATGCCTAAATGGTATATCTAGTTCCAACCAACAGTTAGATCTTGTATCAGCTGAGATAAGTACTGCCTTTCATGTTACATCTTGACATTCATTTCTCTGACCTTTTCATGAAATATCATATAAAAATTACTTCTCTGGTCAGTGAAGATGAGCAATTGAGGCGTAAATCTGAAAGTGTGGAAACTCTTGAGAGGCACCACTCTCTCCCCAGTACCTATAAGAGGGAACCTGGCTGCCACATTTTTAAAATTCTGTAATTAGGTGACATGAATCCCCATCCTTCATATGACAGTATGATACCAGTGATACATTCCAAACAGTTAAGCAAGTAACCTCAAATCTCTGCATCCTCATATAGTATGTGTTATACAACGTAAAAATAAGGATCTTTTCCTAAGAAACACTGCATGTTATTAGGAAAACAATAACACAAAAAGTGTATATAAGATTGTTATAAGATGATGCTGAATGGTCCATAAGTTGAGCACAGATTTTACCTATGCTTTACCTTGTATTTGTCATTAGTGGTGATTAATGTAAAACAATAAAGAGATGAGAACATTGAAGAGTAACAAGGTTTGGGGACACCTGCCATAGCCCATTACACTACAAAGTTCAGATAAAAACCCCTTTTTTTCAGACAACTAGGAAAATATTTTTTACTATATAGCAATAATAAGGACATAAGCAATGCCAACATGGTTTGTCAAGAACAAATTATGCCAAGTTAATTTAATTTCCTTTCATGACAAGGCAACAAACCTTTTAGGCAGAGAAGAAGCAGTTGTCACATATTTTGAATTTCAGATTTATTCTGTGTTAAGCCTTGTAAGCAACTGAGGGAAACAGAGAGGAGTTGCTAATCACTCACTATAAAACTGAAGTATGAAAGTATGGATTGAGTGATGCTACTCAAGGTTCTGTCCTGGATCTCATTTTGCTGGCTTTATCTCTGACTTGCTTTCTGTTGTACTAAATTTCTAGGTAAGGGCAGACTAGGAAGGACAGAAGCAATCCTGGAAGACAGGACTGCAATGCAAAAGATCTTGACAAATGTAAGAAAAGGACTGGAAACAAAGATTGAGAGGCAATTCAGTAAAAAATATATGCAAAATTCCACACTTTTGTTCCCTGTAAATGCAGCTGAATGAATAACAGACTGGACATCAGTTGTAGAACATTTGAACAGATGAGAAACAATTGATGGCAATGGTGTTAGTTAGTCTAAGGAAGAAAAGCTTAAAGGGAAACATGATAACAGTTTTTGGATATTCACAAATAACTACTTATTCTTGATGTCTACTGCTGCTATGACAAAAAGTATGGATCAATTTTCAATGAGAGAAACTCAAATTACACTGAAGAAGAAGAAGAAGAAGAAGAAGAAGAAGAAGAAGAAGAAGAAGAAGAAGAAGAAGAAGAAAAGATTGAGAAAAAGAAGAAGAAGAAAAGAAGAAGAAGAAGAAGAAAAGATGAAGAAGAAGAAGAAGAGGAAGAAGATTACAAAGGAATAACTTTCCAATTCCAAGGACAGTGATGCCTGGGAATTTCATGGAACCTTGTTGGTCAGGGAGGAGTGGACAAGATTTCCTCTTAATTTTTTTTCTAAGCTTATGTGATACCATGACTCTCCTTCAGAAGTAGAACTTTGTGAATCATATTTCTTACTTGTTTCTTATGACGTAAATGGAGTTGTGCATCTTCCCAAAATATAAATTGACTGGTGAAAGAAAGTCTTTAAATTTTGAACTATGCTAAGGAAGTGATCTGGCCTCCTGTTATCTTTTCTGTTGGTTAAAGCTGGATCATTAAACCCAGAGAATATATCTCTTTTGTTCCTCTTTGTATTTCTGTTTCTATGGAGAGCCATGTTTTCCTTGCACTCTCAAGGAATATGTGATGACCTATAGCACCTCCTTTTTAATGTTGATCTGGGAGGAAAAGGAGTCCTTTTTTTTGGCTTGATTTTGGAAAATACTATTTCTAAATTAAACACAAACACATTTTAAAGAAGGGAAAAGCCAGGAAAGCTTCTTCCTCTTTTGGAATTAATCCTACCCATAATTATGTTGGTAATGATTTAATGTTGACTTTGATAGCAGTACAATTAGGCCTATTATTTGTTATTTCTGAAGACAATTTAATAAGAGTAATGTGCCATTGACAACAACAGATGCCGTGGCAGTACCACCATTAGCAAATGCAAAATCAAATCCATAGTCTCAAATCTGGCACAAGGCTGCCTCTCACAAGCACGTGCAATGCTTCTACCAGGTTAAAAGGGATCATAGAAACATATCTAAGATTAGATTTTGTTACAAACAACATGGAAATTTCTTTTCTTTTAGGAAGCAAAGTCTTTATTATGAATGGTTTTTTCACGCATTGTCTGTGGATAAGCACAGCAACTCCGGAACTATATTGAAATACGACATGTTTCAGAAACAACTTCATAATGATTACTATCCAGTGGTTTAAAATGTCTGTTAAGATACCGTTGCACTCTCTTATAATTGTGAAAAGGCCATTGCAAATTTTACTTCTGATACATAGTTGTATCAAGTGTTCACAACACTTTCTTAATTATGGTCTTATATTTCAATAAATAATTAGAATATAGAAAAGTCAAAGAATAGTCTATTTTACACTCTTTCTAGTACACATCCCTAATTCCACAGAACTGGGGAATTCCACTGTGCTTCCTTGTGTTTGAGGTGACTAACTAATGTGATTGACTAAAGAGAATAAAATGTTGGATTAAAATGTTTTGTGTGACCAAGCTGTCTGAAATGGCAAAGATGCTTAATATTTCTTCCTTGCTGTGTGACAGTAAGCCTCTAGAAAGCACATTTCAAGGCATGGCCAGTTAGTTGGCAACCATGTAAATAAGTGCCTAAGATTTAGGCAGGTACTACAAAGAGCGAAGCTCTTCTGTGATTTCATTTATTTATCTTTGCATAATCTACATCTTCAAATAAATAGTTCAAGTTCATTGATTGTGACTGGTGACTTCAATACAGAATGGTGTTCAGAAAATGTCAGAACGTTTAATCTTTAATTATTGAATTTAATAAATTTAGTGACTTATTTGTAAAGGAGTACAAAATTTTTTGTCCTAAATCTGATAAGGGTGAGAAATTTAGTACTTATCAATATTTTATTTTGCTATTGCACTTATGTTACTATACCTTAGAAATCATTAATGCTCATGTCCTGAAACAGTTCATTTCAAGTTGTATGACTGAAACCCAGTAACCACAATACTGTTTTCTGCTGAATAAATAATGACAAATATATATATGAATATATGAACATGTATGCATATATATGCTCTGCTCCTAAAGGAATATAAACTTCTCCGTTAATTACAAATGGCAAACATGTTTGTTGCTATATTAAGTTGCTGAGCATTTGGAACCTGGCCATGTGTAATCTGGTGGCTGTTTGAAAAGAAAACAGTATAAATTAGTTCTATTCTGTCACTTCTTTGCCTTACATGAAAAGTTTAAAACCTCAGGGTCAAAGACTGTCTCTGTGGGATGTATTTATGCTGTTGCTTTCTTAGGCTTTGTGTTGTCTTTATATCACTAAGAATAAAGAAGATTCCAAGGAATAAAAAAATATAGAAGAAATATATAGAAATGTAAAAGCAGATTATTTATTGATAACTTAGCAGTAGAAAAGTTCTATGTACAGCAAATTTTGAGTAAAAGAAAACCTGCAAGAGAACCATGTCTTAGGTATAAGCAGAGGTCAAAAGCTACAGCAGTGTTGAAAGCTGATTGAAAAAATGCAAAGTACTATCCTGGAGGTTGATCTTGTGTGTTTAATTGTATGCATTCTAAGTACTCCCAGCAAAGTCATTGAGGCTATGTGGAGTGCTTGAATCATGTGCATAAATCTTTACAATAGCAGGGCTCAAAAATCTATGTGGTATGTACCTAATCATTTTATATTAAGAAAAATACTGGCACAAAAATATAAAGCGCCTCATCTGTCAAAATCTGAGGCACCTATTTTTTTGATTAAAAATGACTACTTACAAGGCATTACTCTCCAGTAAAAGAAAGTCATCCCCTTGGTCACTAAGTAGCTGATAGAGAACAGGTTTTAAAGCTTCTTTTGGTGTTTCTGTTGTGGTTAGTTTCCTCTACTATTTTGGAAAGTAGGAGAAAACAACATGTCTTTCTTCTCTGTGAAAATAGTGACAGCTTCAACATTTTGCAAAAACTGAGGGGATAGAGCAATGCTTTACTTTGGCTATGACAAGCTCAGCAACCTGTTCATTTTCTGAGGAAAGAAAATATAAAGAAATGTCAGAAAAACTTGCTAATGATAATCATTGCATATCATCTGTCTATCTTTTAAAAAGGAAATTTAAGTATCATTTAGAAAAATATCCTGGTTTGGTTTTATTTATATTTTTGTTTAAATCAGCAAGGATGAGATTATATTTGAATTTTAAAACACTTTATGGTAATGGCCTAAACTTGCCACGGTTTGTTGTAATTGTTTACGTATACAAAACTCTGAATATGGTGAATGATCTTCAGAAGTGTATGAGGGGTGTTATATATCTCTAGGGATCGAACACCTTTAATTATTGAGTTCAAGCTCTGGAATGCTGTGTATTTCTACAAGAAAATTACAGTAAAGTATCAGCATTGCTATAGTTGAGCATGAAAACACCTCTCTGTATCAAGGTCAAGTCCTCTATCTAATCAGATATTAACATATTCTTTCAGATTGTCTTGAAATCCATTGTTGCTGAGGGACTGCAGGATAGGCTTAGTGACCCTTAATTAGGATCACAGAGGAAGAAAGTCATTAATGAGATAGTGCCCTTTGGCTCACAGACTCAGAGCGAAAACAGAAGCAAAAACCCCAAAACCAACAACAAAACAGCAACAACAAACAACAACAACAACAAAAACCAAACCAAGAATGCCTCCGAGCATCTCCAAATGCACTGAATTTGAACCCAACATTTACAACATTTTGGAGTATATATATTAGTCTAATAAGGCACGTTGTCTCTCCCAAGTTCTGTTTTGTTCTGGTTTTAGTTTTCTGAAGATCAAGGAAATGGTGTGATTTAAGGCAGCAAGGAAAAAGACACATTGTGGAGACCTCAGAGAAATGTTGGGAAGTAAGAAAAGAAGCATACTGGGGCCATAAATTTCTGCTTCTCCCACAGAAATTTGGACACCATTGGGTAGCCTATGGACTAATGATGAATAGAAGAATTTATAGTGTTAAATATTATCCTCAGTGTAAGGGAAAAGGGGATGACAAATATAACAGACATGGTACTGTCACTATAAAATAAGCTAAGGTTTCAGGCTTACACAGATTGCTCCTGTTTAAAAGCGCTCACAAAGTTTGCATTAGCAACCAGAAAACACCATAGTCTGTCCATAAGTGGCCATTTGCCATACTTCCAGAGTATTCTGCATCGTCAGGTGACGAAAGGACAGAATTCTGTTTGGATTGATGTATGTATATTAGCCCTGTTATTGTCTAATTTCAAGTAGTAGGAGTGTGGTTAAATCTAATATGCTGAAGAGGCAATTATGACATGTTAATGAAAGTATATTTTATACCTTTTACATGTATATTTGTGTATATATGCACACACATATGAAGGCACATATGAGGACACTTGTGTGTGCATGTACTTTTATATATATATGTGTGTACAAAAAGAATACAGTAGGTCTAATTTAGAAGCTTAACGTGTACCGTCACCCTAAAATAGAATTGTTAAAACAAAAAGTGCAGTTCAGTTTATCAGCCGTATCTTCCTAAACTGAATGAGGGAGAAGTAGGCATCCCTGAAAACCTATGAAGACAAATCAAATCTACCCACACTGAGCACCTCCTTCTCTAAGTTGACTAGTGATTGGGGAAAGAAGGTCAACTAAATTACTTTAAAGACCTTAAGTGGATTTAAAGCCAGCCTGGAAGTGGGTTACATGCTGGTTTTATAGTATATTTCATTGTTCTTAACCTTTGTAATAGCCGTTGAATGCTTCTGATTCACAACCCAAATTTAGCTATCTACAGAGATGGTGGCTTTACCCCAGTTAGTGTCCAAGCACCCATTAAAGTAAATCAAGGTCAAGGGTTCGATTCAGATTGTCCACACACAGGTATTGAGTGCCCTCTGAGGATATGACACACAACTGGAAGGTAACCTATACCTTTCTGTAAGTGAACATGAACCCCAAGTAGGACAAAGCCATCCCAAACTGCACTAAATGTTTAGGTGTGCAAAGTAAATTAAACCTCCCCCCAGGTCTGTATAGCTAGATGCAGTCCAGAAAATGGTTCCATTGACCATGAAAGGATATTAAACACATACCTCATATATAGGTATCCCCATATAGACTTTTAAATTTAAGCATTTGAATTTGAAGTAAATCTCACCCCTAGTATCATCTTAAACATTTTCTAAATGTCAGTATTTTTCACCCTTGTATTACAGAAAAGGTATATTTACAATTACTCCTGCTTTACTCCAGCAGAGATCTGTTTTATTCTAGCAGTGTATTCATCAGTCATTTAATATTCTTTTGAGTTTTGGGTTTAGTGAGTTATTACAACTAGCTATGAAAAGATATTTGTTGAGTACAAAATCAATGGATTTTTTTCAGCATTTTCTACACTGAATTTTAATGTCCATATAAGCACAGCTTGACATATATAGTATGTCAATTAGTATCATTTAGTGTATTCTAATATAATGAAAACCTGAAGAAAATAAGCATCTTGTTTAAACACCCAGCTGCTGTTGACCGATGGGCACGGTACTCAGAGGGTAATATACTGCAGGCAACATCACAATTGTTTCTTTTTGATGGCTTCAGTTTTAACTGATGTTAAAGCTTGAGTTAAGCATTTTTAACTTCTCTTGTCTGTAAGCAATTGTTTCTCATGGGACATGTTGCCTGTGGCCATTAAGTGATGTCACTGGTTGATGAAGGCAGACCTTCTTTTGATTAGCAAAATGGAAAACTAAAACTATCAAAAAGAAACACAGAATTGTAAAAATCTGAGTTAATGTTTTCATGAATATGTCAAAAAAGAAATGGACTTTGAGGAATAAAACAATTCATATAAATAATTTATCAAGAGGATTTTCCTCATCAGTGGGACAAGTGTTCAAGCTGTTGTGAAATTTTCACTCACTTTAGTGAGCAACTCTCAGTGATTCAGTCTCAAGAATGGGAATTAAAATCCTTGACCTTGCAAGATGCTTGAGGTGGATGATAGCACAAGTACCCATTGGGGTACACAATTTTTTTGTGTTTATTTTCACTTATACAAAACAGGCTATAAGGAAGAACCTTAAAATTGGTTAGACAGCTATGTAAGGAGAGAATAAAACTCAAGAACTCCTGAAAGAGACAGACGGTAGGAAATTTTTTTTTGTACCAGATATATTTTTTGTGAAAATTGTATGCTATATACTGTAGATTTGAAATATGCCTCTACAGACCGTCCAAGAGCTATTGATTTTCAGTGATCACAAAATATATAATAAATCAATAATAAAAAGGATACAATCAATTGGACTGAAAAAGTACTAATTCTGTCACATTGGAGAAAATGCTATAGGGGTAGAATTTTATATGATATGGGCATTCATAATTTGTCCAAATGTGTATCTTCATATAATGTACATATGCACTGGATCTGGTTAAGAATTCTCTTGAAGGACTGAAAAAGCTCTGAGATCTGAACACTTTTAGAAATCTAGCTTGTCAAGAATGATCCTGAGTGTGTATTCAGGAATGAAGCAACACAGACTTTTGAAGGATGATTTTGTCTTTCTCGTATCCTAGTAAAGTTTTTATAAACTGTAATAGGAACTACACTTATCTAACCAGGAGTAGGGTTTGCCTCTACACTTAAAATAATCATTCTATCACCTCATAAATGTTTGAACAAACCAGTTCTGAGAGGAGTAGGAAAAGTAGTCATCTAAGGCAATTGAACTATACAACTTTCTTTTTCTAGGACTGATATTTTCATGTTCATGTTCTGAGCTTTAATATTGATGCTGCACAACAAACCAAAACCCTCTTACACAATAAAACTGAAAATGTTATTTGAATGGAAAGTAGAAAAGAATATCAAGTATTTTCAATGTTACAGGGCTTGCTCTTGAGTCTCGAATATCAACAAATCGGATTCTGTAAAACAATCCTGGTTTTCTAATTTCCAGCAGAAGTTGATAGAATAATGCTTCAGTAGTTTTTCTGTTCTAATTAAACAAACAAAACCACTCCCAAGATTAAAATGCATACAGAGCTCAAGAGAAATTTAATTTAAAACAACTTTACAGGAGGGACATGTGTTTACTGTCTCAGCTTAAATAAAATTGTATACAGTGAAGAATATTACCAAGAAAATTGCATCTACAAGAAATGAGTGTGTGCCTTCCTGTGTTTCTCTCAGAAGCTAGGGGAGTGAGTATGGTTAGAGAATGTGAGAAGGATGACAACGAACTCCCTTCCTAATTTTGATAATCCCCACAATGACATCCAGAAAATTTCCCTGCAAATAGATCTTTATGCTTTCTCTTCTCATGTGCAAGTGTAAAATGATCTTTCCATAAAAGATAATCTCAGGAAAGTTTTCCACTTCCTAAAGTAGATACTGGGTATGCATGACAAGGGGACATTTCATGGGTGGTTTTGAACAAACACTAGGAGAAAACCATGTCAGGTGAGCACCAGAGAAAGGCATAGATATACTGTTAAGGGCTAAATAAATGAATGAACTGGGCTACCACACAAATGTTTCTTCAGGTGGTCCTATTTCCTTGCAGAAAATTAATCAACATGTAATACTGAAAGGTTTGCCATATGATATTTTCCTTTTTGTTGAGTATCAATTAAAAAGCTACTACAGGAATAACCTACAATATATAATCTACACTCTATAGGGTGGTAGCACACCTTTCTAACATAATAGAACCTTGTAAGAAAGGGTGAGATAAGAAGGTGAGGAATTTTTTAGTGTGGTTTTTTCAGTAACATGGAGCATCACATCAAGACCTAGAACTCTACACAATATATGTTCAAATTCCAACACGATTTTTCTCTGAAATATTTTCCAGTTCAAAATGAAATTTTGGATGGAAAGAGGTGGGCAACAAGAGCTAACCTAACCCATCACTAACCCAAAGGTGTAAATGTGACTCACCTGTAACACTGGAGACCTAAGTTTGTCTTCTTGCTCTGTCTGATTTCAAACAGTAACTTTGAACCTATGTCTTTCATATTCAAGGTAAGCGCCATTAGATGTAAACTATAAAGTTAGTCTCTTTCTTTGGCGTAATGAATATTCATTTATATAAACAAAGTAGTACAGTCTCAGTGAGAATGAATGAATGAGAGTGCAATTGTGGTTATTCATAGGTATTATACTGATTACAGGGGGTAGAAATTCAAAATGAAAGCTGACATTCACTCCTTCTGTCAAAAGAGAATCACAAAAAAAAATGCTAAATGCAAATAGGCAAACAAGAATAGAAAATATTGATAAAATTACATGTTTTAAAGACTGTGGATATCTCTAAGAATGGCTTGTTTCAGTAGTAGCTTGAGTAGATAGAATTTGTAATTTCCAGCAAATGGATTCCTCTGTAGTCCTTATGCCCCCTCCTGCACCCTTCCTGTTAATTTAAACGCTGCTTGTGCTGCTACTGTCAGCTCATTGCAGCTGCCAGATCAGCCCTTAAGAGAGTCAGGCAAACTGGATGCATCTTTTCCAGGATGTATGTTACAGCCAGTCATTTGTCTTATATCATTTATTTACAAAAGAAAAATTACAATCTTTGTAGGTCTCACAAACATAACTTATTGTGCCAGCCAGGATATCAATCCCTAATGCTTTACGAGGTGCTCTTGCATGTCTCCATTTCTGTTTTGGATATCTGAATCTAAAAGACTTTCGTTACTATTCAGATTGATTTAACCTTTCTTCAAAAGCTATCACATCCATTTTAAAGAGGAAAAACTGTGATCCATACATACCACAGTTATGATGAACTGCCAAAATTAAAAACTAGTGGCATAAGTGAAAGTTTCAATGTTTCATATTGTTAAAAATCATAAGATTAAAAAAAGTTTTTAAAAAGTCAGAAAAAAAAAGTATTCCATTTAGATTTGGGTTTTTTTTAATGAAATGTCTAGTTATTTTTATAGAAGCTTCAAAGTAATAAGGAGGGGAAAACAACTTAATTGAAGAACTTTTAATTTATATTTTCAAAACATACTCATATATTGATGTCATAACCTGGAAAGAAAGAAATATTCTTAAAGTTTATCTCTTGGAAATATATCAAAGTGCATAATTTTAGGTTTTGAAAATCAATATTTGACTTTAAAAGCTTCCATATTCTATTACTTCAGGTATCAAATGAAGGCCTGCTCCTTTTGTGTGTTAGTTCCCAGCATTTAGAAGTGCAATCTTGCTCTTAATGTCCCCGGTTGCAAAAAAATTAGTGGCTTTCCACTGCAATGTCATATTCATATTCACTTAGCAATACTGGTTACCCCTAACCTTTCACCTTAATGGTTCTTATATGTTAAATCTATATTGGTATTATTTGATGTAATAATATGCACCCATTAATGCAGCTCTGCTTTAAGGGCCAACCAAAGAAAGTACATGAGCTAAAAAGAGAGGGTACAGGACTATGAACTGTTCTATGTTAGTTAGTTTTCAAGTCAGAATACTTCAGTTGTGTTTGTAGTCCTTTGCATTATGGTAAATGAGTTTTAAGTAGGTCAGATGGGTGCTCAGTATAAGGGAGTCTGTCTCCATGTAATGTGGTTCAACTGGCTGTAGGGGGACGTGATTCATTGTACATTGCACATCGCTTCCAAATATAACCCTGCACTTTTTGTGTGCGAATTACTATATAAAGAAGTTATTTAGAGAAGACTTAATAATAGTGACCTTACCATATATTTTTTTGCATTATGTTATATCAATTTCTCCATATTAAAGAATAATCATTCTGTTTATTACAACGATGTATTTTTGATGGTTTGAACTTATCATTAATCATTATAAACACATAAAATAAATACTAAGATCATATGAAAAATATTATAACTAGCATTTTCCATGAAATGTAGTATTTAGAATTCATGAATATATGTATATATGTGCCTGTGTGTATGAAAGAGACATAAAACAAAGAGATACCAGGCATGTGGGGAAATCAGTCATTGTGTTTACACATGCCTGAACAGCACCAAATTTTCTAAGCTAATTGGAAATATGTGGTGCATTTCAAGGGCAAGAATGAACATTATTAATAAGCTGAGACATAGATATTTCAAAAGAAAAAGAATAAATTTATTTAGTTAAGCAGATGTTTGATATTAAAATTATCCACAATATGAAGGTATTAGTGTAATAGATAATGTGATTTTTTTTTTCTGAGTAATTATTATTTCAGTGGTACTAAATATTTAAATTGGTAACACTAATTTTTTAAATTTTTATTTTTTTAAATGGAATTTTTGCAAGTGAGTTGAGACAAATCTTAGGGGAATATAATGGACTACCTGCCCAGCTGAGAAGTAGAGGTGGATATCATCTTTGTGAGTAATTTCACACAGAATTAGATGGCTGAAGAAGGAAAAAAAAAATGGCTCTGGGGATAGCCATCCATGGAGGATGACTGCATGATTGTGTTTGGCTTTTAATTAGTTTTTGCTTAATAACTGGTTGTGTCTCAAATGGCTGTGGGCTTCATGTAGAAAATGTTAACTCAAGAAGGTGACCTAGTGTTTCCCTGGCCTAGGGCTCTATCTCCAAAAGCAGTTGATAACCATTGCCTAGGCAGAGGAACATAGAGCAAGCATAGTGTGATTCTTCTCTTGTACATTCTTCCCACCACGTGCCAATCAAATATCTAAGCAATTTTAAGTGAGTATAAGTATCAAGACAGTTGTGGTCTTTCAGAGAAATGCAAGTCAGTGAAACTAGGAAGACATTTTCTGGAATTTCATTGTAGATTATCAATATTAACACTTGTAGTAGAAGATGATGAGCTAGGTTCTTGGGCAGTTTACATTACTAAAAATCTCCTTTTCATTTAATTCCTATCACATTCTACCATTCACCATGCCAAATACCTTCTGTGAAAAAGGGAACCTCAGCCTTCTTTGGTTAAAAGTATGTTTAGAGTTCTGCTATACTTTAATAATTTCCAGTTAATAGATGGCTCTTCATGATCATAGCTGCATGATATTCACATCTTGACTGTTTAGGGTACTCTTATCTTCCAGCTGTATGTAGCAGCAGTAAATTACCTATTTAATCCACTGCATCCCTAAAATATAACTGCTGTCAAGCTTCAATTTTTAAGAAAAAATTGGTGCATGTTTTGGCCCCTAAATTCAGTTTTCACATGCAGTGCTATGACTGAAACAATTTTTTTTTTTAATTTATTCACTGTTCAATAGATTTAAAGTTATTTGTAAGAATGTGTTCACATTTATTTTCCTTGCTTCTCTGTATTGCCTTGTTATACTTCTAGGGTTTTGTTGTTATTCTTGGTTTGAATGCACTGTAATATGAATCACTTTGTTTAACTGTTTAAAAAGCCAGTAGAGACATGGCTGGATGGACAGACTCCTCATTCAGTGAGATTGTAGCTGTGGAGCCCAGTTTATTCTTCATTTGTGACTGTTCGAAACATCTGATTCTGCAGGGTTTGTATCCAAACACATTTTACCTTTTCATTTCTGCTTAGAAATGGTAGCTCCACAGTGAAATGTACTCGCTCATCATCTTCTACTACATACATACTCAGACAGGTACTCCATTATAGGTCAAAATGTACTGTTAAGTGTTACATTGTAAGTGGTGCTCTACCATAACTGGGCGTATTTTATTCTCTCCAAGCATTTTCAAGTGAAGAAAGAATATGCTGTGTCTCAGGGCTTCATACTCCATTGATTTAGCCTACCTGTTAGAACAAGTTATAACATCCTACTAGGAGAAAGAATTATCATGCAATATATGAATCTTAGCTTGGGTGAGTAACTTCTGTTTTGTTTTGCTTTGTTTTGTTTTAAGTGAGGCTGAAACAATATATTTCCATGGCATATCATGCTTTCATTTTTCCACATTTTGTTGGAAAGGTTAGAGCCTTAAGTCGTAATGAAATCTTAGATGTGTAATGCAATTAATTGTACCTACAGATGTACCATAATTCAATGTTCTTGATAATTATGGTTTATTTTGATTAATAAGAAAGTCAAGGATTCAAAAACTCTTTAGAGAGGGACATATTCAGTCTCCTTTATTAAACGTTTTTCCAGTGTAATTTTGGTCTTTCCTTAGTTTCATTAAGGCAGAAATAACTCCTTTAATTTAAGTGAATCACATACTATTTCAGCCTCCCCAGCAGTCCATTTTTGGTGGATTTATTATTTGTTAAAAATAATTTAACCAATTGTAGTGATAAGGATTTTCAGTACTTTTACACATCTTGTCTGAAAAAGTGTGTTGCAGAATCCGACTCATCTATACATAAAATGCTATTAGCAAACTGTATGCTGGTTTTGGTTTGGTTTCCATTTTTCTTTTTTTTTCTTGTTTTCTTTCTTTTTTTAATTTTATTTGTGGCTCTGTGTTTTTTTCATTTTTTTGTTTTTATTTTGTAATTCATTGTATCTTTGAATTATAGTGTATACTAGATGAGAAGTAATTTAGCTGTTAATTAGTTCCCTACTTAATATTATAATACTGCAATAAATATTTAATTGCAGTGATTCATAGAAAGAAAGGTTAAAAAAAGAAGTAATTTTGAAAGGGTGTCTATAGCTGAGGGAAGAACTGATGTTTCCCAGTCTTAAAAAGAACAAAATTGAAGGTGAGACAAATTGGAGAAATATCTAGTTTCACTTGAAGTTTCTTACAGGCACACCCAAACTGTGGCCCAACCCTTTCCCATGATCTTGCCCTCTTAAAAGCTGTTACAGATTTTCAAAGTAAAGTAAGTGAAAGACACTTTGTCATTCCAAGAATGATACTTATTGAGAAATAAAAATGAGATTAGGATTTCCTGCAATGTCAGTAAGAAGAAGAATCACATTGTCTGATGAATAACCAATGTGATATTACAATAGTAATAATAATAATAATAGAGTAATAATAAAGTATTTCTGAAACAAATCATCACACCCTATATGCCTCCACTCCTCTTGTTCTTCCTGGAAATTGCCAGAGTGTTACCTGCACATGTTTTTCCCCTGCCTCTAGAGAGTAGAGAAAAGGACTGGGAGATTGCTGCTGAATGAGAACTGTCAGTGTAGAACTGGAGGAGGTGGCTGGAAGGAAACCAGGCGAGGAGTTAATCTGTAATAAAGGGTTTCATGGCTTAGAGCAATACTGCCCCAGAATGGGGTCATAACTCTTTGTTTTAATATTGTGCAGCAACTTCCACTAGAAAGTCTCTAGTAATATTAAATCAGTTGAAGAGTAGGAAAGGAAAAAGAGATCTACATCCTCCACCCACAGCTTTTCAGGTCTTACCGATTGCCTGTTCAAAGGTTTAGTGATAATGCTTACCGAGATCAGAGGAGGACATTTTTTGGTCTCAGCACTGTGAAATGATCAGATGTCATCACCTACTGTAGTGCCTGTCTGTGTCTCAGAAAGAGTCTGGTTGCAACCTAACTTCAGAGATGCTTTGTGATCACAGTTCACTTCCTGGAGGAGAGCATATATATCACAGAAAGACTTGTCCCTGTATCACAGTACATTCAAAATTAGACTCAGACTGAAGTCAATCTGTTAACTACAGCAAAATTAGAACATTGAGGGAGAAAGAAATTAAGCAGTAAAGCAACTTGGTAAAGACCTCTCAAGGTGGTAATGAAATTACTTTTTATAATCAATAGTGGTAGTAGATAGAAAAGGAAAAGTGATGCCTGGGTGACTTTAGCACAACATGAGTAATAGATACTTGCGCATTTTACAAAGGTGACAAACCAACCTCCAAATCTTTCTGAATATTATTTAGCAGCAAATAGGCAAGAAGATGGAACAGAAGCTGGAGAGCAATTTTCTCTTTCTAAATTTCTTTAAAAGGAAAATAAAAATAAAAATAAAAATAAAAATAGAAATAAAAATAAAAATAAAAATAAAAATAAAAATAAAAATAAAAATAAAAATAAAAATAAAAATAAAAATAAAAATAAAAATGGAGCATGGATAAAGCATCTTGGATAGCAGTCCATATACTGCTGAGAAATGCATTAGTTACGAAATCTGAACAGTTACAAAATCTGAACAGCAGTTTGTAATCATGGAGATGTCCATCTGAAGCCTTTGTAAGCTCAAGCCCACAGTGGTTTTATCACCCTTAAATGTTGAATAAATCCCAAACATGAAAGGAGTCGGATGCATTTTGCTGGCCATTTATGCACTTCCATTCATTAAACACCAGTTTGCTTACTGCTTTTGAGACAGAAATATAAGCATATGAAAAAAAGAAGCAGCGCTCACCCTACATATGACTTCATCAACTACTTCTACTTGTGGGTTTTCCTACATTGTCAGCTTGGACCTTATTTTTCTTGTCCTCTCACTCCATTGCCTGCAGTGCTTTCATGCTAGATGACTGTCAAGATCCCTTCTGCAGTGGGATAACTCCATCTCTGAGAAAACCAAGCAATTGCTCCTGCAAGCAATAAGAACCAGATGGCGCCAGGTCTCAGTCCCTCTACCTAACTCAGTCCTCAGGCTTTCTTCCAGCATTTCTTACGCCCTAACATATGGCATGCATTGTGTGCTAGGAGCATGATGTAAGTAGCTACAAAGACGTCCAGTCATTTACCCAGCTAGAAACTGTTCCAAGCGCTTTGCAGTGTGGGCACAAGTCAATGCCCAGGAAACTGCACAGGCCACAGGCTTTTGTCAAAAGGAATTTGAACCCTGACACTCTGCTCTGAGAGGGAAGAAACCTTAGCTGTATGGACACAACCTGGATCATGCTACTTGGCAGCTCAGGAAAGTCCCTGGACCGTTTTATTTACTGTATTTATTATGCAGACATAGTATCAGTGATAGCTTAACAGGGATGATGATAATAAAATTATTCTTTTTTAACATTTTCATCATTAATACCCTTATTAACATTCTGATATGATCTGGCAACAAATAACAGATGAAAAAGACTATGGTGAAAGAGTAAAACCATTCCAAATGCTGTAGGTAATGCAGAAAATAATGACGTAGACTTGAAAATAGAGCACTTCTTTAGCAAAGGGGAGGGTAATTACCCTGCAGAGATTCCATTCTCCTCTGCTACTCATCTTCACCTACCACCTTTACAAAGGTATCATGAGCAGAAAGATGATACCTAATTTTTTTCCACAATGACATTAAGTTTGACTTGTTAGTTACTGGAATACATGTGAGGAAAGGAGCAGGTCATGAGCTGCTTTCAAGATGTGCTGTCTAATGCAAGATCAGGGGGCTAATTATTTTAGTATTATCTTCCATTATTCAGGCATGGCTAAGGCTCTGAACTTGGTGTATAGATATTGCTAAGGGATAATACAAGGCAATTATGGCTGTAGCTTTCTGTCTCATAAACATAGCACAAGATTTTATTCAAGAGCATGCTAATTATGCAGACTTAAAGCCCATAATCACAGCAGCAGAACTATCTGGAGCGTATGCTTTCAGATTCACAGGACCTTGTATAACCCTACATACTCAACATGGCAACTAGCAAGCACTTTCAGAAAGGAATCTGCAAGTAATCCACCCTTCATGACTACATAGACCTTCATAGCTCATGGGAAGAGAGATGGAGCTGACACATGTTATGTTAACAACATGCTATGGTAACATCTGTATATAAAAAGCTTCTCACACATGATCTTAAGTTTTAGCAGGAGCTATGACTGTTTCATCTATATTCAAATGAAGGTATCCTCTTGTTATGGAAAAAAAAGGAAGTGGAAAAGGGTTTCTTAGACTTGAATGTATGATGTGGTTAAGTACACTTTCTGTATACATAAGAGCTACTCTGCAAAGTTTCTCAACCAGTATTTTCCTAGCTACTTGCTAATGCCAATATCTGTACAAGCACTATTCTATGCCAGTTCCAATGACCCCTTCTCAACCAGCATCTCAGTCAGTGTTAAATCATGGTATCGGTGGTGATACTATTCTATGATTTTAGTACGTATTATGGCAGAACCCATGTCTCAGCATAGTCAGTGAACTGGCAGGCTAAATGAGAGCTTAATGACTTGTCCTTGTAATGCAAGGCAAAGCACATCAAAATCATATACCTAAAGTGCAGGTATTCCTGCTAAATTAGAAGTTCACAGTCACATAATGGGATGCACAGCAACGCATAATGTATATGTTCATTACCATTATCATATGAATAAGCAGGGATCTGGCTTCATGTTTGTCAAGTGACCTCAAACACTGCATGGAGGCCACAGGAATGCTGAGAAGTAGAAGCTGTCTATGGCTGCCAGAACCATTTTTGGGCCCACATTGTGCTGCCCAATGTTTGAGGGTCCTGACAAAAGTCTTTTGGTTACATCTCTGCAAAAACATTTTCAGATGTAATTTTTTAATGAAAGTTACGTACCCCAAATGATGTATTTTACACTTACATTAAAAAAAAAAAAAAAAATCAAAAATGTCTTGGACAGATTGCAGTGCAGATGCAATGCTATAACTCAAGTTGTTTAAATAACTTGTTTGTTTTTTTCCATTGGCAGAATGAAAGACACTATCTGGGAATTGCTTCACTTTGAACAAATTATATTACTTTATGCACAGAGGGATTTAATTAATTCTTGAAATTTTATGGTTTTGTTAGGTTTCCTTTAGTTTTAAGTAAATTTCAGAATGCCATTTACTCCCTTGCATTTGAAAAAAGTAAAATGTTTCATCTTTTATTTTTATTTTTTCAGATTTCCTCTCCCTCCAGGACTTTTCATTATATTCAGGAATAATTCAGGAAGTCATCATTTGGTTAATGTAATGCTACACTGCTTGATGGATAAACCTCAGACCATAAATTTCATCCACCTGTAGTTGTAATCTAAGGAAGAATGAAAAACTAGATTGGTCAGGTTCTGTCACAGTATGCAGGAGAGTGTGGTACACAGACTCCAATGATTCATAGACAAGTAGATTATTTTGTACCTGGATAGAAAATTTCAAACTTCTTACTTTACTGGGTTATAAGGTATCTACTTTGTACAGCAATGTGGTTGGACACAGTACTGACCATAAGGTGTCCACTTTTAGGAAACTGTATCTGTAAGAAAATTTTGGATCTGTAAGCTGTAATTATTTTTTTTTATTCCCATCACCTCATTTTTTTCTTGTTATCTATTGAATTCCAGTAGGTCAGTAACAGACTATGATTTCTTTTGCTAAACCTCAAATACCACAACACAGCTGTGCTAAAGGAACCTCTTCATCCATATGATGCTACTTTGCAACTTGGAACTATCCATGAAAGAAAAGGGTATAGGATAACTGTCAGCTCCAGGCAGTCCTTATTTTTACACCCCTAGCCACTCTTTTTTTGCCACTCTATTCTCATTCAAAAAAAATGTATACATTATATCTGAATTGTAGATAAAAACTGGAAAGCTGTAGATAAGTTGTAGATAAAACAAGATGTAGATAAAACAAGATGTAGATAAAACAAGAGAACTGGAAAGATGCTGATTTCCTGCCATTATTGTGGCCAGGCGTTGAACAGCTTTTATTCTGTCTGCCCCTCCACGTTTTTACTAAAAGACAAAATTCTGATTTCCTTTTCTCTATAAATTGTCTTGACACTGCACAAGTTATTTTGCCTATTCTATTTAAAACCTGAGCCCTTTGACTTTTTTTCTAAACCAAACTTTTTTGATGGTGCAAATGTTTGTTAATACTAGGTATAGATGCTAAATAAAGTTCCCTAGGAGGAATGAAACTAGGTAGCTGGTATTTTATCGTGCTTGGAATATTTACAGGCAGTCATGTTTGTATTTGAAAATATTACTTTTACTAGTCATTTTATTCTCAGCATACAAGAATCAATTAATATGCAAAGTTATTTGTTGGATATGATGGGGGGAAAGCTTGTAAAGAATATCTGCTTTGTTTTTTTAGACACAAAAAGACATGAACAATAAATTCTAAGTCTTTTATTATCATATAATTTAAGTGTTTCTGACACAGATGTTTGTATTTATAATTGAAAATTTAATTTGGCTTCAGATTTCCCAGGAGAATGTACACAATGCTCAGACACTTGGAAAAAGAGAAATTATGTTTGAAAGTGATTATAAAAGAGAAGCACAAGCAATTAAAATATCCAAAACTTTGTTAAATTGTTTATGATTCTCTTAGACCTCTAATTGATTGCTGGCTCTCAGTTAGTGTTGCAACTTATTTATTAAGCAGAGGATTCCTTCTTCTATGTTGAATAAAGATTCTAAAAAGATATAGCAAATATAATTTGACTACAGTGGATTCAATTGCTCATATTGTGCTTTTACTTTATTTAATTTAACATCTTAATACTGTTAGAGATTTCTAATCAATTCTGTTTCCTCTTGTATGACATAAGCTTCTTTCACTTTATGGTGAGGCCAGTAACATCAACGTTAAGCCCTTCTGAACTGAAAGTTACCCAGTCTAACTCTCATTGGTATTCTTTCCACCAAGATCTTTTGTTCTTAAATTGGACCATAACATAGAAGAAGCGTGGCCAGAAGGTCAAGGGAGGTGATTCTGCCCTCTAGTCTGCTCTGGTGAGACCCCACCTGGAGCACTGTATCCAGCTCTAGGGCCCCCAGCACAAGAAGGACATGGACCAGTTAGAGCAGGTCCAGAGGAGGGCCACAAAAGTGATCAGATGGATGGAGCACCTCTCCTATGAGGAAAGGCTGAGACAGTTGGGGTTGTTCAGCCTGGAGAAGAGAAGGTTCCCGGGAGACCCTACTGCAGCATTTCAATACTTAAAGGGGGCTTATAAGAAAGATGGAGAGACATTTTTTACCAGGGCATGTAGTGATAGGACAAGAGGCAATGGTTTTAAACTGGAAGAGGGTAGATTTAGATTGGATATAAGGAAGAATTTTTTTATGATGAGGTGGTGAGACACCAGAACAGGTTGCCCAGAGAAGTTGTGGATGCCCCATCCCTGGAAGTGTTCAAGGCCAAGTTGGACAGGGCTTTAAGCAACCTGATGTAGTGAAAGATATCCCTGTCCGTGGCAGGGGCATTGGAACTAGATGATCTTTGAAGGTCCCTTCCAACCCAAACCATTCTATGATTCTATGATATAGATCATTATTTGCTTATTTTTTCTGTGCCTGAAATGGCACAGAAATTCTTTTCACCTTGGCCTAATTGGACTTCAGCCTAAACAACTGAAGTCATCCTCCACCTCTGCCACAAATTTCCTGGTGACTTGCAGCAAGCTCATTACACCTACATCCTCAAAATGATGTATGTGTTGCAATACTGATTAAAAAACTATCTTTGTGGCCTACTGCATTGTGGATTCCTCAGTTGAACAGTTACACAATGCCAATGGAGAATTAGATACCTAAGTATCAAATTCATAAAAGCTGCAAGTTAGGAAGGCAACCTCTCACAGAAAATTCTGCCATAAGTTACCAACTAGAGACAGAGGAGAAGGAAGAGTTTAGTTCTGTTCATAATTCTCAGCAATTGTCTCCAACTTCTGGACCAGGAATAAAGTCTGCCTAACTTTACCTCTATTTGGCCTTCACATACAATTAAGGTACTGCAGCAGATGCACCCACCCTGATAAACACCGGGCCTTTGCTACCTTTTGTGCCTTTACTATTCATGCCTTACTTTTCGTGCCCTTACTGCCCTGTTGTGGCTGTTGTCCTGTACACAGTTGCAGGTAGATAGAGCCTTTGGCCAACAGGAAGAAGACATGACCATATATGACCACAGGTCAGATTTGACTAGGGTATAAATAGAGTCCTGCTGGAGGGCAAATTGAGTCAGTCCTCCTCAGAGGAGCAAGTCTGCAGTCAGGGACTATCCCCTTGGGTTGGGACACTGCCCAAGGTAATTCCGTGAGGTTGAGAGCCCACAGCTTATCAGGAGACTGATTGCAAATTTTTGAGTCATCATTCTGAAGCTTAAGAATTCTTGCCAGCTGTGTAGTATTAAATTCCTGTTGTCATTCTGAACCTGTGGTTTACTAATGTTCTTTGGAGTACCAAACATTTTTGATTGGAATAAATATTATTTTTGGTTACATCACTTGCCTAGTTTCACTTTCTGCTCCTTCACGATATTAAATTGGTGTAGTCGGCATGATGACAATAAAGGAATTATTACAGAAGGCTGTACCCTTTCTCCCCCAGCTATACAGTGGGTGAAGGAGAAGTGTGGTTCGACCTGAAGGTCGTCATAGAAAGGATAGCACAATGCTGCAGAAATAGTCAGGATGGCAAAGGTACACAAACTATGTGTGCCATCCTAGGTGCCTGTTTCATAGATCCATAGGATCATAGAATCATTTAGGTTGGAAAAGACCTTTAAGATCATCCAGTCCAACCATTAACCTACACTACCAAGTCCACACTAAACCAATTAAGGGTAGAGTAATAATTTCATGTTTCCTGGCTTGGTGGCTGGATTAATTTTTAATGAAAGTAAAAACTAGGAATCGTGAAGGTTGGAAAGGATGTCTAAGATCATCAGTCCAACCATCAACCAAACACCACCATGCCCACTAAACCATGTCCTAAAGTGCCACATCTACCCATTTTTGAACAGCTCCAGGCATGGTGAGTCCACCACCTCTCTGGGCTGCATCTTCCAACGCTTGACTACTCTTTCTGTGAAGAAATTTTCCCTAATATCCAATACAAACCTCCCCTGACACAACTTGAGGCCATGTTCTCTCGTCCTGTCACTTGTTACTTAGCAGAAGAGACCAACACCCACCTCACTACAGCCTCCTTTCAGGTAGTTGTAGAGAATGATAAGGTCTCCCCTCAGCCTCCTCTTCTCCAGGCTAAACAACCCCAGTTCCCTCAGCCGCTCCTCATAAGGCCTGTGCTCCAGACACTTCACCAGCTTCGTTGCCCTTCTCTGGACACGCTCCAGCAACTCAATGTCTTTCTTGTAGTGAGGGGCCCAAAACTGGACACAGTATTCCAGGTGCGGCCTCACCAGCGCCGAGTACAGGGGGACAATCACCTCCCTGCTCCTGCTGGCCACACTCTTCCTGATACAAGCCAGGATGCTGTTGGCCTTCTTGGTCACCTGGGCACACTGCTGGCTCATGTTCAGCCGGCTGTTGACCAACACCCCCAGGTCCTTGTCCACCAGCAAGCTTTCCAGCCACTCTTCCCCAAGCCTGTAGTGTTGCATGGGGTTGTTGTGACCCAAGTGCAGGACCCAGCACTTGGCCTTGTTAAACCTCATACAGTTCACCTCAGCCCATCGATCCAGCCTGTCCAGGTCCCTCTGCAGGGTCATCCTACCCTCCAGCAGATCGACAGTCCTACCCAGTTTGGTGTCATCTGCAAACTTAGTGAGGATGCACTCAATTCCCTCATCCAGATCATTGATAAAGTCATTAAACAAGACTGGCCCCAAAACAAAGCCCTGGGGAACACTGTCTGTGACCGGTCACCAACTGGATTTAACTCCATTCACTGCAACTCTCTGTTTAATTCAGGCACAAGATCATTTTAATTATTCCAGAATGTTGGAAAAGAACAACTTAAAAAAGCAGTTAGAAATAGATTGTTTGAAGTGAGAACTGCAAAGAGAATGATAGCGTATGCATGTGTTTGAACAAAAAATTGAAATTATGCTAGCACAAGCAAAAAAACCCACCAGTATTGTCCAAATATGGAAGTTAATCATGGGCGCTGATCCCAAAGATTGGGATGGAGACATATGTGGAGACCCAGATAAAGATAGCTCTGAAGAAGCTGAGGAACTGGAAGAAAGGGATGTGCAACCCCTCATTAAGACAGAAAGATCTACTGGCCCACAAGGCAGCAAACCCTGAACCACTGTCCATACAGCCCCATGGACAGGACCTGAACTCAGTGAACTTCAAGCCAGGTTTTTACACAGACGAGGAGAAACAGAAACTGAATAGTTGTGGACAGTGTCTGTAACAGGGAGGGCAGGGAGGATTGACCAGCCGGGTTAGCTCAGTTGGTTAGAACATGGTGCTAATAACGCCAAGTTCACAGGTTCAGTCCCTGCTTACTGCAGGGGGGTTGAGCTCGATGATCTCTCAAGGTCCCTTCCAACCCAAAGCATTCTATGATTCTATGACCAAATACTGCTAAGCGATGATGAGGCAGGGGGGACTTCTACTAATGAGACAGTGGGCTTCTGGGAGTGTTCTGGAGTGTTTCTGGGTGACAGACCAGCAGGCGACCAGATGATAACTTCCCTAGTGGCTTACTGGGCTGGGGGTGTGGGTCCCAAAGAAAGAGGAGAGCCTGTTCCTATCAAGGTGAAGGGATTGTCAGAAGTAGAAGAAGGAGTACAAAAGGCTGCTTGCGTCCACACAATGTATGAAAGAGGGCAGCAGGGTGTACTGATGGCTGCACTGGTGGACCCCAGCCACCTTAGCCCTCTCACTAGAAGGCTACTGGACGCTTTGAAAATACATATCCAGTCCCTCAAAGAAATTATTCAGGGGGCCATAGAACACAATCAGCAAAACCCTCAGAACTCACCCATGCACGTGCTGACTTGGGCAGAGACATTACACAGTACAGTCACGTATGGGCATGAGATGGGATGGACCAATCCAGTGGTGCTGATGGGAACAGGAGGGTCCAACAGGCCAGCCGCAAACCTCACCCTGGACAGCACCCACGCCCCCGGGAGTCTGAGCCCTCTGGAGGTAAACTGGATTTAACACACAATCTAGGAAGGAAAGACCTTAGCCTGTTTAATTCAGGCATGAGACTTTCTGCACCTCTGTGACAGGTAACCATATAATTACTGGTTCTTTTTCTAGTCTTTCAGTAATTGTTATGATAACATTACAGAGAGGAAAAGGAAAGGTGTTCTTTTGTTTTTCTTGGTTTTTTTAATTCACAACCATTTCACAATTTAAGAAGTTATGAACTCCAGTTCTGTTTAGGGAATATGCACCCAACTTGTTTCCTCTTTTTCAATTTCATGTATTTCTAAAGCAGTTGTTAATAAAGCATGGGCATAGCCTTGAAATGTAGGCAGCATTCACACTTATGATTCAAGATCTACTTAATTTATCATACAGCAAAGCCTATCTTCCATTATAGTCTGAAGATAGCCTGTCTCAAGCTTTTCTTTTGAAGGAAGGATGTGATAATAAGACATGTTGAATATTCCCCTGTACTCAGATTTTGGTTGAATTTTGGTCTGAACCCTATTACAATAGTGTCTCTTGGCAGTATGGGCCATGCAGTGAGGGATTGAGAAATGGTCTCAATTGTAATTAGCACTGAAGCTAGTCAAGGGTTTTGAAGATTAATATCAAGATCATGAAGTAGTTCTATTATCAAGTAAAGCATCAGGAACTGAACAAAGCATTGTTGTAAAATATTCGCATAAGCCATTTTTGTTTAACTACAGGTTATTATGTGCAGTAAACCAAAGACATAGTTATTTATACTATTTATACAAATGATAAACTGAAGATATGTACTTCATTTTAGAGTGGAATAAATTGCAATCATTTTGGAAGAGGGGGCTGAAAAGTTATTAAGCAGTAGATCACACTCTTCCAAGCAAAATGGGTAAATTCTCTAGGATAATGAAAGGGGGGAAACGAAATCTTTGTTACCTTTATTATTTCTATTCTAAAGAACATCACTATCCCAGAACCTTTTATTCAGCTGACAATCAGAGGATGTAAGATATTTAAAGATAATGCTCTTTTATTACTGATACTCAGTTAATGTTTAATTATGAAGACTTTTATCTCAAAGGTTCTTTCATTTCTTTCAAAGCTGCTTTCTTTCAAAGATTTTTCAGTTTAAGCTTTGAATGATGAGATTTTTGAAGGTTTATAGATGACACATTGATTGAAATAAAATGCAGACTAGAAGTTCTATTTTAGTTACTTCCGAAACATTATAACATACAAAATGAAGGGGAAAAAAAAAAAAAAAAAAAAAAAAAAAAGCTTGAGAAAAGAGAGGCCTTAAGGTTCTTACAGGTCAAAAAGCTAGCTTGTTTTTCCAGGTGTTCTATTAACCGTCCCCCCAAATCTTGCATTGCTAATTAATTTTTTGAATTACAGGCAATAAGAGTTTAACAATGTAGATAAGCTCATGAAGACTGGATGGAGTTAGGTTCTCCTGAGTAAATTCAGTGAACACACAAGGACATTCAGGAAGATTCTGAAGATTTGAAAAAGATTTTAGTAGACAAGACTTAGGAAAAAAAGTAGCATAACAGTGATGGCATTTTTCAGCATATAAAAAATAACTATGTCACACACTTGCTGGTGTTAGGGCTGCTAGACATTTGAACCGGAAAAACATCTATAGTGCCCTCCCTTCCAGTGATAAATTTAAGACACTATGTTTTTTCATTTATGACATTGGCAATCTTTTTCATTTCCCTCTGATAAACCTATGATTGGATAGGTCTGGCAGGGCATGAAATTTTAGGTGAGATGAATATTTCTGTAAATTTTATTTAAATCTTTAGTCTTTCTATGATGTTGCTAATAAGTCAGAGAGAACATTTCTTTTAGCTGCCTGTGAGGTCTGCATTACAGGTTTCTGAGAGGAAAAAGTGTCATTTTTAGTTTAAGATATCACTTTGAATAAGGTTGGACTTGAAATGGAGAAGAAATCTTCTGTTTGCCAAGGGCAATTTTTTAGCAATCTAGATTGGCTTCTGCCAGTCATGCAGCTGTATGCAAACAAAATGACAGCCTGATCACACATTTGACTGCATGCTGAACTTTTTTTCTGCCAGGACTTTAATCTCTGAACTAGGAGCAAGGTGGCAAATGTACTACTGATGCCAATCCCCTAAATGCATTTATATCTAATTTGTAGCAAGGATATATTTCTGATTATGGCTTTAATCCATCAACTGCAGTTGTACTTTTTAGTGCTTGTCTTCTCTAATTAAGATAGAATTCTTTTATATTTAATAAAATATCTTCCATTCTAGGAATTAACATACAGTTCTAATCTGGGAGTAGTACTAGATACTCTTCTTGAGTGTGTGCATAATAATGCATAATAGTGCATCCCCTAAAATATCTACATGTGTGTGCATATATGGCATATTGGTAATCAAAATTTTTTAGGGAAGCTTTTTTA
Source organism: Pelecanus crispus (assembly GCF_030463565.1). Lineage (NCBI taxonomy): Eukaryota > Metazoa > Chordata > Aves > Pelecaniformes > Pelecanidae > Pelecanus > Pelecanus crispus. Next base: position 146,548,622 of record NC_134643.1, read on the forward strand.
TAGATAATTTTCCTGTCTGCATTGGAGTCCAAAAAGACAAATTTAATGCTAATATTGAGCATAATGACAGATTAATAAATGTCAGCATCCACAATGTTTGAAGGTTTTGGAGCCCTAAACCAACCCTCTGCTAACTTTCATAATCCTTCTGAGAACCTCTTTCTATTTTGCACCTTCACAGTGTCCAGTAACAATTGTCATGAGTTAGATAGGACTTAGATAAAGTAGTACCTTTGTTTCTTTAAAAAAAAAAAAAAATCTGCCTGATCATTTATTTCCTTCTACTTGATGTATTTTATAATTAGCAAATGAGTATTTCCTGTAAACTTTTTACACACATGATTTTAGAAACACTTACCACATTTCCCCAACTCCCCATTTCCAATCAGCAAACATCTTATGTTACCTTGTCTACCTTTATAAGACCATCAGTTCCACCCTACATCCTCCTGGAACACAGTAACCCAACCCATGCTAAAAGCATGGATACACAATGAATGGCAAGTGGCATGGTTATATTTTCTTTCTGTTCTCTATTCCACTCTTACAGATTTTTTCTTTCTCCTCCCCACCCCCATTACTGAACATTCAACTGTTGTAGTCAGTGCTCTCTCTGCAATGGTTCCAGAATCTCTTTCCCAAGTAGTAAAAGCTGATTTACAGTCTGTCACTGTGTGTGAATAGTCAAAGGTGCATTATTTTGTACTTACCTAACACTGAATTTTATCTGCCAATCATCTTTAGATACAGCTGTCCTAAACAAGTTTGTGACATTTGCTCTGTTATTTCATTTTTATCCTTTTTTTCCAGATTACACCCAGCTATGTTTAACTGCATAAGTTCCAGTCCAAACATTCAGGTGATCCCTGTAGTACCTGCCTTCCACTGTTGGTAACAGACCACTTCTATACTTTTTTTCCTATTTTAACCAGCTGCTACTCTAAAAGAAAACCATACTTCTTACTGTAGGGTTCCATTGTTGCTTTAATACTTCTGGTAATAAATAAATAAAGGCTTGCCACATCAAATATGCCATACCAAGTATGTTATCTTTGCCCACAACAATTTTGTCCACTTCAAATACTCTTTTGTTAGGTCAGTTTATAGAAACATTTTTCTGTGTGATATTGCCGTTGGCCTTCTTGGTCACCTGGGCACACTGCTGGCTCATGTTCAGCCGGCTGTCAACCAACACCCCCAGGTCCTTTTCCACCAGGCAGCTTTCCAGCCACTCTTCCCCAAGCCTGTAGCGTTGCATGGGGTTGTTGTGACCGAAGGGCAGGACCCGACACTTGGCCTTGTTGAACCTCATACAATTGGCCTCAGCCCATCGATCCAGCCTGTCCAGGTCCCTCTGCAGGGTCATCCTACCCTCCAGCAGATCGACAGTCCTACCCAACTTGGTGTCATCTGCAAACTTAGTGAGGGTGCACTCAATCCCCTCATCCAGATCGTTGATAAAGATATTAAACAAGGCTGGCCCCAAAACAGAGCCCTGGGGAACACCGCTCGTGACCGGCTGCCAACTGGACTTAACTCTATTTACAACTACTCTCTGGGCTCGGCCACCCAACCAGTTTTTTACCCAGCGAAGACTACGCCCATCCAAGCCATGAGCTGCAAGCTTCCCAAGGAGAATATTATGGGAGACAATATCAAAAGCTTTACTGAAGTCCAGGTAAATGATATCCACAGCCTTTCCTTCATCCACCAGACGGGTCACCAGGTCATAGAAGGAGATCAGGTTGATCAAGCAGGACCTGCCTTTCATGAACCCATGCTGGCTGGGCCTGATCCCCTGGTTGACCTGCACTTGCCTGTTGAGTTCGCTCAAGATGAACCTCTCCATAATCTTTCCCAGCACCGAGGTCAGGCTGACAGGTCTGTAGTTTCCCAGGTCCTCCTTCTGGCCCTTCTTGCAGATGGGCATCACATTGGCAAGCCTCCAGTAATCAGGGACCTCCCCTGTTAACCAGGACTGCTGATGATGGAGAGTGGCTTGGCGAGCTCCTCTGCCAGGTCCCTCAATACTCTTGTGTGGATCCCATCTGGCCCCATAGACTTGTGAGCATCCAGGTGGCATAGCAGGTCATTAACTGCTTCCTCCTGGACTATGAGGGCTCTATTCTGGTCCCCATCCCTATCCTCTAGCTCAAGGGCCTGATGTGTCTGGTCAGTGCAGTCTGTCCCACTTTCTTTCTAAATCCTAGTCCTACCTCTCTTTTGTGTGCTTGCCCTGTGTATTCCAAGTGTGTGTGAACACTCATGAACCTCAAGATGGACAAGCCAGCAGGTAGGAGAGGAGGTTCACACACTGGCTGCTGGAGCAGGACCTTGAAATACCCATAGCTTGAACATCCAGGTACCAGCAACTGGGAGAGGTACCTGGGACCAGGTACTAGATAGACTGCATGTTGAACACCAGCTCCTGGAGAAATGTGTGTGTGTGTGTGTGTGTGTGTGTACGTGTTCAAGTAGACTTCAGTCCTGACCATCTGGAGGAGAGAAACAGGACTAGAACATCTGTGCTGTTTCTGTTTATGTAGATGCCTATAAAGGCACTGTTCTCTGTCTGTGTTAACTTTGTGGTTGCCTGTGCTACTGCAGTGCATGTGGGCGTGCATGTGAGCGTGTGCGTTGAGACTATGTGCTCACCCTCGCTGCTGCGTAAACCTGGGGATATGGAGCTGCAGCAGATGCAACATTTGGCCAGGGACAGGCGAGCCTACCTTTGCCCCCAGCCCCATAGCAGTTGTCAATCCCTAAGACTTTCCAACTGTATTACATTACTTACTATAATCATTATACACACAGTATAAGGTTTCACTAAAAAAAGTAAATTAAAATATAAATTGCTGGTTTGCAAAGCTAAATGCTTTCACAGTGTTATTTAGTATGTTGATTAACGAAGAGAAAGAAATACTAAAAAACATAAAGTCATTTCAGTTTTCAGTGCTGTTTCAGTATTACTTTGGTCAAATTGCAAAAAATAGAGGTAACTGGTTACACTAACAATATGGTTACCTGTGGAGATTGGAAGAGTATATGCAGGAGATAACAAAATGAGAGTTAGCCAGGAAAATGCAAAACAGTAGAAGAGAGATAACAAAAAGAGAGATATGCAAAAGGCAAGAGGTTCTAGAAAATTATCTAGCAATACTGAAAAACACTGTAGCATACATATTCAAGCAGCTGCAGCAGAGTATAAGAATCAGCCAAAAAAGCCTACGGAACTTTGGGTTGCAAATGAGGAATCACACAACAGTTGAAGCATAGCAAAGAAAAGAGGGTTTCTCTCTTTACTGAGCAAAACATGTAATGTGCAAGATTGGGCAGTGCAATATACAAAATATTCCCAAGAAATTGAGTTAAATTCAGAGGACAGCAACTCAGAAACAAGACAACATCTATGATATTAGCCTAATATAGTCTTTCAGTTATCAGTTATTCAGAACAGAAAATTTTCCATAACTCTAAGATCTATTTCCCATATACCTTGTTCTTCCCAAGACAATGCTTTCAACACACATGAGGAAAGAAAGGGATTATTACAAAGTTAAATCATTTTGACTGCAAAATGTATTCTCTTGTTTATAGGTCAGTCTAGACATAAAGAGGTAGTTTTCATGTCTTTATATTTCTAAAGTACTCTGATACAAATATACCAGCTGTATTTTCTGCTATTATGGTTGCTATATGTTTTTAAATGTGTAAGAATTTTACAGTATACAGAAGGGATGGAAATGAAATATTTTTCCATTCCAAAGTGTCATAAGAGATTCCTACAGACTGCATGTTTTTACCTAATCCTTTTAATTTAAATGCATAAAAATTAAGTTCTTCTGTTCCACAAGAGCATTAATTTTTGACTAGCAAGATTGGAAAATCACCAAAGTATTTATAAAAATTATAACATTTTATAAATGTGTTTCTTATAATGTCTTATATGCATTTAGGTAGTGGCTAAAGGCCACATGCAAATCATAGTGTCACTATGAAAAGTATTATACAGGGAACTATTATGGTATCCCTATTTAATCAAAATCCTGAACTCTCATCTTTGAGAGTTCCTTAAGGAGCTCCTTAAGGAGTGATTATTAAGACGTTCAGACAAATAGCTATGCCCCAGTTAAATTCTGCTAGCATCTTCAATATGATTCAAAAGAATTTGAGTAAGATTTTGCAAAGGAAAAGGATGGAATTTAGTTTTTAGACTTTTGAAATTACTATGTCAATAGAATAGACTTTTTTGGGGAAGCTGAAGACATAACACATTCTCTCTCACCACAAAATCTATTTGCTTACAGTCTTTGGATATTTTTTTACAATCTACAATAATTCATAATGAAAAATTTGCTAATCTTATGTGACATTTTTCTAACTCTAGGCTATTAAAGATGTCTTGGATATCTGGATGGGACTGATAGAAAAAGTTATACTACTTCTGCAGTTTGTTAACTATATGTGAGAGCCTGAAAGAGTTAATGTCTCAAATATTGTGGGGAGAAAAGTTAAGGTCTGCATACAGACAAGTTAAGGTCTCCATAGCAACAAATTAGTGTGTGAGCCACAGGTTGAGAAAGGGATTGGCGATGAGCTGAGAAGGCCTGTTGGAGGACGGGCAGTTCTGCCTTCTCATGTGCGTTGCCACTCATTGTGTATGGCCAGAGGTCATAAGGAGTTCATTTGAGGAAGGGGCTTACAACCACCCGAAAGACCCCTTGCGACCACTCCCCACAATGGCACCTGCGCAGAAGATGAAGAACATTCTGGAACAAGAACTGTGTGGGTCCTCAAGGAGGCGAGACTAGAGGTGGGGACTAACCTTTTAGTCTAGTCTACCCTTGATTGGTTTAGTGTGGACTTGGTAGTGTAGGTTAATGGTTGGACTGGATGATCTTAAAGGTCTTTTCCAACCTAAAAGATTCTAGGATTCTTTCTAGGATTCTATAAAGGACACAACTTCAGGGACTCCACACTGCTGCTGCTGTTGCTGCTCCTGCTCCTGCTGCTCCTCCTCCGACCTGCCTCTCCCACCCGGTGCCAGTGCTGCTGGCACAGCCGGAGGCCCTGCACTCCAAAAACAGCACGCCCACCACCGGAGAATTGCCACGTGCGTGCCCACCACCAGAGGACTGCCACATTTACCATCGACACTGTGGGATCCAATGGTGGTGATCTCTCTTTCTCTCTCTCCCCTTTTCTTCTTTTTCCTTTCCTCTTGTAAGTATTTCAGTTAGAACCCATATTGCCTACCGTTACGCTTTCCAAGTTCAGGTTTGTTTTTTACGATCAATAAAGTGTTTAATCGATCATTTGGTGTCATTTCACCTTAATTTAGCCCAAAGGAATCACAGAACCGCCACGGTCCTCCCTGGGCAGCCCAATTTAAATTGTGACACCATATATAGTAAAGAGTAAACTTAAAAATCTATATCATTTTTTTTTATTTGCTTATTTATCAGAATTCAAAATATTCCATAAAATCGTATGTCTGAAAAAAGAAATTGCAAGCATATGTGGAAAGTGAGAGCTTCAGCTTCACAGAGGTGATCCCATCAAGGACCTCTTCAGTGCAAAGGGGATAATAAGTACAGGGGGAAGCGACAAATAAAACACACAGACACAAAGCTGGTAGACAAGGGACAGCAGAGATGGTGTCAAGGTTGAAAAGTCTCCAGCCACCAACTGATGGGCCATTGAGAAACTCCAGGCACAGCTTTGGAGAGGAACAGCCTGGGCTTTGTAACTCATAAGAAGGGGGAAACAAGAACATGGGGATTTCAGATATTTGAGGGGAGTGTCAGTGGGAGTACACAAAACTTAGGAGGGAGCATGTCGGGGAGGGTGATGGGGAGAAGCAAAGGGAGACCAGGCGGAGAGGGTTGTGTATAAGAGGGTCCAGCTGTGTACAGACCATGGCCAGTCCGCAGGCTTGTCTGACCCACCCCTGCAACTGCCTTCCTAAATCGTGTGGTAGGTCTCCCTGCACCGCCTCACTCACTGTCCCTTGCAGGTATGAGTGCTGTAGGGATGAGGTGCTGGCTGCTGGGGTGGGGGGGGGGAGTGGATTTGGGGTCAGAGACCAGCATCAAATGAGGGTCCAGGCACCCCGGGCCATTGGTGTCAGCAGACGGGGGTGAGTGAGGAAAGTGAGGGTATCTCTGCCAGCAGCTGGACCAGGGCAGCAGACACAGACTGGGTGCCTGGTGCTAGCTGCTGGCAGGGTATGAGTGTCTCTATCTCCCCAAAACCCGGTGTGTGTGGGGTGCACACGTGTCAATTGCAGCAAACTCCATTCTGGACCTGCCAGCGATCAAAAGCCCCAGGTCTGGGCAGGGGCACCAGGCAGGCAGAGGATCAGCCACTTACAACATCCCTTAGCAGAAAATGTGGCAATAGTTGTCTCTTTATTATTAGTTGTTATTATTATTATTACCTTTGAAAATGATCATTGGAGGAGTGGGAACAAAAAACTTAGTCCATGTAAAATATTCATAAGCCCTTTAATTCTAGCACATTAGGGAAATTCATTCAGCCTTTTGTGTTTCTGAAGTCATCTATTATAAGACTTATTATATTATATTCCAAATATTTTTAACACTAGTTGATTTCACAAGCTCAAATCCATTACTAATTTTAGTTTTTCATTTATTCAGGTAATTTTAAGTATTTCAAAGTCGGTAACCAGGTTCATTTATTCCAAAACTCCCATTACCCAGAATATTTTTCTAACATTATTTTACTTTTATACACTAGCCTTTTACAGAGGAATTAATTTCATTTCCTAGCCATAAAAAATCAAAGCAGGAGCCCAGGGACCATTCAAGTCTATTCTAGAACAACTAGCAGGAATTTGCCACATTTGCCAAATGTTCTGACAGCAATTACATCCTAATCTTGCATTGTTTGAGTAAATCACTTGAATTCTCTGACTGAGCTTTTCCTCACATGAATCTGTTCAATACCCGTAGGCACTGAAGGGCAGACATTTTGCCAGGAATTTTATATTGTTTCATAAGGAATTATGAAGTTATAATAATTTGCACTGCTGCAGTGTCAAGGAATCTTAGACTCAAATGATAAATTATTCCTGCTAAATGCTACATAAATGTAACAGGTAAAGATAGTCCTTGTCTCAGAGACTAGAATATTGGTATAAACCGAAGATACAATGGATTGATGCACACTGATCAAGAAAAGCAAGGAAACATTAAGATCATTGATGTAATTTTATTACACTGGTAGTCAACTAGTTGTCAAATTTAAGGGGCATCATAGCAACACAGAACTATTACATTTAGGTAAATTATAGGAGGAACAATCTGATGAGTGTTTCTTAATGAGAATTATAGCTTAGTAGACTCTTTAGGGTCTCCCCATCTCAGGTAACAGTAAATAAAACTTTGAGTGATCTAATGAATTATTCCTTACTGAAGTCTTACCATTTCAGCAAAGAAGCGTCTCCAAAGCCATATCAGTTTTCATCCTGGTACAGATTCCAAGACCAGAACTACACAGATGTAATCCCTTTTAACATTTCCTATTCTGACATTTGTTTCCACAAAGAACTATAACAGAAAACGAGAACATACACATATCCCTGCATGACCTATTTTATTTACTAGATCAAACAGACCTGGGTGCTTTTTATTCACCTCTTATTTCTCCTCAATCTATTCTTTCTGCACAGGTCTACAGATGTCTTGGTTCCCACAACATGCATACATATAAATAATTGTAAGTATGTAAGTATAAATAAAGATCTTGTGCTTAATTATGATATTTTTTCTCGAGGTACTTACCTTTTGGGGGAAAGAATGGAAGGCTTAGAATGCAAGTTTTTGATCCAGATATGCATGAAATCTGAGATACAGGCAAGATCACTGTGTGCACTGATTGAATTTTTTGACAAAAGTGGGTTTCTCTCTTGTAGCTGGATTCAAAATCCAATGATTTATCTGTGCTTTCTGAATTTATCTCAGAAATGAAGCAAGATGAATATAGATATCTTGAATCTGGAACAGGAGAGGTAAACCAGCTTGTTTTGAGATGCTTATGTCTGTGTCAATAAAATTATTAAAAGCTTCTGAAATATTAGTGTTGTACTGAAGAATAGGGAGAACTGGGCTATTTCATTCATGTAGCTGTCTTTTAAAAACTGGTTTATGCTTTTTTGTTGTTTTGTGTTTGTTTTTTTTTTAAATGTGTGCCTCTATCTGTCTGTAGATTTCTAAAAATTAGATGGTCACCTTAGACTCCCTTTAAAGTCAACATGAGGAACTAACAAATTATTAAGTGAATTAGTCTCCACCATTATATGCACATATTTTAGGAGAAGAATGGCTTCCTGGAAGTGGTCATTTCTTTCTACTAACTATTAAGGGAGTCTATAATGCTTAACATACATATGTCATGTTTAGCCTCCCAGGTTAGGGGTAACGAATCCCATCATTATTTTTCTGTATATTTTCAAAGGAAATTACAGGAGTTTTAGCCTTTAGTATATTATCTTAAATTATTAATTATCATTGCTGTATTCTTTAGTGTTCACATTCTTTATTGCCATGAACTCTATAATTTTTCTTATGGTTCTCTTCCGAAACCTTAACTTTAAGTAGGCAAAGGATGTATTTTTTACTCTTTGAAAAGATATTTAGTATAAAATATACATATAAAATGTTAGTAGGCTTTTGTTCAGTAGAATTCTCTAAGTAACATTTGTTCAACCACAATCTCAAGGAATGAATTGCTCCTCTCCAGTCTCAAAAATAACCTCTGTAAAACTATTTCACTTCTTATGAACCCAAAGGTATGTAAAGCTCATAATATATGTACATTTCATTGCATTAATGTAATTAAAATGTTAATAAAATCTCACTCAAAACAATCTGTCAGAGAAAGAAACACTGATTTCATTTTCATGTAGCACTCTGTAAGCTGCTAATCTTCCATTCTAGCAATAAAGTAAAAGATATGCATTAGGAGGCTGAAATGTTGGTGGATTTATCCACCCACAAAAACCTCAAACACCTCCTGATGTGCATTTTAATAAGCTTTTCTACATGCTCTTTTATTTTGCTTCTTTTATTACAATATCACATTTTTGAGGTACAGCCAAATACGCTACTTGGTAGCAATGTTATTGATAACAGAAATACATAGAGGAAATAAACATTGAGCATGAGGCATTATGATTTGATATATTTTCCTTAACAATACAATAGGAATAAAAATTATTTCTGGTTGGTTGGTTGGTTTGGGCGGGGGCAGTGGTGGTGTTTGGTTTTGGTCTTTTTTGTCTCCTGGTTTCAACGTGACAAGTAACTAAGTTCTTGATCTGATGTGGGATTTGCATCTCCTAGTGGCTTTAAAGCTGACCACATGGCCACATAAAACAGGACAGGAATTTAAAAAAGAAACAGGGTTCACTTTTAATAAGAAGCTTACCAGGCAAGACAGAAGGCAATGATGTGGAAGAAGGAGGAAAGAAAAGAGACAAGGTCATCAGACACAGAGTGACTTTGTACCTCTCACAGCAGTTTCCAGTCTTAAGGTAAGGAAAGTTAAGTGTCAGGTTAACACTTCAGCCTCATGAAAAATAAACAATTCACTAAAGGAAGAAAAGTTTACAAGTCTTGAACAAAGTAAGGCTTTTTTTTTTTTTTTTCCCATGCAGTTGTATACTTCTTGGGTTTAATCTGTATGTTGAGCTGGAGACCTCAGGATAGCTCATGTCTAGAAGTAATACTGTCGTGGTTTAGCCCCAGCCAGCAACTAAGCACCACGCAGCCGCTCGCTCACTCCCCCTACCCCGATGGGATGGGGGAGAGAATTGGAGGAGTAAGAGTGAGAAACACTCCTGGGCTGAGATAAGAACAGTTTAATAATTGAAATAAAGTAAAATAGTAATGCTAATAGTAACAGTATAATAATGATAATAATAATAATGATACACGAAGCAAGTGATGCACAATGCAATTGCTCACCACCCGCCGACCGATACCCAGACAGTTCCCGAGCAGCGATCGCTGCTCCCCGGCCAACCCCCCCCAGTTTATATACTGAGCATGACGTCATATGGTATGGAATAGCCCTTTGGTCAGTTTGGATCAACTATTCTGGCTGTGCCCCCTCCCAGTTTCTTGTGCGCCTGGCAGAGCATGGGAAGCTGAAAAAGTCCTTGACCAGCATAAGCAGTACTCAGCAACAACTACAAACATCAGCCTGTTATCAACATTCTTCTCCTACTAAATCCAAAACACAGCACTATGCCTGCTGTTAGGAAGAAAATTAACTCTATCCCAGCCGAAACCAGGACAAATACCAAATAAGGACTCTAGAGGTAGTAGCTGGATAGTGTTCAGAATCAATATTGGGGTTTTGTTTTGCTTTGCTTTTTGAACCAACATTTGGGATCAAGAGGTTTAAGCCAAGCAAAGTAACACAGTACGCATCCAGCAAAAATCTGTGACAAATAGGGAATTGTTTAGTGCCCTCAAAAAAGGAACAGTTAGATACCAATTTAATTTAACTGTCACATTATTTTTCCCCTGATTTTTTTTAGTTTTCCTGAAAACACCCTCTTTTTTTTTTTTTTTTTTTTTTAAATATTGTTTCCCATCTCTCTTGTGCACAAACATCTTCCAAAGAATATCAACATCCTTATCTGTGCTCATGGCATCTATGACATTTTTCTTTTCCAGGTGAAAATTTGTGTGGAATTTTTTGGCTGCTTTGTTTCAGAGGTGGGAATATCACCACTGTTAGGATTGTCTTTCAACATTTCTAGGAACCATACTGAAAAAAATAAGATCTTTCCTTATAAGCTTGCTTTACTGATAGTTTTAGCTTATCACAGCTGGGAAAAAACCAACCAACCAACCAACCAACCAAAAAAAAACCAAACCCAAAACCCAGCACAAACTGGAGAACTCTTATGACAGAAATACTTCTTTTACAGAATGCATATTTAACCTAATTTCTGAAAGCAAATCAGATTTCTGTCTGCTGATTCTGGTGCTTGAGCAGTTAATCTCTGCAGCAATAATAAAATAATTTAGACTATTTGTAAAAAGATGGTCACTTGACCTCGTACCATGCATTCTAGTTGAACTTTGTGATTCAGCGCCAACTAATTTTTCATTGTAAAACTTGGGTACATAGCAGAAAACAAATACAGTCTTTGTAAGCACACATAATCTTTTCTATGTAAATGTTACGCAGTATTTGTACTACTCTTAGCTTATTTCTTCAGGGAAGTATGGTAAGACCCAAGAAGGTGTGGACTACTTCAACAGCATGGATTTGAAGAGCTTCACATTTCTGACTGTCTAGCTATAACTGAGATGGCATTTCAGAAAAAAAAAAAAAAACCCCAAAACAACACCAAAACCCCCAGAGTTTTTGATTTTTCTACATTGCCATTGTTTTCATACATATATTCCAGCATTCTACAAATTTTTCTTCACCTTAAGAGTGGCAAAAAAACAAAGCAAAAGTTTTTCCACTTGTGGTTTAGCCCCAGCCAGCAACTAAGCAGCATGCAGCCGCTCGCTCACTCCCCCTACCCCAATGGGATGGGGGAGAGAATCGGAGGAGTAAGAGTGAGAAACACTCCTGGGTTGAGGTAAGAACAGTTTAATAATTGAAAGAAAGTAAAATAGTAATGATAATAATAAGAATGCAATAATGATAATAATGCTATACAAAGCAAGTGATGCACAATGCAATTGCTCACCACCCGCCGACTGATACCCAGACAGTTCCCAAGCAGCGATTGCTGCTCCCCAGCCACCCCCCCCCAGTTTATATACTGAGCATGACATCATATGGTATGGAATAGCCCTGTGGTCAGTTTGGATCAACTATTCTGGCTGTGCCCCCTCCCAGTTTCTTGTGCGCCTGGCAGAGCATGGGAAGCTGAAAAGTCCTTCACTTAGTATAAACACTACTTAGCAACAACTGAAAGATCAGTGTGTGTCGTGGTTTAGCCCCAGCCAGCAACTCAGCACCACGCAGCCGCTCGCTCACTCCCCCTACCCCCATGGGATGGGGGAGAGAATCGGAGGAGTAAGAGTGGGAAACACTCCTGGGTTGAGATAAGAACAGTTTAATAACTGAAATAAAGTAAAATAATAATAATAACAATATAATAATAATAGTAATAATAATATACAAAGCAAGTGATGCACAATGCAATTGCTCACCACCCGCCGACCGATACCCAGACAGTTCCCGAGCAGCGATCACTGCTCCCTGGCCAAACCCCGCCCCCGCCCAGTTTCTATACTGAGCATGACATCATATGGTATGGAATAGCCCTTTGGTCAGTTTGGATCAACTCTTCTGGCTGTGCCCCCTCCCAGTTTCTTGTGCACCTGGCAGAGCATGGGAAGCTGAAAAGTCCTTGACTAGCATAAGCAGTACTTAGCAACAACTAAAATCATCAGCGTGTTATCAACATTCTTCTCCTGCTAAATGCAAAACACAGCACTGTGCCTGCTACTAGGAAGAAAATTAACTCTATCCCAGCTGAAACTAGGACAGAGTCTAAGTGAGGGGTTTTTTTATAGGCATACCACCCAAATTTGCAAGGGAATCGTGTACAAGGCTTGTCTTTTCTGTAAGTTTAGAAGGCAGAACAAACCTGATATATTTTAGAGCTGTGGGCAAGTTACATGCTGGGTCTAGTATCTCCATATTTACTATTCCTTCAGTTCTGCAAGAGTTCTTGCCACACCCAAATCCTTAAAGGTATGACAAAGAGTTGATTTATTGACCACTTTCTTTTCTACTTTTTCCTTTAAGCCTTTTTACAGAAATTTGCTATGACCTGCCATCTTTATTCATAACTTTTTTAGTACCTCTTTCTGTATAACAGAAAATATTTAACCCCCATCCAATGGAAAATGGAAATGGAAACCCCCCTTTTCACATGAAAAAAAAGGGGGTTGGGGAAAGCCTTCACATTCTATATTCCTTTCCAGTGACTGAAGACTGAAATTCCTTGGCCAAGAATGCCTGAACTCCAAATCACAGATTAAGGTAGGTTGGAAGGGACCAGTCACCAAGCACCTTCCTTGACTGCCATGATTACCTACCCTCAAAGATGATAGATGGTAGCTTTCCATTGTCATTATCCAGACCACCCAGCGCCTTGAGTGTCCCACTTCAGGTCCCATGAACTTGTATATGGCTTATGGCTTCTGATGTATGCCTTGTAATTGCTTAAGTATTCCTTATCCGTGTCTTCCTCCACAATGGATTGTTATATTTTTATTTGCTTCAATAAAGTCCTACTTCTACATATACATATACAGCTCATATATCCATATGGGAGGAAATAAATTTCTATGACTAACTATAACTCATTTTTTCACTGTCATGTTTGCTGAATCAGGTGTCATTAGCTCTTTTCAATTAAGTTGACCGAAGACAACTGAATATTCTTAATAACCTGGTATACTAAAACATTTGATAGATCATTAATTTTCAGGTTTGCTTGTTCCATCAGTGAGGGTATTGTTCTATCTGGAAATCCAAATTTTGATCTTCTTACCCTTCTTTATGTGTTTTAGACTCTTAGGAAGACTTGGTGACTATGTATAAAGTGACAGGTGTTCATTCTCTAATATTGGATGCCTTTGTTTTAGGAAATTATACCTTCATTATTAAATCTTGACATATTGCCTACCCTTATCATATTCAGCAGGTTCTGAGTCTTAAACAATGTTATTTCACACTATTAACACATTTTTAAAACAAAATACTTACGTATTAATATAATAAATGGAGAATGCCAAAATACATGACAGGATAATAAAACTGATTTGCTCATATTGCTCTGCTTATTTTTAACAAAATAATGGTGGGTTTGGTCATATTTTCAGTTCAGAAAACCAGAAGATTTAGCTGCTAATAGACAAAATGGTTTGGACTTTCAGTTATGAAATTGAAAGGAATTTTTATTTGCTAAAGGATTTTTTTTTTAATTAAACGTGTCCCGTAATTAATGATTAATCTCTAAAGGGCTAACCTTTGAAAATATTCATTATCCATTGCTACCAATCTTTGCTTTTAGCAGTCTTAGCTTTTGCTATCACATGTCTTCAATTTTGGCTTCTCCATATTTTCCCCAAGAGCCCTTCTGTAGTTATGTGTTCCTTTTCTTCAACTCTTTATGTCACCTAGCATCTATCCTTTTGTTCATTTAGAAGTGATGGCTCTATAGCAAAGTGCTGGATTCTCTGGAGAACTAGCTACACAGCTGTTTCTCTATAAATACGCAGTGTAAAATGTGGGAGGTTCTTGGTTGTGTTTTGGGGTTTTCTTTTGGGGTGTGTGTGTTTGGTTTTTTCCCTCAGAACTAAACCTGTACTGGATTTTGTGTTGTTTTTTCAAAAATGTTCTTTCACCGTGTCTCTAACACTGGTAGCATCCCCATTTGTTTGAAGTTTTTTTAAAAAAATATTAACCCCTGGGAAATCAGCATCAAATATGTTAATCATAAACTCTTTAAATTGCTTTTGAATCTGTTTGTGCTTACAGTACTTTTTTTATCTTGTCCTTGGATATTACTCACAGTTTTATTATTTAACTGGGCTTTGAAATCATTTGCTTAGGAGGCTTTCATTTTACTTTTCCTTTATGTGGTTTACCACACACATGATTTATACTTCACTTGCTCTGATGATAGAAAGAAAGCCTTCAAATTACCAGTATTGCATTATTTTTCTTGGAAAAAGATATGTCATGACTGCCTATCAGCACACTGTCAGGAAACAGACTAACTTTTACGCCTCTCTTAAGGTCAGCAATACCATGGATCTGCAAGGTTTATTAATAAACTTACAATTGGCTTTAAACCTACAAAGTGCTGTATATATTATAGCTCACCATCACTGTACCCATGGGAACAGGTTCATAATCTGCAGAAAATGGCCACCTATCTGGAAAAAAAAATAATTGGGGAAAAAAGAAAAGCCTTCCAGTTGAAATTTGTGAAGTTACTGTTTTCTGAAACTAATTTCTTTTGTCTATTGTATATTTCTATAACAAGTGTTTATTTAAAATACAAAAAGAACAAGCAAAACTTTGGGACATAAAGGTTTGCAAATAGTATGAACGTATTTTTCACTCTTCCAACTATCAGATCATCTTGGGTGAGTTTGACTGAAGCAAGGTGATATACACTGATCACAGGCTGGGAAATCACTGTCTGGAAAGGACCTGCATTCAGGAGACATTTTTATTTAGTAAAACACTGGGACCCATGCTTAAGAATTCATGCTGTGCTAAACTTAAATAGCCTAAGGATTTGTCCAGTGGTCTCCCTAATCTATGTTCCAGTAAATTTCACTTTCCAAATGCTAATAAACTGCAGCCTCCTGGTATTATATATTAGTTAAGGTGCTAAGGTGCCTTAGTGTGAAGGACTCTATACCGAAAGATCATTAGTCTGCTTACATTCAGGAACTAAGTATTGGTGTGCAACTCTCTAGATTCATATCTGAATATGTCTTCTGTGACAAAGCTTAAATATCCCATGCAATAAAGAAAGAAAAAAAGAAAAAAAAGACCACCCTTTACCCCCGAAAAACTGATTTAGAAATGTTGCTGATATCTAACTCTTCATATAGTGTAAAGGTATCTAAAGGTATTAGCATGCTATTTTTTTTCTTGCACCTCTATAAAGCATTGTACAATGCCATCTACTTTTTACCGACTCCTAGAAGCAAATTTTGTGGTTTGTTTTTCTATTATATATATATATATGTATATAAAAGAACAAATCAATTGAAATACAACCTTCAACAACTGCATCCTGGCAGAACTATTTTGTGAAGATCAATATGTTTCCCTTCCTTGATAATTTGAAACAGGACAGATTCAGACTTGAAATACAGTGAAGATTTTAAAAAATGACAGCTATTAACCATGGTATGTATACATTGCCAATGTTGCATTATCAGATTTTGTGATTTTGTGGTGCATCCTCTATCAATGGTAAATTTAATATCATAAATAAATATTTTTCTGACATATTCTTACTGAAGGGAGATTTAATTCAGGGAATTGTTTTTGCATCTGGTATATAGATCACAGTGAACACAGGTCAATTACATATCAACAGATAAGAAAACGCATGTAGTTGTATCTCAGAATACAGTGCATATTCCATTGTTAAAGTCAATTAAAGGCTTGTTCCAAGACATATATAAGAAGCAGATGATTTTTTTTTTTAAGAGGTTTTGGTTCTAATTATCACACTGATTTAGGTACATCAACATATATGTAAATGAAAAAGAAAAAACCCACAAACCTCATTCTTTGGTAAAAGTAAATTCCCTATCTCCAACCTTTTATAAAACAATCTGTGTGTTGTATCTAGTGGACAGTGGCATTAAATAAAAGAAAAGCAACGATAAAAATGGGGTCAATGCACCCATATCAAAGTTCAAATCTTCACATAATGACTACAGCAACACATCATTATAATTTTAAGCATAGAGTATTCAGAGTTCCCCAAAGTAATTAGAAATTATGGTGTAATTGACTATGCCATCTCTTTAGAAAGATATTAGTCTGACTCTGTAATAAAATCTGCATGAATTATATTGCAAGAACATCTTAAGTTGCATGTTATGATTTAAAAAATATAATCATAATTTGTATAACAAAATGTTTGACCGCTAATTATTCTTGTAAAAAAATATCGGTACAGCAAAACTGTGTATTGTTTGAACAAGAAAAGAAATATTTCTGTATCTGGAAAAGCTGTGATATTCAGGTGGTTTTTTTCCTGTTTTAAATGCAAGCAATCAATAGGATTTGCCCTTTTTCAGAACTACTTAAAGAATTAATTTTATAAATGACCTCTGATGAAGAGGATAATGTAAAAACCTACTGCTTGTCACAGTTCACTGGCAGATACTCTGCTGCCAAGCCATAATTTAAGAGTACAAAAAGAAATCATAGGGAAGGTTTTCATAAGACAGTAGTGGTTGTAGCCAGCTCCCACTTGTGCATCTGAAAAATTTCTCAATCTATTTTCCACTTAAGTCATTGATGCATCTATATTTTTACAATTTCTGATACTAAGGATAAAATTTCATGTGAGACAGATGTGTGCCCTAATGCCCCTAACCACACAGCCTCTCATCAGTGGTTGATGGAAGGACCCATCACACGGTGGTTGTGTTTGATTCAGAACTACGGGGAGGATTTGGTTCTGGCTGCAGCTCAGAAACATCACAGAACAGCTGTTTTTCTGAGATTTTTTTTTTTACATGTTGGGCTCAAAAGTTTTATGAATACTGCTTATGAGTTTCAGGCCCATGTAATTATCTACAAGATCTGGCTAATGAGATGTTATCACTGAACAGGAAATTCAACTCTGTGCATTATGAACATATATCATAAACTCTGGATTTGTTCCAAAGTTTGCTGTAGTTGGTGGAAGATTTTCAGTTTATTACAGTCATCCTTGGATGAGGCCTTCTCCTGTACTGATAGTCCTGCTAAAGAAAGCAATGGAACTCAGAAAATTCAAAAACTTTTCTAAACTAAAATATTTTTTGGAAGCATGGTCTGAGATCTGTTGTCACAGACTAATCTCATTTTTCTTCTTTTCTGTTGCCTGAGAAGATTTCTACCTTCCTTTCCATTTAAGTGATAAATATCAGCTTTGTTCTCAAAAAATTGGGTTGTATTTCCTGTATTTCTACTTTTTCTTGTCTTACACAGTAAGTTGGTCCCTTGCTGTACAATATATACAGTACTAGTTAGGATACAAAATAAAGAAGCAATCTCTACCTGTGTGTGACCAGAATCTTCATCTTCTTTGTCTCAGTGGGGAACAGTAGATGGGCAGTAAGGAGATACATTTTAATGGACTTTTTACAGGCATTTCTTTTCATAAGAAAAGTACCCCAAATCCTACCAACTTGCATGGGCAAGAGACTTGTAAATCAAATCAAATCAGATAAATATATATTGTAGTGTGGTATGGTATGGTATGGTATTGTTATAGTATAGTATAGTGTAGTGTAGTGTAGTGTAGTATAGTATAGTGTTATTTGTACAAATCCTGACTCTCACTAGATTCCTAAACTGCTAGGAGCCTTTGATAGCTTGTAGCAGATCAAGGGGAAAACAAGGAAATTTGAGATGATAAGGAAAATTAAAGACTAAATCAGACACAGTTGACCAGAATTTAATATCAGCCTAGTCCGAAACTAAGCCTGGTTCAGAGAGACAGTTATCCTCAAACAATATAGTTATTGACCAGCACACCTATGATCTAGAATTGAAGTGTGCTATCAACATAGGTAAATCATATCAACTCCAAATACTTGTGCCCTGATCTAAAATCAGTACCTCAGATTGTTAAAAACTATCTGCCTGCTTCTTGGAGAAAATTGTACAAATCTGAGTTAATCTTTTTGGAAAACATTCACCAAATATCATTCTGTGAGGAATAAGTCTTAAGTTTTCCAAGACAAAAGGCCATTAAAGTGACAAGAGCAACAGACACCATGTGTTATTCAGAAACATATTCCTTATGATTAGTAGAAGAGATCTGTGACATATCTGACTTTTTCCAGCAGAAACTGTGAAGGCATTTTTTAGAATAGCATGTAGTAAATTACAGTGGTTTGAAAATCACTTAACAAACTGTCTAGAGCCTCTAAAACTAGTGAATATCCAACCTTTTTTCAAGAAAAGAAAAAAAAAGAAAGTAATTGTTAAGCTATCTCTTTTTCTTCCTTCCCTCATGCTATATGACTCCCAAGGAAGCTTCTGTTTATGTCAGAGAAAGTAAAGAGTATTGGTCACATTGGGTAATGAACTTGTTTAGATGACCAACAGGAAGAGGACATTAGTATTTCTGAAGTAGTTAACAGTAGTCAGTATCATGAACAAATTACTTCATAGAAGTGGTAAGGGCTACTGTTTAATTAATGTGTTGAATGAATATTGCATCTGGTTACTCCTTTTTTTGCAATGACAGTAGGGATGAGTTGCTTCCCGTCCAATATAATTTCTTCTCTTTACAGTGAAGACTCTTCTGTTTCTGCTGTAACATACTCTCTTCACAAGCAAGCAACAGGGACTAGGTTGTTCTGTAGCCAGGATATCACTATCAGCTACTAATCTTCACTGGAGGCTGAAATCAACAAATGGAAGACAAGCAATAAGTTTTAATCCAAAGAAGGGGAGAGCAGTGATTGATTCTAGTGGTACAACAAACCTTGAAATCTGTTGTTAATGACTAATCTGCAATACTTTTTGAGAAGAGAGCTTCTGAAGTTCTCTGCTTTTGGACAATATGGGATATCAAAATTACCTTCTTTCACTGGTGTTTGGTGGAAATGTTATTTATCCTTTTGTTGTTTAACAAGTAGGTGTCTGCTTCTTAATGATTTCCTTGCTAAGGTATTGCAAGTTTTTGTACTTTATCTATGAATACGATGTTACTTAAAAGTCTCTATTGATTAGTGGCCCTGATTTCCTACAGGAGTTGCATTTTACAAAAATGAAAAAATTAACTGTAACATTTTAGTGAAAACAGGACAAGTCCCAGATGTCTTGATCATTAGAACAGAATCTAAGATATACTTATTCATTCTTCCCAGAATACAGCAACAGCAGCAAAAGGAGAAGATCAAAACACAAATACACAGTAAAAGAAAAAAAAAAAAAAAGGAAAAATGCATCTCAGTAACATTTTGGAGAGTAGAGATAAATACAGTTCACTTGCTTAGCCACATTTTAAATTAAAGTTCCTTTTTATAAGGCACTTAAATACAATAGTGATGTTTGCTTGAATAGAGCTCTCATAGACAGATCTGAACTTTTCTTGAAGTGGAAATGATTGATGATGTCTGCTATTACATGAAGGATGGGTAAGTGGCTGTGAATGCTATTTTATTGACAGTGCTTGAACCTTGACTGATCTCAGAGGAAAAACAATGGATATATAATGTCACTTCATCACACAAGGAGCTTTCAAGACACTTCATACATGATTTGTAACAATGTTTTACCACATGAATTTCAGCTATTACTTTAGTATTATTTATTTCTTGTATTCAAATGCAGATAAATGTAATTAAGCATTGATTAACTATTCACATTTACTGCTTAGAAAACTAATGCCTTTTGAGAACAAATACCATATATTATTATTTTAATATGTATTTCAGAGACTGACCTTTTGATGTGAGCTTTGCAGCAATGACCACTACGAGGATTCAATTGCTTTTTACACAAAAGCTGTTTGGTACAATTCTGACAACAAAATAAAAGGACTAAAGTGAAAATTGCTTAACAGCTTCTTAGATTAAAATATTACCTCACTAGTAGTACAAATGTTACTGCAATCAAAATTAAGACAATTGTTTTATTAAGGTGTCCATGCTGGTTTTTGCAGTACTATTTCAGCCATTAGTCATGACTGAAAAAATTATTAGGAAGTTACAGAAGCTCTTTTTAGTAAGAACTGGGATGTACAAAATTAAGTGGCATATCTTGGGGCTTCTGGCAAAGTCATGCCCTAAGTTTATACCCTCCACACATGCTAAGCTTCATTTGAATCAAATGCTGAGCTGTGTAAAATTCTCTTATAACTTTTCAAATGTCAGTTTGATTTTGATTTGTCTTATTTTTTTTTGTCTTAATTTCTCTTTAGTCCTGGCAATGAACTCTAGTTGTCAGGAGCTTATCCACAACCAAGTCAGCTGTCCATGAACCAGAGGAGGTAACCTTCTCAAACCTCTTGAGATAAATCATCTTCACTCACTAGCCAGACTCTTCAGTGCATATACAAACACTGGATATGCAATGTCAGTTCTGCTCCATATGTGTATTGGGTTTGCGTGGCAAGGTTTTGGTAGTGGGGGAGGCTACAACAGGTCATGCAGGGAGGAAATTAGAAAGGCAAAAGCCTAGCTAGAACTCAATCTGGCCAATGCTGTAAAAGATAATAAAAAATGCTTTTATAAGTACATCAAGAATAAAAGGAGAGCCAAGGAGGACCTCCATCCTTTGCTGGATGTTGGGGGGGAACATTGTCACCGAGGACAAGGAAAAGGCTGAGGTACTTAATGCCTTCTTTGCCTCTGTGTTTAACAGCCAGACCGGTCATCCCCAGGGTACTCAGGCCCCTGAGCTAGAGGATAGGGATGGGGACCAGAATAGAGCCCTCATAGTCCAGGAGGAAGCAGTTAATGACCTGCTATGCCACCTGGATGCTCACAAGTCTATGGGGCCAGATGGGATCCACCCGAGAGTACTGAGGGAGCTGGCGGAGGAGCTTGCCAAGCCACTTTCCATCATCTATCAGCAGTCCTGGTTAACAGGGGAGGTCCCTGATGACTGGAGGCTTGCCAATGTGACGCCCATCTACAAGGGCCGGAAGGAGGACCCGGGGAACTACAGACCTGTCAGCCTGACCTCGGTGCTGGGAAAGATTATGGAGAGGTTCATCTTGAGTGTGCTCAACAGGCAAGTGCAGGTCAATGAGGGGATCAGGCCCAGCCAGCACAGGTTCATGAAAGGCAGGTCCTGCTTGACCAACCTGATCTCCTTTTATGACCTGGTGACTCGTCTGGTAGATGATGGAAAGGCTGTGGATGTCATTTACCTGGACTTTAGCAAAGCTTTTGACACCGTCTCCCACAATATTCTCCTTGGGAAGCTGGCAGCTCATGGCTTGGATGGGAGTAGTCTTCGCTGGGTAAAAAACTGGTTGGGTGGCCGAGCCCAAAGAGTAGTGGTGAATGGAGTTAAGTCCAGTTGGCAGCCGGTCACGAGCGGTGTTCCCCAGGGCTCTGTTTTGGGGCCAGCCTTATCTAATATCTTTATTGATGATCTGGATGAGGGGATTGAGTGCACCCTCACTAAGTTTGCAGATGACACCAAACTGGGTGGGAGTGTCAATCTGCTGGAGGGTAGGATGGCCCTGCAGAGGGACCTGGACAGGCTGGATCGATGGGCTGAGGCCAACTGTATGAGGTTCAACAAGGCCAAGTGCCGGGTCCTGCACTTGGGTCACAACAACCCCATGCAGCGCTACAAGCTTGGGGAAGAGTGGCTGGAAAGCTGCCTGGCTGAAAAGGACCTGGAGGTGTTGGTCAACAGCCGACTGAACATGAGCCAGCAGTGTGCCCAGGCGGTGTGCCCAGGCGGCCAAGAAGGCCAACAGCATCCTGGCTTGTATCAGGAACAGTGTGGCCAGCAGGAGCAGGGAGGTGATTGTTCCCCTGTACTCGGCACTGGTGAGGCCACACCTGGAATACTGTGTTCAGTTTTGGGCCCCTCAATACAAGAAAGACATTGAGGTGCTGGAGCATGTCCAGAGAAGGGCAACGAAGCTGGTGAAGGGTCTGGAGCACAGGCCTTATGAGGAGCGGCTGAGGGAACTGGGGTTGTTTAGCCTGGAAAAGAGGAGGCTGAGGGGAGACCTTATCACTCTCTACAACTACCTGAAAGGAGGTTGTAGTGAGGTGGGTGTTGGTCTCTTCTGCCAAGTAGTTAGCAATAGGATGAGAGGAAATGGCCTCAAGCTGTGCCAGGGGAGGTTTAGGCTGGAAATTAGGAGAAATTTCTTCACAGAAAGGGTAGTCAAGCATTGGAACAGGCTGCCCAGAGAGGTGGTGGAGTCACCATCCCTGGAGGTGTTCAAAAAACGGGTAGATGTGGCACTTTGGGACATGGTTTAGTCGAGTCTACCATTGATTGGTTTAGTGTGAATTTGGTAGTGTGAGTTAATGGTTGGACTGGATGATCTTAAAGGTCTTTTCCAACCGAAACAATTCTATGATTCTATGATTCTACAAGGGTGGCTTCTGTGAGAAGCTGCTAGAAGCTTCCCCTATGTCCGATAGAGCCAATGCCAGGTGGCTCCGAGACAGACCTGTCTCTGGCCAAGGCCAAGACAATCAGTGACAGTGGTAGCACCTCTGTGATAACTTATTTAAGAAGGGGGGGAAAAAAACCCACTGGGACACAAACTGCAGCTGGAGTAAGGAGTGAGAATAGGTGAGAGGAACAACTCTGCAGACGCCAAGGTCAGTGAAGAAGGAGGGGGAGAAGGTGCACCAGGCACCGGAGCAGAGATTCCCCTGCAGCCCGTGGTGAAGACCATGGTGAGACAGGTTGTGCCCCTGCAGCCCATGGAGGTCCATGGTGCAGCAGATATCCACCTGCAGCCCATGGAGGACCCCACACTGGAGCAGGTGGATGTCCAAAGGAGGCTGTGACCCCTTGGGAAATCTGCACTGGAGCAGGCTCCTGGCAGGACCTGAGGACCATGGAGAGAGAGGATCCCACTCTGGAGCAGGGGAGGAGTGTGAGGAGTCCTCCCCTGAGGAGGAAGGAGCAGCAGAGATGATGTGTGATGAACTGACCACAACCCTCGCTCCCCGTCCCCCTGGACCACTTGAGGAGAGGAGGTAGAGAAAATCGGGAGTGATGTCAAGCCTGGGAAGAAGGGAGGGGTGGGGGGAAGGTATTTTAAGGTTTGGTTTTATTTCTCATTACCCTACTTCAGTTTTGTTTGGTAATAAATTAAACTGATTTTCCCCAAGTTGAGTCTGTTTTGCCCATGACGGTAATTGCTGAGTGATCTCCCTGTCCTTATCTCAACCCACGAGCTTTTTCGTTATATTTTCTCTCCCCTGTCCAGTTGAGAAGGGGAGTGATAGAGCAGCTTTGGTGGGCACTTGGCATTCAGCCAGGGTCATCCCACCACAATACCGTAAACACAGAATCTTGTACTTCTGAACTAGTAAAGTGCTATTCCTAATATAGGCATTGCACCTAAAGTTCATCCACAGATGGAAAACTTGTTTCAGTTAATTATCTTAAAGTTTTTGATGTTGTTGGTTAGGATTTTTACTTTAGCCATTCAGAGTGAATTTTGATGAGAAAATGCTTAGTATTTTGTCAGAAAGTCTTTTTTTTCCTTGCTTCCTAATTCCTTTCATGGCTTGACATTGATCCCCAATACTTTCAGGCATCTGCTGGACTTTTTCATTGAATAAGAGGTTTTGCTTCAATTTTAAATAAAGTTTTCAGAAGATTTTAATCTTTTAATGTCACTAAGATTTAATCTGCAGACAAAAATGCTTTAATTTAATTTAACATTTGATAAAGTTGTAGATATAGATCCCCTCCCCTTCCAATCTCTGGCACAGTTTTGGCTCATGCCAATGAGCTCTCGCCCAGACACTACCTGAGCATAGTTTGGACATTATTATGGGCCAACACTCTTTCTTACTAGGTTGTACAGATTACACCACCTTTTTTTTTCCTGGTTAGGAAGCATAGTGAGAGCGAGAATGTAGTGCATTTTATGAAAACAGGTGACTGGCTCATATCTAGTAATGTAGATGTAAACTACAGGAAAAATTAGGGATTTAACATTGGGGAATTTAGATAAAACATTCTTAACCTTATTTTGACCTTGAAACGGGACTGTGTTCTAGGCAGTGACTGTTTTTACAGTGTGTGGGAATGCAGGGTTCTTCCCTGACTCTTACTCAGCCTTTTCTATCGAAGTTTGCTCAGTGTTCAAGTGATCAGGTTTTAGGTTTTTTTAGTTTGGGTTGGGTTTCTTCCTTCTTGTCAGACCAATGAATTCAATCTAAGATTAGAAAATTGTTCTATTCTGTCTCCTTTTTCCTGGACTCTCATCATCTGTAATAAGGATTCTTGAATCAGAATCAAATATAATATCAACAAAAATAACATCCACATGAATTGGAGTAAAATTCTAACGTCTTCTATCATTGAATTAGTACTCTAGTGTTATCTATTGTAAAGGCCTACTTTTGGCAGGAAAGTAGTCATGATTTACACAAAGAATAACCAACATATTAAATAATGAGCTCAACATTGACAGCCACTTTTCTGACTATAACCACAGTTTTCAGCAGTCCGTTCTAACATTTTCTCTGATAGAAAAATCACCTATCAGATTGAATTTAATAAGGCAAGAACAAGCACCTTATTCTGAAAATATCACTTGCAGTGCCACCAGCATTCATGTTAAAGTGACAACAGAATTCTGCCTCTGATAGCATTTAATTGCATTTCATAATACATAAAATACCACAGAGGCAGGAAAGATTCTGTGAGGTTCACAGACATAGGTATAGGTGATCAACAAAAATCAACATATTCATGAACACCTGTATTAAAGGACACAAATCCTACCTTTGTACAGTTTCCTGTCCCTGCCATAGTCGCTGGATAGTGCTAGTACCTGAGATGAAAGCAGGTGTGCAGCTACTCTCAGTGACCCAGAAAGGATGATGAGAAAGAAATTAGGTGGCTAACGAACTTACAGAAGTTTCCATTTATAACCCCTTCATTTTTTATTACATGACAGGGATAGCAGCTGACACAGCCTTCCCCCCTGCCCAATATCAATGATCCTAAGGTGACACCATTATGGCATCCTCAATCTATTAAACCAGATTTAGAGTGAAGGGAATGGAAGAAATGCAGCACTGTGTCATAATTCAAGGCAGGGTACATGGTGGTTGCCACAGTCAGATTGTTCAACAGACAATTCCTGTACCCGAGCAAAAGCTAGAATCACAGCTTCTCCACTGTGCCCTATATTCTGTGAAACCTATTTCTTTTCCAGCTTGAATATCCACTGAGATTTCGAAGAGTGCTTTTATGATTCATTGTATACTAAGTTTTCCATGCTCTCAGCTTTCTAAAACACTGAAGGTTTGAAAGGAAATAATTCAGTGTTATAAGTGGGTTTATGCTTCATTTTATGTATACAGATTGCTGTTTAAAGTGCCCACCTGAAATACAGGTGATTTTTAAAGTGTCTGTTTTAAAGTGTCTTGCTGTGTGAGTCTTGATACATAGTATTGAAGAGCTACTTTTTTTGGAATGTTAACCTCAAATTAGATAAGAGTTTATAATGCTGATCTTAACTGAACAGCTTCCAAGTCTTGACCTATTCATTTGACATTTGTATCCCAAGTGCAAGGAAGATTTGTAAATCAAAACTTTGCGTCTAGGATTTATTAGTGTGATTTAAAGATGTGTAGTCAAAAATGCATTTTACTGACTTACGGAGCTAGGTTTTAACTAGAGATTATGTTTGAAATAATAATTTCTAAATCAAATTATTCTGTGGGTTTTAGCACGAGGTTTTTATAAAACCTAGGGAAAATATATTATTAAACTTTTAAAAGTGTCCATTTTGGGTATACAAACAAAAAAAATCAACAGCAAATCAATGCAGGCATCTATGATGTCCATCTTCCCCTTGACCTGGCCAATTTCTGGGAATATTTTTCCATATCTTTTAAAATCTTTCACATGAGAACTAATTAGCACTCCAAAGACTGGCCAAGTTATGGCTGTGTGAATCAGGGTGTTTAAGGGCAATCTTATAAAAGGTGTATTTTAAAGACATCCACACGGTTACCAGTTTTGCTGTTTAGCTACCTAACAAACTAAAATAATGCAAAAAAGATTAAAAATTCAAATTATGTTGCAAAATGATATGCCTTTCTATCCTAATTAAATGATCAAGTTAACAAAGTAGTAAGAAGCTGCTATCTTAATTACAGCTTTCAGTTTATCTTAATTGAGGAACACAAGGATGTTACACTTCTGTTATGCTTTCTGATACCAATGACAAAGAACTGATGAAACTACGTTTTTCTAAGAAGATTATGTAACAACTTGAATGGTACATTAGGAATTCGCATTTTCTAAATGCATGTAGCAAAACTCCCACATATATAGAAAAGCAGTATAAAGCCACGTCCTACTTATATCTCCCTCTACTTTAATATATTTGCATAAGACTATATAATTATATAGTTGTTACCTCTCAGTAGTATTAGAATGAATTTATGGAATATATATTGTCTCTTATTAAAAAAAAAATAATCCTTGTTGTAGTCAATGACTGAATATTCCCAAATCAAATCAGTAGTTCTTGCTTTCTGAATACCATCTGAATACCAGCTTTAGAAGAATTTTTTTTTCCTGACTGTAGAACTATATCTAGTACATAGCAGAGCCTGGAACATTAGCAAAGGAGGTCTTTAACTACTTCAGCACTTGTTTGTTCTTAGGATTTCCTACTTATCTTGCACTGTGATTTTGTCTCTTTACAAAGTTTTCTGAATTCCTGTTAGTAGAAGGTTAACATCTAAGAAGAAACTTATTCCAAATAGTAAGTCCTAGTGTCATAGCATGATAGAATGGGTTGGGTTGGAAGGGACCTTCAAACAGCACCTAGTC
Organism: Pelecanus crispus; assembly: GCF_030463565.1. Classification (NCBI taxonomy): domain Eukaryota; kingdom Metazoa; phylum Chordata; class Aves; order Pelecaniformes; family Pelecanidae; genus Pelecanus; species Pelecanus crispus. The sequence continues at coordinate 146,575,913 of NC_134643.1, forward strand.
CAAACCCCATGCCATGGGCAGGGACATCTTTCACTACATCAGGTTGCTTAAAGCCCTGTCCAACATGACTTTGAACAACTCCAGGGATGGGGCATGCACATCCTCTCTGGCCAACCTGTTCCGGTGTCTCACAACAATCATCTCAAACAATTTCTTCCTTCTATCCCATCTAAATCTAGCCTTTCAGTTTTAAACCATTGCCTCTTGTCCTGTCACTACAGGCCCTGCTAAATGTCTATTCCCATCTTTCTTATAAGCCCCCTTTATGTACTGAAAGGCTGCTATAAAGTCTCCCCAGAGACTCTTCTCCAGGATGAACAACCCCAACTCTCTCAGCCTGTCCTCCTAGGAGAGGTGTTCCATCCCTCTAGTCATATTTGTGGCCCTCCTCTGGACCTGTTCTAACAGGTCGATGTCTTTCTTGTGCTGGGAACTCCAGGACTAGACAAAATACTCTAGGTGGTGTCTCACAAGAGCAGAGTTGAGGGGCAGAACCACCTCCCTCGACCTGCTGGCCATGCTTCTTTTGATGCAGACCAGGATATGATTGGCTTTCTGGGCTGCAAGCACACATTACTGGTTCATATCCATTTTTTCATGCACCAGTAAGGTGGACATCAAGTCCTTCTCCACAGGGTTGCTCTCAATCCGTTCATCACTCAGTCTGTCCTGATATTGGGGATTACCACAGCACAGATGCAGCACCTTGCACATGACCTTGTTGAACTTCATGAGGTTCACATGGTCCCAATCCTCAAGCCTGTCAAGGTCCCTCGGTATGGAATCCCTTCCCCCTAGTGTATCAACTGGACCACTCATCTTGATGTCATCCACAAACTTGCTGAGGGTGCACTCAATCCCACTACGTCACTGATGAAGTTATTAAATAACATTGGTCCCAGTACAGACCCTTGAGAGACACCACTGACTACTGGTTTCCACTTGGACATTGAGTTGTTGACTGTAACTCTTCGAATGTGGCCATCCAGTCAGTTCCATATCCATCTAACAGTCCATTCATCAAATCCATACCTCTCCAATTTAGCAGCAAGAATGTTTTGGGAGACCATACCAGAGGCTTTAAAGACATCCACGATAGCATCAATTCCTCTTTCCTTGTCTACTGATGCAGTAACTTCATTGTAAAAGGCCACCAGATTATTCAGGCAAAATTTGCACTTGGTAAAGCCTTGTTGCTGTCTCTAATCACCTCTCTGTCTTCTATATGCTTCAGTATAACTTTCATGAGGATCTGTTCCATGATCTCACCAGGCACAGAGGTGAAGTTGACTGGTCAGTAGTTCCTAGGGTCCTTCTTTTTACCCTTTTTAAAAATCAATATGGTATTCCCTTTTCTTCAGTCACAGGGGATTTTGCCTGACTGCCATGACTTTTCAAATATGAAGGAAAGTGGCTTAGCAACTGCATCAGTCAGTTCCCTCAGGACCCTGGGATACATCTCATTGGGTCCCATGGACTTGTATATGTTCAGGTTTCTCAGGTGGTCTTGAACCTGATCTTTCCCTAGTCCTGGTAAGGGCCCTCTATCCCTGCTGTCTGTATTATTTGCAGACTAGAACAGATTATGATTCTGGAGAAAAAAAAATAAATAAAATGCCAAAGTACTTGCAGTATTCCATGCCTTCAGTGATCTTTTTTTGGCTCTTTTTTTTCTTTTTTTTTTTTTTTTTTCCTCTTGGATATTTCCATGACTGGCAAAGGTGATAACAATTTAGAAAAATTAAACACGGTTAATTTCTAATTGTATTTATCACACTAACTAGATCCTAAATACTAACCAAGAATGAGTACACATTGTGGTAGAAACTGTACAAATACTTCAGTAGTTTCAAAGAGGAGACATATTGAATAGGCAGAGCAGACCGAAATATGGGAGAGGTATAATACTCAAGTAGGAACCATAGTGTTTGACGGCAGCAATGTTGTGGTTAGGTCATTTATTTTTGTTTCATTATTTATGGGGTGTAGGGAAATAGTTAGGAGGAGTATAGTTATATAGAAAGGAAAGGAAAAATGACATTCTAGAGTAGAAGAACATACCAAGGAATTACACATTGGCATGAAGCAAAAATTCTGATAGAAATATGACATTAGAAAGTCATTGGGTTGAAAGCAAACCCAGAATTCTCAAACTGCTGTGTTTCCACTGACTGGAATACCTTTTTGACCCTTTTAAATGTCCTTCAAAGACCATGTGATATGAGGAGGGGAAGTTGTTATTTGTGGGGTTCTAGAGTTAGAAAAATCTTGTTAGGGAAGGAGATAAATAAAATAATGATTGTTTGTTCTTATGGTATACTGTGAATATAGACAACTCTGGCCATTTGCCTAGCAAAGAATATTGAATTTAATTTACTTATACAAAAATAGCCAGAGAGGCAATTAAAGACAGAATTCCATTTCAATATCCACGTATAGTATCCATGAATACCAAGAGCAGAAAATGTGTGGCCAGGCTTATGTCACAGTGGAAAGAATAGGTGTAAAAGTGAGCCAAGAAAATTTCTTTAGCTTTACTTTAACTCCAACAGGAATACTGGAATGATGACCAATTGATTTGTAAGCATACCAATACAACCAATGAAAGCCCACATGGATTTATGAGGACCGCTAAAAAATCTTTTGAATAATGGAGAAAGAGTAAATCTAGAGTTCATCTGACAAAGCACAGCTGATTCTAGGTTCTTTACCCAGTCAATACAGAGAACTAGGAATGTGGGGGGCAGAGTTGACATCGTCCTAAGTGTCCAGTTCTGGGTATCAAACTTCACAAAAGATAAAGATGGTGCTGATTTGTGGTCCAGAGTACAGTAGGGAGAATGATCATAGGTTTATAAATGATTGCCTGTTGAAAGAAAATTAAAGACTTATGTCTCTTTAGTTTACAGGTGGACACAGAGAGAAAAAATGAGATGACTATGCAAACATGTAAAAGGCTACTGTCATAAGGAAGGGAATAATCAAAGGTAATGAGAACAAAGACCAAGACGTTTAATTCTGTCAGGGAGATTGATTTAATTTGAGAAAATCTTTCTGGTAAGAACAGTGTATTATTACAGTGGATTTCCTGAAGTTGTGGAAAGGTTCTCATCATTTACAAAGAGGCTGCATAAGCTTTTTTTACGTATCACGTATGTGCTGGTTTTGTCTGGGGTAGAGTTAACTTCCTTCATAGTAGCTAGTACGGGGCTATGTTTTGGATTTGTGCTGAAAACAGTGTTGATAACACAGGGATGTTTTCATTACTGCTGAGCAGTGCTTACACAGGGTCAAGGCCTTTTCTGCCTCTCACCCCACCCCACCAGCGAGCAGGCTGGGGGTGCACAAGAAGCTGGGAGGGGACACAGCTGGGACAGCTGACACCAACTGACCAGAGGGATATTCCATATCATATGATGTATGGTATACATGTACATGATGCATATAAAGCTGGGGGCAGAAGAAGGAAGCGGGGGGACATTCAGAGTGATGGCGTTTTTCTTCTCAAATAACCGTTATGTGTGATGGAGCCCTGCTTTCCTGGGGATGGCTGAACACCTGCCCACCAATGGGAAGTCATGAATGAATTCCCTGTTTTGCTCTGTTTGTGTGTGTGGCTTTTGCTTTACCTATTAAACTGTCTTTATCTCAACCCATGAGTTTTCTTACTTTTACTGTTCCGATTCTCTTCCCCATCCCATCGTGGGGGAGTGAGTGAGTGGCTGTATGGTGCTCAGTTGCTGGCTGGGGTTAAACCACAACAACATAGGTATGTAAGTCATGTCCAGAAGCAGAAGACCAAAGTGGATGATCTTCTGATGTCAGCCCTAGTATTCCATGTTTCTACATTTCTCTATTACCTAACAGTGAAACTAATTGTTCTGATAATATTATATATTGCATTAGACATATTCCAATACATTTTGAATTAGGGATGTATATCTATAATATGCTTCCAGTAGTGAGACAATGAGTTACTTACATTAAGCTGGGACACTTATGTATATCTGAGCCAAACTGAACTGAATCTGCTATATCCCACACTGATCTGGTCAAAAAGTCTGTTGTCTGCATTTTTTTTCTCCCCCACAGCTCTCTTTATTCTGACTATCAATTAAACCTTCAGTGGAAGAAAATACTCCTGATTAAATTTCTGTGAGAGAAGTTTTGATTTAGATTGATCCATACTTCCTTTTTAAAAGTCTTATGTCGGAAATTCCTAGCCATTTCTGTCTACAGGTTAATGTAATCGGCTTCTGCTGTTTGATTTTTGTAGGAACATTTTTGTTGTGCACTTTCCTGAAGGAAAAAATACATAGAAGATGAAAGAAAAATACCCTGTGTATAATAAATGTCTGTAAAACATTTTTCATCTTTCAAGATCTCTGAATTATTTAAAAAATGTGGCTCTAGTCTTGAAATTATTAATGTATTTCCTAAGCCTTGTACTCTTTGTGTTTAATGAGGCTAACCATACATGTAATTCTAAAGCTGTGTAAAGATTCATGGAACTGAGATCTACCTGTACAGTTTTATCTTGAGCTAATAACACTGAACGTTGCTTAAGATTCCTTGCTTACATGACATTGTAGTTTCATTGGAGACCTTGAATTTCTTACCACTGCTTCTCCCAGGGTTTTCTTTAAGTCTATTTGGAGAACAAAATGTAGACTCCATTTGTAGACTACAAAAGGCATAACACACTTTTTTTTCTTTTTTTTTTTTTCCTCCAATAAAACAGCCCACATAATTTAGCAGATGGAGTGCCAATATTGCAGATCATAACATGGTTATGACACTGCAAAGGTTAAAAAGGCAAATATTACCTCTTAAAATCAGTCAAAGGAAAAATATAATCATATAGTCTGCATGGGGTAAGAGGTTTCCACAATGAAATGCAACAAGTGTCAGATTTCTGCCCTGAATTATCTGTAGAGAAGATGCTTTTTGTTACAGCTGTGATACCTGTTAGTTAAAAAAGAAAAAATAAACAACCAAAAAACCTACTTTGAGATCTCTAAGTCTAAAAAATCTGGTTTTCAATCTGTTTGGTAAATAACAAAAATGATTTCTAATTTGTGAAAATAAACATACACATTTAAGTGTTTTGAATCAACACTTGTTATAATTTTATACATAAATGACAGAATTTGCCATTACCAAAACAGTGTAAATGAAATGATAGCTGCAATATTATTTTACTTTGAAAACTGCTTACTTGGTCTGCTCTGATCCTTCCACACATTTTACACCACTGCCAAAGCAGGGTGACAAGTTGCTTTTTCCCTGCAGATATTTTTAGTATATTTTTAAAGTTTCCCTTTGCAATACATTATATTTGCAATACATTATATGATAAGAAAATATAATTTTCTTATAAAAATCTGCAAACCAAATGCTTTTAGTTAAGTTGCACTCTTTGAGAAAAAAAAACACGACCCACTTAGTTCTTGTATATTGGAGTGATGAACTGCAGAACTACAAGGGCTTATAAAATTTTTAGTTGCCTCAAAACCTTTAATTTCTTAGCAATGAAGTAAGAAAAGTTTTCTGACTTTGTTTTAAGGCAAAAGATATTATTAACCTTTCAGAAAACAAATAGTATTACTTTCATTTTCTCTGTAGGAAATAAGTTTAGACATTAATAAGACTTTCCTCAAAAGAAAAGATGTTATGAGTTGAAAAGTCTTTAGATTTTAACTGATAGGAGTTTCTCTTGAAAAAAAAAAAAAAGAATTTAAAAAGATAGTATTTTGTTAGTGACTAAAATCTTATTAATCAATACCAGCATCCAGGTAGGAGAACTGCAATTAATTTGTATTTACAATTACAATAATTGAATTAGTAAATTAATTTATCACTGCAATTAACAAAGCGGGGCAGTTCATAAATTGGTATTACATTTATATCTCATTATGTTGAAGATTATATACGATTTTAGGAAATTCAGGTTAAGGCAGCAATCATAAAACATTCAGGAGAGTCTAACAACACACATAGAACCAATTTAGTTTTCTTTTTTCAACTGTAGTTGTAATTTAGTTGTACTTTTCTTTCAAAAAAATCAGGTATATCTACCATTCATCATAATTTCTTAACAGGTATTCTGATTTTACCTCCAAAACAGGTATCACTTGTCAGAGCGTTCACCTTGTAATCGCAGGAACCTTTGTTACTGTCCATACAAATTGAATTTTGAACATCGTAGGTTTCTTAGAGGGAGTGGAGGGTGAGTGAGGAGAAAGTGGCTAAATGACCTTGCATTCAGCTGACACAGCACAAATTCAGGAAAGTTTTATTCCAAATATTGCAAGAGTAATTTAGCACAATTTTAGGTGTTTGCACCTATTCACAAATACAGCAAGACCATGGTGGAAGCAGGCCAGCCAATATTGTTTTCCCCAAAGATATCACATAGTTAGTATGTTCAGAAACTAATAAGGTAAAAGCCGATCTCAAAATACCCATTGACTAGAAGTGTACCTTTAGCCAAAATGGATGTGGCCAGACTTTCACAAACAAAGTTTACCCTCTTACCCATCTCTCTGAAACAGAGAAGCCTCTCTATTAATAACCCTATTTTGAAGTTCAAAAACCAGAAAGTTCAAAGGGCTTGTCACAAGTTACTTCAGGATTCTCTGTTATATCCAGGAATTAAATCAGAACCTGGCATCGAAGTTTACTTCCATAACTGCAAACCTAGTCTTCTATTTTTGCTCTTCAGAAGGAAAGATATTTCTTCCTTATCCTATTGTTATCTTCTATGAATGCCATGTCAACTTTTCCATAGAGAATTTTTTTTTGCTATATTTTTATTACCTATTCTTTTACACTAGGAGAAAAGACTGCTGCCATGACCCTAAGGGCCATTTTGTCTTTAGGAGTCACAGGTGGAACTGTCTCTCTCTTTCCTCTTGCTGGTGAATATTTTAGCTGTTGCTGCATTTTCTGTTTCGTCTCTTCCAGAAGAAAAGTAGCATATCCTTACCAAGGCATCCTTGAAATAATGTGAACACATTATTCACACCTTTAATTTCCAACAGATAGTAAATGCATCATTCTGGAAATAACCTAACAGCACAATAAAAATGCTTAATTGTAATGGCTACCTATCTGTAGGTATCTGATTACCCTCTGTAAAGTATATGGCAAAACACACAGAACACATGACAGTTATAAACCCTCAGTAATTACGGCAAATTTGTTCTATTTTAAGGGTTAGGAATTTTATTAAATATGGCTTAGATAAGCCTCAGCAAATTATTTATTGGGCAATAATCCTTAAAATGAATTTACTTTTGCTGGTGGTTGACCAGTTATAGCTGTTTAACAAACCATTCATAATAAAATAAGTACAGGCATAAATGCTGCATAAACATCAACCAAGACATTTTAAATTAACGTAATCATCTGTTTATAATATTTGGTTTGATTCAGTGATTATAGCAGCCTTTTACAAGAAAAGAAAGCCAGCCAGGGTTATTTTGTTTGCTTTTATTTTGTATATGTACTTCTTATAGGTTTGTGGGGAAAATATTGAGATGATAATAAGGTCATGCAATGAACTCATAAGTCACAGATTTGATGGGTGCCCAAGATAGGTATATTTTACAGCTGTTATTGGTTACTCTTTCAAAAAATGTCTTTGCAGGGAGGACCTTTTCCTGGCTCCCAAGAGTTAGCTCTTCTCAACTTTCACATGACCACTGTGGACAGTGAATCCCCAGCAGCTGTGGTGATTCACTTACCTGATACGAATCTTAAAAGAGTAATACTATATTAACTATTTTTAGTTGCAGTCTATTACAAGATCCACTGAATTTTCAGTTTGTGTTAGAAAATGTTTGATGATGAAATAGTGTTCCACAACACTCTTTGAAATCCTGAATTTTAACCATTTTGATGGATTTTCCACGGCAAATCTCTACCTCATGTTGAAACTTTCTTTTGAAAAGTTCTGCTAAAAATAATTAGTTTGTGGATCTGTTGCTGGTGTTAACTGTTTTCTCTAAATTGCCCATGAACTTTGGAGCAAGGATTTGGATTCTTTCAATGGATTTTTCCCTTCAGAAATTTGGGATGTTTTGTCTATTAATATCTATCACAATAAAATCCTCTAAAACCTTGTGCTTGCTCACATAATTACCTTTTGTGTTCAGGAAAGAATAACTGGAGCAATTAACTTCCAGATGAGAGAAGGGTACAAAGGAGGAACAGAGCTTTGATATAAGAAAGGTTGGTCTTTACTAAAAGATGGAATAAAATTACAAGTTTAACTTCTCCATCGTTTCATGTTTCTTTGATTTACTTCAGCCACCACTGTGATAAGATTTGTTGGCAAAGACAAGCAGGTATCATTCATCCATTTTTAGAAACAGGAGAACTAAGAGATTACAAAAATCCATTTGATTTTAAAAACAAACAAACAACCAACAAAAAACCCACAAACAAACAAATCCACAGACTTCTAATATGATGACTTTTGAATGAAGCTAAAGTTACATGTTCTTTTCTGCAGACTTTCTCATGCTTTCTCAGGAACGAGGTGCTCTGGTATACAACAAATACTTTTAAGTACCACTAACTTCATCAGTCAGGGTCAGATGGAAAATAGTAGTTCAGTCAGTCTTCTACAGTATACAGAAGATAGTCATTTTGTAATGGCAAGCTGCCAAAATATATGTGTATTTGTTTCCTCTGGTGCTAAAGCTTTCCCAAAGTTCTTCCCTCTACATGTTTAATAAAGTTATTATTCTATAGATACTGAAGTTCATTTAATGTATAAGATTGTAATGCAGAGAGGAGACAAAGAAACTGTTTAAAGTCTTACGACTTTCAAACTGAATAAAAATAAATAGTAATAAGCTCATCAGCCATTTAGGTAAAGAGAAGAATGAGCATGGCATTGTGAAATGAGAAAGATAATCTAGGTATAATTCCAAAATAAAACTGAACAGTGTTGTCACTTTTGAGGATGCAAGTACTGTGGATAATGTGAAAAAATACAGGGAAAAAAAAGACTGGCGATTACAGGTGAAGTAGAATGAAAAGAATGCCATGTGCTCAAATTAGATTAAATGGAAAATATCCTCTCAGGATCTTGAAAGAACTCGTACTTGAATATTCAAGTTATTCTGAGCCTGATAACATGAGTGACTTTAGAACCCTTTTTTCAGAAAGAATTACAGATGTAAATGGACACATGCAAATATTTTACCCATCCAAATGCTTTACCAAAGGCAAATTTTAGTTCTCTAACATGGTATCTTTGTTTAAAATGATTGGTTTTCTAGATGAAGTTAACACAGAGACATTAATCCTGAACCTAGACTTCAGGATATTTGATATGGAGGCACACACAATTTACGAGTTCATCTTTAAAAGAGTAGCTGATTAACTAGTAGGAAATTTTTATTCATGCATTCATTGACTAGAGGAGAAGATTCAAACAGGTTTTGAAAAAGAGAGTGTTTAGAGTTATAAAGGCTTGTGATTAATCTTGTGTTGGAAAGAGGTTTCTCAAAGATCACTTTAGAGTCAACCATGTTTAATTTTTTTACCTAACACAATAGCTAGAGCATTAAAACACCTCATCTGCCCCTCCTCCTTATCTCCTGGCACTCCCCTTTTGAGAATACGAGGCTCTGTAGTTTCCAATTACATGCCCATTTATGAACCAACTTATATTATTAAATTGCAGGAATCACATGTCACTTGATTAATGTTAGGTCAATTATTAAGATTGCTTGTACCGTTTGGCACATGTCAGAGGATATCTTTAGTTTGGTTCTGTGATTCTGTCCCTGTAAGTTGTACTACTGGCTGCAGCATACTGCTGTTACCAGCTTCCAAATGATATTTTTGCCCTAGTTTTTGCATCACATGTTTTCAGTTTCAAAATAACTTAGTATTTTTCTTTCTACAGCTTGCATTTATGGTATAAATAAATGCAAATACAGACCACGAGTTAAAAAGTACATAATCACAGTTCTAGCTTTACTTCAGTTTCATGGGGATCTTTCTCATATCCTTACATACATATTTAAATACTTTCTGAATCAGAACTCTTTAGGATGATTGTTCAGAAATGTTTATATCACTATTCAGTTTCAAAAGCAATGTTTTAAAGAGTCTGTTCATCTGGGAGTTAAGTGCTCTTTGGACTACGTATTTTTTAAAAAAGAAAACTTCAGGAAAGAAAATATACTTTGAAGGCAGAAAAGGAGCTCTTTTGCTATTGGATTAAGTGAAAGGTATTGGAATGTGAAAAAGTTCATCTGGCATCTCTATCATGAAAATTAATATAAACATTTTCACTTCAATACCAAGTGGCACTTCAAAGACTTGACTCAGGTAAAGACTTGACTCAGGTAAAGACTTGAAAACAAAAAAACAACAAGGCAGCATTAAATGAATTTATCCAAATGGACTTGGGAATAGTCAGATCTCTCTTTCAGGTCTAACTTGTGGTAAAAATGACATTAGTGAAGCACCTTAAGGACTCACTGTATTCACTGCCTTCTTACATTTATCCCAAATCTTTTTCAGTGTTTGCACATTGGCTTAAAGAAATGCCCCTTGTTATACTGTGCATTGTTTTCTTCCTAGAAAGCGGTCCAGAGGGAAAACGTATGATTCCTCTTTGGCTTCTATCTTGAGTAATCATTTGTGTCTCTAATAAAGTGATGTAATATGAGGATATTTTAAAAAGTCTGCTTTTATCAGTTTTGCAATATTTTCTGTACTTGTATCTATTTTAAAGCAAGTAATTATGTCTTTGCATGGGTACAGTCTGTGAGTATATTATTAGGAAAAACCCTGGAATGCTGTTGAATTAAATGTTTAAATCTTATGGTTAATTTCATTCAATTCATTTATTTATATGAATTAGCTGAGGGTTTAGCCATTCTCCTAAGATTTTGTCTGGGAACTTGCAGTACTTTTCACAGTGAGAAAAATGGCCAAAACAAACATGAGATGACCATGCCCACTAGAAGTGGAAAAGATTCTTGTAGTGAACGATTCTGCATCCCATTTCATTTACTTTCACCCGTAGTTTAGAAGCATATGTAAGGGAAGTCAACAGAGTTTTGCTAATGTAGGTTAGAGCACAATTGGATAGCAGTTAGTTTTTCTAGCTGTTAGCACTGTGTGTAGAGTGCAGAGTACAATATAGTGTTTTGTCTCACTGTCAGATAAGTTGTCCATGAAGCATACAGTAATCCTGGAGCAGAGCATAATCTCTAGCAGAGTCATCTCTAGTGCAACAAGTGAGGAGACTCCCACCCATCTTTTTTTGACCCCATTTTCTTATTCTTAACAAGCCGAACTTCTTGGTAGAGCGTGCTTCCCCTTTCCCCCTTGCTCATGCAACTTCTGGGCCCAAGGAAGGAAAGCTTTAGTTCATTATCTCTATAATAACCTTTGAAGTTAAAAAGAAAACTGTTGCAGTAATGTAAAACTATAATATATTGTCTTCACTTTTAAAAAATAAAGATATGGTTAAGTTGTTTTAATATTGACTTACTATAATCTATATTTTATTTATCAATTTATATTGATAGTCTTTATATAAAATTTGATTCATACTCCATTTTAAACCAAAGGAGGTGTCATGAAGATATGTATCCAAAGATGACATTTAAAGGTGATTTTTCTAAATTAATGCTATAGTTCTTCTGATACTAATGAATATCCAAGATTTTACTCTGTTTCTTACATGGAAGCTTCAGAAATCTTCTAGTGTGCCTACCGTGTTGATGCAACATGGCCAAAATCTCACGCTCCTTCTAGAACTGCAAGATGGGAAGATGGTGCAGACATCTGAGCTGGCCCTGCCTTTGGTTTGGAAATAGAATGGATGCATTCAGACAGTGCTCGACCTGATCTAATAAATCTAATAAATGCTACCTACAGAGACTATGAAGAGGCTTATAATAATTAAGTGGAATTATGGGTATATTGGATTAGGTCAGTAAAAGCTCATGGACACTTACAAGTATGATCCAAAGTATTATCAAATCCATATGTATATGTGTAAGTGTATGTTAATGTCCTAAATAAAAAGACATCAGGTCAGTGAAGTAATACTAGAAGTACATTCAGTTTATAAACTTCTAAGAGCAACCCTGCTGCCACTAGATGTAATGAGTTTTTTCATTGAATCAAGTACAATCGTGTTTAGAAACATCATACAAAAATTACATGGAAGTTAACTTACATGCTCAACATTAACAGAGCATCAAATTTAAGAGTCTGGGGGAAGCCCAGTGGGAAAACAGAACAAGATTAAATTTCTTGCGGTGTGGAACTGGATGAATGTAACTAATTGGGAAGAAATAGTGATATTTCAAGAGGAAAAAAAAAAGATGGTGTCCTAAGTGATTATAAATGTAAGTAATTCATAATGGCTATACTCTGGACATGCTTCAAACACTAATCAAAGACTGAAGTTGTATAAAAATAGCAGAAGTCTTCCTTGACTGAATTCCAGTGGCAACCACCTGGCGGGAATATTTGATGAAATGATAAAGGAGTTACACAGTTTGAGTTTTGTAATGTTTTATTAAAGATGGGTAATTCAGAGTCCTGTATGTTAGTGTGCAACATTAATTACATAATGGCAACTGGAAAAAAAAAAAAAAAAGAAAAAAAAGGAAAAGAAGCAATTTTTCTGTGAGATCAGTCTTTGCAGAAAATCACAGTGAACAATTACTATAATGCAGATTTCTTGCAAATTCCTCACAGCAGGGAGTTAGTTTCTGAAAGAATACCAAAGTGGATAATGGAATCAAGACTGTGGAGAAAGAACTGCATTGTATAGTTTTACAGTTATCCCTTTTTTATTTTGGCTTTTTGTCTAGCACCTAACTAAATATAGACAGGTTTAGCTAGCAACAAACTTTTTCCCTGCAGTGACTGCTCTGGTTGATCACAATATTCCATTTTCTTTCTTGAAGACAAATTTGTCATCTATCTGAGGCAAGAACTGGAACATGAAATGAATCCTGCCATAGAAGTTTCATTTCTGTACTTCTGTTTGACATCTAACATCCTCACTGTAGATAACTGTGAAATCCATCCATCCTTCCCTGCTGTTAGTATACCCCTCTTCTGTCCACTAAAAGTTTTCCCTGATGTTAATGATTGTTTCAGCTTGTGTTAATTTGCCTGATGGTGAACAGGTAGACCTCCGTTTCTGTTCTTTTCACAGAGTAATTAAACTGTCCACATTGAAAGGGAAAATCACACTAAATTGGTGTCTTCACTATAAACCATCCCTGTGCAGTCAAAAGAGCAGGGACATGCTCTTAAAATTTGGGGGGGAGGAGGGAGGAGGAGGGAGGAAGAGCCCTTCAATTTACCTATGATTTACTGTAAAACCCTATTCTATTTACAGGAACACATTCTGGAAGTTAGAAGGGCTTAGGAATATTTTTGTTTGCTTTTCTATACAAGCCATCAGCCTCTGTTATACAATATACTAAAGTACTAAAACCTGCTTGTATCTTTCCTAGTGTTTCTTCAAATTCTGTCAAGAAGTCTAGGACTACTTTTGCAGTTTCTACCAGTGCTATTCACACACCCCTAAAAATTTGTGGGTTCTTGTTTGGTTTTCTTGAAGACCAAGTTTTCAATGAGATTTACTATCAGGAACCTGTAAGAATAGTTTCTGAAAGCTCTTGTTATGAGGACAGAAATTCTGTTCACTTGTAATCCATGATTGTGTCACTCACATTTTGCTTTTCTAGCTCAAATTTCTCAGGAAGGTGACTATATGTGGTGAACAGAAGTTGTCGTCTTTACACCTATATCATATGGTAATGTTGGTATGCATATTTATGTGCATAAAAAATAAACCAAAATTTATATACTAATGCACACTTCTCTGTTTTCTTGCTATATACACAGAAGTACAAAAAGAAAGAATATATAGGGTTAGTTGCTTTTATGACACTGTTGTCTATAATTGCTTATCTTGGTTTTCTGCCATGGTTTAATTGCATTATTGGTTGAACATCCCAAAAGAGAATATTCCCTAGTTGCTTGACGTCAAATTTCTGTTTGCATAACATTTTAATTTAAGTTACTGTTTAAGCACATAATGAGCTCTGCATGTTGTAAGATAAAAAATATAATAATGTCCCTGGTTTGAAAACTTTGTGTAAGGAGGGTATGTACTTTGAGTTAATTTCCACAAGGTATACAGAGTGTAAGGCATACTAAAATGACCCTTTTGGTCTATTTGAAAAAAACCCTGTTTTCTTGAAAGTGCAGTAACCTCAAGTACATCTCCAAACATTTTAAAGGTCTCTTGTAGAATATAGGCATGAAGAAATTGTATTTATATTGCATGTTCAAAGCTAGCTTTGTTACAGAGAGAACTGCAAATGGGTGAGTTGTTTTAGTCCTAAATTGAAAAAGTAGTTTTAGCTCTTTTATGTATTGAAACAACTGGAGACAATAACAAATAAAAATAGCAGTGGCTAACCCCCATAGCTTTCCACTGCCCAGCAAGGCCTGATCAGAAGAGAAATTGTGATGGCTGTGAGGTCTGCTTTTTGCAAAAAATAGGCATTTGGAGCTGTTTGGTAAAGTGGGTGAAGAAGATGTGCAGCAGAATTGCTTAGGTACAGAATATTCTGTAGAGAGACTCAAAACTATGAATGAGGGAAGTGCCTGCTTTTGATAATTCTATATCTAGGGAAAGAGGGTTTATGTGTATGTTTTTTGCATGAGGCACTTTATCAGTTTCCCCTATCAGAACAATCCTGCTAGGTGTCAAATATTGCTAATCATTATGGACAAAGGAACAGTCATGTGCAAAGGGTAAGTTAAAATGGGCTTTGAGAGTGGATGCCTTTCACTGCCCATGTTGCTATGCTAGCAGTGACATTAAACTGTTACAACAAACATCATATATTTGTATTATAATCTGCCATTAGATGGAGATTGCTTTCCTTATCCCTCTATGTATATAGCTTCTAGTGGAATAGAGTCCTTACTAGCACTAGTAAACACCTCTGTGAAAAGAATAACTATCGTCAGTAGCAAATGTAGCTGACCTGAATGGCTGTTCATGAGCCTGATCCAGAACTCTTCTACATGATGGAGGGCCACCAGCTTGTCCTGTATCCATGTGAATATCCATGTGAATAAGGAATCTAAGGTTCTTCCTGCATTTTCAACCTTTGATACAGGTAACAGTTTGGTCTTCTCAGAAGAGATATCTTTTTGGATATCTCACAGCTCACACAAGGATAGAGATCAGGTGGTTTCCATCTCATTTACGAGTTCTTCCTCTTCCTCCTCCTCTCCTTCTGATGGCCCTGCTTTTTCATCATCCCTTTCTAAATGAGCTGACTTTCATTTCCAAGATTTTTTCTTGTGTATAGGGGTGACTGATATCAGCACGGGTTGGTTCCCTGGAGTAGCCGCAGTGCCTGTTGCCAGGGTTAGAGTAGCTGCAGTGCCTGTGGTTTTGTCATCAGATGCAGAGACCTTCTCTTCCCCTTGAGGGTTCTGAATAGTGTTGAGCAGGCCTTGGTAGGCATAGGCCAGGCCCCAGCACACTGCAGTGATTTGTGTCTCTCTGGAGTTGCCAGGGTGATGGCATACTTTTTGCAAATATTCTACTAATTTTTCAGGATTCTGCACTTGTTCAGGCGTGAAGTTCCAAAAGACTGGAGTTGCCCACTGTCCTAGGCATTTGCCCATGCTATCCCACACACCCTGCCACTCATAACTCTCCAGCCTTGGGGCATATATTGGATGATATTCTTAAATTGCTTATTGACCTTAGAGAAAACCAAAACAATATTCCCAAGAAATACCAAAAGTATCTTAGCTGTCCAAAGATGTTCAAAATACTAAAAAGCTATTGTAATGAAGGAGGAAACATCACAGAAGAAGGTAGAGAAGGTGCCATTCTGTATTTCCTCCATAAAAAACTTCTCAGAAAAAGCAGCAAAATTGCTAATTTTCCCATGAGGTGGTACCCAAAGTACAGTAATGGCTTCAATGCAAAACCCAAATACCAGATAAAGCTCAAGGTCAGTGTTTTAATAACAAATCTCCCAGGCAAAACATCACTAATCACTGCAGAGCACAACAAACTGCAAAAACCAACACCAATCTTTAACATGTACAGCAAAAAAAGGAGCATGGTGCAGATCAGATAAACTAATATCAAGAACAGATTAATCAATATTGTGACTGGCAACTGTTAAGAGATTCCTTAATATGCTCTAGTTATTCTGTTATTATCTCAAACCTTCATGCCCCATGTTGTGTGCCAAAAAGGACTGTTGTGGTTTAGGCCCAGTCAGCAACCAAACACCACACAGCCGCTCGCTCACCCTCCCCCCTGATGGGATGGGGGAGAGAATGGGGGAAAGAATCAGAAGAGCAAAAGTAAGAAAACTCGTGGGTTGAGATACAAACAGTTTAATAATTGAAATATTATTATGATTGTTATTATTATTATTAATGAAAAGGAAACCAACGAGAGAGAGAGAGAAACAAAACCCAGGAAAAACAAGTGATGCAACCGCTCACCACCTGCTGACCAACAACCAACCTGTCCCCGAGCAGCAATTTCTGCCCCACAGCCAACTCCCCCCAGTTTATATACTGTCTTGGCTGTGCCCCCTCCCAGTTTCTTGTGCGCCTGGCAGAGCATGGGAAGCTGAAAAAGTCCTTGACTAGCATAAGCAGTACTTAACCACAACTAAAACATCAGCGTGTTATCAACATTCTTCTCATCCTAAATCCAAAACACAGCACTATGCCAGCTACTAGGAAGAAAATTAATTCTATCCCAGCTGAAAACAAGACACTGGGTATGCTTGGAAGCATAGTTGGAGCATTGTCTCCATGTTCTCCTTTTGGGAGTCATTAAAACTAGGGCTTCTGACACATCTTAAGACATTCATTCAGAGCAAATCCTCTTTATATGTGACTGATCAAAAATATACTACATGGCATTAATAATAAGCTTGTGTAGGAATACTGTTCCTGGGCTTGTGAATCTGGTAATCTCCAGCAAAAATTAGGGGTAAATAAATTATGACTTTCTTTAAACACAGTTTTCATCAGAGACTTAGGTCAGATAAATCAGCTGATTTTTGCTGAAGAAAATCTAGTGGTTTATTTACTGTCTCTTCAAGGATTTTATGTGATTTAATATAGCTCGTAATATAAAAGGAAACTCGTGTGCTGTATCACAGAGTGGCAAACTCTTTGAGAAATTCTTGGTAACTTACCAAGTGCTTTATAAGAAGTTATAAACTTCATCCAAAAATAGTAATAGAGAAAGAATTAATAACTCTCTGCTTATCTCACTTTTAAATGAAAAAGAAGAACAAAAATCGTGGGTCACTGCAGAAAGTGTAATGTGTGTGGCATTATTACCAAGTATTCTGTTAACTCCACATTATAGAAACATAAAAAGGTTCAGAATTTATTGGGGGGGGGGGGGGGAGGTAGGGAGGGAAATGAAGCTGTAGGGCAAATACCTGCAAAAAGCATGAAGAATGAGAATGAACTTTCAGAAGCAGCTGACTTGTATGAAGACTTCCCTTTGGTAGGATTTGCAGATGAGCACTGAACAGGAAGACAAAATCAGTCTGATTCCCAAAGAAAGCCCTACATGAAAATTATCATTTGCTCAAAAAAGAAAAGGGAGAGAGTGCAGGGGAGGGGTGAGGTGGGAAGCACTCTGCTATTCCTATCAGTATCTCAAAAATAGGCTTTTATTTCTCGATTGTACCTCATGCTGACGTGAATAAAGGAAGCAAAAATCATCAAGGCAAAGATTTCAAGAAACAGTCTACATCATTCAGCCTTCCTGTGAACAGGAACATGGGCAGAATATTAAGAAGAAAAAATGTTGTCATTAATAAGCTACAAGGAAGTACATGCATACAGAGTACTTCTACATTCACTCTCTGACCATGAGGATGTAAAGGCTTAAGTTGCAATATTAAGGGCCAAAGAATCTGTCCATAGATGTTGCTCAGGAAGCTTAACACTGAATGAGGGAGGGAAGAGAAGGGAGGGTTATTTCTCTTGGGTAGGGGGGCAGTGGTGAGGGTGATAGGTAATGTTTTTAAAGCTGTTACAGAGAAGTAACTGTGCTCAGTGCTTTGAAAACATACCTGCTAATAATACAGTGTAATGCTCAGGTGGATCTGTGGTGTCCCTAAGCTAATTGGTATGAAAAATAATATGCATTTTGAGCCTGGAAGAATGAAGAAGTAGTGAAAGGGCATAAATCATGCCACAGCAAGCCACCAAAACAATCTACTGTGATCACACTTTGGAGTTTATTAACTTGAATGTGAGTTTCATTTGGTTCCTCTGTCTGACTCCAAACACTAATGAAAAAAAGTCTTAAAAAGGAAAAAAAAAAAACAAAAAACCCAAAACCCAGCTTTCAGGCAGTTTGTCTGGAAGTACTCAATCTGCAGATTTAGCACCAGGTGCCAACAGAAGAGTTACCTTGTAGCCATTGATCAACTAAACAAAGCTTACAGTAGCATGCCCCTGAGAGGAAGAAAATGGAGTTGCCTTGTTTTTTCTCCTGATCTTTTTTTCCTGTTTTGCTATGTCTAGCTAAAAGACTAAATAAAAGAAGGTTCAATAAACCAAGGTAAATCACTGCAGTTTTAACAACACGGTCATCTGGAAAAGATCTTCAAAGACATTTTTGAGATGACTTCTCAGAAATCTGTTCTTTCTTATTTTCTGAAGAAATAACACATCCTGAGCACTTTAGATTTTGGAGTAAAAATTATGTGACCTTAAATGTGTTCCCTCAAAAGTAATAGCCTTTTCCCCAGGGGAGACTCTTCATTCACATGCAATTACTCTTATACTTGCTTATGTTACAGACTTAAAATGTTCACTGTGAAATCTTTATCACCAAGGAAATAATTCTGGATTCACTGAACAGACACTAGTAATCCCACACTGCTTGTAACATTGCCATATCTGGCCAAAAATATTACAGCTAGCAAGATCAATGAATATCATTTAGGCCAGACATAACTTAAGACTTTTTAAAGTAATAAATTGCTATTGTCTTTTCTAGCAGAGAAATTCAGGTCTATTGTTAAAGCAAAATCTGGTGTATTTCTTAAGTTTCTTCAACAGAGACATTGGTCTATGTGTTTAAGTGTTTTTAAGCACTATTCCCTGCTCTAATGTGGTATGCCACTTAATTTTCTTTGCACTGCCTTGCTTCAGTTCTCATAAGAGGCAGTTCTCCTAAAAGAGCTGAATGAACTGCCTTGGTATGGCTCTTTGCTGATACTGATTATTTAATAACCTAAAAGATGTTTTTCCCACATTACCACAACCAGTGACAGGTCAGGGACTTGCCTTGCTTTTTGCTGCTTTCAACACAAGTCTAAGGCTGTCTCCAACCTGTTTCTTCCATTTTCTTATATTTCTTACATTCCAGTAAGAATGATATTTATTTATTTATTTATCTACATATTTATTTATTTTACCATGAGTGGCAAGAACCTCTCTTACATTCAGGATGAGTCTTGCCCTTTGTGTTTGTATTGGTGAGTGGGGAGGGGAGGCAAAAGGAGCATTCATTGTGGAAAGACAAAAAGTTTGTCCTTGAAGAAGATCAGTCTGTTTCATACTTCTCTCATGAACTCTCCTTGAACGAAGAGCAATAGATCCACAAAACATTAGTGGCCATTCTGGGGTTTTGCTTCATCCCAGACAAACTGACATGGAAACACTTGAAGTGGAAATAACTCAGAGTTGTTCTTTAGATTCATTAGTTGGGTTTTCATTTGTAAGGGAAATGAAAGGAGATACTGTGGTAGGAGCATAAAGATATTTCATGTACCTGTTGATGAATACAACTCTCATGAGAAAATATTTTGTCCTTTCTATTCCTAGTGGAAAAAAATAATTCAGGTTTTGTGGCTGCTAAGGAGGAAGTTTAGATAGACATTTTGTACTGAAAGGAGACAGGAGAAGTATGTATAAAATGCTGTCTTGTATGGGCATATTTTTAAACTTCATTTTCTCAGCCTAAGCAAAAGTAGGAAAGCAAAAAAGTGTGGTAAATAATATTTATGTTATTCATTTGGCACATTTAGGGGATAACCTTTACTTGAAACCAAGGAAGGAGTAGCATATGGTAAAAACTGTATTGATTTCCTTTGGCACTACTATATTGATATCCAATGTGTCTGTTTAAATAGCTATGCTCCTTGTACCTGTACATTTACTGTAAAGAAATTCAATAATGAATTTTTTGTAATCAGTGCTTAGTACATCTTATGCAACAAAATGTGGTTTAATGCAAATTAATTTTATACTCCATGTAATGAGTCTCAAAGATAATAAGGTATTAACAAGTTTGGAGGACAATGAGATTTACTTGTCATTTATTCAGAATTTGCCTTATCATGGCATGGACTGACTCTAGAAATAGTTTAGAAAACCCTGCCTGGATAACATTGGGTTGTTTCAGGATTTTCTTCCTATTAACACCCTGTGAATAGGAAACATGACTCTAAAGTAAAACAAAGTACTTTACAAATCTCAGAGCATGCATTGTCACCATAGACTTAACTTCTAGGGTCTAGCGCTGGGTTGTAGGAAAGGTCTGGATTTAAACAGCATTTTAGTCACAATAATGTGCTTTTCCAGATGTTTATTATCATCTCAGGACTATGAAATGAAGTAGCAGAGGCTCTGTAATGTCTAGCTTTGGGTCCATTTAGATGAGGAAGCTGATGGTCTCAACTGGGAGACAGTTCATTTTGCTAACTATAGGCGATATGGCAAAAACAAAGTGCTGTAAATCTAGAATGAATAAGAAAAGAAAAAAAGAATGCATTTCAGAAGTAGCTTTTGTTATTTATATATAAAGAATATCTCCATGGACGTAACTGATGTTCATACTGTGATTTGTCTCTTAAGAGCTGCTGTTAAGAGCAGAGAAGCGACATTGAACATAAGGGAACCTCCAAATTTTTTTTTTCTTTTTTTTCTTCAATTGTATTTCAAAGAGTTGTTTCACAACCCTAGGTAAGATGCAACAGAAAGGAGCATCTTCTTTCTTAATGCTGCAAATAACAAATTAAAATGGTGTGTTATGTGTGTCATCATCCTTTTAGAACTAAATATGCAAAAGAAACTGTCAAGCATATAAAGTTAACATCAGAAAACTAAATATAATAACACAAATTGTTTGAAAGGAGGAAGAATGACTGGTGAATGGCTTCATCCAGAAAGTCTGTCACTTAGGCTAAAACAAATAAAAAAGAAACCCCCACTTCCCGAAACAACTAAACACAAATTGACACATCTTTTATTTTGCTATGCCTGAAATTGCTGACCAGGAGGCAATGTGGTGACCTCTGCTCTCAGCCGTGATCATGGCATTGAAAAGTGTCATTGTGAGAAATTGGAAAAGCACAGAAATTCCATCAATGACTGAGTGGACACACACAATACAGGATGTGCTTGTTATGGGAAAAATTGACACATTACTTATAAGATAAATGCAACAACAAGGCTGCCACCTGGTACCCACTTTTTTAGTTTTTATATTCTTTTTTTTTTTTCTCTTCAGATGTTGTATACCTTCTAGTCACCAAAATTTGAACAGTTTTAAATATATAAGCTAACATATATGAAGAAGCTAGCTATATGCGCACTACTAAGACAATGGCTTGTGGGCTGCACTGGGGCTGTCTAGCATTGTTGTTCATTTATTATTGCATAGCCTGCTGTAACAACCACATAATTTACAAAGAATACCATATCAGGGACAGACAGTGGTGGTACTGCTAGTGGTGCACAAAAGTTTCATTTACAACATTAAGACACAGTATAAATTGTTCGTGTACTCCAGGAAAAAGGGTTGGACATATTCTTGTTTAGAACCACCTAAGAAAACCCAAGGGGTTTGAAATGGCATTTTTAAGTACACATTACGCTAATATTTGTCTTTTACTTGTGTTATACAACCACAACATTTTTAGGTGTTACCTGGTTTCCTGTTCCTTTCATCATTCATGTCTTGAATATTCTCTCTCAATTAAATGATAAATATGTTTGTGGTAGTGGTCTTTAATGACAATTACACAAGACATGCTAAGTTTTTGAGACAGGATTGTAAAATATGCTTTTCTGAAGAATGAAAGTGTAACAAAACACTTAAAGCACTCTAATTCCTATTAGAAGGAGTTTTTGCTGTATCTCTACCTCTTATGGTCTGACACTACTTTGTTCTGCAACCTTGTAAGAAGTATAAGCTCACTTTCTTTTTTAATAGTAGTGCATCTGAGGTATATAAGTACATTAAAAATATGTACATCTCAGGAGAGTGTTAGATGAGCTCACTTGTCACTCACTGGTGAAACTCTTGTTCTGTGACTTAGATGAGTGTTTAAGTAGCATTGCCATGACTGTGTAGACTGGAACTCTCCAGTCACGTATAATACAGGAGAAGGAAATACTGAGGTCTAATTTTTGCAGATGTACCTCAGGCCGCTATTGTTCTGATTACTAGTAAAACCAAAGTGATTATAGCAGATTGAATAACAAACTCAAAGTTGTTCAAAACCTTTCTGAGTTTATAAAAATGTATGAAAATACATTTTGCAGTGTATGGAAAGTCCTTACAGAAAACATCAGAGGTACTGATATAATGAATAATCTTTATCTGTTTTATTTTATAAAACTGTATTACATGGAAATATTTGAAGAGCAGCATACTACACCACACGCATGAGAGAGATTTGGGCCTTCAGTCATATTTGCAGGTCATCACACTACAAGTGTGACACGTATGGTATAGAAATGGCTTTGATTAACACAATGTTGTGACTATAGTCATTGTGTTCAGTTTCTAGATGGAACATGAATTGGAAAGGCTTTGCTGTTATTTGATATGCTTAGTAGTATGAAAGAAATAGGAATATTTACCAAGGGAGGCAGCATCCAGTCTAAGTGCATCGTAATATATCCTTCGCATTTGTATTCAGGATATGTTGTCTGTAATAACTTCAAAGATCAGCTTCATGTTCCTATTCAATTTACTTCTACTTTCTATTGTCCTATACACTTGGGAGGGTCATGAAATTCTCTTGGTGGAGAAGATACAGCTTAACTTGTCAGATTTCTGATAGGACATTAGTTGGAGGGGCATCTCCAAGGAATTTTCTGATCTTGGTATCTTTGATGTTGCAGAAATATTATTCTATCTAAAGAGAGGGAAAGGTTCCGACTGATTTGACTGATATTTTATTTCTAAATTGTTCCATTCAAGAGAATATGATTACTAAAGATTACTTGCAGAGTAAATATTACTCATTGTGGATTACAGCATGGGAATTTGGCCTATATTCTTACTATTTCTCCTTTTTGATGGGAAGGAGGGAAAGGCCATAAAATGGAAGACCTGACCACACCACTGTGATATTTCTCATGGGAAATCCTTTCTACAGATATTAAAGTCCAAATGGTGAATCTAAAAAGTTGCATTTTTTCTACCCAAACTTTTCAGCATTTGACTGAAGTATGATACTGTTTGTCATATATTGGTATATAATGTGACTTACTACACTCTTAAATAGCTACATAGTCTGCCTTCAGGGCTGTATTTCACTCACATCAGGTGTTATGTCAGGTGACTCCAGAAGCAGTGAAATAAAAAGTACTAGAAAAATCAGAAAGGTAGTCTGTTCTTCTGTTTGTTTGGGGTTTTTTTATAACCATGCACTAAATCTTTTTTGTAGTCAGATATACAAGACAGCTATTGCTTCCGTAGAAAAACAGTGGAAGCTGAAGTACACACTGGGAGAAGTGACTGCTGGTCATCCACTCTTATCATTCACTTGCTCTGTGACCTGAGGAACCCTTGTTCTGTACTTTTAATCTGCTGCATTAAAACCCTTTAACAGCTGATGACAGCTGTTGCGTACTTCATGCTTGCACTTAAACAGTGAGAAATGTAACAATTCCATCATGGTTGTATGTTCTGGATATAAGCATATTTAACAAAACAAACCAAAACAAAAAGTTTAAAAAGCCTTTGAGTGAACTGGTAAGAACTGATTATATTTTAAAACTGAGTTTTTCCTGGAAACCAAATTTAACTGTACTGGGAACTTCCATCAGAAGATTAAGTGATCCCTGAAAAGTTAAAACTGGAATTAATCTGGGATGAGTTATTCAGATGGTCAGGCAGTAGCTTATTAAAATTGTCAAATGACTAGACATCAACATGTTGTGATGTCACACTGGGAAATACAGCAGAACATGCAGTGTTGGAAGCAACAATTTATTCCCAAGTTTGTTGATATTTGCCTTTAAATAACATTGGTTTTGAAGTGGGATAGTAGTTTCAGGACAGACGTAGCTTATCATTTGCCCCAGAGCTTCATATACAAATCTGGGCTGATAACTACTACCCTGCATGCCAGCCCAAATGGAGGTTCATTTTTTAATAACAGCGATTTGTTTCAAATGCAAGTTTCTGGAGAGACTTGCATTGAAACTCCATAAAACTGAGGATAAGGATATTCCCATTAGTGAGCAAAGAAATTCTCATACTGAAGTTTCTGGACTCTTGATGTTGACCCTTGCTAGTATTGCCAGTGTAAATAGTTTGTCAGGCATTATCTTGTGTTACAGGTGTGTCAAATATCTGTCTAACAGATCTTAGTAGCAAACAAACCAGGTAGCTCCTAAACTGGAAAGTACAGGCATCTGGGATAGCATAGGTCACCAGCATCCTTATAAGTGTGCAACTGCAATTCTCAACCTTTTCAAACTATGATTAGTCATCTAATTGTGCGTCCAAATTTAGTTGGTGCATTTTGCATGCATAATTAATTGATTTCCTGAAGATCTCTCCTAATTTTTAATTACTGCCGAAGCTAGCGTTAAATATGGAGTGAGCCAGTCTGCACACCAATTTCCTTTAGAAACTGGATGCAGACAGCTTGTGACAAGCGTGAGTATTTGTGGAATACAGAAACTGGCTGCTGTCTAGGCTGGGATATGTGAACTTGACCACAGGTTCAAGTTAATTCACTTACTATCTGACTGAAGTGAAGTCATTCGGTCTTAATTGGTCACTGAGGCATTGCTCAAATATTGGCATAGAAGGAAAACTTTTTACATTTAAAGAAACTCTGCTGAAGCTCTTGCTGTTTATACCTGTAATTATACGAAAATGTAAAAGCATAATACAGAGTGACAGAAACTCTTATCTAATCTGATTTTCAGTGCTGAAATCAGAAACTGGATGACAGTGTATCTGCCTAGTTCTGGTGTATATTTCCATACTGTGTTAATCAGATGAAAATCTCTGCATGCAACAATTATCTGAGCAGCAATACCACTGAGACAAACAGGGGCTTTGCCCAAATAAGGACTCTAGTGATTTGGCCCACCTCTTTCCTCAATCCATGCTGCTTTGTGAACGTGAGGAATTTTTTCTTTAGGTGTACAACCCAAAGCTCCACAGTTCAGTCAACATACACTGAAAACAGTAGTAGCACTAAACTGATGCTCTTTGTGAAAGAACTTTGCATTTTGCTAACAAAAAGGTCACAAATTTGCTGAGTATGTCCCTATTAGCAACACCCTATTTCATTTCCCTTTCTCCATCATCTAACAACAAATGGCTTTAATAATAGCTTTGCTGCTGTGTTCCAATTTTCATCTCAGTCTCTGCTCTGCTTCTGTGGAGCAAATCTTAACAAGCCAAAAATGGAGGTCCTAGCTCCATTTTCCATTTGTTCTTTCTTGCCTTTTTAAGTTAAAATCTTAGTGTGCAAATTAACTTGAATATGCTCTACTAGCCTTTTTCAAAGCAACGTGGTAGTGTTGGTCAAACAGGAGATCATGGGAAACAATATTTTTCACTTGTATGGCTGCTTCTTAACATCCCAAAGCACTTCACAAAGTCTGACTGCATTAAACCTCCTGCACTGTAGGGGGTGAATGTTCAAATCCCAAGGAAGTAAAAATATGGAGAAGAAATAACTGATCCCATCATCTGCAGGAGGGCTGTAGGTAAGGTTTAATTCATATAATTACCAGATTATTTACACATATTATATATTCCCAAGACTGAGATATCTGTACTGGGATGTATTTAAAGCAGAATTTTCTGTTATGCATTTTCTCACTATAATCAAACACACATTTTATTTTATGGCCACTGTGGTGGTAGATGTTATCAGTAGGGTCATAAAGGGGCGAGACAAATTCATGTGCAACAGATCAACAAATGGACATTGAAAGGACCACTCTGGGGTGTCCTGCCTAGCTTTTCTAACATAACAGGTACAGATATTGGGTGAATACAAAGGGAATGAAACACAAGAAAGTGACCAAGCTCATGTGTTTAAATAAGGTTTCCTATTGCTAGTGCCAGCCACAAACATTTGACCACAGAGACTATTGGGCTGACCCAGTAAGGTATTTCCTTTGGTTTTATGTATAATTTGTTCCTAATATGACTTAGGTATTACAAAAAGTACTAAAGGAATTTTCTTTCCTTCTCCTTTCATGAATGTACCATATATGCTTGTCACTTAAACTTATCAAATATTCAATATATTCAAAAATAGCAAATATCAATATGAATTTTGTTTTTAAAGAAACTGTGAGAAATGTTCAAACAAAAAAGTTCAGTAAAGGCTTACAGGTTTTGTTTTGTTGTCGTTTCTGGTTTTTTAAGCTACATCAGGTTTTTGACTAAAAAAAACCCCAAGCTTTAAACTGAAAACTGATTCTGGTTTTTAGATGAATGCCTCATCATGGCTCAAAATGATTTTCTGTTCATATAGATATGGCTAGTAAGTCTTTACTTCCACTCATCTCTTGTGCTGGTCTACGTTCTTTTCACTCTGCACCTCACTTGTACACTCTCCTGTCTTTAAAGAAAATTATACCCATTCATATTTAATTACATACTTCTAATAGCAGCCAACCTTTAAAATAAATGGAGACCTCCTTTGAGCCACTTCTAAGTTGTTCTTCAAACTGTAAAATCTCCTTTGTCCTCCCATGGTGTTTCAAAATTGCAGTAATAATTACGGATTGTTAACATACTCTACTATAATTCAACCCTTACTCATGTGCACATTATTACTCTTTTATTTTTGGTCTTTATTTTGTTGATTATTTACTGTATTCAGCTACCATATCTATGCATTGGTTTATAATTTAGCATAAAACATGTGCAGGGTGTTATGTGCCCTTGTAACACTATTGATGAAATATATACCATACAAAAAGGCTGTATCTTGTACTGATATTCCTCAGTCTTCCAGTATGACCAAGAATATTTACTACATTATTAAGACCTGCAGTGTCAATTCTAAGTGACATAAGAGTAAGACCGTTAATATATCTAGAGGGTACTGTAATAGTAGCTCCATCAGAAGAAGCTGTTAGTTCAAAGGCAATAGCTTATTTAATAAATGCCTTAAGTAATAAAATAGTGTAAAAAGTCAGTTTCCTTGTGTCAAAACCCAACAGTATGACATAATTTTGCTAGAACTTTCCAAATATTGTAGTAGAACTAAACTGGGAAAAGTTCATACTGAAAGTCAAATTTGCCTGCAAGGATTGAAAGCTTTTCCACATGTATAACAGATACAGCTATACTAATTTCATCATTGGCTTTAGAAAATTGACTTTAACCATGTAAGAATAGGCACTTGTCCAAGTGTTTTATGTGACTGTGGGATTTTGTGCTACAGACAATGAAGTTTGTCTTGCTATCTTGTCTGACTTACTCTTTTAAATGCAAGACAAATTCTACTGCCATTTTTCACACGAAATACAATTTTACACCTAGCAGCATGTAAGCTGATGGGTTCATTTGGGCTTCCACTCAGTGCAATTATGAGATCTGGGATGTATCTCTCTATGTTGACCAAAGAAAGGACACTGCGCAAGAACCACCATTATTGTGCATAGCTACCTTTGCTATGCTTTTCAAATACACAACCCTTCTGAATTTGTAGAGAACATTCTGGAATGAGATTAAGTCTGACTGATGCTTCTGCTGCAATAAATACCATGCAATGTAAAAAACTATGGAAATGTGATCTTTTTTAAAAGCTTTTAGAGACTTGAGCAATGTTTTCAGTTACACTTTTTCTTTGTGGTGTCTTCTAATTTCTGTTTCTAGCATATAAATCCATTAGCATAGCATCAAGGAAATGTTACTGAAGGGAAGTTCTAATGCAAGATTTTCTTAACAGCTGCTGTGGGTTACACAACTCTGATTCTGCTAAATTAGGAGAGGATTATATGTCCTGCTAATAATGCATCCCCAACCAGTTCTTTCCACATACATTGGACCACCAGTTGCACACTGTGGTGATGACAGGCTAAGGCATGAGGAGAGATTTATTTGGATGTATTCCATGTCGTATAGGTATCTATAATATATTTCAAAGATTTCTGAAGTCAGATTCTGAAATCTTTCTTAAAGTTTCTAAAATCAGATTACTCTTCCCCCTCACTCAAAAACATCCATGAACAGAAGTTTCATGTCCTTAAAAAATGCTGTATTGTACAACTGGCATGGCACATTTTGGCCCCCCTGAAATTCCTTACTAGATATAAAATATAATTTCAGAACAAAAACCAGTAGACATCATGTGCAAAATTGGTATTCAAAAGAAAAGATATTTAAAAACTGAAAGAAAAATACTGCCCTTGCTATAGCTACTATTTGCTCTTTTTTTTTTCTTTCTGAAAAATGTAAACTTAAGTGATCAATGGCAAACATATACCCACTGTTCAGGGTGAAATTATTAGTTCACCTCTTAGACCCTATCTCTTCTCAGCCAATAAGCATTAACTGGTTTTTTTTTGTCTGGTTGATTTTCTGCAGCCATGTCTTACCCTTGAACATTATGTAATCAAATTAAGTGAGAACAGGGACACAGTAAGAACAGGGACCACTAGTGTCCATAATATTACTGACACATAAGATACATCAACAAGTATATGTGTATGTATGTATATATACAGGCATATTTGTCCACACTTTTTCTTGTTCAATTCAGTAATAGACAGAACATCTTTAAGGGCAGAATTTGCTTGTTCTTAACCTAGTGTGGTAAGGACCTCGTTTTTGATGTGGGAGCTCCTTGTGATAATGTAATATAGCTAGGTTCAGTCTTGTCTCAAATAATGTTTTCCTTTACTTTTCACAATATTCTATTCATTATTTTGAGGGCTGGCCAATATCAAGCTAGCCTGTGCTGAACAAACGTAACTAAGAAGCCTCTGCTCTAAAGAGCTAGCTTATAATGTAAATCGAGAAACAAAGAACATGTTCTATTACCAAATAATGCAATGACTTACAAACTTACTATTTATTTCAGAGGCATGACCTTAAAGAAGTCATTTGACTTCACAAACACATTTCCATGTACTTAAGCTGATGTGTCAGAGCAGAGGATTCCCACTGACAGGAGCTTGCTGGCAACTTTCAGCTGATTTTTCTGAATTAGGAATCAGAAACACACTATGGATTCTCTAACCCATTTGGCAAATTGAAAAGTCAGCATTTTATCTTCTGATACAGCTGTAAAAGAGAGAATGGAAACTGTCTTGTGTTTGCTTTTAATTTCTGCGCATTCTAAACATTAACACTGTCCTGTACACTCTACATAATAAGGAAGTATTGCAGTAAATGAGATTCTTTCATCAGTGAGAAACATCTATATTTGTTAAACAACTTCTGAAAGCTTCTAATTGTTATGATTAGAAAAGCAAATATTTCAGAGGATTTTATTTTTAATATAGTGTAAATATTTTTACACACACATAATTGTATACCTATATACAATGCTGGATGATCATACACAAACAGTGCAGCATTTTAATTTTATGAAGAAATATAGTACAACTCTGATAATCAGCAGGCCGAATAACTGGAGATTTATTTTATCTCAGTGTCTTAGTGACATGCACTGTGCTGTCATCTGGAATGCCAGGGGTACTACACAGTCAAAATTCTCAGTATCTACTCATCTAGAAGTGTCATTTATATTTGCTTCAAGACTAAGATTAGATGATAAAATACGTTTATTGGTTAAATCTCCAGGAGCATTTAGAGAAGGACATCACAAAATTTTCTATGGGTATATTTTGGCAATGAAAGCCTGCACTATCGGAAATGTATGTTGAATACTAGTAACAGTCATGCACCTTTCTCTATAATTCCCTCAATTTTAAGTATGATGGCCAATTAGCAGAGACCAATTGCCAAAATTAAAGAAAGAGGGGAAAAAACCAAGTATGTTTCTGTAGCAGAAGCCAGTGAAAGATGGTACTTTATGATTTTTGATATTCAATTTGCGACAATCATTAGCCACAGCTGGGACCTACTGAATGGATCTGACCATGCTAATGTTTGTTATCCTTTGTTAATACTTCATCTGAGCTTTTGGAAACTTCTCAGAAAGGAAAAGAGTACTGCTGAAAACTAAAAGACTAAACTTGTTTTACATGAACAATAATTATGGAATTACCTTAGACTGATTAGGTGAGCATCCCAGAACAAAGACCTATGGATCTGGGGATATATTTAGTTTCAGTATCACCGAATCCCTATCATGAATATTAGTTTATCATTATTGCTTTTAATTTTTATGAAGTGAGTGATTCCCATAATAAAAGTTTTCTTCACAGAGTATGAAAATATGCCTGGTGGAAAATCATTTATTATATCCAGAATGAATTATAGTGCATTACAGATACTCATTTGTATATTCTCACCCTTTCCTTTTTTTTTTTTTTTTTTTGGTGTAAAGAACTATTATATTTTTTGACAGTCACAACAAAAGAACAAGTGACAATATTTGAAGTGTTATAATTATTCATGACTTGGGAAGAAGAAAGGACTCTTTCTCTCTCCACATTTGCAGGCCCTCCAAAGCATGCACCGTTAAATGATCAAACATTCCAGTCATACTTTGGGAACAATTTAATGTGTGCTAAAGTCAATGGGAATCTTTCCACTACTCTTTGCATTAGCTTGTTAGATCATAGAATTTTTAGGATAAGGATTGTCTTTTCATTAGGCACAAACCATGCAAAGCAAATATGATCTCAATCTTGATTACTTAGTACAGATACAATTATAGAAAACAGCAGTGGATTTTCAATCCAATATGTCAATGTGTGGCCTATGTGATGGGAAAAAAAAAAAAAAAAGAAATAGTGATCCTTTAAAATACTTCCCTTTTTTCTTCCTCTTTTCAGTGCTAGGTGAAATCCCAGCCTCTTTTACACTAACTTTCCTTTGGTACTGGCTTTAATAGTGCCAAGATTTTTCCCAAAATATCAGTTTAACAGATAATCCTACATGATTTTATTTAAGGTAATTTGATACTGTAACATTCTTCATTCTTTGCTAAGTAATTCCCATTGGCTACTTTCTAACAAATATTGGACTAAACCACAATAAAATAAATGTTAAATACTGAAAGGTAGTTGAAATTAGACAAAGTATTTTCAATACTTCAGACTTGCAAATAATCCATAGGATTCCTATAGGTTGGAGCTTGTTTAAGGGCTAGCACCAAAAGTTTACTGTAAGGTATATCATTAGTTTTCTTTTTTTCCCATACTCAGAAGTATAACATATCAAAAGAATATACCTTTTGCCTGGAAGTCTAAAAATTTTTCAATCAATTGATTCACATCTATTGCTTACTGTGTGTTATTAGGTTAGTAATCTACTGACAAATGTAACACAGATTCCAAATAAGATTATTTTTATATCACTGTTTACAAATCTGAGTTCTCAGCTGGGATTAGGGAGATTAGAAAGCACAAACTGTTAAAAAAAAATCATGAAGATGTGTTAGCTTGTGGTAAACCAGCAAATCTGTTGTCATCTTTGGTTATCTTGTCTGTGTTTTGAACAGAAAAGTTGCCTATGGCTGAAATTACTCAGTAGAGACAAACAACAGTATACACACATGGCACGTCCATACCATGTGCAATGTTCAACATACAAATTGGATTTTGGGTGCTAGCTGGATCCAGCTGGCCTCTAGCACAGCCTTAGGGCTTATGTCATCTGCACTGACAGACAGAAATGCCCAAGGAGCTGCTCTGCCAGAAAGAATTACTCAGTGCCCACCACTCAAGCCCCTTCCACCTCTGACATACCATCACAATGTCTGGAGTTGGCAAAAAGTCAATGTTTGCTTGCATCAAGATACTCCTGCCTGAAGATATCATTCAATTCCTTACTTCAATTCCAGACTGAGGCAAGTTATATTTGAGAGGGGCAAAGCCTGGATTCCAAATAATTTAAAACACGTCTGCAATAAGAATGTGGAGCTCCCACAGCTAGTTGAGTCAAGTCCAAAGGGATCCATAAATGGGAGTTTTTTGCCTTATTCACTCAGAGCCCAATATATAAACGTAAACTGTTGAAAACTGTTGTTACAACAAAATTTGCCACTTATAATAGTGAATGCTAGTCTCAGTTAACAGAAAACTGGTAAACTCTGAAAACTGAGGAGCAGACATGCTACCCGTTCTGTTGACCTCGCTATGATATGGCAGCACCTCACAGAGAGGCAGGACAGACAGCTGTATGTAATAACCTCCTGAACAGTTAGATCTTGTAAGCCAGAACACTTAGAAATCACCTTCTGAATAGACCTAAACAGCTGCTTGTATTGTTCAAATGTATCATCTGCTATTTGAAAATTTTCTTCCTTCAAACCAAACTTGAAAGCGAACACACATTCTTTTCAATTTTCTGTGACATTATCAAGTCACACCTCACTTCATGTGACCTCAGGGCTTCAACCTGATTGGTTTTGCTTATTTATTTATTTATTTATTACTCCTGTAGTTACCTAAAAACCCAGTTATGCTGACTTTAGTCTGCAGGTTAAGTAGGAGTAACAATGTAGTCCATTGAGAGTTAAGCCACGGCTTTCTTTGGAGTCCTTTCAAATTATTTGATGATAACACCCATTGTTAACATAGAGTGCCACTACAGTATTGCCGTATTCACTATAATCTCCCAGACTGCAAAGGACAACCCATGTGGAGACACAGCAACAACAGTGTCAATGCTAGCTGTTATTTTACATTTCAAGGAATCCTAGTTTAAGAAACTATTTATGTAAGTTATCGTCTTTAAAAATAACCATCAAAAAAAGCAGGAGACAAGTTTTTTTTAAAGTATTGAACCAACAATTATTCAAAATGTGTAAGAAAATTATATGCACTCTCTGTTAACATTTGCCACAATACAGCACTTCTCTCCCAGCTTGCTAGATTAACTAGTTTATTTGAAGTAAAGAGGCAAACTGCATTTTTTTCCACTTTTGGTCTTGATGAGTGCACTTTTAGAAGTGGGTTATAAAGTGTTTTGTGAGACATGTCAAATAGTGATAGAACTCCACCACCTTCACCTCACTCTCTTCAGTCCAGTGAGTGATCAAGGGGTGCTGAGAGACAGTGACTGCATTTGATCATAGCGGACTGTTTTCACTCACCCTGCTAGCTGCATGGAATGACTGACAACCATATGAGGAAATAATAAGTGCTAAAAGGGGCAATGATATATTGGGAGAAAGGAAAAGAGAGAGCCATAAATCACTGTTTTGTTAAAAATAAATTTGCAGGTGATGGCTGTGATAGTTGCTTACCACTTTTGAAAAGTGTTTTTACTGTAATCTTATGCAATACTGCTTCTGCCTGCTTGTCCTGGTTTCAGCTGGGATAGAGTTAATTTTCTTCCTAGTAGCAGGCATAGTGCTGTGTTTTGGATTTAGTAGGAGAAGAATGCTGATAACACACTGATGTTCTAGTTGTTGCTGAGTATTGCTTATGCTAGTCAAGGACTTTTCAGCTTCTCATGCTCTGCCAGGTGCACAAGAAACTGGGAGGGGGCACAGCCAGAAGAGTTGATCCAAACTGCCCCAAGGGCTATTCCATACCATATGACGTCATGCTCAGTATAGCAACTGGGGCGGGGGGGGGGGGGAGGGATGGCCGGGGAGCGGCGATTGCTGCTCGGGAACTGTCTGGGTATCGGTCGGCGGGTGGTGAGCAATCGCATTGTGCATCACTTGCTTTGTATTATTATTATTATCATTATTATATTGTTGTTATTATTATCATTACTATTTTACTTTATTTCAACTATTAAACTGTTCTTATCTCAACCCAGGAGTGTTTCTCACTCTTACTCCTCCGATTCTCTCCCCCATCCCATCAGGGTAGAGGGAGTGAGCAAGCGGCTGCGTGGTGCTGAGTTGCTGGCTGGGGCTAAACCACGACAGTCTTTTTTGGCACCCAATGTGGGGCTCGAAGGTTTTGAGATAATTGCAGATTAACCAGAGTGTATTAACGAGTCTGTTAACAGTTGCTGGTCATGATATTAGTTCATCTGATCTGCACCATGTTCCTTTTTTTGCAGTACATGTTAAAGCTCGTTGTTGGTTTGTGTAGTGTGCTATGCTCTGCAGTGATTCATGATCTTTTGCTTGGGAGGCTGCACCCACCTGTTGCCTCCCACATTAAATACATGTAATAAGGGCTTCAGGGTAGACACGGCCTTTTTTATGTGATTGGACTAAGCCTCATGGGATGAAATTGCAATAAATATAATTGTTAATGCAAATAAGTTGTCAATTAATACTACAATTTTATTAATATTATGAGGTCACGAAGAGCAGGTGATGACCAGTTAAGCCTGTCATTAGGGATGGCACTTTTGCTCAGGTCACCTTTTTTAACATGATAATACAATGCAACTTTTTTACAGTCCTGTAAAGCACACTGTCTGTGTTGCTGTTTGACAAGGAATTAGGAGATTTTTTTTAGATTGTCTAGTTTTAGATGTATCCTTCCCCCTCCCTTTCCCAGGCTGTCACACATGTGTAGATGTATAAGACAAAGAAAGTATGCAGGCTTGACTTTTCACTGCTTGGCATGAATTTAACACAGCTTTAAGTCAAAGCAAGCAGCAGAGCCATAAAATTAATGCAACGTATGGTTAAATAAGTGTGCTTAGTTACATTTATTTCATATAGCCATATTAGTTTGAAACATGTGTGCTGTGATGGTGTCCAAAGACCCCTATCAGAGTTAGGTCCTGAGTGGAGATGGATAAGAAAATATCTGTGCCAGAGAGTTCATATTCTAAATGTCACACAAGAAGATGAAGGCTGAGAAGGATATGACCTATAAATAAATGAACGTGATGATGACTGACACAGTTTTATTTATTAAATATGTTTGTTATTGCTGCTTTTCCCTAGATAACTCATCCTGAGGAATTATCTTACAAACTTGTTGAAAATAATTAGCAGAAAAAATATGCGTGGCAGATGAGGCTTTAAAAGCTTTTGATAGATCCTGCCTAGGTCAGTGGAATATTTTGCCAATGAGGACTTTGATAGCACTAATGGAAGTCCACCTGAGCCCCTACTGATGATAATACTACCAGCAGACACACTGATAAATTATAATGGGCACAGCGGCAGCAGCAGCCACTCTAGAAACATCCTTAAAGTGAATTTCCTTTAATGGCTGGGAAGACAAATGACTCACATTTTATCATTGGATTCCTCCTCTTTCAGAAAATTGCCAATAAACTTCCTGTCCTTAGCTGAAGATTTGGCAGCAACTTGGACATAACAAATTTAACCCATTCAGTGGCTTTCATCTGTTTATTTATGTCAGTTATTTGTTCAAACTGTTCTTCTTAAGGCAACCGATCTTATGTCTTTTCATATCTGAAATTAAGGTAATTTGTTTGTTAAATGGCTCACAAACTGAAGTAGTGTTTCAGAGGTCAGACTCCTGTAAAGTTGTAATTCAGAAGTGATTGCCTGTACAGTAAGTACCTAAATTCACAAGGTATTTCCCATTTAGATTTAGGAGTTTTCTGGTCTTCCCAAACCGCTCAGCATGAACAGCTTGCACCTAACTCTCCCTAAACCCAGCCAGAACCCCAGAGCATTAACTGTGGGCATACAAACAAATGTCACCAAGTTTATGTGGCTTAATGAGCTACCTCGCATTGGCTGAGCTTGTGTCCTCTGTTAGTACTCTGATTTCCTTTCACTTAGCAAACAGTTGCAAGAGCCACAGTTTGAGACATTATTCCCCCATCCCAAGTTGTTTGCCCTTGTTCGGCTGTTGAAGACCACCCTTGCAGCCAGCGTGGCAGAACAAATACTCCTTTTCTCTTACAGGCTAGCTTAAACTCTGCTCACTGCTCATTTAATCTAGTCTGTTGCCTTATACTAAGTGGTTAACACATATGCAAACTTTTCTTCTGCTGATTTAATTTCAAGGCATGATGATCTCTGGCAGAGGTATGGTGCTAAAGCTGGAGCTAGTTTCACTAGTGCTTGTCTATAAACACCTTTAACTCTTTTAATTACAAAGTAAACCACGTTACTTGGAATCTGGATGAAGGAAATTGCCCCACATTTGCGATGGACTAACAACATGCTGATGAATAGGTGGCTCAGCTGACAGGTAGCACTTGACAGTGTTCTCATAGCTTGGGGATCTCACACTCAGGTCCTCTAAGTGGCTTGATACTTGAGGCACTTTCAAAGAATATCTATGCATACCCAGATCTTCTTATGAAAGTCACTGTCAGAGACATAAATGCTTCCAGAATTGCCTGGTCACTCTATAATCATAGAACTAATAGCTCTTTTTGCTCAAGCATTCAGTGAGAGAAGTTAGGAGACTTGGATTCAATGCCTTCATCAGTCTGTGGAGTTTCAAAAATATGTTCTCAAAAGACTGCAGTACAATAGAGGCTAGTTTAGGTAGAAAGCATTCTCCACATTCCAGCTGAAACTGTACTTTGGGTAGCAAAAGAAACAGGATTATTTTGGCCAGAAGAAGCATGAATGGTATAATCCAGTGAGAAGGGCCTTTTGGAAATAGGTATCACCACCTACTACTGAGTCCATCTTTTATGTAATTTTTTTGCAAAGAGGAAAATAATTCCAACACTTCTGATTTCCTAATTGTTCTTTCTTTGTAGTCAAAAAGCAGGAGATTTTCTAACAACTTCCAAGAACGATTTTTGCAGAAAACTTACTTGCCATTTGAAGCTTGCAGCTAGTGTTCTTTTGAAGCCCGCTGGTCTGTGAGCAATATCTTACAGACCACCAGTTGTCAAAGTAGTTACCTGCAGAGCTGTTATGTTTGGTTTTGAACATCCAGATCTTTAACATTGTGGCTGTAGATGATACCTAGGTTGCTGAAGAGAACTGACTTGTGAAGAAATGTGAGCTGTGACATTAGCGTTAGGTATTTAAGGACTGCATTTAATTTCTTGTTGCTTTCATTTCATGATATTTCTGCTCTCCTTCTTGTGTTATTCAAGTGCAGTTAAAGATGCACACACATACTGGTATACTGCTTTTTCTTTCTTATATGGTGTTAGGCATATGCTTTTCTGTAATCTTTAAATTATGCTATAAATAAGTCTGTCTAATATTAATAACTTATTAGTCTGCATATCACTTTAAAACTAAAAAGGTTACACAGAGCTTGTAAGGTCTGACTCCAAGGCACCTTGTGTCTGTATCTAATCTAAAAGAGAATGGAAGCAGGGGTGGATAACTAGCCACTGGTTAGCTCAATCTTTCATATCAATGAAAGTTACAGACCACATTTGTCAAGATCAAATCAAGATTTCTGTGGGTATGTAGGGCAAACCGCACTTTCAGCGTTTATGTGAATGGTACATGGAATTTTCTCAAAAGTCTTAATGCTAGGAAACATCTATGCATTGTAAATTGGTCTCTTTATAGAATGATATGTGTATGAAAACTGAGAACATAGGTCACACTTTAAGATGAGAGGATGCATTTTTGTAAATCAGGGAAAAAATGTTGAAATCATGATTAGTGACCAGGAACGTAAGTTCCCAGCTCACATAGAGGCCAAGACCAAATGTGATCCTTGTATAAATAAAAATGAGAGTTCAGCATAAAATACTGCATTAATATCATTCCAATGACAATTCCATATCCTATTCCAGAGTTTACAGTTTTAAAAGGATATTGATAAATGGTGAAGGCTGAGAAAAGCCTTGCAAGGATGAATCATAGTCTGGAAAGCCTGTCTTGTAGTACGAGAGTAACAAAACAGAATCTAATTATCTCAACAACAAGAAGGTTAGAGGGCTGACTAATTATGATCTGTAAAGTATGTAAGTTGAAAAAAGAAGTTAATACTAAAAGGCTCTTTAATTTAATAGATAAAGCCAAAGTGAAGTTCAGTTTTGTAAGACTACAAGTGAGGAATGTGGTTTTGACAGTGAGAGTAATTATGTACTAGTAAAATTTACTCAGATGTTGTAGAATTTGCACAATATGAAATATTTACCTTTTTTTTAAGGAAAAACTCACATACTTTAGTTCAACAGTAACTAGATGGCTTTATGAAAAGAAAAAAAGAAAAAGAAAAACCAAACCCAATAAAAAAACAAACTGATGAAACACTTAGCCTAAATGATAGGAAAGATCTCTGCAGAGAATTAAAATGGTCTTTTCTAGCTTTGACTTTACACAAGGAAGTCCAGAGCCCAGCAACTGCTTCCACTTTTCCAGGATTGAAACATTGGCTCTGTTAAAGTCAATGTCTGTATCCCCCTTCTGAAGTTTAAGGTTGCATCTCAGAAGTAGTATAACTACAAATTCCTGTATTTTGCTCTCTGAAAAAGACCTAAATAGGCAAAGTGATCTTTCTGTACTATTATCTATGGCTACAATATTTTGGGTTTGGGCCTTTCTCAAAAGGAGAAAATAACAATAAAAGTTGTAGTAAACAATGCTAGGGAGAATGTAATTAGAATGTAACTAAGAAGTCAGGCACGTATCATGGCAAACATCGTATTTTTGGGAAGCTCTATTGAGTATTTGTTCTCAGAGTACACTATTCTGAAATTATCATATTGGCCAAGAAGGTGGGACTCTACAGCATATTTCTGACTTATCTGGCATATAGCATAAACAGCAGTACAGTGAGAATTTCATTTTACTATAAATGAAAGATTTTTACTTTGAAAATATGTATGTAGTTTTCTGGGTGGTATGTTTGTTAATCAGTGTAATTTTTTGTGAAACTTGTTACAGATCAACTTTTTATATTATCAGCAAATGTAAGAAGATAAGCCACGTAGGATTTTTTTTTTTTCTTGAAATTTAGTAAACAGCATTTTGGGGCTACTCAACTAGGAAACATTTACTGTTTCCCCCAAATCTTAATTTTCTGCATGTTCATTTCAACATTATCTCTTGATTTTTCCCATTTACCTGTCGGATCGGGTGGACTCATTCTATTTCCTTTTAATTCCTTTCTTTCTGCAGTTTGGCGTGAATTTCTTCTGCAGTTCTCATTTACTTGAAGTGTTACCAAGGACTATGCCTGCTATGTGTTATCACCGTTTTACCCAGCAAGTGAGCTCATCCAGTGACCTGGCTAGAAGATTCATTGTGGATTTCAGTCCACTTAAGATGAGCCTTTTGCACCATGAAGCTAGTGAAAGATGCCATCCCAACTGCATAAAGTGTATTAGGACCATACTGGTTCACCCTTGCATAAAGGGGAATGGAAGTTTGTTGGCATTATGAGTATTTGAGTAAGAAGACCAAGCAGACAACAGGGAGGGGTAAAGAGTCAATTGCTGTTCATGCAACTGTAGAAAGACCCTCCTGTTCTGCTTCAAGTTTGCATTTTTAGTATGAATTGTTTGGCATGAATAGCTAACCAAACAAACAAAATTTGCAAGGCACTTTTTCTTTTCTTTTCTTTGTTAAACAGTTATACTTTCTTGCTGTTAATTTGACCATCAGTATGCAACATGCTATATCTGATTTAGAAATGAACTCATGCAAATTTTACAGTGATTGAACATGGGAGACCAAGTCATGCCTCAGTTTGACTGACACAAAAAGAGGTTGCATGGGATGGAACCCAGCAGAGTTTGGCCTGTCTTCAGTCAGACTGTCATGTACTGTGATTTCTTTGGATTTCACTGTTTACAAGTAGAGTCAAGTTGGGTTAATACTAGAATACAATGCCTCCTTGTAAGAAGTGATGGTGTTACTTAGCAAGTGGCATTCTTCTCTCTGAAAGATTGCTCCCGGACTCCTGCTTGCTGTTATAAATATGCAGTGGATTGCTGCAGATACCCTCCCAAATAAGCCATAACTTCCAATTGTACATTTAGCTTTTTGAAAGTTATAAGAGGAAAAAAGTGCATTCCACTGTTCTGACTAAATTCACTTTTACTTAAATCTTTTGATCATATACTTGTGTACAGTCTATGGAAAGTTTAGCTTTATTGCTGTGTTTGAGAATATTTGGGTCATGGCTGCAAACATTGGTTGCAAACATTAGAGATGATCCTTTGGTAACCTGTAATAAATCGCCTCCTGCTATTACAACACAGGTGGGAGATCATTATTCAGATTAACTAGTGCATACTTTAATATCCTCCAAATTTATCTTGTAAAATGCATGACATACTCATCAAAATAAAGACTGTCCTGCAAAATTTGGGACAGATGGCAGTGCAAGATGACATCTTTTCTAAATGTGTCAAAATGTTCACTCAGTCAAGCAATATGATTGGTTGCACATTCTTGGTGCGTTATTAAAATAACAAAAGCAGTAAAATTCACTTGCATGAACACCTGCTGCTAGTCACTTAAAATAAGTAAGGCAAAACATATAATTAAGTAATATAAAAATAATTATTTCACTGGCAAATAAGTTAACAGTTTAATATAGCTATTGCATTGCTTAAAATGTTTTAAGTCAGTGAATTACACCTGTACTTAGATTTTCAACATTCAGAACCAAAACATGCCTTCCTAAGTGATACTGAAGGAAGTACTCCTCACACCATATAACAAAACACCGTATAAGAACAGACACACAACAGGCCTACTGTTGTCTGCTAGATGTTATCATTAAATCAGATAGTATATGTTCCTTTACCACTTGAAACAGGAGAGCATAGAAGTGATTGATAAGCCCGATATCAGAGCCAGTATTCAGATTTGAGAAAACAAAGCACTACCTGCTCTCTTCTGAGGATCTGACATGGTGGTAGAAACAAAGCATCTAGAAAAGAAGAGCTGCAGATTTATTTTTTTCTTTTTTTTTTTTTTTCAGCATTTAAAATGACAAAGACTCAGCTTATGAAATCTAATTTAAGTCTTATGGCAGGAAGTCTCATCAAGGCATGAATATGATTTTTGTTTCAAATTATGGAAAGATCTTCAAGACCCCTTTATTTTCTTTGAGCTTTTTCTCAGAGAACTTGGCCAATCCTCACCTGGTCTCGCGCTCTGGGTAATGTTAAGTGCTGTTATTAAACTGGTCAAAGGGACATGCTGTGGAGTGGAACAAGACCTGTCTGTTGGAGGCCTGAGCACATATTTGCTACACCACTCTGGTTTGAAATTATACACAGGAAGTGAACCAGAGACCCTCTGTTGTAGTACTTAGCGATAACCACAGGGCTCCCTCTTCAGCTGTTACACTTGACCTTCACAACAGTGGTCAGCTAACTAAACTATGGGCGTTAAATAACCGGTCTGGTTATGAAAAAAAAAGAAAATCTGTTTAAAACGGTTGGGCACTGGGCAAATGCCTACTTTGCTGTTTTTGTATGGGAGGAAAGGGAACAGGAGCGAAGTGCTTCAGCGGTTGGCATGCAATTATACTGTTAGCTCCGTGTAAATGCACGTGGGTAAATAGGGTAACAACAGGCGGGCACTGTAGAAACTGCAGCTTTAAAGGGTTAACAAAGACCGCACTTGCCACGATCATGGAGCAGGGAGATGGACACTGTCAATTGGGTGATGGCACACCATCCCACACACACACACACACACACACGCGTTGGCCCCTCCATGTGCGCAATGCCCACCTGCTCAGCCCCCCAGGCCCCCGGCCGGGCTCCGCCACCGCCGCTTGGCGCGGGGGCGCGACGCCCCTCGCGGGGGGCTGGGGCTGAAGATACGGTTTCTGTAGTGATGGGGCTGGCTGCGGGGAGCGATTGGCTGCCGGCTTTGCAAATTTCATTCAGTTTGGTCCAATAGCAGGAGGAGAGCGCCTGGTACAGCCTGGACCCCCCCCCCCCCCCTCCTCTCCCAGCTCGCCTTGCCTTGCAGATCAGTCTCTCCCCGGCTCGGTCTCTGCATAGGCAATCACAGCTCCTACTCGCAGCCCCTACTCTCCCTCTCGCCCAGATTGCAATGAATTTTCCGCCTGAATGTAGGTCGCTTACAGCCGCGAACACGAGTTTCCTTCAAATCCAGTGTTGTTGTCTTTCTTCTCGTTATTTTTAATTTTTCCCCCCCCTCCCTTCGTGGTTGTTGCATTCCTTTGGAGAAGCGAATCGCGTTGGATTCCAAAAAAAAAAAAAAAAAAGAGAGCAGGAACCGTGTGTGAATAATCCCGGCTGCATGATAGCCCGAGAGGATTTCCTGAAAGAATCTGGCTGTGTAAAAAAGACCCCTATGCTTCTGCAGCTATTCCAGTGTTAAGGTAGGAGTACTAGATTTGCCGTTTGACTGTTCATTTTCATTTTTTCTGTTCCTTTCCCCCCCCCTTTTTTTTTTTTTCGGCGAGGGTGGGGGAGAGAGGGAGAGGTGTTGCAGTTGGTACTCTGGCAAAGGGCGAGCAGTTTGCTGCAGTCGTCTGTGCTTTTACTTTTCCCATCATGATAAAGCGATACTTTCTTTCTGCCATCTCCACCATCATACGCGATCTCGTTGTCACATATGCATATTTATGCAAATCTATTTCTTTTTTATCCGCTTCGGTCTCGTCCCCTATATCCCCCTTGCACCATAATTTGTTTGGAGGCATTTTGCTGCAATCAGCTATTTGGAAAGGCTCTGGGGTTCTGTGTGAGATGTTTACAAAGTAGGTCTGCTTTACAGCCAAATAAACAGAAGAGTGTGGAGGAGAGGAGGGAAAAATATCTGCAGTACAGGGAGAGAGAGAAAGAGCGAAGCCACAGTTCCCTGCAAGCGCGGCGAGGAGCGGGAGCGGTACCTCACGCTCGGTGTGCGCCTGTGGTTTTCAGGGAAACACAAAACCAACACGTAGGTTTTTGGTTACCCGCTTCCCTCGCCACCACCACAGCCAGCAAAAAGCAAAAGGGGACGGGGGTGGGGGGGGAGAGCAAGGGAGGCGGCTGTTCAGAGGAAATCTTGGCTCTTCTCGGATTAAGCGGTTCACCCGCTTTGGCTTTAGCTATTCCGTGGTGGGTTTTCCGTCTTCCCTTTTTTTTTTTTTTTTTTTTTTCTTTTCTTTTTCCCCTCTTTTTCTTTCTTTCCTTTCTGGGCTGGGGTAAAATGCCCGCTTTTGTGATGGGCATGGGTTTCCGCACGTGATGGAGCGGGGGCTGGCACTGGGGAGAGCCAGCGTGCGCGGAGCGGGGGCTGGGGGGGCAAGGAAAAAAAAAAAAAAGAAAAAAAGACACGCATCACCACCACCACCACCACCACCACCCCCCCAAAGCTCGACAGTAAATCGGCTTCTTCTGCAACGCTGGGGCGGGGGCGGGCGAGGCGGGGGCTGGCGGCGTCAGGCACCTCCGCGGCTTTGCCCCTTCCCCAGGGGCAAGGCCGCCGCCAGCCCCCACCGCCCCGGGGCGCGGGGGCGGCCCCGCCGCAGCGGCCCTGATGGATGCCCGTCAGGCAGCGGCGGGGAGGGGGGCAGCCCCCCCCCCGCCCCCCATTTCGGCGGGCGCGCAGGGTCGGAGCGGGCAGGGCGCGCCCCCGCGCAGCCGCTGCGGAAGGGGTGCGGGGGAGCGGCGGTGGGTCGAGGGGTGGGGGGGGGGCTGTCCCGCCGTCGTGCCTTGAGCGGGGCTAAGAATAGATGGCGGCGCGGCCGGGAAACTTGGCCGGTTTGGGCGCTCGGCGTGGCGGGGAGGGGGGAGCGAAGTTTGCGGGGGACGCGGGCGCGGCAGCGGCGGGGCGCGGCCGCCAGGTGGCGGTGCGGGCCCTTCCAGCCGCGCTCGCGCGCCGCAGCGCCGCGCGCCCCGCCGCGGGGCCGTCCCGTGCCCGCCGGCGCTCGGCGGGGAGAGCGCGGCGGGCCGGGAGCGGGGGGGGGGGGGGGGGGGCGGTTAAAGGGAGGTTTATCTGTTTGTTTTTTTTTCTTCTTAAATCCCGATTGGGGTGGCGCGGAGGGGGGTGGGGGGGGAGAGCGGGGAGGTGGGATAACGTGTGTGTGGGGGGGGGGGAGGCGGGCGCGCAGAACTCCGTGCGTGGCGGCAGCAGCTGCGGCGGAGCGCCTCGGTGCTCGGCTGGGCGCGGGG
This sequence comes from Pelecanus crispus, assembly GCF_030463565.1. Lineage (NCBI taxonomy): Eukaryota > Metazoa > Chordata > Aves > Pelecaniformes > Pelecanidae > Pelecanus > Pelecanus crispus. Next base: position 146,620,296 of record NC_134643.1, read on the forward strand.
GGTGCGCGGTCTGGCCTGCCACAGCCCGGGAAATGCGGCGAGCAGGGAGGGGTGCCCGCCGCTCCGGCCGCGCTGCGAGGGTGCCTGCGCTCGGCTGGGTTGCAGCTGTAGGCTTTGTGGAGGTGCTGCTTGTCCTAAGGACGGCTGACACGCATATGGCAAGTTCAGATGTTCCGTGCTTAAAACCAAACCGCCCCCCACCCCAAAAAAAAAAAAAAAAAAAAAAAAAAAAAGAGAAAGCGGGAAAAAAAAGAGCTCTTTAGCCATGTTTGATCATTGTCGAAAGCAAACGCCTGTAACATTCTAGACCGATTCCTGGTTTTAAATGGTTAGTGCTGTTAAGGGCATATATGCTGATGGTTAGAAGTAGGTGATCAGAAGACAAAGCTTAATTGGATGAATTCACAAGCAGTTGTGCCAAAATGGAAATCTCGGATATTTCCCCCCCCCCCCCCCCCTTAAAACATAAATATAACTGCTAATTTAGAGATCTCATAAAGGGAAGGGCCATAGTCCACATCCCATGGGACGCGAATTAAGTTTATTAACGATTAGATAGATAAATCCTCTGTTAGCACTAAAGAAATAAACTATTTTTCTGTCACCCTAAGAAAAGAAGTAATTATTTCCGCTAATTTTAATTCCTAGATAAGAACACAACTTTGCTTTGTAAAAGTGAGCTGATTTTGTATGTCAAATGAAGCCTGCGTTTTATTTTCATTTTGCTTACAAAATATGCATTTGGTATTGGATCTAGTAATATCACCTATGTAGGCTTCTATATAGGCAACACCTATATAGATGTGCATTAAGGCAGGACACCAAACATTTTTTTGCTTATACTACTGAGTAGGGGGTTGCATGCATTGTCTTATGAATCATATTCCAATGAATCATTAAAGACTGAGAACATGAAAACATGCCATGCAGTTTCTGGTAACTCAAAACAGCGAGATCTATGATTCTATGATCTACGATGGCATGTAATTTTCAAAGAATAATGTAAAATGAAGTTTGATTTTGACCTCATTTTTATAATCTTGAAATTATTACCCCTTTGTGTATAAATACAGCCGTTATTGCTCTCTCTCTTCTCTATTCATATGCCTGTATATCATATAGATGCAATTATTGTTGGTATGCTCTGTGCAAGTACAATCTATTAAGTTGTACCAGGTACTGAAACTGAAATTCAGTCTGGCATCCAAAATGCCTTGGTCCTCAAGAGGTTTCTAATTCAAAGCTAATTTAAATCTGTGGTTTTTTTTTTTCTTTTTCTTTTTCTTTTTCATTGAATTTAATGGCTCCTAGGTTTGGTCTGTACTGGAAAACATTCATGTAGACAAGAAAATACATTTTCTTCCTTCTGCATTTCTGGATGGAGTGATTACTTGCCTAGTATTGTTTTAAAATGCAGTGCTGTATCACAAACATGTAGACTGTACATTCAAAAATTCCCAATGTTTTTTTTGATCAGCAAAGTGTAGTGGCCAGTGATGAAGTGTCATTTCTTTTAAAGGCATCACAATGGTAGCAAACAAAAGCAAGCCTCAGTGTGAATGAAACAGGCCAACTGGATTAAATTAGGACAAGCGACAAAACCAGTAGGTTTACTGGAGATGCTGTGCTATCCTATATATTTTTTATTCTTACAAAGACTGTATCTTTTTAGCTGATCCCATGTTCCTGAGCAGATCATTCACCTGACATTTTTTACATTTGATAAGAATGTCAATCTTAATAGGCATCCTTCAGCTGAAGACGTGTCATGTAGAGATGAAGGCAAGAGGCAGAAGGAAAAGCTGTTTAACTGAAGCTTTGTATTAAAGATACCGTATAGAAACAAGGAATTGTTTGGTTGTTTTTTTTTAACAAAAGAGTGATTCAAGGGACATTTACTGACTGCTGCATAGAGGTTTGCACATTTGTTTTTGACAGGTTCTCAATACAGCCTCCTCTTGGCCTTTCAAACACGCATGCTGCTATTTGATGGCTGAATCACATAGTGTAAAGAACAGCTCCACCTGGGTAGGACAGGAATAAGCATCATGCTGTAACCAGCATATAATTTAGTCATTCTGTCACTTGAAGACTTGTCATGGAGATTCAAGATCTCTTCTGCATGAGTAAGATCGGTTAGTTATGTGCGCTGAATTATAAGGCTGTGAGTCTTTTAAAAAAAGAAAAGAATTCTAATGAAACCAAAGCATAAACATGAGCTGCACAAATCAATATAAGGCCCTCATGACCAACTGCAGCTATCCTCTGTCACAGTTCAACTCAGGTGCTCTCAAGCAATGTCTGTAAAACATTTATGCTGTGAGCCATTTCGATCCTCACACCTGACAGGGTTATGTACCCAACTTTGTCACCTTTTAATAGTTCTCTACTTCTCATTGTATTTGTTTTAGTAGTCCCCAGATTGGATTTGAAAGAAAAAAGAAAAAAGCACCAATTAAAAACCCCCCAAACACCAAAGAAAAAAACCCACCTTGCTGTCTAGTGGAGAAAAAACAACTTTTATTGATAATACTCTTGGAAAATTATTTGCAGTGAGATAGGGCACAATGCTAATCAACTTTTCACAACTTGAAAACGGATATAAGGGTAGAGAAGAGACAACTGAAAAATGTAATTTATAGACAGTTTACAGTGGTTGAATTTAAAAGGTAGGAAATTATTCTGGAGATGTTACAGGCAAACTCATCCCTCTCTAACCCGTGTAAACTAATGGGGATGAATTTTGACACTAAAAATAAGCTATATATGAAACAGGATTAGTTTCTGGCTTGCATGCATAGCTCACATGAGGATCTGAATAGAAGCAGCCCTTGTAGAACACCGGCTTTTCCTGTGAGATCTGCAGTGGGGCTTTACCAGCGGCATGGCTAATTCAAACCGAATGCATGATCGCATGCTGGAACGATCCCTAGCTGCTGGAACGATCCCTAGCTAGGAATGCTCAGATTTGTACTGTGAGAATCTAAAAATAAATTGTAGTCACTGATGTCACAATGTATGATTCTTTGGCCATCTTACGTGCTGAGCCCACACACCACTTTACTGTCATAGGACGTATTTTGGTAAGTGCATGCCACTGACTAGCTTCAGTTAGAGGGTTAGGATTTTCCATGCTTGTCTGTCTTCTGTTATTTATGTGCTCAGTGAGATTTGCAACTTGATGAGGAGGCTGAGCCTTTCAGGAGAGGTAAGCTCTGAAAATGAATGGCACTCTTATTAGAAAAAAAAATATTTGAGACAGTATCACAGTGGACTGATTCAGTTCACTCTGAAAACTAGAGGAATACATAGCTGTCATAATTTACTGTTATTCAAATAACTTCCTTTAAAAGAATTCTTTTTCATTGCTTATAGAGGGACTTTTTAAGTATTTCACAGATTGAGACAGAATCATACTAAAGAATGATTCTTTTATTAGATAGAATGTCATAATTTAATAATAATGTAACTATATAAGAGATTTGTAGAATAAAATGTTTGGTTTTCTTCCTAGATTAGCCAACAGTCAATTATAGCTAATTCTGCAGTTGCTGTTATGATTTCATATATAGAATGAATTAGTTCTTTTTTATTTTCTTGTATATTAATTTATTTTTAAATAAATAAATAATTTTGAGATTTAGTTACACAAATCATTGAGACTAAGCCACTTCAATATTTCACCATAATAGATGACAGATGAAATAATAGTGACATGATTTGATGGTAGCAGACTTCCATCTAACAGTATCTTTCAGATTTGCATCTGTTGAATGCAGTAGACAAAAATGTATAGCCTACTGCTTCTCAGTGCAAATGAGTCCAGAGGTAAGACCTTTCCTTTCTCCTCCAAGTGGAGGTAATCACTGTCATTTTAGGAGAGGTCTAGTACAGCCAGAAGTGGAAGAGGACAATCATGAATAGGGTTTCTGTCCCAAAGGGTTGCTTGAAGTGGTCTAATAGCTTGATTATTTTGAAAATGCCTGTTGCTGTACTGTATGGGTTGGTTACAGGCCCAGTACAGACCTGGAAGAAACAGGTTTTCAAACTCTTGGGACTGTGCTCTATAGTGTTGCTGTCGAGTTAATGGTCTTTCCAGGTAGGACTGACCAGCCACGTTGATCAGTGCCATCATGTGGTGATCTTGTGATATTGTTGCCGGACATCTCTGGGTTGGCAGTCAAGCTTCTTTATGTCTTTATGCTTTAAAGGCAGTTTGGACCTTTAGTGAAAAAATACTCGGTTTAATGGCAACAAGTCCTCTTTCAAAAAACTGTTTAGAAATACTACGGAGGGGGCTCAAATAAATCAGTTACATTTTCTGTAACAGGATTTCTTTTATGCTTTTGAACTCTGGTGGAAAGTAAGTGGACGAACTTCAATAACTCTTCTGTTTGGTGTTTTTTTTTATTCCAAAGCAGACCGTGCAGTAATCAGCTCCAAATACCTATTTGTTCTATTCCAGTAAACAAATGCTACATTATATGTCATACTTTTGACTTCTGATGTATAAAAGCCCTACTTCCTATCCATCCAAATGTAATAAAACAAGGATGAAGCTGCTAGCCTCATTTTGAAATAAAGAATTTGGAATGGAACCAGATTCTTTGTGCCTATTTCTATATCTTCATTTCATGCTGACTTTTGTAGTCCTGATTTTAGACAATTCTTAAGATTTACATAAGACCTAAGCTTGCAAAGTAGATGTGCTAGCCAGTTTTTTATCTGTTAAATAAAGTTGTTTGCAGACACTACGCAGAGCTCTGCTATTAAAAAGAGATGGGAATTACTCAAAATTTATCAATATTATAATTATGCTTCTGAAAATTGTTTTTCTGAAGACAAATAAAACATTTTTTCCTTTCTCTCTACTACTTTACTTACTTTACTCCACCAATCTATATCACTTATTCATGAAATATCTCTTTTGAGCACTTGGGCATATAAAGAACATGCTGCAAATTACCTGAAAATTATTTAGGGAATATATTTACGCTTTGAGATATGATTCTACCTTTTCTGATCTGCTGTGAAAGATTTCCAGATCTGTCTTTTCAGATAAACAGAAATAGTATATTATTGTCCTGTTTTCAGCTGGGATAGAGTTAATTAGTAGCTGGTATAGTGCTGCTTCCCATGGTCTGCCGACTGGGGTTAAACCACGACAATTATTCATATGGGGCCATATAAGATATAAGCCATATGCTGTCTAACATACAATAAATTTTCTCTCATTTTCTTACTGGATGTGGTATAGGCCATTAATATTTGCAGACTTGTGTAATAGGACTGAGATTAGCAGACCGTTGACAGATTAGTGTCATGGGACCAGGTCTTGTTGGATTCAGTGTAAAGATTCTTGTTAATCTCAAAAGGCTTTTGTTCAGGTCCTATGAGTAAGTAGTGTTTGCATAGAATTATATGGAGTATTTGTATAGAACTGTCAATGTCATACAGCTTCAAAGTTTTCTGCCAACTCCATGTTAAGTTCTGCTAATGAAACTGCCTTCAAACCTTTGAAGAGTTAAAAAGAAAGAAGTAGGCTCTGAAAAATAATGTATCTCCATCCCTTGAGGAGCTTGTTATAGGTGTGGATGATTATGCACACTAGAAAAGTATCCTAAATGATGTAGGAGCATGTAGTGTCTCAACTCATGTTCTGTTGGTGACCATGTTTCTGAAGACAAATGGTTGTACAGACTTGTTACTATCTGTGATTTCTTCCTGAAGTTTCTTGGATTTGCTTTTCAACAGGAGCCAGGTATGTGTTAGTAACCAAACTGATGGAGTACACGCATCCAGTTTGTACACCTTTCCATGCAGTCATTTCATTAGCTGTGGTTGTGGTTGTGTTGAGACAGGTTTTACCTTATCTCAAAACGAGCTTTGTAATACTGTTATCTCCCTGGTTGTTCAGCTGTACTGTTTTTAGATCATGGATTTCAATATTATTTTATAGTTGATTGTGACAAAGAAGGTCAAAGATCCTCTCCTGAATTCCAGAGCAATTGTGGAAGGAGAGGTGAGGCCCGTGTGAATCTTTGGTACATCTGCCATTACCAAAACTCTCTGAAGTTTGTAAAGTAGTATGGCTGTATCTGGATTTCATGGGATGTCTCAAGCCTATAAAGAAAAAAATTCCAGCAACAACCAGAGGAAGCAGCTAGTGAGTTATTGCTGTATGAAATGTTCCCTTCACCCAAACTTTAGAGCAGACAGTTCAATGCAGTACTTCAAGACAACATTTGTCAAAGTGTTGTTTCTCAGTCAGCTACATAGTCACTGATTTGTTGGTTGGAGTCTCCCAAGCCAAAGATATCTCTATCACTGATGTAATAATTATAATGTCTGCCTACTGCATTTTACATCACCTACATGAAAGCAAAGTTCTCAGTACACAATGGTATGAGGGGAAGTAGAACTTTCTGCAAATTATGCACAGCTGGACAGATGAGCTGTGGTGCCTGCGGCTGTGAATTTGCATTAACACAGCCAGCAGTAGGTCTGCTGCCGGAATTAGAAATGTTCCATGTGTGTAGTTTCCAACGTGCAGGTGGTGAATTGGGGGACAGATGATGCAGATCCACTGTTTTTGACAGATTAAATAATAGCAATTGGCATAACTGGAAATTAATCTTGGAGCTGGAGGAGATTTCCTTAGGGAAGAGCTAGCATATTAATTTCAGGCTCATTGTGATAATACTTTGCTTTAGTTCAGGTGCACAAGTTATAGTGCAGGATAGGTGGACTTATTGCTTCATTCTGGACAGGTTAACAGTTATTACGAAAACACATTACTTACTTTAATCTTGCATTTTTTATGTCTTTCTTTTTCTCAAGACCTTGTAGCTGAACTGTGTTTGAATTATGGCTTTTGAAAAGAAATGCTTAGTATTTATATTGGTTTGATGTCATCTTTAGATATAGATAATGTTTCAGATACAGTACCTTAGGAATTTGATAATGCAGGCCAGCTGGCACTTACATTTAAAGAACAGAGTAAATTAGAAGAGGCAGTAAGATTTTTATACTACTGGACTGTGAAAGGCATGCTGCATTGATTGGTCTGCCCTGATCTGGTACAGAGGTGAGATGTTACTGAAATGCAGTGGGTTAATGGTGCAGTTAGCATGTACCATTATCTTACATTGAGTTGTTATCATTGTGGAGTGGCGTGCAAGCACAAGCAAACGTAGTTCACCGCTAGGAGAGCTGGCCCATCTTCATTTGTGCTATAGTGTAGCAAGTAAGTATTTCTCCCTGGAAATGTTAGTCTGTATTTTCCTTTCCCTGTTTGCTTTGGAAATAGGATGTTCTAGTGAACTGTCCTCCTGCCCAAATCTATCTTGTCTAAGACTTCTGGCTTCAGAAAACTGGAATTAGAACATGTAGTTAGGATCTTTCATTTTCTCTATTTCTGCCTTTCCTCCAAGTTTTTTTGTTTGTTTGTTTGTTTGTTTGTTGTTTTCCTGTAACTTTGTCATTTATCTTAGCATCCCAGATCCTGTGAAGTGCTTTCTTCCATTCATGACTTATTAAAGGTTTAATACTGGTCAATATGATGATGATGGCTTCAATAGCTAAAGCAAAAACCCCATTATCTCTTGGGTGATTTGCATTAGCAGTTCTGTTATGCTGAATTTGAGTGTCTTTTTGTGAAGGATTTCTTGTTCTGGCAATAGAAATTATATTAGCAATATAGAAGTTATATTAGCAATGCTGTAGAAAGGACAGAAGACGGGAGCAGTTATAACAGTGGTGGTGTGTTGAATTGTCTTAGCTATTAGCTGGATAAGAATGGAAAGCTAAATAAATCTTGCATTTGGTATATGAGTAAATGGTCACTGGACCATAACACTTCACAGAAACATCCTTCTGTGGTAGATTTTAGTTTCTGTTTGCCCCTGGAGGGCAGCCATTTGGTTAGGCTTGATAATTCACTGCTTTCTGAAACCAGTTAGAGCTGGTTTATTTAAGAGGAACCAAAACTCATAAAGTTGGAGAAGATACTGTCTGGAGCCAGAGGCATCAATAAGGATGATGGAGAAATGGTCCAGTTCCATTCTGGAAGAAAATTCATGGGTTTCTTAACAGCAATGATGGCATTTGTAACACCACTTCTACCTCTTTTAAGTCCTGAAAGCTAAGCACTGAGCATAATTACGTCTAAGGTGAAGAGACTGCATATTGCAGTTCTTACCTTTTCCTCTGTGCAAGATGAGGATGCTTCTTAAGTGACCCAACACCTCCTTCTCTTATTCATCATCCCTAACTTGGTGTGGTGTTTTCCTTCTCTTACTTCTCATCACCTCAGGATGCCCATCCTTGTCAGAGACTGTAAATAGGCAATGAGTTGCAGACAAATTACCAGCTTCAAAGGAAGACTAACATCATTAGCTTTCACAGAAAAAAAAAATACTAATGGAGAAGAGTGAGTGGGATGAGGTAAGAAGTCAGCTGCAGTTCGGGTAGAGTCTGAAAACAAATACAGGGTGCTCACTAAAGAAACAATATGAGAATGTAAGGAAAGGGTAGGAATGCAGGGATGACACATAGGGATGGTAGACATACTAGAGCATAGACAGTAGCGTAGTAAGAGGAGTGACAGTTCAAATACTGGATTTTGGAGAGCTTATAATAGTGGGATATGAGTCAAGGCAGACTTACAAGAGGAGGTGATGCTTTTTGATGTGACAAGAGTGGTTTAGTGCAGTGTAGGGCTCCAGTATATTAGAGGTAAGTTCACTATATGGATCAGGGTAAAAATATGATTCTAAGTATCATCATCACTCTGTAGGGATCTAGATTGTATTCTTTGAAATTGAGTCTGTTTTATTCTGAATAATCTTTCAAAATACTTATTGTCCAAATAAAGCATTTATTAAAATATCCCCATTGCTTTTTAAGGAAACCATATCCAGTGGTATAATCACTGAATGTATTTCTATTTGGGGTTGTTTGTTTGTTTTTATCCCATTTTTCTCAAGAATTATAATCAATTATCTTTTTTGTTTCATTTCAAATATGTGGGGGTTTTGGGTGTTCTTTTTTAATTTTTTGGTTTGTTGGGGGATTTTTTTTGTTTCCCAGTATGGCAAATTTTACTATTAACCTGCACTTCATGGGAGAAATTAGTCTTGCAGAGAAGTGCATGCAGAATGTGGAGAAATTTGCCTGGGATTGTATAAAGGCAGGCTTAAAAAACTACGTGGGTTTTGATGGTTCTGTCACTGGTACATGGTGGAGGGAGGGGAAAGAAAATTAGAGTAAAATGTATCTTCATCCTACTCATATACATCACTCAAAGCTATTAATGTAATAGTTGATGAAGAGTCTGTGCAGGGGCTGCTCTACTATTACCTCATATCTAAGTTATATTCTATAGTTACAGATTTTTCTTTGATCACTTTTTGAAACAAAATAGAATTGATGTCCCTCTGTCTAGCCCAAAATGTCATCTTCTAAAATAATAGATCTTTGGTGAGATATAAAGCAGCCAGAAGAAATAGTTTTTCCTCAGAGTATGCAGAGTACTAGCCTTCCTTTCATGTCCTCAATAAACAAGCTCCCCCTATATACATAAATGTACATAATGCATACATCATCACTTTTAAGAGCCATTTTTCTTTGCTTGCTGTGAGCTGTATATTTAAAAGATTACAAGCATGACTAAGAACTCATTAGCACTGGTTTTAAGTTGGTTTATACCGTTGTCTTCAGTGGCACTGTGCCTGATACTCAGGTGTCTTGAAGTATTAATTTAGTGCTTAAAAATGTTAGTCTGGTTCCAGGATTTTTCTCCTGCTTTTGCAGCTGACATCTCATCATTTAATGTATTAATTTGGCAGGGGTCTCTTTTCAGCTAAGAAGAACTTGTTCTCTGTGGAGTAAATTGTTTACCAGCCAGCCATATATGTTTGCCCTAGTGAATGTGAGTGAAATGGTCCATCACAAATCCATGTAACTGCATTAGCCTTCTTGACACTGTGACTCTGAAAAGTTAAGACAAGGATAGAGGTGAATGACAGGAGGTGGTGAAAATGAGATTCTCGAACATGACATATTTTACTATGTCTAAATAGGCTTGGAACATAAACAAATGATTTTTAGAGATAAAATTATCTTTTAAATTTATTTGTCCTCTTTAGATGATTCTTTTGTTTCATCAGAATTTAAAGTCAGGTGGAAATGTTTTAAATTCCTAATCCATGCTAACTTCCAGTATGTGCTCAGATTTTGTGTTTAGACAGGTAGAAGTTTCATGTACAGGAGGATGAAAAATGAAATGGAGGAGGAAAAAAAAATCCACTACAACCTACTTTATTACCTTATACCAACTTTTTTTCTGCTCTGACATGCACCAGGATTGATTATTTATAGTACATACTTTGTATGAATAAATAAGCAGTGAATTTTATGTAAGGAGATATCTCAGTGCAGAAGCAGCTTTCTAGAGAAGATTGATAAAAAGTGTGGCTGAAGAACTCATTTTTTGTAGAACAATATTTTGTCTTTATTTGCAAAAACATAAACATTTTTTCACAAAAAAATAAATACAATAAATTAGAAAAAGATAAAGAATCTGGACTTTGTCTAGACTGTTACATTACGTGCTTTCCAGAGTCTCATATATCTGAGAATAGGGTTTTTTTGGGGGGGAGACAGGAGCAAAGGAATGAATTTCATGCTGGTTTTTTTGTTTGTTTGTTTGTTCGTTTAGCTTTGATTTGGCTTATGTTCTGTAGAAGGGGAAATGGTTTTCACGTACGTAGTCTGAGAAAACCCCAAACCTGCAACAGCACTCAATCCTGCTTCAGAAAGGCACAAGATGGCCACTTTGGGAAGCAAAGGAGAAGATGAGAATGTGAGCCTTGCCCAAATACAGAATCGGGGTACAGGTGCAGCACTCAGACTGGGAAATGCTTCTGGGTTCTCTGATCTGGATGTAATTAAAGTCATGCCAGCAGTCACTCTGGCCTATCCACCACGATTTTGAAGGTAGTAAATTGACATCAGTCAGCTCTTTTCTTTTTCCTGGGCTGGCAGCCTAGAGACAAGAAAGAATCTCATTCTAGATTTTTGTAAATATTCTTACACAAAGGGTGTTGGGTCAGGCTTACATACACAGAGTTTTATTAGTGTGGTCTAATGATGAATGTTACTTTAGGCGGAAAATACAAGAAAAATAGCTGTGGGAACAATGAAGATGACAAGGTTGATGATTTTTTTTGCCATGCTTCTCTCCTTGCACTGTATAGTCAAGACCATGTGAAAATTTCCACTGGTTGTTTCAGTTCTTGATGCTATTAGTGCTGATTTGAGTATGGTAATTTTTAGGATCAAGTGTTGCACGTTGGTTATTAAAATTTATTATAGGACAATATTTACTAGGCATTTAAATGCCTGTTATCTATTTTGCTGAGCACTATATTTTGGTTTTCTCTATTATAAACTAAAGTCTACAAAACAAAAGGTAAGGAAAACTGGTGCAAGAGGGTGGGCAAAAGGGGGACCATTTTCAATGCAGTGGTATTTTTTTCCATGAGTGCCTACCATAACAAAACTATTGGGATTTGCAGTTGCAAGACTGTGAGAATAACACCACAAGACCTGGAGTTTGAGAACGTCAAGGGAAAAAGAAGAATACTGCTACGGTGTGGTGTGTTGAGCCTGGCTGGATGCCAAGTGCCCACCAAAGCCACTCTATCATTCCCCTCCTCAGCTGCACAGGGGAGAGAAAATATACAAAAGACTCGTGGGTTGAGGTAAAGACAGGGAGAGATCACTCACCAATTGCCATCATGGGCAAACCAGACTCAACTTGGGGAAATTAGTTTAGTTTATTGCCAACGAAACCAGAGTAAAGTAATGAGAAAATAAAAACTAAATCATAAAACACCTTCTCCACACCCCTCCCTTCTTCCCAGGATTAACTTTACTCCTGATTTTCTCTACCTCCTCCACGTCAGTGGCACAGGGGGACAGGGAGTGAGGGTTGCAGTCAGGTCATCACACGTCGTCTCTGCCGTTCCTTCCTCCTCATGGGGAGGACTCCTCACACTCTTCCCCTGCTCCAGTCTGGGGTCCCTCCCACAGGAGACAGTCCTCCATGAACTTCTCCAATGTGAGTCCTTCCCACAGGCTACAGTTCTTCATGAACTGCTCCAGCATGGGTCCCTTCCACAGGGTGCAGACCTTCAGGAGCAGACTGCTCCAGCGTGGGTCCCCCATGGGGTCACAAGTCCTGTCAGCAAACCTGCTCCAGTGTGGGCTCCTCTCTCTCCTTGGGTCCACAGGTTCTGCCAGGAGCCTGCTCCAGTGCAGACTTCCCACGGGGTCACAGCCTCCTTTGGGCACATCCACCTGCTCTGGTGTGGGGTCTTCCCCGGGCTGCAGGTGGATATCTGCTCCACCATGGGCCTTTATGGGCTGCAGGGGCACAGCTGCCTCACCATGGTCTTCACCATGGGCTGCAGGGGAATCTCTGCTCCAGTGCCTGCAGCACCTCCTGCCCCTCCTTCTTCACTGACCTTGGTGTCTGCAGATTTGGTCCTCTCACATGTTCTCACTCCTCTCTCCGGCTGCAGTTGCACAGGGTTTTTTTCCCCCGTCTTAAATATGTTATCCCAGAGGTGCTACCACCGTTGCTGATGGGCTCAGCCTTGGCCAGCAGTGTGTCCGTCTTGGAGCCAGCTGGCATTGGCTCTATTGGACATAAAGGAAGCTTCTAGCAACTTCTCACAGAAGCCACCCTTGTAGCGCCCCCCACCACTACCAAAACCTTGCCATGCAAACCCAATACATACAGGCACTCTGCAAAACACTGCCTCAGCGGCTTAAGAGAAATCTTACAGAACTGCGAATTGCAGACTCTTGTCATTACTAAGGCTGAGGTGCTAGCACACTTGAGGCAAAACATGTCTTAACAGAAATCAAAAATTCCTATTAGATCATTTAAGCTTAAAATCAGAGATATGAAAATTAGGATCATGTAGACATAGCTTAGAACTTTGAATATTGCCTTTTCTTCAAAAAAGGAAAGTAGAGAGAATTCCAAGGGTCTTTTTGTTTGTTTAGCTTGCTCCAGGCAAAGGCATAGCATATCAGTATAATACCTTCATTTTAAACTATTTAGTGATCTTTTAAGACAAAAAAGCTAATTTACCTTATATTTTGGAATATTCATATAACTAGAACAAGTACTTTTTTGTACACTGTTTAAAGTATGAGATGACATTGTATCCCATTATAACTTCTAGTATTTCATAATGTATCCTTTGGAAGGAAGGGTGTCCTTTCTTCCTAAGACCACATCATTTATCAAACAAGAGTTGCCATGGTATATTTAGATGCACTATGACTTTGTAAATCAGCACAAGAATTGCCTGATATCCACATTACCCAATGCCTCAAGGTATTCCAAAGTACAAAATCTAGCCACAGGCATTAACAACACATACAGTGATTGCTGTCATATCTTGGTGCTATTCCCAGAAATGCCACATTCAGAAGGCTGTACTTTGATGAATGATGTTGCAGGATCAGATGGCTAAATTCATTAGAAGCTGAGGTACCGCAACGGGGAGTACAGAGTTATCCTTGATGATCTTGGCTTTTGTAGTGGCAAACAGTAATGCCCACAGAATATCTTGAGCTGGATACCAACTGATTCAGTCTTCCAAACTATCTCAACAGTGGCAGATCTTTTTCATCACATTTTTAAAAGCCTTTCTTTCCTGAAAATAATATGCATTGAAGGAATACAGAAGTTTCTTAATAGTCCAAGTAACTACTTTAGAAGATGAGATCAGTTGTTCAGTGTCTGGATTTCTCAGACTAGTTATTCTTAGAGGTTGGCTGATGTGAACTGAAGAAGCTGAAAAATTGTGACTGTGTAGATTCTGGACTGTTCTGATATAAGAACTGGGACCACCCCCCCCCCCGCTCCAAACCAACCCCCAAAATACTCCCCCCCCCTTTACTTTACCATATGCCTCACTCATTAGCAGTTGATGAAAGATCCTCGCAGGGCTGCTATACTATTTCCCATTGTGAACTGTATCTCTGTTCAGGAAGGCTGTGTTTAAAAACTTTTATAAAATACCTGTGGAATATATTATACAAAATAGGAGAGGTAGGAAGGAATGTATTTGGATTTTTAGGTCCACATATTTTAGATAACCAATTAATTCTCACATGTGCTGAGCTGTATGACAAAAATTTGCACTGAGTTCTTTTTTTCTTCACCTGGTTCAGTGAAGATGATTTTGGTGTGAGACAGCAACAGCCTCTGGATTTCAGTGATTTCCCTCCTGGTGAATGAGCCCCTCTCTCTAAAAGATGTCTCTGTCAGACCAGTGAGAGCTCTATCTGTCTGCCAGTGTCCTTGGCTTCCTAAATCAGGCTCTTATACCACTAGTTTAGCTCAGATGCCACTGAAAACCGGTTCTGAATCTCTTGGAAATGCAGTGGGTTTTGGTTGTAACTAAGAAAAACTGTAACTAAGCTTTACATCTGTTACTCTTCCTTCAGTCTAGATACTATCAGATGCTGACCAGATTAACTGTCTAGTAGGATCATTAAAAGTATATGCAGATGCTTGCTAAGATTTTTCCAAAGTTTTTAAGGAAAGACCTTACTTGACTCCCCTGTGGGATGGTTCATCTTGCATACTACAGAGGTCTGCATTCAAACTGTAGACAGTTGTGTGCAAACTAGTTATTCTAGGCTCTCATTGCAATTTCTGGGAAGAAAGATGTTTGGGATGCAATTTACCTTTTTTAAGGTCGTCTTTAGAATGAGATTCAGCACTTGTGATTAATGTTTGTAAGTAAGAAATTCATTTGGTGAGGTGAAACCTGATCAATGAATGTAAATACGATCTTGGTCAGTTTATGTTGTTCCACAGACTATATGTTGTTGGCTTTCCTGTTCTAAGGCCTTGTCTGAGACACCCATGTTATTTCCAGAGCAATGTCCCTTACAATTGTGCTTTATTGTTATTTCTGTTATATAACATTACAGGTCTCCTTTTAACATAAAGGACTACTCTCTTCATGGCAATACAGTTCTTAACGTTTGACCATTTGTGTCATTTTCAAATACATTTTCCTTTTGAAGTTGTGGGATTGTCGGATGTCTGATATGCTTGAATGCCATTGATAGTCCAGGCTCTAGCCTTAATTTGAGGTTATTACTGCACATATCAGAGGTCTGAATGATCAGACTATTGTCCTTTTTGAACTTTTGCATGCTAGCAGCTTTTTCACA